>NC_091286.1:697784036-698984036 GCF_032444005.1 Ranitomeya imitator
TGGCAGCTGTGCAAGAGTTACCCACCCCCATGACAGTGAAAGACTTACAGGCCTTCCTAGGCCTTACTGGGTACTACCGAAGATTTATGAAAAATTTCGCTCATTTAGCCAACCCCTTGTTGACGCTGTTAAAGGGACTGCCAGCCGCCTCGAAGAACCAAACCATCCAGTGGGGAAGCAGTCAAGAAGAAGCCTTCCGAACATTGAAAATGGCCCTGACCAAGGCCCCAATACTTGCTTATGCAGATTTCTCGCAGCCCTTCATTCTCCATGTAGTGGAATATGTATATGTATGGATGTATAACCAGTAGTAACTTAGCATCTGTTCTAGTCTGGAGGTCTTCACAAAGGTCATGACCTATGTTATCCTGAGAAAAAGACAGTCTTCCTAGTCTCACCCCAGGTGGATCTCCTGAACACACACACTGTGGAAACATTTCACACCTTCTGATTCTTTTGAACAGACAGGCCAATTGCAGCATGACACTATTTACTATGAGAAAGGTCACACAAATAGGTTAAAAAAAAAATAATGTATTCATTGGTAAAATAGCCAGGATCAAGTCACAAACCAAGGATTAGAATATTAACCTGAGAGGCTGGTCTAGAAATTTGACCTCCAGGTTGACTCTATAAATTAGGCCTTTACACATAGAAAGCTGTTCACAGATTGAGGGGCAGCCAATCTGATGTGAGCCATCCCATACTCATCCCCCCTCAGGGAGCAGAATGCCAGACTGCAAAGTTTTGATATTTCTGTAAGTTTTCTCACTTTTATAACTGTTTTGCATATTTGTATGTCACTTTTTATTTCTTTCTTTTATTGTAAGCACTGTACCTTTTCTATTAAAGCTTAAAACGTTAATAAGTTTGAACCTTGTATGCTCTAAAGCAGAGGTCCCCAACCTTTTTTGCCCCAGGGACCGGCTTTAAGCAAGACCAGTTTTCCATGGCCCGGTGGGGTGGGGGTGGGGCAGGGGTGGGGCTCTGGTCATATGGGGGTGGAGTTATGGAGGGGTGGAGCTTAGTGCATACTTATCATGTAATTATGACATTTATAATGAGAATTTGATTCACACATTCACACACACACATTCTCACACACACACATTCTCACACACACATTCTCACACACACATTCTCACACACACACACACACACACATTCACACACACACTCTCACACACACACATTCACATTCTCACACACACACATTCACACACACACACATTCACACACACATTCACACACACACATTCACACACCCCTCTCACCTCTCCTCGCACTCTACCACAGCATCTCATTGCCTTCCTCTGACACAGCCGGCCGCTGAATGATGACGTCATCCAGCGGCGCGTCTGTGTGAGAGGAAGCAGGAAGACAGATCGCTGGGCAGCGGAGCTGCACGGATTTCTCCCTGCCTGCCGCAGCCACCCTGCAGGGGCTCCCCTCCACCTCTGCACACATTGGGATCCGGCGCTCTGCAGCTTCTCTGTGCCGGCTGTCAGCTTGACAGTCGGCACAGAGAACAGCTGACTCCCTGACCGGGGACGGCAGAATGCAGCCGCCGGGGGGAGACACTGCGGACCGCCGAATGAGGCGGCCCGACTGCGCCCCTCCCTGCCGGCTGCACCCGGGGCAAATGCCCCGGCTGCCCCCCCCCTAGATACGCCACTGGGCGTGTCAGTGAGGAGAGCCTGCCGCCCCACCCCATCAGGAACACACCATGCTGCGCAGGAGGGCTGCCCCCTCGTCCTGCATAATGTTCTCTGCCGGGAGCTGCGAGCTGTCACAGAGCGTGCTCTGACCAGGCGCAGGGCCGCGAAGCTAGCTGTCAGCGGCGCCGCGGACCGGCTGAAAAACCTCAACGGCCCGGTCCTGGTCCGCGGACCGGCGGTTGGGGACCTCTGCTCTAAAGAATCCATAGCCTTAGAGTGTGTGACCCTGCTGATTGGCAGACAGTAGTAGTAGTAATATTTCCAGGACTCATCGCTCATGTGTTCGGTGAGTGGTGGCAGCGTGTATGAGCGGGGTGCATGGTCTGTGTCGGGGGTGATTTATGCTCCCATTGCAGCGTAGGACAGAGGCTGAATGCTGGACTGAGAGAGAGGAGATAGATTAACCCTTGCAGGCGCAACCCCCAGTCACGTGCTGAGAAGCAGGTACGTGACACTCTAGATTGACAGAAGTTAACATTGTCCGGGGACACTCCTGTCACAAATGCTAGGGGAGAAAGAACGAGTCTATGCGAGTTGGTCTCTTCATGACTCAAAACAGAACCCAGACAATTAGTAACATAGTAACATAGTTAGTAAGGCCGAAAAAAGACATTTGTCCATCCAGTTCAGCCTATATTCCATCATAATAAATCCCCAGATCTACGTCCTTCTACAGAACCTAATTGTATGATACAATATTGTTCTGCTCCAGGAAGACATCCAGGCCTCTCTTGAACCCCTCGACTGAGTTCGCCATCACCACCTCCTCAGGCAAGCAATTCCAGATTCTCACTGCCCTAACAGTAAAGAATCCTCTTCTATGTTGGTGGAAAAACCTTCTCTCCTCCAGACGCAAAGAATGCCCCCTTGTGCCCGTCACCTTCCTTGGTATAAACAGATCCTCAGCGAGATATTTGTATTGTCCCCTTATATACTTATACATGGTTATTAGATCGCCCCTCAGTCGTCTTTTTTCTAGACTAAATAATCCTAATTTCGCTAATCTATCTGGGTATTGTAGTTCTCCCATCCCCTTTATTAATTTTGTTGCCCTCCTTTGTACTCTCTCTAGTTCCATTATATCCTTCCTGAGCACCGGTGCCCAAAACTGGACACAGTACTCCATGTGCGGTCTAACTAGGGATTTGTACAGAGGCAGTATAATGCTCTCATCATGTGTATCCAGACCTCTTTTAATGCACCCCATGATCCTGTTTGCCTTGGCAGCTGCTGCTGCTATAGCTCTTTCAAGTTGGATCTGCTGGCGCTGGTGCGGACGATGACCGAGAAGTTTGCAGAATACTTGTCCAGGTCAGAAGTTTTGGTGCGGACAGATAATAATCCCTTGGCCCACCTGGAAAATGCAAAGTTGGGAGCCTTAAAGCAACGATGGGTGGCCCACATGGCGAAGTGTCGAACAAGATTGTCTACCGGGCTAAGGCCGAGAACACTCATGCTCACACTCTCTCCAGGTTGACTCACGAGCGACCCAAACATGATCAGGATGAAGAGCTTGAGGCGGAAGAGATCCCTGACTTCCGGAGCTTGGACAAATCCTTAGTGGCAATGCAGAGACAAATCAAAAAGGCGACTGAAGATCGAGTACTGGGGTGACCCCGGGACGACTTCAACAGATGGATAAGGAGATTGCCCAGCTGCAACAGTGGGTGGCACTGTATCAACTCCCCAACCTTAGAGAGTGGAGCACCTTGTCTCCAGGAACCTTGCGGATTCTGGGGCAATGGGAAAGGCTCTATTTGCAAGATGGAATGTTATACCGGAAGGTGCAGTTATTACAAGAAGAAGGGGTCACTTGGCAAATGGTGCTTCCGGAGAAGTTGACCCGAGTAGAGGCTACGGAGGCTCATGGGCGCAGAGCTCACTTCAGTCCAGAGACGACGTTCCGATGGTTGCAAAAGTTAATGTATCATCCACAATTGAGGACTGCAGTGGAGACGGCTTGCCAGTAGTGTCGGAGCTGTGAGTTGGCCAAACCCCCAGAGCTCCAGGCCCCGATCTAGACCATTGTGACCTCCGCTCCCTTGGAGGATCTGATGATCGATTACCTGACTGTAGGCCCAGCGCATCTTGGATATGAACATTGCATGGTAATTACCGACCACTTCACAAAGTTTGCTGTGATAACCCCGACCAGAGACCAGACTGCCGATTCGGCTGCGCAGGCCATCTGCCGGGATTTCATCTGCGTGTATGGTTGTCCAAAGAGGATCCATTCCGACCAGGGTGCCTGCTTCCAGGGGCGAGTGTTGGAAGAATTACATCAGTTGTACCGAATTAAGAAATCGAGAACTATTCCGTACCACCCTCAAGAGAATGGGGCCTGCGAGTGCTTCAATCAGACACTGATCCAGATAGATGCTACACATGTTAGAGGATGAGCGCAGATACGATGGCCTGAGTTCGTGGCTGAGCTGATGTGAGTGTACAGTAACCGAGTGCACAGTACGACGGGGCTCACACCGTATACCCTGATGTTCGGGAGAAGGGGCTAAGAGATTACTGAGTTAGAATTGGACCCGGATGAGGACTACCCACAGACAGGGGTGTCTTCCTGGGTTCGAGAGCATCAGGATCGACTGCCGACTCTCCGTCGGCTGGTACAGATGATGTTCCAAGAACTCAAGCACCATGAGGGGCCACCTATCCGAGGGACAGCTATGAGACCTGGGGATCGGATGTTGGTCCGGAATAAGCGGCCTCGGGGAAAACTAGAAAGCTGATGGGAGCGAACCCCTCATCAAGTCGCTGCATGACTTTACTAACTCCCCTCTTCCACTTTTGGACCACAACCTTCTTTCCTTCTCTGTCAAGAATTGTCTCCTCACCCGCGACACCCCCACTTACCAAACTTATTGGAATACACATACCATTAATACCCAGCAGCTTATGGACAATCTCTACACATCTCTAGCCCCATCTCCTCCCTCTCCTGTCCAGACTTTAGCATTGTCACGCTTCAATAATACACTGAAGAACGCCCTGGATGAAGCAGCACCTTCTGAGCGCAGAAAGGCCCGACACAGACAACGGCAGCCCTGGCACACTATGCAAACACGCTTTCTACAGCGTTGCTCAAGGTGTGCAGAGCGGAAGTGGAGAAAATCTCTCTTAGCAAAAGACTTCATCCACTATAAGTTCACGCTCAAAACCTATAACTCTGCCCTTTCTCTGGCCAAACAATCCTACTTCACCACCATCATCACCTCACTATCCAACAACCCAAAACGACTTTTTGAAACCTTAAACTCCCTCCTGAAACCTAAAGTACAGGCCCCCATCTCCAATCTCAGTGGTGAGGATCTGGCCACTTATTTCCTAGAAAAAAATCAACCACATCAATCAGGATATCTCAGCCCAATCTCCTCAGTGCCTGGATCCCCTTCCCGTCTGCACCTCAAGCTCACTAGACATCTTTGAGTCTGTTTCAGAAGAAGTTTCTAAGCTCCTCGCTTCTGCCCGGCCTACAACCTGCAATAATGACCCCATTCCTTCACGTATCTTGCAGTCTCTCTCCCCAGTGGTAACTCTCTTCTCGACCCCTTACAATCTGGTTTCCGCTCTTTACACTCCACTGAAACTGCCCTCACTAAAGTCTCTAATGATCTAATAACAGCTAAATCCAAAGGTCATTGCTCTCTGCTGATTCTCCTGGATCTCTCTGCCGCATTTGATACTGTGGATCACCAGCTCCTCCTCACTATGCTCCGCTCTATAGGCCTCAAGGACACAGCCCTCTCCTGGTTCTCCTCCTACCTCTCTGACCGCTCCTTCACTGTATCTTTTGCCGGCTCCTCTTCCTCTCCTCGTCCCCTTACTATCGGGGTTCCGCAAGGCTCAGTCCTAGGCCCCCTCCTCTTCTCTCTATACACGGCCCCTATTGGACAAACAATCAGCAGATTTGGGTTCCAGTACCATCTCTATGCTGATGACACCCAATTATACACTTCTTCCCCTAACATCACCCCTACCCTAATTCAAAATACCAAGGATTGTCTGTCTGCTGCCTCTAACATCATGTCCTCCCTCTATCTGAAACTACTTGTGTTTCTCTCTTCTACTAACCTCACTCTACCCAACATCGAAATTACCCTGGAGGGTTCAACTATAACTCCCAAGCAGCATGCCCGCTGTCTTGGGGTCATATTCGACACTGAACTTTCCTTTACTCCCTATATCTGATCACTCACTCACTCTTGTCACCTGCATCTTAAAAACATCTCCAGAATCCGACATTTTCTCACCGTTGAAACTGCTAAGACTCTTACTGTCGCTCTTATTCATTCCCGTCTGGACTACTGCAACTCTCTTCTGATCAGTCTCCCTCTTTCCAAACTTTCTCCTCTCCAATCCATTTTAAATGCGGCAGCCAGGGTCATATTTCTGTCCAGCCGCTTCACCGATGCCTCCATCTTGTGCCAATCATTACACTGGCTACCCATTCGCTACAGGGTCCAGTATAAACTCATCTCTCTCTCCCACAAAGCTCTCCACAGTTCTGCACCGCCTTATATCTCCTCTCTCATCTCCGTCTATCGCCCTACACGTGCCCTCCGTTCTACAAATGACCTAAGACTAACATCCCCCGTAATCCGAACCTCGCACCTCCGTCTCCAAGACTTCCCTCGTGCTGCGCCAGCTCTCTGGAATGCACTTCCCCAGACGATCAGACTGATACCTAGCCCAGACCTATTCAAGCGCGCTTTAAAAAAACATCTCTTCAAACAAGCCTACCACACCAACTACTCAGTAAACTAACTTTGTCCTGTTCCCTCCTTCCAAATATTATTCTGAATCTGCCCCCTACTACTCATCTGTCTCCACACCCTCCATGCACACGATAACTGCACTTGATACTTGACTATTGCACTTAAACACACGGGCTGATCACCGGATCATGCAGCTTTATATGAAAATCCCTATTTATTATAATTGCCAGACCTGAAATAACGAGCACTTTTCACCTATTGTGTCCCCTCATTTCCTTGTAGATTGTAAGCTTGCGAGCAGGGACCTCACCCCTAATGTCACGGTTTAAATTGTCTTAACTTGTACTGAATTTATTGTCTGTACATGTCCCCGCTTAATTGTAAAGTGCTGCGGAATATGTTGGCGCTATATAAATAAAAATTATTATTATTATAAGTGACGTGATGAGTAGGCTCTAATGGGCCTGTGTATGAAGTTCAGCCTGAATGGGGGGAAGGAGCGCCCATCCGAGTGATCCACCGTAGCATGCTACGGCCTTGCCTGTCCGAAGGTGGAGAGGAATCACCGCAAATTCCTCAGGTACCAACTTTAATGGTTCCAGAATTCGACGGAGAGGAAGGGGTGCCAGTCTTGCCCCCAGATCCCACGGCTTCGCAACCTGCCACTCCTGGGAGGCGAGTGCTGAGTTACCCATGCTTGAAGCTACAGGAGTATTGAGCCCACTGGACCAGAGCAGCTCTCCGCCTTCAATTAGTCAGCCTGGATGGCGACAATCAGAGTGAACCACCGCTGGAGTGCCTCCCACCAGTTATGAGCAAGATCAAGTCATTTGGCAGTGAATTATTCAAGAAGTTGAGAATTGTGAACGCCTGGTAAATGAGCTCACGCCCGTGGAATGGCGACTTAAAGGAGAGTGGGGTGTAAAGGGGAAGACAGGGCTGTGGGTGCTGACAGAACACCGGGTCCGGAACTGCTGAGGCCGAACCTACTGTTGTGGGGGGGAAGGAGATTGCAGGCGGAGCAGACCCTCAACCTGGGTAGAAGGGGCGAAAGGGACGGGGCTTCCCACCAGAGAGAGGAGTCAGAAGGAACCGGCGCTGGGCTGCAGGAAGTGTAGGCCGCATAGTAACGCTCACGGCCGGGTACAGTGAAGACTCCCAGGTTTCGGCGAGCATGAAGAGGATTGTGGTGAATACAACTTTGCTGAGCTGCAGCATAACGGACTAGGGGTTAGACCGGTGACCGCCCACTGCCGCCAGAAGCAGGGACAGCTTTTTAGGCGGGGAAGCAGGAAGAACTAAGCATCGGCCTCAGCCGGCAACCGATCAACCATCTGACTCGGGAGAAGAAATGGACAGCAGAGTCACGCTTCGTGGAATTAATCTGTAGACCGCCATTCTGAATGACTCTTTCCCTTGTTTACCCCTCATGCTTTATTTGTTTATTCCCTGTGAGGTTACCCCTTTACTGACAAATAAGTGATTGTTAACCCCTGCTCCGCGCCTCTGTGTTACAGTAATATAGTGGGAGAAGCCCACCGAGACTTGGGCCCGCAGCCCCACAAGCAGCACCAGGGCCAACAGCTGCGAGGCATAAATCGTTAGCAATAGATTCACTAGATACATTTTTGCAAAATCCAGATTAAGGCCCAAAAATGGGGGTGGATATTAAAGCCACTCCAAAAGAATTAATGGTGTGACACAACTGTAGGTCCCAATGGAGGAAAGTGCAAAAAAAGATATTATAGGGGTGAAAAAATGTGTAATGGGCAGAGTCTATGGCATAAATATAAAGGCCACTGTGGATACATAGCAACCATATCCAAAAACCGCGTGCTGTAATTATCAATAAGTCAAATCCCTAATATTGCACCCATACCGGTAATAGCTTGGTTAATTGGCGCGATTAACAGGCCTGATATTGGAGAATTAACAGTGAGCGTATGGTACTTACCCTCTGATTCCAACACATGGAATATATGTATATACCCCCGGTACAGTCACTGCAAACTCCACGATAACCCCAGACTACTCGCTGCCATTACCAGTTATTTATACAGGCTGACTGGGGACCTGGTTCTGGTAGCCTATGGCTCCCGGGTGCGGTTTACAGAACAAAAAGAACAGAACAGGCTATAGGGACCTGGGTTTGATGCGAGCCCTCACTATCTGTGTACAACCCCTGGCAAAAATGGTGGCATCACCGGCCTTGGAAGATGTTCATTCGGTTGTTTAATTTTGTAGAAAAAAAGCAGATCACAGACATGGCACAAAACTACAGTCATTTCTAATGGCAACTTTCTGGCTTTATGAAACACTAAAAGAAATCAAGAACAAAAAATGTGGTAATCAGTGATAGTTACTTTTTGTAACCAAGCAGAGGGGAAAAATTATGGAATCACTCAATTCTGAGGAAAAAATTATGGAATCATGAAAAACAAACAAACAAAAAAATGCTCCAACACATCACTAGTATTTTATTGCACCACCTCTGGCTTTTCTTACAGCTTGCAGTCTCTGAGGCCTGGACTTAATGAGGGTCACACAGGACTCTTCATCAATCTGCCTCCATCTTTCTCTGATTGCTGTTGCCAGATCAGCTTTGCAGGTTGGATTCTTGTCATCGACCATTTTCTACAACTTCCACCAAAGATTTTCAGTTGGATTGAGATCCGGACTATTTGCAGGCCATGACATTGACCTTATGTGTCTTTTTTCCAGGAATGTTTGCACAGCTTTTGCTCTACGGCAGGATGCATTGTCATCTTGAAAAATGATTTCATCATCCCCAAACATCCTTTCAATTGATGGGATAAGAAAAGTGTCCAAAACATCAACATAAACTTGTGCATTTATTGAAGATGTAATGACGCCATCTCCCCAGTGTCTGTACCTGACATTCAGCCCCATATCATCAATGACTGTGGAAATTTGCATGTTCTCTTCAGGCAGTCATCTGTATAAATCTCATTGGTACGGGACCAAACAAAAGTTCCAGCATCATCCCCTTGCCCAATGCAGATTCGTGATTCATCACTGAATGTGACTGTCATCCAGTCATCCACAGTCCACGATTGCTTTTCCTGAGCCCAGTGTAACCTTGTTTTTTTCTGTTTAGGTGTTAATGATGGCTTTCGTTTAGCTTTTCTGTATGTAAATCCCATTTCCTTTAGGCGGTTTCTTACAGTTCGGTCACAGATGTTGACTCCAGTTTCCCCCCATTCGTTCCTCATTTGTTTTGTTGTGCATTTCCTGTTTTGGAGACATATTGCTTGAAGTTTCCGGTCTTGACACTTTGATGTCTTCCTTGGTCTACCAGTATGTTTGCCTTTAACAACCTTCCCATGTTGTTTGTATTTGGTCCAGATTTTAGACACAGCCGACTGTGAACAACCAACATCTTTTGCGACATTGCGTGATGATTTACCCACTTCTAAGAGTTTGATGATACTCTCCTTTGTTTCAATTGACATCTCTCGTGTTGGAGCCAAGATTCATGTCAGTCCACTTGGTGCAACAGCTCTCCAAGGTGTGATCACTTTTTTTAAGATGCAGACTAACGAGCAGATCTAATTTGATGCAGGTGTTAGTTTTAGGAATGAAAATTTTCAGGGTGATTCCATAATATTTTCCTATGAATTGAGTGAGTCCATAATTTTTCCCCTTTGCTTGGTTAAAAAAAGTAACCATTACTGACTACCACATTTTTTGTTCTTGATTTCTTTTAGTGTTTCTTAAAGCCAGAAAGTTGCCATTTGAAATGACCTTAGTTTTGTGCCATGTCTGTGATCTGATTTTTTTTTCTACAAAATTAAACAACTGAATGAACATCCTCCAAGACCGGTGATTCCATAATTTTTGCTAGGGGTTGTAATCTAAGTGTGAGATGAGTGGCCCAAAGTCATTTAACCCCTTAAAAACACCAGTTACTTATTCAAATCTGTGAAAATCGACTGTGTGCCCACTTTGATGCCAGCTCTGATGCCCAGAACCCATTTGGGCCAGGCTGGAGGGTCCTGGGTTTTGATGTGAGGCTCCCTGTTCTATATGTCTGCAGTGTGAGATCAGTGGCCCAAAGTCATTTAACCCTTTGATTAACGCTCTTTGGTGCCCACTTTGACGCCCATTTTAGTGCCAGTTTTATCATTTTTTTTAGCTGTTTAGTGTATTCACATCAGGGCTCTTCGCTGCATTTTGTATTATTGTGATACTTAATTTGATCGGTCCATCAGACATGCTCAGCACTGGCTAAAGCTTATGTTTTACCGCCCTCTGGTGGCAGCTACAAAACTTGCAGCCTGCGGCTCTGTTTCACTGTTCTGATTCGGGATCTGGGGCTCGAAACGCGTCACGGACTTCGCTCCGGATTCTATTGATATCTCGTCTGTGACGGGGCGACCGTTCTCTTTTCTCCGTGCACTGATAGCAGAAGTTGCCTGTGAATTTCCTTATTTCCTTGGCTGAGATGAATCATTGTCTCCATTTTCTTTCCAGAACCTTTTCCAATGAAGTGGAGACAACAGCTGTGGTGCGGTGGCTACAAGAGATCAGAAGGGGCTACCAAGTGCCAGCATTGTGTTCCCTGACAGCTACCTACTACCTGCAGGTGTCCCCGGCCTCTTATAACGTCATTGATGATACATAGTCCTGGTGGTCCAGAGGTTCCAGATTACTGGGCGGCTGTGATTGTGTGACCGTGGAATCTGGGACACATCTCGCTATTATATTGCTGCAGTCTGCTAATAATAATATCACCGTAGTGATAATAACAGCGTAATAATCGCCATCATTCTATCGTGTGTTCAGATTATTTCCCTCAAGACCCTGCAGTGCAAATATTACAGATGACGTGATAGTGACTACGATCTCTGTGCTGTGCAGCCACAAAATTACCATGATTTCTATACTGTGCCGCCACCTCCTGACCCTGATCTCTTTGCTGTGCCTCCACCTTTTGACTCTGATCTCTGTGCTGTGCCTCCACCTCCTGACCCGGATGTCACGATAATGTAAAAATGTCATATTGTGAGTTTAGTTTCAGAAGGTTACATGGCTTTCCACACACACGCTGCAGATTCGACCCCCCTTTCTCCCCCTCTACATTCGCTCATACCAAGACAAATCTCTGTGCAACTTGATACCAACGTGTGAGCAGTTTATGGCTTTTAGCTGCACCAGACTCTGTGAAAACTACTCAATCCCTCCTCCCGCATAATACCAGCCAAAACTGGTAAGGCCACTTCCAAGCTGCAGGCATTTCTTTGTTCTATTAACGGGATATATAGGGGCACCGATCCGGGCTAGAGATATAAGAATTATAGATTCCGGATGTCCATCAATAGATCTATCACTCACTGAAAGCGCTAGCAGCTAAACGCAACAAGGGCAAAGTACGGATTTCTCAGTAAACGGTTCATGTAATTGCTCCATGTTTACACTTAAAAGAATCATCCCACGTGGCGCACCTCGTGATCCGGGTGTATTCTGGATACAAGATTCCTACAGCGAGCGAGGCATAAAAAATAGTTTTCCTAAGGCTAAGTAAAGGGGAGGTTTCAGCCCCTAAGTGATGTCACCGCAGGGGGAGTGCCTGGGTCTCAGGCTAAGAAACAAGTAGTGAAGCGAGCAGTCTTCTGAAGTCTTTGAGTCCGGTGTCTAGCTGCTATATAGATGTGACATGCATCTAGATGTGTGCATCCTACAAAGCCCACAGGCCAGCCATGATGATATGAAATGATCTGAACGCTATGTGTTTTTTCAATTTTAATCCTTTTTTTATTTGTAATAATAACGTACATATGATTTTGTCTCCTTTATAATATCTTTTTATACTTTGTAAAAACTGCCTACCTTTTTTGGAGTAAAATATAGAATTACTAGCTTGTCTTTCCATGCTCTAAATGAACTGTTGCGTCCTCTGAAGTGAATTGCGCTACTGATTTGAGTTGGATCTGGACCTGTTAACAATTAAGAGAATCGGAGCTGGTGGCAGCATACTTTGTTCTGTGTGTTTGGGAGGCTTTGTAGCGATAATTATTGTTCCTGCCTGAGTGGGAGTAGTTATATCACCCTGGCTGCAGAGAGCCCAATAGCCAGTACATAGCAGGCAGCCTTTCTGGTGATTAATTACCCTAGGTGCAGTACCCTGACTGACTTGAGGGTAAGGGGGGTGCCAGAGACCTGCAAGTTTCAAACCGGAACTGGGAAGTGGGATATAGATAAATCCCCTTCAGAAGGAACCAGGGGCAACCAAACAACCCCGGTTGATGATAAATTGGTGTTAGTGGTGGCGATGATTAAGGGATCTTCCCCGTGAACCATGACATAGTGGTGGGATCCCTGACATATCCAGTGGGATCCATGACATATTGGTGGCATAGCGATGGGATAATAGAGCATTAGTGATCGGGTTTGAGCAATCATTCCTCTCACTAAAAACTTGCTCAGGTCTTGAGAGGAACCTCTCGGTAAGCGGTGTGGGAGGTACCGCTCCCAGACGCGTCCTTGGGTCTCAACCAGCATGCGTAGCATCTGTTTGAGGGTACCATTGAAGCGTTCACACAAGCCATTGGTCTGTGGGTGATACGCACTTGATACCAGATGCTTCACCTGGATTCTCTTACAGAGAGTCTCCATTAGGCGAGACATAAATTGGGTCCCTTGATCAGTAAGCATTTCCCTGGGAAATCCTACACGTGAAAAGATGGCCAACAGGGCATCCGCCACCTAATCTGTCCTAGTTGAGGACAGAGCTACTGCCTCTGGGTACCGGGTAGCGTAGTCTACCACAGTAAGGATGTATTGCTTTCCAGAGCTGCTGGGGACGGCCAGCGGGCCCACAATGTCCACCGCGCTCCTCTGGAAAGGGTCCTCTATCACTGGCAAAGGGATCAGGGGAGCCTTAAGAGCAGGCCCTGCCTTCCCCACTCTTTGGCAGGTGATACAGGAGCGGCAGTAGTTTGACACATCTGTCCCCATCTTAGGCCAATAGAAGTGTTGAGACAGCCGGGCCTTTGTTTTGCTGATCCACAAGTGTCCAGCTAGCGGGATCTCATGGGCAATCCGTAACAACTCACCCCGGAATTGCTGCGGGACAACCAGCTGACTTTCCCTCAACCACTCCTTTTGTGATTCTGGATCACCCCCACGTAAGGGCGATGGGGTACTCGGTACCGGGTCCTTCAGTTCCCTCAGCGGGGATGTCACGGTGGCCCGACCCGGACCGTGGCCCTATGAGGGGTGCCCAATAAAAGGGTAGAGTTTGTAGGTAACGGTAGTGTTCGTAACGCCACCTGTGGTATTCGGTCAGGATGACCGATGCTGCTTAGGGGTCCGCTGAGGTGATGGAATGGCAGCTAGATGGTATACCTTCCCACAGGTGAAGTATTTCCCCAGGGCTTCCCAGAAGTGTAGATGGTGATGGTAGATGGTGCCAGGCGCGGTGAATAACGAGGACACAATGGGTGCAGTCTCTTTACCATTACTGAAGGCTTCAGCAACCACAGTCCAGGGTGCCGGATGACAGGGTAGGCAGAGTCCGGCCGGTCTGATGGCAATTCCAGAGTCACCTTGTCCAGGTAGAAATCAGTAGCCTTCCCCTTGCGCACAGTAACGTAGTAGGTCCCTACTTGCATTAGCTCCCATAAGGTCCTCACTCTTGTTACTTCTCTCTCTGTCCCCCAGATGGATAGGACAAACCCGTATGACGGTGGTGGCCTGAGGCTATTGGAGCGCCCCCAGAGACATGGGCCACGAGTTCTCGGCACCGGGCCTCTGCTTCGGTTCTGAGGCTGTCACGGTGGCTAGACCCGGTCCACGACCCTGCTAAGGGGCGTCTAATAAAGGTGGTAAAGGCAGTCAGGGGTTCGTGACGCCGCCTGTGGTGTTCGGTCAGGGTGACCGACGCTGCTGTGGGGTCCGCTGGGGTGATGGAATGGCAGCTAGATGGTATACCTTCCCACAGGTGAAGTGTGTCCCCAGGGCTTCCCAGTAAGATGGATGGTGATGGTGTGAGGTGCAGGCAATAATGAGGACACAAGGTTGCAGTCTCTTTACCTCTTTACTGTAGACTTCAGTATCCTCAATCCAGAGCACGTTTAACAGGGCTCTCAGAGACCGGCCGGTCCAATGGGCACTTCCAGAGTCTCCTTCGCAGATGGAAATCGTTGCCTACCACTAGCGCCTGTGTGTTGTAGTCCTACCCTGCTGAGCATTCGGAATAGTCCTCACAACTGCTGTTCTCGTTCGTTCGTTCTCTACAGCTCTCTCTTTCTTTGGTTCCAGATCTTTCTAGTTCAACGTCCCCCAGGTATGTTATGGCTAAGACGCACCCGTATGACGGGAAGGCCTGGAGGTCTTCCGGAACCCTAGAGATGCCCCTCTCCCACTGTTGCCCCCTATGTCTTCGTAGGTGTTTAGGTGAGACAGCCAACCTATAATTAACTGTCCTGCGGAGTTCAGAGTAAGGCCTAGAGTCAGTTACTCCCACGGTGTTCCGGCCACCGGCTACGCGCCTCAGTAGGATGTTGCCTCGGTCTCATGGCACGACTCCTACTGGTACTCCTTTGTTCTTGATCTCGTTTACACTGTTCCACAATATCCTTCCCTTCGTGTCTCTCTCTTGGATACCGCCGCGGGGTGTGCAGGTGCGGTTCCGTTACGTTCTGTTCGCTAGGCACCTGCCAGGTTCCCACGCCTGACAGGGACCCCCCTGTGTCTTCTCTCTGCAACACCCCCTGCCACGGGATGTTGCCTGAATCCAACCCAGTCAGCTTCTAACTAACTTCCTATCCAACCCCTAGTTTTACCAGTGGGAGGAGTGGCCCAATAAATAAAGCCTTTTGCTCCCCCTAATGGCCGGAGTGTCATACTGCAACCACCAGATCTCTGGGGCGCTGCACTATTTTATAGGGACCCTAGCGTCGCCCCTCCTCTGCGTTGCCACCTTGTCTGCTTAGGTTCTTAGGTCGGACAGCCAACTTGGAATCGACTGCCCTGCCGGAATCTGAAGTAAAGCGTAGAGTCTATTACTCCCTCGGTGTTCCGGCCACTGGATCTGCGCTCAGTGGGAGGCAGCCTGCTTCTAGCTGGTCTCCCACTGGTGTTTCACTCCTGTTGCTACGACTTCTGTGCTCACTCACTACGACACATTTCCTCTCAGGTCCTTTCTTAGGAGACTGCCGCATGGGTTGCAGGCGCAGCTCCGTGTCCTTCGTTCCCTTTCCTGGGCCAAGCCCAGTCTGCCCCTCTCCTCTCCTCCTCCTGGCTCCTTCTCTTTCCAACAATGGCTGACTCACTTCCTAACCAACCCCCAGTTTTACCCAAGTGTGAGGAGTGGCCTGATAGAACCTTTTGCTCCCCCTGGTGGCCGGCGTGTGAAGTGTGTGTGTGGCTGTGATACCTGGCAGGGTGAACTCCTTTGGTGCCATCAGATGTAACATCGCCCCCCCTGGTGGAAGAACGACATTACTGCAACGACCAGGACTCTGGGGCGCTGCAATTCTCTGGGTGCTGTCTCCCGGTACAACCTTCCTCGTTCCCAGAACACCCTCTCCTTACCAGTCACGGAGGTGGGCGTCTCGGCGAGTTGTCTCAAACTCTCTAGGCTCGCATCTGTGCGCAGAGCGGCCTGAAACTCCTGGCTAGGGGAAGCCAGAAGCGACGTCAGGGTCCCTTCCCCACGGGAACCCTCTTGGACCTGCTCTGGGTCCACCTCTGGTTCAGTCACAACGATGACTGAGGAGGGTCCGGAAGGCAGACACTTATCTGCGTTCCGGGCACTCTGACTGCGGGTGACAGCAGCTACGTAGGCTGTCTCCCCGGGGATTTCTACAGGCCCATCAGCCGGCGCTGCTATGGGTTCTACCTCCCCATCTACCCCCAACACTCCAGGGGCAGTGCTACTTATGGGCCAGTTACCTTCCTCTGTGGCACTGGTCACTTTCATGGCATCACCATCCTCACGGTTCCCATGCATCTCCCCATTTCCTGTAGCACCGACACTTGCCCCTGTTAGGGGTTCCTCAGCCGTCTCACTCCGCAGAGCGATGTGGCTGAGCACACCTGTACCTATGGACACATCAACTTTCACAGAAAAATCATTATCAGGTTCAGTTGGCATAGGTACAACATTTTCACCATCAATCCTAGGGAAAAAATGGTTATTAGATGCATCATTACTGGATAAAGCATGGTCAGGGAACACATGCGATTTCCCATCATCATCATCATCAGGGTTAACGTTACCCTCATTAGTAGATTGGGGAGGGGTGTCACGAACGTAGTATGCAAACATCCTCCCCAAATCAGTCCCCAACAAAACATCAGTGGGCAAATTATCAGACAGCCCCACTTCCTTCACCCCAATCAATATAAACCCGGGCCATGGTAAGGGACAGCTGATGCCCACAATCCCAGTGACCGTTAGGGTTGTCCCCGGGATGATCTCTTCAGGGGCCGCCAGTTCAGGTCGGATGAGAGTTCATTCAGCCCCCATGTCCTTGAGGCCTGTAGCAACATGGCCTCCCACGGTGACATGCTGTATGTTGTCACACACCCTCCCAGCCACACCACCCACCAAAGGAACGGCTGCATTAGGCCCTGGGGCCTTGGCTGGGGGGTTCTTCTGCTTGTCTGGACAGTTGGAACTGATATGACCAGTCTGCTTGCAGTAGAAACACTGGCGAGGTTCGGTGGTAGGTCTGGTGCTGTTGGCCACAGGGACAGGACCTCTGGTGTGTTGGCTGGCAGGGGTACTGGCGTTGGATGCAGGCTTACCCCCTCTCCAGCTGGTGGTGACTGGCTTCCGCGCTTCCGATCTACGGTTGGCCTCATAGGCATCGGCAATCTGCGCTGCTTTCGTCACGTCTTTGGGTTCTCTGTCCATCACGAACTGTCGCACCTCAGCTGGGAAAAGATGAAAGAACTGGTCTTTGATCATCAGGTCTCCCAGCTGCTCAAAGGTGGTCACTGACAGTCCTTGGATCCACTGTTTAAAGTGTGTCCTGAGTCCATGCACCACATCGTCGTAGCTGTCGTGTGAGCCACGTTGGAGGGTCCGGAATTTTCTACGGTACACCTTGGGTGTAAGCTGGTACTTGTGTTATGACCTGGTGGTTAAGAGGCCACACTGATATGACCTGGTGGCTAAAACGCAACATGGGACGAGCTCTGAGGAGGTGGTATCTCTACTGACCGCAGTCCCTAATCCTAACAACAACACTAGAAATAGCCGTGGGATGTTCCTGACTCTCCCTAGACACCTCTTCACAGCCTAAGAAATAACTACCCCTAAAGAAGGAAATAGAAAGCTATCTTGCCTCAGAGAAACCCCCAAAAGGAAAGACAGCCCCCCCACAAATATTGACTGTGAATGGAGAGGGAAATGACGTACAAAGAAATGAAATCAGAATTCAGCAAAGGAGGACAATACTAAACTTGATAGACAGAGAGAAAAGGATACTGTACGGTCAGTATAAAAAACTACAAAATCCACGCAGAGTTTACAAAAATGAACTCCACACCGACTCATGGTGTGGAGGGGCAAATCTGCTTTCCCAGAGCTTCCAGCTAGCCTGAATAAGACATAGTGACAAGCTGGACGAAAAGAGACATAATTGCAAAGCAATAGAGTCCAAACAAATTGACAAACAAAAACAAGCAAAAACTTATCTTTTGCAGACAAGGACTGGCCATATGAGAAATCCAAGGAGAGAACAAAATCCAACCAAGAACATTGACAGCAGGCATGAACTAAAGCCCAGAGCAGGTTTAAATAACAAACCCAGGCAAGGCGATTAGTGAAGGCAGCTGCTACAGCTACCTAAAGAAGCAGCAGTTCCACTCGAAACCACCAGAGGGAGCCCAAGGGCAGAACTCACAAAAATACCATTAGCAACCACAGGAGGGAGCTCCAGAACGGAATTCACAACAGTACCCCCCCCCCCCCTTGAGGAGGGGTCACCGAACCCTCACCAGAGCTCCCAGGCCGATCAGGACGAGCCAAATGGAAAGCATGAACCAAATCGGCAGCATGAACATCGGAGGCAACAACCCAAGAATTATCCTCCTGGCCATAACCCTTCCACTTGACCAGATACTGAAGCTTCCGCCTTGAAAAACGAGAATACAAAATCTTCTCCACCACATATTCCAATTCCCCCTCAACCAACACCAGAGCAGGAGGATCAACGGAGGGAACCATAGGTACCACATATCTCCGTAACAAGGATCTATGGAAAACATTATGAATGGAAAAGGAAGCTGGAAGGGCCAAACGAAAAGACACTGGATTGATAATTTCAGAAATCTTATAAGGCCCAATAAAGCGAGGCTTGAACTTAGGGGAAGAAACCTTCATAGGAACATGACGAGAAGACAACCAGACCAAATCACCAACATGAAACCGGGGACCAACACACCGACGACGGTTAGCAAAACGTTGAGCCTTTTCCTGAGACAACGTCAAATTGTCCACCACATGAGTCCAAATTTGCTGCAACCTGTCCACCACGGAATCCACACCAGGACAGTCAGAAGGCTCCAGCTGCCCTGAAGAAAAACGAGGATGAAAACCAAAGTTACAAAAGAAAGGCAAAACCAAGGTAGCAGAACTAGCCCGATTATTAAGGGCAAACTCGGCCAACGGCAAAAAGGTCACCCAATCATCCTGATCAGCAGACACGAAGCATCTCAAATAGGTTTCCAAGGTCTGATTGGTTCGCTCCGTTTGGCCATTTGTCTGAGGATGGAATGCTGAAGAAAAAGACAAATCAATGCCCATTCTAGCACAAAAGGACCGCCAAAATCTAGAAACGAACTGGGAACCTCTGTCAGACACAATATTCTCCGGAATACCATGCAAACGAACCACATGCTGAAAAAACAATGGAACCAAATCTGAGGAGGAAGGCAACTTAGGCAACGGCACCAAATGGACCATCTTAGAAAACCGGTCACAAACCACCCAGATGACAGACATCTTCTGAGAAACAGGAAGATCAGAAATAAAATCCATGGAAATATGCGTCCAGGGCCTCTCAGGAATAGGCAAAGGCAAAAGCAACCCGCTGGCACGGGAACAGCAAGGCTTAGCCCGAGCACAGGTCCCACAGGACTGCACAAACGAACGCACATCCCGCGACAAGGAAGGCCACCAAAAGGACCTAGCCACCAAATCTCTGGTACCGAAAATCCCAGGGTGACCAGCCTACACTGAACAATGAACCTCAGAAATTACCCTACTAGTCCATCTATCAGGAACAAACAATTTCCCCACAGGACAGCGGTCAGGTTTATCAGCCTGAAACTCCTGAAGTACCCGCCGCAAATCAGGGGAGATGGCAGAAAGAATCACCCCCTCCTTGAGGATCCCAGCCGGCTCAAGAACTCCCGGAGAATCAGGCAAAAAACTCCTAGAAAGGGCATCAGCCTTCACATTCTTAGATCCCGGAATATACGAGACCACAAAATCAAAACGTGAGAAAAACAGAGACCACCGAGCCTGTCTAGGATTCAACCGCTTAGCAGACTCGAGGTAAATCAGATTCTTGTGATCAGTCAAGACCACCACGCGATGCTTGGCTCCCTCAAGCCAATGTCGCCACTCCTCAAATGCCCACTTCATAGCCAACAACTCCCGATTGCCGACATCATAATTACGCTCAGCAGGCGAAAACTTTCTGGAGAAGAAAGCACACGGTTTCATCAAAGAGCCATCAGAATTCCTCTGAGACAAAACGGCCCCTGCCCCAATCTCAGAAGCATCAACCTCAACCTGAAAAGGGAGAGAAACATCTGGCTGACACAACACAGGGGCAGAAGTAAAACAACATTTAAGCTCCTGAAAGGCCTCAACAGCCGCAGAGGACCAATTCACCACATCAGCGCCCTTCCTCGTCAAATCGGTCAGAGGCTTCACCACACTAGAAAAATTAGCAATAAAGCGGCGATAAAAATTGGCAAAGCCCAAAAATTTCTGAAGGCTCTTTACAGATGTAGGTCGAGTCCAATCCTGAATGGCCTGGACTTTAACAGGGTCCATTTCAATAGCCGAGGGGGAAAAAATGAAACCCAAAAAAGAAACCTTCTGAACTCCAAAGAGGCACTTAGACCCCTTCACAAACAACGCATTAGCACGAAGGACCTGAAATACCATCCTAACCTGCTTCACATGAGACTCCCAATCATCGGAGAAAACCAAAATATCATCCAAATACACAATCATGAATTTATCCAGATAATTCCGGAAGATATCATGCATAAAGGACTGAAATACCGATGGAGCATTAGAGAGCCCGAATGGAATCACAAGATATTCAAAATGGCCTTCGGGCGTATTGAATGCTGTTTTCCATTCATCACCTTGTTTAAAACGCACGAGATTATACGCCCCTCGAAGGTCGATTTTAGTAAACCAACTGGCACCCTTAATCCGAGCAAACAAATCAGAAAGTAAAGGTAAAGGGTACTGGAATTTGACAGTGATCTTATTGAGAAGGCGATAATCTATACTGGGTCTCAAGAAGCCATCCTTCTTGGCAACAAAAAAAACCCCCGCTCCCAACGGTGACAAAGACGAGCGAATATGCCCCTTCTCCAAGGACTCCTTTACATAACTCCGCATAGCGGCATGCTCTGGCACAGACAGATTGAAAAGTCGACCCTTAGGGAACTTACAGCCAGGAATCAAATTAATGGCACAATCGCAGTCCCTATGAGGAGGCAGAGAACTGGACTTGGGCTCATCAAATACATCCTGGAAATCCGACAAAATCTCAGGAACTTCAGAAGAAGGGGACGAGGAAATGGACATCAAAGGAATATCACTATGTATCCCCTGACAACCCCAACCAGTCACAGACATAGATCTCCAATCCAGCACTGGGTTATGTTCCTGTAACCATGGAAAACCCAGCACAACAACATCATGCAAATTATGCAACACCAAAAAACGAATATTTTCCTGATGTGCTGGAGCCATGCACATGGTTAACTGTGTCCAGTACTAAGGTTTATTCTTGGCCAATGGCGTAGCATCAATCCCCCTTAAGGGAATAGGGCTCTGCAAAGGCTCCAAGGAAAAACCACAGCGCTTGGCAAATTCTAAGTCCATTAAGTTCAGGGCAGCGCCAGAATCCACAAATGCCATAACAGAAAAGGACGACAATGAGCAAATCAGGGTAACAGACAAGAGAAATTTAGGCTGTACAGTACTAATGGTAACAGAGCTAGTGACCCTCCTAGTATGCTTAGGGCAATCAGAGATAACATGAGCAGAATCACCACAGTAAAAACACAGGCCATTCTGACGTCTGAATTTCTGCCGTTCTGCTCTAGTCAAAATCCTATCACATTGCATAGAGTCAGGACTTCGCTCAGAGGACACTGCCATATGGTGCACCACCTTGCGCTCACGCAAGCGTCGATCAATCTGAATGGCTAGAGACATAGATTCGCTCAAACCGGTAGGCGTAGGAAAGCCCACCATAACATCTTTAAGGGTTTCAGAAAGACCTTTTCTGAAAATAGCAGCCAGAGCCTCTTCAGACCATTTTCTAAATTTCTGGAAGTATAACTCTGCCGCTTCTTGACCCTGACACAGGGCCAACAGTGTTTTCTCAGCGTGCTCTACAGAGTTAGGTTCGTCATACAACAATCCGAGCGCCTGAAAAAATGCATCTACATTCAATAATGCCGGATTCCCTGTTTCAAGAGCAAATGCCCAGTCTTGAGGATCACCACGCAGTAAGGATATGATGATTTTCACTTGCTGAATCGGATCACCAGAAGAACGGGGTTTCAAAGCAAAAAACAATTTGCAGCTATTTTTAAAGTTAAAAAACTTGGATCTGTCCCCAAAAAACAAATCAGGAGTAGGAATTCTTGGCTCTAGAGCCAGAGTCTGAACAATATAATCTTGGATACTCTGGACTCTTGCAGCAAGTTGATCCACACGAGAAAACAAACCCTGAACCTCCATACCAGAGCATATATCCAGCACCACCCAGATATCAAGAGGAAAAAAAGACAGAACAGAGCACAGAAAAAAAAATGGTTCAGAACTCTTTTTTTTTCCTTCTTTTGAGATGCATTTAATTCATTTTGGGCCTGCTGTACTGTTATGACCTGGTGGTTAAGAGGTCACACTGATATGACCTGGTGGCTAAAACGCAACATGGGACGAGCTCTGAGGAGGTGGTATCTCTACTGACCGCAGTCCCTAATCCTAACAACACAACTAGAAATAGCCGTGGGATGTTCCTGACACTCCCTAGACACCTCTTCACAGCCTAAGAAATAACTACCCTTAAAGAAGGAAATAGAAAGCTATCTTGCCTCAGAGAAACCCCCAAAAGGAAAGACAGCCCCCCCACAAATATTGACTGTGAATGGAGAGGGAAATGACGTACAAAGAAATGAAATCAGAATTCAGCAAAGGAGGCCAATACTAAACTTGATAGACAGAGAGAAACGGATACTGTGCGGTCAGTATAAAAAACTACAAAATCCACGCAGAGTTTACAAAAATGAACTCCACACCGACTCACGGTGTGGAGGGGCAAATCTGCTTTCCCAGAGCTTCCAGCTAGCCTGAATAAGACATAGTGACAAGCTGGACGAAAAGAGACATAATTGCAAAGCAATAGAGTCCAAACAAATGGACAAACAAAAACTAGCAAAAACTTATCTTTTGCAGACAAGGACTGGCCATATGAGAAATCCAAGGAGAGAACACAATCCAACCAAGAACATTGACAGCAGGCATGGACTAAAGCCCAGAGCAGGTTTAAATAACAAACCCAGGCAAGGTGATTAGTGGAGGCAGCTGCTACAGCTACCTAAAGAAGCAGCCGTTCCACTCGAAACCACCAGAGGGAGCCCAAGGGCAGAACTCACAAAAATACCATTAGCAACCACAGGAGGGAGCTCCAGAACGGAATTCACAACATACTTGGCTATCAGAGCCTGCTTGATGGTCTCATAGTCACCATCTTGTTCTTGAGGGAGGGCAGCAAACGCCTCCAAAGCTTTCCCTCTTAGCCCTGGGGTCAGGTATCGTGCCCATTCTTCTGTAGGCAGCTGGTACTGTCTGCAGGTATTCTCAAATGCCTGCAGAAAAGTGTCCAAGTCCCCATCCTTTTCCATAACAGGAAAGTGATCGAGCCGGGGCTTCGGTATCTGAGCGCTGTTGGACTCACGGCTCTGGGCGGTGGAGGGCACCCCCCCCCTGCCGGAGCATCTCCAGTTCATATTCTCGCTGGGCTTGGCGCTCAGCTCGTTGGGCCTGGGCCTCCCACTCAGCTCTCTCGGTTTCTTCGAATTGCAGAACCAGCTGCAGACGTCTCTCTGTGTCATCTGCGGAGCATTGTTGCAGAGCCAGCTGCAGGCGGAGGTCTGCGCTCCCCTGGATGCAAGTAGGGCCGGCATTCAGTGGTTGAACCTCTGCTGCAGCACCACCTCTGCTCATGCTGGCATCTGCGGCCTCTGGGCTCTGTGGCCTGGCTTGGTCTGCTTCAAATTGCACCAGTTCAGCGACCATTGGAGCCTTGGACTTGCCATGGGAGTTCAGGCCATGGTATGTTCATATCCCAACGAGAGTGTATTTCTTCTGCTGGGTGTACCAGGCTTCTCCTTTCGCAGGCATTGTTGCCAAATAAAAGATAGGATAGAAAACGAAGAGAAAGGGAGGGGATAATTACCAGTACACAATTGTCTCAAGACTGAAAAACACTGAGTTCGTTCTCCAAATTTATTTGCGCAGAGTTCTCGCAAGAACTTTGCAAGTTTTTAGTGAGAGGAATGATTGCTCAAACCAAATCACTAATGCTCTAAGATCCCACCGCGCTGCCATCAATATGTCATGATTCACACCGTGACCGTCACCCCCACGTCACGGATCGGGGTGACTTTAGGCCAACAGACGGCTATCACATATGCAGGGGGGCTTATTTTAGTTATCTCTCCAATGCTAGAATGTGATGAAAACACACACAAGGCTTTTGACCTCTTAGTTTACCGCAGTTATCCCACTGCTCCTACAATATAACACGAACTGCAGGGATTTATGTATATCCCGCTTTACAGTTCCGCTTGAACTTGCAGCTCTCTGGCGCCCCCTTACCCTCAGGTCAGATTAGGTACTGCACCTAGGGTAATTAGTCGCCAGAAAGGCTGCCTGCTATGTACTGGCTATTGGGCATGCTGCAGCGAGGCGATATAACTACTCCCACTCAGGCAGGAACAATAATTATCAACGCCGCCATCGCTACAACGACTCCCAAAGGCACAGAACAAGGTATGCTGCCACCAGCTTCGATTAAACGGGTTCGAAGCTAACCCAAAACAGTAGCGTAATTCCCTTCAGAAGGCTTAGGGTACGTTTTAGAGCAGGAAGAACGAAAACTAGTAATTTAAATATTTTACTCCGAAAGATTAAGGCAGTGTTTATAAAAAGGTATATAAAGATGTTACAATATGAGACAATTGAAAATATGTACAAAGGTAATTATAAAAAACCAGGGATTAAATGAGAAGTTAACACTTACATTTGTTCAGGTCATTTCAGGCAAAACCAGGCTAGTGGGCAGAGCTCCAAATATCCCAGTTCATCAGGCTGGCAGTAAGAGCTCCTCAGGTAAGACTCAAGGCTGGGTTAAGTGTAGAGACTTATAAACTGCAGCCCTCGGGACATCACTAAAGGGGTTGAGTTAACATCTCCCTCCCCTCTCCTCAGCTGTACAGTTTTCTCCAACAATTCTTATAATTCTTGTATTTTCGTTCCCGAACATGTCAGAATCATAACACACCCAACATTCAGCTTATTTTAAAATTGGCTTGCTAATGAGACCAAATTTGGTCTAGTTGGGACTACCAGTTCTGGAGAAATCCGTACTCTGTACCTGTTGGGATTAGAGGCTCATGCTTACAGTGTCTGACAGATCCGCTAATGGAGATTCGCAACATGGACTTATTATTTTCCTAGCCCAACTTGGTGGCCCAATGTCTTACTATAGCAGAACAAAGAACCGCATGTCTTGAGAGAGATATCAGAACAGTTTTAGCTGGAGGGAGATTTGAGCCTACACAAGCGCCATAAAAATTCTTGGGTGGGAAGGAATGAGTAAATTGCTCCGAACCTGGAATTTGCAGCTACAAGCAATAAAACCTCTTCTACACACAAAGAGAAGGGGGGTTTTAGCCCACAGCATGGGTGCTAGAGGCAAAGTTACAAAATCATATTACATTTCATACATTATCGTGACAACCCTGATCTCTGTGCTATGTTGCCACTTCCTGACCCTGATCTCTGTGCTGTGTCACCATCTCCTGACCCTGATCTCTGTGCTGTGTCGCCACCTCCTGATCTTGATCTCTGCTGTGCCGCCACCTTCTGACCCTGATCTCTGAGCTGTGACGCCACCTCCTGACCCTGATATCTGAGCTGTGCTGCCACCTCCTCACCCTGATCTCTGTGCTGTGCCGCCATCTGCTCACCCTGATCGCTGTGCTGTGTCGCCACCTTCTGACCCCGATCTCTGTGCTTTTCTGCCACCTTCTGACCCTAATCTCTGTGCTGTGTCACCACCTCCTGACCCTGATCTATGTGCAGTGCCGCCACCTCCTGACCCTTATCTCTGTGCTGTGCCTCCACCTTCTGACCCTGATCTCTGTGCTGTGCCGCCACCTCCTGATCCTGATCTCTGTGCTGTGTCGCCACCTCATGACCCTGATCTCTGTGCTGTTCTGCCTCCTCCTAACCCTTATCTTTGTGCTGTGCCGCCACCTTCTGACCCTGATCTCTGTGCTGTTCTGCCACCTCCTGACCCTGATCTCTGTGCTGTGTCGCCACCTCCTGACCCTGATCTCTGTGTTGTTTTGCCACCTCCTGACCCTGATCTCTGTGCTGTTCTGCCACCTCCTGACCTTGATCTCTGTGTTTTGCCACCTCCTGACCCTGATCCCTGTGCTGTCACCACCTCCTGACCCTGATCTCTGTGCTGTGCCGCCACCTCCTGACTTTGATCTCTGTGCTGTCGCCACCTCCTGTGTTATGTTTGCTAATGACAGGTGTTATGAAGGCAATCCAGAAACACAGTGTGCTTAGCGATCAGAGCGCACACAGTGATCTGACAAATACCCAAAAATACAAGAACGAGCTCTGAGACGTGGAAACTCTGTAGACTGCACACCTGATCCTATCCTAAACACAACTAAAAGCGGCTGTGGATTGCGCCTAACAACTACCTAGGCAACTCGGCACAGCCTAAGAAACTAGCTAGCCTGAAGATAGAAAAATAGGCCTGACTTGCCCCAGAGAAATTCCCCAAAGGAAAAGGCAGCCCCCCACATATAATGACTGTGAGTAAGATGAAAAGACAAAACGTAGGGATGAAATAGATTCAGCAAAGTGGGGCCCGATATTCTAGGACAGAGCGAGGACAGTAAAGCGAACTTTGCAGTCTACAAAAAACCCTAAAGCAAAACCACGCAAAGGGGGCAAAAAAAACCCACCGTGCCGAACTAACGGCACGGCGGTACACCCTTTGCGTCTCAGAGCTTCCAGCAAAACAAAAGACAAGCTGGACAGAAAAAAAAACAAAAAAGCAAAAAGCACTTAGCTATACAGAGCAGCAGGTCACAGGAACAATCAGGAGAAGCTCAGATCCAACACTGAAACATTGACAAGGAGCAAGGATAGCAGCATCAGGCGGAGTTAAGTAATGAAGCAGTTAACGAGCTCACCAGAACACCTGAGGGAGGAAGCTCAGAAGCTGCAGTACCACTTGTGACCACAGGAGTGAATTCAGCCACAGAATTCACAACAGTACCCCCCCCTTGAGGAGGGGTCACCGAACCCTCACCAGAGCCCCCAGGCCGACCAGGATGAGCCGCATGAAAGGCACGAACAAGATCGGAAGCATGAACATCAGAGGCAAAAACCCAGGAATTATCTTCCTGAGCATAACCCTTCCATTTAACCAGATACTGGAGTTTCCGTCTAGAAACACGAGAATCCAAAATCTTCTCCACAATATACTCCAATTCCCCCTCCACCAAAACCGGGGCAGGAGGCTCAACAGATGGAACCATAGGTGCCACGTATCTCCGCAACAACGACCTATGGAATACATTATGTATGGAAAAGGAGTCTGGGAGGGTCAAACGAAAAGACACAGGATTGAGAACCTCAGAAATCCTATACGGACCAATAAAACGAGGTTTAAATTTAGGAGAGGAAACCTTCATAGGAATATGACGAGAAGATAACCAAACCAGATCCCCAACACGAAGTCGGGGACCCACACGGCGTCTGCGATTAGCGAAAAGTTGAGCTTTCTCCTGGGACAAGATCAAATTGTCCACTACCTGAGTCCAAATCTGCTGCAACCTATCCACCACAGAATCCACACCAGGACAGTCCGAAGACTCAACCTGTCCTGAAGAGAAACGAGGATGGAACCCAGAATTGCAAAAAAATGGAGAAACCAAGGTAGCCGAGCTGGCCCGATTATTAAGGGCGAACTCAGCCAACGGCAAAAAGGACACCCAATCATCCTGGTCTGCAGAAACAAAACATCTCAGATATGTTTCCAAGGTCTGATTGGTTCGTTCGGTCTGGCCATTAGTCTGAGGATGGAAAGCCGAGGAAAAGGATAGGTCAATGCCCATCCTACCACAAAAGGCTCGCCAAAACCTTGAAACAAACTGGGAACCTCTGTCAGAAACAATATTCTCAGGAATGCCATGCAACCGAACCACATGCTGAAAGAACAAAGGTACCAAATCAGAGGAGGAAGGCAATTTAGCCAAGGGCACCAGATGGACCATTTTAGAAAAGCGATCACAGACCACCCAAATGACTGACATCTTTTGAGAAACGGGAAGGTCAGAAATGAAATCCATCGAAATATGTGTCCAAGGCCTCTTTGGGACCGGCAAGGGCAAAAGCAACCCACTGGCACGAGAACAGCAGGGCTTAGCCCTAGCACAAATCCCACAGGACTGCACAAAAGTACGTACATCCCGTGACAGAGATGGCCACCAGAAGGATCTAGCAACCAACTCCCTGGTACCAAAGATTCCAGGATGACCAGCCAACACCGAACAATGAAGTTCAGAGATAAGTTTATTAGTCCACCTATCAGGGACGAACAGTTTCTCTGCTGGGCAACGATCAGGTTTATTCGCCTGAAATTTTTGCAGCACCCACCGCAAATCAGGGGAGATGGCAGACACAATGACTCCTTCCTTGAGGATACCTGCTGGCTCAGATAAACCCGGAGAGTCGGGCACAAAACTCCTAGACAGAGCATCCGCCTTCACATTTTTAGAGCCCGGAAGGTACGAAATCACAAAGTCGAAGCGGGCAAAAAATAACGACCAACGGGCCTGTCTAGGATTCAAGCGCTTGGCAGACTCGAGATAAGTCAAGTTCTTATGATCAGTCAATACCACCACGCGATGCTTAGCTCCTTCAAGCCAATGACGCCACTCCTCGAATGCCCACTTCATGGCCAGCAACTCTCAATTGCCCACATCATAATTACGCTCAGCGGGCGAAAACTTCCTGGAAAAGAAAGCACATGGTTTCATCACTGAGCAATAAGAACCTCTCTGTGACAAAACCGCCCCTGCTCCAATCTCAGAAGCATCAACCTCGACCTGGAACGGAAGAGAAACATCTGGCTGACACAACACAGGGGCAGAACAAAAACGACGCTTCAACTCCTGAAAAGCTTCCACAGCAGCAGAAGACCAATTAACCGAATCAGCACCCTTCTTGGTCAAATCGGTCAATGGTCTGGCAATGCTAGAAAAATTACAGATGAAGCGACGATAAAAATTAGCAAAGCCCAGGAACTTTTGCAGACTTTTCAGAGATGTCGGCTGAATCCAATCCTGGATGGCTTGGACCTTAACTGGATCCATCTCGATAGTAGAAGGGGTAAAGATGAACCCCAAAAATGAAACTTTCTGCACACCGAAGAGACACTTTGATCCCTTCACAAACAAAGAGTTAGCACGCAGGACCTGAAAAACCATTCTGACCTGCTTCACATGAGACTCCCAATCATCTGAGAAGATCAAAATGTCATCCAAGTAAACAATCAGGAATTTATCCAGATACTCACGGAAGATGTCATGCATAAAAGACTGAAACACAGATGGAGCATTGGCAAGTCCGAACGGCATCACAAGATACTCAAAATGACCCTCGGGCGTATTGAATGCAGTTTTCCATTCATCTCCTTGCCTGATTCTCACCAGATTATACGCACCACGAAGATCTATCTTAGTGAACCAACTAGCCCCCTTAATCCGAGCAAACAAGTCAGATAACAATGGCAAGGGATACTGAAATTTAACAGTGATCTTATTAAGAAGGCGGTAATCAATACACGGTCTCAGCGAACCATCCTTCTTGGCTACAAAGAAGAACCCTGCTCCCAGTGGTGATGACGATGGGCGAATATGTCCCTTCTCCAGGGATTCCTTCACATAACTGCGCATAGCGGCGTGTTCGGGCACGGATAAATTAAATAATCGACCTTTAGGGAATTTACTACCAGGAATCAAATTGATAGCACAATCACAATCCCTATGCGGAGGTAGAGCATCGGACTTGGGCTCTTCAAATACATCCTGATAATCAGACAAGAACTCTGGGACCTCAGAAGGGGTGGATGACGAAATCGACAAAAATGGAACATCACCATGTACCCCCCGACAACCCCAGCTGGATACCGACATGGAATTCCAATCCAATATTGGATTATGGGTTTGTAGCCATGGCAACCCCAACACGACCACATCATGCAGATTATGCAACACCAGAAAGCGAATAACTTCCTGATGTGCAGGAGCCATGCACATGGTCAGCTGGGCCCAGTATTGAGGTTTATTCTTGGCCAAAGGTGTAGCATCAATTCCTCTCAATGGAATAGGACACCGCAAAGGCTCCAAGAAAAACCCACAACGTTTAGCATAATCCAAATCCATCAGATTCAGGGCAGCGCCCGAATCCACAAACGCCATGACAGAAAACGACGACAAAGAGCATATCAAGGTAATGGACAGAAGGAATTTGGACTGTACAGTACCAATGACGGCAGACCTAGCGGACCGCTTAGTGCGCTTAGGACAATCAGAAATAGCATGAGTGGAATCACCACAGTAGAAACACAGACCATTCAGACGTCTGTATTCCTGCCGTTCAACTCTAGTCATAGTCCTATCGCACTGCATAGGCTCAGGTTTAACCTCAGGCAGTACCGCCAAATGGTGCACAGATTTACGCTCGCGCAAGCGTCGACCGATCTGAATGGCTAAAGACAAAGACTCATTCAAACCAGCAGGCATAGGAAATCCCACCATGACATCCTTAAGAGCCTCAGAGAGACCCTTTCTGAACAAAGCTGCCAGCGCAGATTCATTCCACTGAGTGAGTACTGACCATTTCCTAAATTTCTGACAATATACTTCTATATCATCCTGACCCTGGCACAAAGCCAGCAAATTTTTCTCAGCCTGATCCACTGAATTAGGCTCATCGTACAGCAATCCGAGCGCCAGGAAAAACGCATCGACACTACTCAATGCAGGGTCTCCTTGCGCAAGAGAAAATGCCCAGTCTTGAGGGTCGCCGCGCAAAAAAGAAATAATAATCAAAACCTGTTGAACAGGATTACCAGAAGAATGAGGTTTCAAGGCCAGAAATAGCTTACAATTATTTTTGAAACTTAGAAACTTAGTTCTATCTCCAAAAAACAAATCAGGAATAGGAATTCTTGGTTCTAACATAGATTTCTGATCAATAGTATCTTGAATTTTTTGTACATTTATAACGAGATTATCCATTGAAGAGCACAGACCCTGAATATCCATGTCCACACCTGTGTCCAGAATCACCCAAATGTCTAGGGGAAAAAAAAAAGTGAACACAGAGCAGAAAAAAAAAAAAAAAATGATGTCAGAACTTTTTCTTTCCCTCTACTGAGAATCATTAGTTTGGCTCCTTGTACTGTTATGTTTGCTAATGACAGGTGTTATGAAGGCAATCCAGAAACACAGTGTGCTTAGCGATCAGAGCGCACACAGTGATCTGACAAATACCCAAAAATACAAGAACGAGCTCTGAGACGTGGAAACTCTGTAGACTGCACACCTGATCCTATCCTAAACACAACTAAAAGCGGCTGTGGATTGCGCCTAACAACTACCTAGGCAACTCGGCACAGCCTAAGAAACTAGCTAGCCTGAAGATAGAAAAATAGGCCTGACTTGCCCCAGAGAAATTCCCCAAAGGAAAAGGCAGCCCCCCACATATAATGACTGTGAGTAAGATGAAAAGACAAAACGTAGGGATGAAATAGATTCAGCAAAGTGGGGCCCGATATTCTAGGACAGAGCGAGGACAGTAAAGCGAACTTTGCAGTCTACAAAAAACCCTAAAGCAAAACCACGCAAAGGGGGCAAAAAAAACCCACCGTGCCGAACTAACGGCACGGCGGTACACCCTTTGCGTCTCAGAGCTTCCAGCAAAACAAAAGACAAGCTGGACAGAAAAAAAAACAAAAAAGCAAAAAGCACTTAGCTATACAGAGCAGCAGGTCACAGGAACAATCAGGAGAAGCTCAGATCCAACACTGAAACATTGACAAGGAGCAAGGATAGCAGCATCAGGCGGAGTTAAGTAATGAAGCAGTTAACGAGCTCACCAGAACACCTGAGGGAGGAAGCTCAGAAGCTGCAGTACCACTTGTGACCACAGGAGTGAATTCAGCCACATAATTCACAACACTCCTGACCCTGATCTCTGTGCTGTGCCGCCACCTCCTGACCCTTATCTCTGTGCTGTGCCGCCACCTCCTGACCTTGATCTCTGTGCTGTGCCACCACCTCCAGACCCTGATCTCTGTGCTGTGCCGCCACCTCCTAACCTTGATCTCTGTGCTGTGCCGCCACCTCCTGACCCTGATCTCTGTGCTGTGCCGCCACCTCCTGACCCTGATGTCTGTGCTGTGCCGCCACCTCCTGACCTTGATCTGTGTTGTGCCGCCACCTCCTGACCTTGATCTCTGTGCTGTGCCGTCACCTACTGACCTTGATCTCTGTGCTGTGCCGCCACCTCCTGACCTTGATCTCTGTGCTGTGCCACCTTCTGACCCTGATCTCTGTGCTGTTCTGCCACCCCCTGACCCTGATCTCTGTGCTGTGCCGCCACCTCCTAACCCTAATCTGTGTGCTGTTGTGCCACCTCCTGACCCTGATCTCTGTGCTGTGTCGCCACCTCCTGACCCTGATCTCTGCGCTGTGCCGCCACCTCCTGACCTTGATCTCTGTACTGTGCCGCCACCTCCTGACCCTGATCTATGTGCTGTGCCGCCACCTTCTAACCCTGATCTCTGTGCTGTGCTGCCACCTCCTGACCTTGATCTCTGTGCTGTGCCGCCACCTCCTGACCTTGATCTCTGTGCTGTGCCGCCACCTCCTGACCTTGATCTCTGTGCTGTGCTGCCACCTCCTGACCCTGATCTCTGTGCTGTGCCGCCACCTCCTAACCCTAATCTGTGTGCTGTTCTGCCACCTCCTGACCCTGATCTCTGTGCTGTGTCGTCACCTCCTGACCTTGATCTCTGTGCTGTTCTGCCTCCTCCTGACCCTTATCTTTGTGCTGTGCTGCCACCTCCTGACCCTGATCTCTGTGCTGTGCCGCCACCTCCTAACCCTAATCTGTGTGCTGTTCTGCCACCTCCTGACCCTGATCTCTGTGCTGTGCCCCCACCTCCTGATCCTGATCTCTGTGCTGTGTCGCCACCTCATGACCCTGATCTCTGTGCTGTTCTGCCACCTCCTGACCCTGATCTCTGTGCTGTGCCGCCACCTCCTAACCCTAATCTGTGTGCTGTTCTGCCACCTCCTGACCCTGATCTCTGTGCTGTGCCGCCACCTCCTGATCCTGATCTCTGTGCTGTGTCGCCACCTCATGACCCTGATCTCTGTGCTGTTCTGCCTCCTCCTGACCCTTATCTTTGTGCTGTGCCGCCACCTTCTGACCCTGATCTCTGTGCTGTTCTGCCACCTCCTGACCCTGATCTCTGTGCTGTGTCGCCACCTCCTGACCCTGATCTCTGTGTTGTTTTGCCACCTCCTGACCCTGATCTCTGTGCTGTTCTGCCACCTCCTGACCTTGATCTTTGTGTTTTGCCACCTCCTGACCCTGATCCCTGTGCTGTCACCACCTCCTGACCCTGATCTCTGTGCTGTGCCGCCACCTCCTGACTCTGATCTCTGTGCTGTCGCCACCTCCTGACCCTGATCTCTGTGCTGTGCCGCCAACTCCTGACCCTTATCTCTGTGCTGTGCCGCCACCTCCTGACCTTGATCTCTGTGCTGTGCCACCACCTCCAGACCCTGATCTCTGTGCTGTGCCGCCACCTCCTGACCTTGATCTCTGTGCTGTGCCGCCACCTCCTGACCCTGATCTCTGTGCTGTGCCGCCACCTCCTGACCCTGATCTCTGTGCTGTGCCGCCACCTCCTGACCTTGATCTCTGTGTTGTGCCGCCACCTCCTGACCTTGATCTCTGTGGCTGTGCCGTCACCTCCTGACCTTGATCTCTGTCCTGTGCCGCCACCTCCTGACCTTGATCTCTGTGCTGTGCCGCCACCTTCTGACCCTGATCTCTGTGCTGTTCTGCCACCCCCTGACCCTGATCTCTGTGCTGTGCCGCCACCTCCTAACCCTAATCTGTGTGCTGTTGTGCCACCTCCTGACCCTGATCTCTGTGCTGTGTCGCCACCTCCTGACCCTGATCTCTGCGCTGTGCCGCCACCTCCTGACCTTGATCTCTGTGCTGTGCCGCCACCTCCTGACCCTGATCTCTGTGCTGTGCCGCCACCTTCTAACCCTGATCTCTGTGCTGTGCTGCCACCTCCTGACCTTGATCTCTGTGCTGTGCCGCCACCTCCTGACCTTGATCTCTGTGCTGTGCCGCCAACTCCTGACCTTGATCTCTGTGCTGTGCCGCCACCTCCTGACCCTGATCTCTGTGCTGTGCCGCCACCTCCTGACCTTGATCTCTGTGCTGTTCTGCCACCTCCTGACCTTGATCTCTGTGCTGTGCTGCCTCCTCCTGACCCTGATCTCTGTGCTGTGCCGCCACCTCCTAACCCTAATCTGTGTGCTGTGCCGCCACCTCCTGACCCTGATCTCTGTGCTGTGTCGCCACCTCCTGACCTTGATCTCTGCGCTGTGCCGCCACCTCCTGACCTTGATCTCTGTGCTGTTCTGCCACCTCCTGACCCTGATCTCTGTGCTGTGTCGCCACCTCCTAACCGTAATCTGTGTGCTGTTCTGCCACCTCCTGATCCTGATCTCTGTGCTGTGTCGCCACCTCCTGACCCTGATCTCTGCGCTGTGCCGCCACCTCCTGACCCTGATCTCTGTGCTGTTCTGCCACCTCCTGACCCTGATCTCTGTGCTGTGTCGCCACCTCCTGACCCTGATCTCTGTGCTGTGCCGCCACCTCCTAACCCTGATCTCTGTGCTGTGCCGCCACCTTCTGACCATGATCTCTGTGCTGTTCTGCCAGCTCCTCACCCTGATCTCTGTGCTGTGCCGCCACCTCCTGACCTTGATCTGTGCTGTGCCGCCACCTCCTGACCCTGATCTGTGCTGTGCCGCCACCTCCTGACCTTGATCTCTGTGTTGTGCCGCCACCTCCTGACCTTGATCTCTGTGCTGTGCCGTCACCTCCTGACCTTGATCTCTGTGCTGTACCGCCATCTCCTGACCTTGATCTCTGTGCTGTGCCGCCACCTTCTGACCCTGATCTCTGTGCTGTTCTGCCAGCCCCTGACCCTGATCTCTGTGCTGTGCCGCCACCTCCTAACCCTAATCTGTGTGCTGTTCTGCCACCTCCTGACCCTGATCTCTGTGCTGTTCTGCCACCTCCTGACCTTGATCTCTGTGCTGTGCCGCCACCTCCTGACCTTGATCTCTGTGCTGTGGTGCCACCTCCTGACCCTGATCTCTGTGCTGTGCCGCCACCTCCTAACCCTAATCTGTGTGCTGTTCTGCCACCTCCTGACCCTGATCCCTGTGCTGTGTCGCCACCTCCTGACCTTGATCTCTGTGCTGTTCTGCCTCCTCCTGACCCTTATCTTTGTGCTGTGCTGCCACCTCCTGACTCTGATCTCTGTGCTGTGCCGCCACCTCCTAACCCTAATCTGTGTGCTGTTCTGCCACCTCCTGACCCTGATCTCTGTGCTGTGCCGCCACCTCCTGATCCTGATCTCTGTGCTGTGTCGCCACCTCATGACCCTGATCTCTGTGCTGTTCTGCCTCCTCCTGACCCTTATCTTTGTGCTGTGCCGCCACCTTCTGACCCTGATCTCTGTGCTGTTCTGCCACCTCCTGACCCTGATCTCTGTGCTGTGTCGCCACCTCCTGACCCTGATCTCTGTGTTGTTTTGCCACCTCCTGACCCTGATCTCTGTGCTGTTCTGCCACCTCCTGACCTTGATCTTTGTGTTTTGCCACCTCCTGACCCTGATCCCTGTGCTGTCACCACCTCCTGACCCTGATCTCTGTGCTGTGCCGCCACCTCCTGACTCTGATCTCTGTGCTGTCGCCACCTCCTGACCCTGATCTCTGTGCTGTGCCGCCAACTCCTGACCCTTATCTCTGTGCTGTGCCGCCACCTCCTGACCTTGATCTCTGTGCTGTGCCACCACCTCCAGACCCTGATCTCTGTGCTGTGCCGCCACCTCCTGACCTTGATCTCTGTGCTGTGCCGCCACCTCCTGACCCTGATCTCTGTGCTGTGCCGCCACCTCCTGACCCTGATCTCTGTGCTGTGCCGCCACCTCCTGACCTTGATCTCTGTGTTGTGCCGCCACCTCCTGACCTTGATCTCTGTGGCTGTGCCGTCACCTCCTGACCTTGATCTCTGTCCTGTGCCGCCACCTCCTGACCTTGATCTCTGTGCTGTGCCGCCACCTTCTGACCCTGATCTCTGTGCTGTTCTGCCACCCCCTGACCCTGATCTCTGTGCTGTGCCGCCACCTCCTAACCCTAATCTGTGTGCTGTTGTGCCACCTCCTGACCCTGATCTCTGTGCTGTGTCGCCACCTCCTGACCCTGATCTCTGCGCTGTGCCGCCACCTCCTGACCTTGATCTCTGTGCTGTGCCGCCACCTCCTGACCCTGATCTCTGTGCTGTGCCGCCACCTTCTAACCCTGATCTCTGTGCTGTGCTGCCACCTCCTGACCTTGATCTCTGTGCTGTGCCGCCACCTCCTGACCTTGATCTCTGTGCTGTGCCGCCAACTCCTGACCTTGATCTCTGTGCTGTGCCGCCACCTCCTGACCCTGATCTCTGTGCTGTGCCGCCACCTCCTGACCTTGATCTCTGTGCTGTTCTGCCACCTCCTGACCTTGATCTCTGTGCTGTGCTGCCTCCTCCTGACCCTGATCTCTGTGCTGTGCCGCCACCTCCTAACCCTAATCTGTGTGCTGTGCCGCCACCTCCTGACCCTGATCTCTGTGCTGTGTCGCCACCTCCTGACCCTGATCTCTGCGCTGTGCCGCCACCTCCTGACCTTGATCTCTGTGCTGTTCTGCCACCTCCTGACCCTGATCTCTGTGCTGTGTCGCCACCTCCTAACCGTAATCTGTGTGCTGTTCTGCCACCTCCTGATCCTGATCTCTGTGCTGTGTCGCCACCTCCTGACCCTGATCTCTGCGCTGTGCCGCCACCTCCTGACCCTGATCTCTGTGCTGTTCTGCCACCTCCTGACCCTGATCTCTGTGCTGTGTCGCCACCTCCTGACCCTGATCTCTGTGCTGTGCCGCCACCTCCTAACCCTGATCTCTGTGCTGTGCCGCCACCTTCTGACCATGATCTCTGTGCTGTTCTGCCAGCTCCTCACCCTGATCTCTGTGCTGTGCCGCCACCTCCTGACCTTGATCTGTGCTGTGCCGCCACCTCCTGACCCTGATCTGTGCTGTGCCGCCACCTCCTGACCTTGATCTCTGTGTTGTGCCGCCACCTCCTGACCTTGATCTCTGTGCTGTGCCGTCACCTCCTGACCTTGATCTCTGTGCTGTACCGCCATCTCCTGACCTTGATCTCTGTGCTGTGCCGCCAGCTTCTGACCCTGATCTCTGTGCTGTTCTGCCAGCCCCTGACCCTGATCTCTGTGCTGTGCCGCCACCTCCTAACCCTAATCTGTGTGCTGTTCTGCCACCTCCTGACCCTGATCTCTGTGCTGTTCTGCCACCTCCTGACCTTGATCTCTGTGCTGTGCCGCCACCTCCTGACCTTGATCTCTGTGCTGTGGTGCCACCTCCTGACCCTGATCTCTGTGCTGTGCCGCCACCTCCTAACCCTAATCTGTGTGCTGTTCTGCCACCTCCTGACCCTGATCCCTGTGCTGTGTCGCCACCTCCTGACCTTGATCTCTGTGCTGTTCTGCCTCCTCCTGACCCTTATCTTTGTGCTGTGCTGCCACCTCCTGACTCTGATCTCTGTGCTGTGCCGCCACCTCCTAACCCTAATCTGTGTGCTGTTCTGCCACCTCCTGACCCTGATCTCTGTGCTGTGCCCCCACCTCCTGATCCTGATCTCTGTGCTGTGTCGCCACCTCATGACCCTGATCTCTGTGCTGTTCTGCCACCTCCTGACCCTGATCTCTGTGCTGTGCCGCCACCTCCTAACCCTAATCTGTGTGCTGTTCTGCCACCTCCTGACCCTGATCTCTGTGCTGTGCCGCCACCTCCTGATCCTGATCTCTGTGCTGTGTCGCCACCTCATGACCCTGATCTCTGTGCTGTTCTGCCTCCTCCTGACCCTTATCTTTGTGCTGTGCCGCCACCTTCTGACCCTGATCTCTGTGCTGTTCTGCCACCTCCTGACCCTGATCTCTGTGCTGTGTCGCCACCTCCTGACCCTGATCTCTGTGTTGTTTTGCCACCTCCTGACCCTGATCTCTGTGCTATTCTGCCACCTCCTGACCTTGATCTTTGTGTTTTGCCACCTCCTGACCCTGATCCCTATGCTGTCACCACCTCCTGACCCTGATCTCTGTGCTGTGCCGCCACCTCCTGACTCTGATCTCTGTGCTGTCGCCACCTCCTGACCCTGATCTCTGTGCTGTGCCGCCACCTCCTGACCCTTATCTCTGTGCTGTGCCGCCACCTCCTGACCTTGATCTCTGTGCTGTGCCACCACCTCCAGACCCTGATCTCTGTGCTGTGCCGCCACCTCCTGACCTTGATCTCTGTGCTGTGCCGCCACCTCCTGACCCTGATCTCTGTGCTGTGCCGCCACCTCCTGACCCTGATCTCTGTGCTGTGCCGCCACCTCCTGACCTTGATCTCTGTGTTGTGCCGCCACCTCCTGACCTTGATCTCTGTGCTGTGCCGTCACCTCCTGACCTTGATCTCTGTGCTGTGCCGCCACCTCCTGACCTTGATCTCTGTGCTGTGCCGCCACCTTCTGACCCTGATCTCTGTGCTGTTCTGCCACCCCCTGACCCTGATCTGTGTGCTGTGCCGCCACCTCCTAACCCTAATCTGTGTGCTGTTGTGCCACCTCCTGACCCTGATCTCTGTGCTGTATCGCCACCTCCTGACCCTGATCTCTGCGCTGTGCCGCCACCTCCTGACCTTGATCTCTGTGCTGTGCCGCCACCTCCTGACCCTGATCTCTGTGCTGTGCCGCCACCTTCTAACCCTGATCTCTGTGCTGTGCTGCCACCTCCTGACCTTGATCTCTGTGCTGTGCCGCCACCTCCTGACCTTGATCTCTGTGCTGTGCCGCCAACTCCTGACCTTGATCTCTGTGCTGTGCCGCCACCTCCTGACCCTGATCTCTGTGCTGTGCCGCCACCTCCTGACCTTGATCTCTGTGCTGTTCTGCCACCTCCTGACCTTGATCTCTGTGCTGTGCTGCCTCCTCCTGACCCTGATCTCTGTGCTGTGCCGCCACCTCCTAACCCTAATCTGTGTGCTGTTCTGCCACCTCCTGACCCTGATCTCTGTGCTGTGTCGCCACCTCCTGACCCTGATCTCTGCGCTGTGCTGCCACCTCCTGACCTTGATCTCTGTGCTGTTCTGCCACCTCCTGACCCTGATCTCTGTGCTGTGTCGCCACCTCCTAACCCTAATCTGTGTGCTGTTCTGCCACCTCCTGATCCTGATCTCTGTGCTGTGTCGCCACCTCCTGACCCTGATCTCTGCGCTGTGCCGCCACCTCCTGACCCTGATCTCTGTGCTGTTCTGCCACCTCCTGACCCCGATCTCTGTGCTGTGTCGCCACCTCCTGACCCTGATCTCTGTGCTGTGCCGCCACCTCCTAACCCTGATCTCTGTGCTGTGCCGCCACCTTCTGACCATGATCTCTGTGCTGTTCTGCCACCTCCTCACCCTGATCTCTGTGCTGTGCCGCCACCTCCTGACCTTGATCTGTGCTGTGCCGCCACCTCCTGACCCTGATCTGTGCTGTGCCGCCACCTCCTGACCTTGATCTCTGTGTTGTGCCGCCACCTCCTGACCTTGATCTCTGTGCTGTGCCGTCACCTCCTGACCTTGATCTCTGTGCTGTACCGCCATCTCCTGACCTTGATCTCTGTGCTGTGCCGCCACCTTCTGACCCTGATCTCTGTGCTGTTCTGCCAGCCCCTGACCCTGATCTCTGTGCTGTGCCGCCACCTCCTAACCCTAATCTGTGTGCTGTTCTGCCACCTCCTGACCCTAATCTCTGTGCTGTTCTGCCACCTCCTGACCTTGATCTCTGTGCTGTTCTGCCACCTCCTGACCCTGATCTCTGTGCTGTGCCGCCACCTCCTGACCCTGATCTCTGTGCTGTGCTGCCACCTCCTGACCCTGATCTCTGTGCTGTGTCACCTCTGCTCGGTTATCACAGACCCCCATTACACAGAGCCATAGTCAATGGTGACCATTATATGGGGGGACGACATGTGACTTCTACTGTAACTTATTGATACATAAACAATGAAATAATTATTGTAGCGAAACCTCAGGACGGTTGCGACAAAGAAGACTTTGGATCAGTCCTTAAGAAATCATGTGTGGGAACATCCTTCTGTTACAATGTATCAGCGCCTGCGGACAGTGTCAGTGTGCAGTGCAGGGGGTCCCCTGTTGTGAATTCTGTTGTCAAGCTCCCTCCTGTGGTCATGAATGGTACTTCGGCTGGTTCTGTCCATGGGCTTCATCTGGTGGTCGTGAGTGGAGCTGCGGCTTCTGAGTTTCCTTCCACAGGTGACGAGGTTAATTCGTTAGCTGGCTGCTCTATTTAACTCCACTTAGATCATTGCTCCATGCCACCTGTCAATGTTCCAGTATTGGTCTAGTTCTCTCCTGAATCGTCCTTATGACCTGTCTTCCCAGCAGAAGCTAAGTTCCTGCTTGTTTTTCTCTGGTTTGCAATTTTTCTGTCCAGCTTGCTATTTTGATTTTTGTCTTGCTTGCTGGAAGCTCTGGGACGCAGAGGGAGCGCCTCCGCACCGTGAGTCGGTGCGGAGGGTCTTTTTGCGCCCTCTGCGTGGTCTTTTTGTGCTGACCGCAAAGTTACCTTTCCTATTCTCTGTCTGTTCAGTAAGTTGGGCCTCACTTTGCTAAATCTATTTCATCTCTGTGTTTGTAATTTTCATCTTTACTCACAGTCATTATATGTGGGGGGCTGCTTTTTCCTTTGGGGAATTTCTCTCAGGCAAGGTAGGCTTTATTTTTCTATCTCTAGGGCTAGCTAGTTTCTTAGGCTGTGTCGAGTTGCATAGGGAGTGTTAGGAGCAATCCACGGCTATTTCTAGTGTGTGTGATAGGATTAGGGATTGCGGTCAGCAGAGTTCCCACGTCTCAGAGCTCGTCCTATATTATGAGTAACTATCAGGTCATTCCGTGTGCTCTTAACCACCAGGTCCATTATTGTCCTTACCACCAGGTCATAACAGTCCCCCATAGGAGGTTTTATTTCTGAGATACAATTGTGAGAATCCTTAATAATGGGAGAAGTGTCCGGTCTGTGCAGGATGTGACCTGTTGTGAATTCTGTGGCAGAGCTCCCTCCTGTGGTCACAAGTGGTACTTCAGCTGATTCTCTCTGTGAGCTTCCGTTGGTGGAGGAAAGTGCTACTGCGGCTTCTGAGTTTCCTTCCTCAGGTGATGTGGTGAAGTCGTTAGGTGCTGCTCTATTTAACTCCACCTAGTGCTTTGATCCTGGCCTCCAGTCAATGTTCTAGTATTGGACCTGTTTCCTCCTGGATCGTTCCTGAGGCCTGCTGCTCTGCATAGCTAAGTTCCGCTTTGCTATTTTGTTTGCTGTTTTTTTCTGTCCAGCTTGTCTACTTGTTTTTTCTTGCTTGCTGGAAGCTCTGGGACGCAGAGGGTGTACCTCCGTGCCGTTAGTTCGGTACGGAGGGTCTTTTTGCCCCCTTTGCGTGGTTTTTGTAGGGTTTTGTGTTGACCGCAAAGTTACCTTTCCTATCCTCGCTCTGTTCAGAAAGTCGGGCCTCACTTTGCTTAAACTATTTCATCTCTACGTTTGTCTTTTCATCTTAACTCACAGTCATTATATGTGGGGGCTGCCTTTTCCTTTGGGGTATTTCTCTGAGGCAAGGTAGGCTTATTTTCTATCTTCAGGCTAGCTAGTTTCTCAGGCTGTGCCGAGTTGCATAGGGAGCGTTAGGCGCAATCCACGGCTGCCTCTAGTGTGGTTGGAGAGGATTAGGGATTGCGGTCAGCAGAGTTTCCACGTCTCAGAGCTCGTTCTATGTTTTTGGGTTATTGTCAGGTCACTGTATGTGCTCTGACCTCTATGTCCATTGTGGTACTGAATTACCTTATCAGAACAGTACTGGAGGCCAAAAGTACTAATGATTCTCAATAGAGGGAAAAAAGAAGTTCTGAGACGATTTTTTTTTCTCTGCACTGTGTTTTGCCTTTTTTTCCCCTAGACATTTGGGTGGTTCAGGACACAGGTGTAGCGATGGACATTAAAAGTCTGTCTTCATGTGTGGATCAGCTCACGGCAAGAGTACAAAATATTCAAGACTTTGTGGTTCAGAATTCTATGTTAGAACCGAGAATTCCTATTCCTGATTTGTTTTTTGGAGATAGAACTAAATTTCTGAGTTACAAAAATAATTGTAAACTATTTCTGGCTTTGAAACCTCGCTCCTCTGGTGACCCAGTTCAACAAGTTAGGATCATTATTTCTTTTTTACGTGGCGACCCTCAGGACTGGGCATTTTCTCTTGCGTCAGGAGATCCTGCATTAAGTAATATCGATGCGTTTTTCCTGGCGCTCGGATTGCTGTACGATGAACCTAATTCAGTGGATCAGGCAGAGAAAAATTTGCTGGCTCTGTGTCAGGGTCAGGATGAGATAGAGGTATATTGTCAGAAATTTAGAAAGTGGTCCGTACTCACTCAATGGAATGAAGGTGCGCTCGCAGCTATTTTCAGAAAAGGTCTCTCTGAAGCCCTTAAAGATGTCATGGTGGGATTTCCTATGCCTGCTGGTCTGAATGAGTCTATGTCTTTGGCCATTTAGATCGGTCGACGCTTGCGTGAGCGTAAATCTGTGCACCATTTGGCGGTATTACCTGAGCTTAAATCTGAGCCTATGCAGTGCGATAGGACTTTGACCAGAGTTGAACGGCAAGAACACAGACGTCTGAATGGGCTGTGTTTCTACTGTGGTGATTCCACTCATGCTATCTCTGATTGTCCTAAGCGCACTAAGCGGTTCGCTAGGTCTGCCACCATTGGTACGGTACAGTCAAAATTTCTTCTGTCCGTTACCTTGATCTGCTCTTTGTCATCGTATTCTGTCATGGCATTTGTGGATTCAGGCGCTGCCCTGAATTTGATGGACTTGGAATATGCTAGGCGTTGTGGGTTTTTCTTGGAGCCCTTGCAGTGTCCTATTCCACTGAGAGGAATTGATGCTACGCCTTTGGCCAAGAATAAGCCTCAGTACTGGACCCAGCTGACCATGTGCATGGCTCCTGCACATCAGGTTATTCGCTTTCTGGTGTTGCATAATCTGCATGATGTGGTCGTGTTGGGGTTGCCATGGCTACAAGTCCATAATCCAGTATTAGATTGGAAATCCATGTCTGTGTCCAGCTGGGGTTGTCAGGGGGTACATGGTGATGTCCCATTTCTGACTATTTCATCATCCACCCCTTCTGAGGTCCCAGAGTTCTTGTCTGATTACCGGGATGTATTTGATGAGCCCAAGTCCGATACCCTACCTCCGCATAGGGATTGTGATTGTGCTATCGATTTGATTCCTGGTAGTAAATTCCCAAAAGGTCGACTGTTTAATTTATCTGTGCCTGAGCACGCCGCTATGCGGAGTTATGTGAAGGAGTCCTTGGAGAAGGGTCATATTCGCCCGTCATCGTCGCCATTAGGAGCAGGGTTCTTTTTTGTAGCCAAGAAGGATGGTTCACTGAGACCTTGTATAGATTACCGCCTTCTAAATAAGATCACTGTTAAATTTCAGTACCCCTTGCCATTGTTATCTGATTTGTTTGCTCGGATTAAGGGGGCTAGTTGGTTCACCAAGATAGATCTTCGTGGTGCGTATAATCTTGTGCGAATCAGGCGAGGAGATGAATGGAAAACTGCATTTAATACGCCCGAGGGCCATTTTGAGTATCTAGTAATGCCATTCGGACTTGCCAATGCTCCATCAGTATTTCAGTCCTTTATGCATGACATCTTCCGAGAGTACCTGGATAAATTCCTGATTGTGTACTTGGATGACATTTTGATCTTCTCGGATGATTGGGAGTCTCATGTGAAGCAGGTCAGAACGGTGTTTCAGGTCCTGCGTGCTAATTCTTTGTTTGTGAAGGGATCAAAGTGTCTCTTTGGTGTTCAGAAGGTTTCATTTTTGGGGTTCATCTTTTCCCCTTCTACTATCGAGATGGACCCTGTTAAGGTCCAAGCCATCCATGATTGGACTCAGCCGACATCTCTGAAAAGTCTGCAAAAGTTCCTGGGCATTGCTAATTTTTATCGTCGCTTCATCTGCAATTTTTCTAGTATTGCTAAACCATTGACCGATTTGACCAAGAAGGGTGCTGATGTGGTCAATTGGTCTTCTGCTGCTGTGGAAGCTTTTCTAGAGTTGAAGCGTCGTTTTTCTTCTGCCCCTGTGTTGTGTCAACCAGATGTTTCGCTTCCGTTCCAGGTCGAGGTTGATGCTTCTGAGATTGGAGCAGGGGCTGTTTTGTCGCAGAGAAGTTCTGATTGCTCGGTGATGAAACCATGCGCCTTCTTTTCCAGGAAGTTTTCGCCTGCTGAGCGAAATTATGATGTGGGCAATCGAGAGTTGCTGGCCATGAAGTGGGCATTCGAGGAGTGGCGTCATTGGCTTGAAGGAGCTAAGCATCGCGTGGTGGTCTTGACTGATCATAAGAACTTGACTTATCTCGAGTCTGCCAAGCGGTTGAATCCTAGACAGGCTCGTTGGTCGCTGTTTTTTGCCCGTTTTGACTTTGTGATTTCGTACCTTCCGGGCTCTAAAAATGTGAAGGCGGATGCCCTGTCTAGGAGTTTTGTGCCCGACTCTCCGGGTTTATCTGAGCCGGCGGGTATCCTCAAAGATGGAGTAATTGTGTCTGCCATCTCCCATGATTTGCAGCGGGTGCTGCAAAAATTTCAGGCTAATAAACCTGATCGTTGCCCAGCAGAGAAACTGTTTGTCGCTGATAGGTGGATGAATAAAGTTATCTCTGAGGTTCATTGTTCGGTGTTGGCCGGTCATCCTGGAATCTTTGGTACCAGAGAGTTAGTGGCTAGATCCTTTTGGTGGCCATCTCTGTCGCGGGATGTGCGTACTTTTGTGCAGTCCTGTGGGACTTGTGCTCGGGCTAAGCACTGCTGTTCTCGTGCCAGTGGGTTGCTTTTGCCCTTGCCGGTCCCGAAGAGGCCTTGGACACATATCTCTATGGATTTTATTTCAGATCTTCCCGTCTCTCAAAAGATGTCAGTCATTTGGGTGGTCTGTGATCGCTTCTCTAAGATGGTCCATTTGGTACCCTTGTCTAAATTACCTTCCTCCTCTGATTTGGTGCCATTGTTCTTCCAGCATGTGGTTCGTTTACATGGCATTCCAGAGAATATCGTTTCTGACAGAGGTTCCCAGTTTGTTTCGAGGTTTTGGCGAGCCTTTTGTGGTAGGATGGGCATTGACTTGTCTTTTTCCTCGGCTTTCCATCCTCAGACTAATGGCCAGACCGAACGAACCAATCAGACCTTGGAAACATATCTGAGATGCTTTGTTTCTGCTGATCAGGATGACTGGGTGTCCTTTTTGCCTTTGGCTGAGTTCGCCCTTAATAATCAGGCCAGCTCGGCTACCTTGGTTTTGCCGTTTTTCTGCAACTCTGGGTTCCATCCTCGTTTCTCTTCAGGGCAGGTTGAGTCTTCGGACTGTCCTGGTGTGGATACTGTGGTGGACAGGTTGCAGCAGATTTGGACTCATGTAGTGGACAATTTGACCTTGTCCCAGGAGAAGGCTCAACGTTTCGCTAATCGCAGACGCTGTGTGGGTCCCCGACTTCATGTTGGGGATTTGGTTTGGTTATCTTCTCGTCATATTCCTATGAAGGTTTCCTCTCCTAAGTTTAAACCTCGTTTCATTAGTCCGTATAGGATTTCTGAGGTTCTTAATCCTGTGTCTTTTCGTCTGACCCTTCCAGATTCTTTTTCCATACATAACGTATTCCATAGGTCATTGTTGCGGAGTTACGTGGCACCTATGGTTCCATCTGTTGATCCTCCTGCCCCGGTTTTGGTGGAGGGGGAGTTGGAGTATATTGTGGAGAAGATTTTGGATTCTCGTGTTTCAAGACGGAAACTCCAGTATCTGGTTAAGTGGAAGGGTTATGCTCAGGAAGATAATTCCTGGGTCTTTGCCTCTGATGTCCATGCTCCCGATCTTGTTCGTGCCTTTCATATGGCTCATCCTGGTCGTCCTGAGGGCTCTGGTGAGGGTTCGGTGACCCCTCCTCAAGGGGGGGGTACTGTTGTGAATTCTGTGGCAGAGCTCCCTCCTGTGGTCACAAGTGGTACTTCGGGTGATTCTCTCTGTGAGCTTCCGTTGGTGGAGGAAAGTGGTACTGCGGCTTCTGAGTTTCCTTCCTCAGGTGATGTGGTGAAGTCGTTAGGTGCTGCTCTATTTAACTCCACCTAGTGCTTTGATCCTGGCCTCCAGTCAATGTTCTAGTATTGGACCTGTTTCCTCCTGGATTGTTCCTGTGGCCTGCTGCTCTGCATAGCTAAGTTCCGCTTTGCTATTTTGTTTGCTGTTTTTTTCTGTCCAGCTTGTCTACTTGTTTTTTCTTGCTTGATGGAAGCTCTGGGACGCAGAGGGTGTACCTCCGTGCCGTTAGTTCGGTACGGAGGGTCTTTTTGCCCCCTTTGCGTGGTTTTTGTAGGGTTTTGTGTTGACCGCAAAGTTACCTTTCCTATCCTCGCTCTGTTCAGAAAGTCGGGCCTCACTTTGCTTAATCTATTTCATCTCTACGTTTGTCTTTTCATCTTAACTCACAGTTATTATATGTGGGGGCTGCCTTTTCCTTTGGGATATTTCTCTGAGGCAAGGTAGGCTTATTTTCTATCTTCAGGCTAGTTAATTTCTCAGGCTGTGCCGAGTTGCATAGGGAGCGTTAGGCGCAATCCACGGCTGCCTCTAGTGTGGTTGGAGAGGATTAGGGATTGCGGTCTGCAGAGTTTCCACGTCTCAGAGCTCGTTCTATGTTTTTGGGTTATTGTCAGGTCACTGTATGTGCTCTGACCTCTATGTCCATTGTGGTACTGAATTACCTTATCAGAACAGTGACCGGTGTGGTGTTCTCATTCACTGAAAGCAAGCAGGGATCAGGAAGGTGGAGGAACCAACCACTCACAAATATTACAAAATGCATCCAAATCTAGAGACTACGCTCCAAATATACAGGAAGACCCCTAAAAAGTCACTTATCTCAAGAAAGATTCCTCCGAATTGGAGGCCTCATCCCTTTGTCCCGACGCGTTTCTCACCATCAATCAAAGGTTTCATCAGGGGATGCTTGGTAGAGACCGACCATAATGTGTCAGAGGGTCAAATAACGTTTTGTACCCCCCAATAAGTATTCCCTCGTGCCTATTGGGGTATGAAACGTTATTTGGCCCTCTGACACATTATGGTCGGTCTCTACCAAGCATCCCCTGATGAAGCCCTTGATTGATGGTGAGAAACGCGTTGGGACAAAGGGATGAGGCCTCCAATTCGGAGGAATCATTCTTGAGATAAGTGACTTTTTCGGGGTCTTCCTGTATATTTAGGGGCGTAGTCTCTAGTTTTGGCTGCACTTTATCATTTTCTTACGCACCGTACACTTACACTGGACCACCAGGAATATCATTATTACTTACACTGGACCACCAGGAATATCATTATTACTTACACTGGACCACCAGGAATATCATTATTACGTACACTGGACCACCAGGAATATCATTATTACTTACACTGGACCACCAGGAATATCATTATTACTTACACTGGACCACCAGGAATATCATTATTACTTACACTGGACCACCAGGAATATCATTATTACGTACACTGGACCACCAGGAATATCATAATTACTTACACTGGACCACCAGGAATATCATTATTATTTGGTACACTGGACCACCAAGAGTATTATTATTACATACACTGGACCACCAAGAATATCATTATTACGTACACTGGACCACCAGGAGTATTATTATTATGTATACTGGTCCACCAGGAGTATTATTATTAGGTACACTAGACCACCAGGAGTATTATTATTAGGTACACTGGACCACCAGGAGTATTATTATTATTAGGTACACTGGACCACCAGGAGTATTATTATTAGGTACACTGGACCACCAGGAGTATTATTATTAGATACACTGGACCACCAGGAGTATTATTATTAGGTACACTAGACCACCAGGAGTATTATTATTATTAGGTACACTGGACCACTAGGAGTATTATTATTATTAGGTACACTGGACCACAAGGAGTATTATTATTATTAGGTACACTAGACCACCAGGAGTATTATTATTAGGTACACTAGACCACCAGGAGTATTATTATTAGATACACTGGACCACCAGGAGTATTATTATTAGGTACACTGGACCACCAGGAGTATTATTATTATTAGGTACACTGGACCACCAGGAGTATTATTATTAGGTACACTGGACCACCAGGAGTATTATTATTAGGTAAACTAGACCACCAGGAGTATTATTATTATTAGGTACACTGGACCACCAGGAGTATTATTATTATTAGGTACACTGGACCACCAGGAGTATTATTATTAGGTACACTGGACCACCAGGAGGTCTCTGCAGGGGTCTCTGTTGTCACCACTCGCCCTCATGCTCCAGGGTTACGATTTACCCATAGACATCACTAAGAACCTCATTGTTCTCCTGCGTTTTATTCTCTAATGTACATCACACCAAGTATTTCTTGACGTTTATCAAACAACCGTCCAATCTGGGGGTCCACCATTCATCAGAGGACACAAAGCTTAATGTGCAGACCCCGGTGATCCCCCAGAGAGAGGATGGATCATTGTGCAGCTCAGCGCTTTGCTGATATTAGTAAGGAGTAGGGTTGAGCGACCTTGACTTTTTTAGGGTCGAGCCGGGTTTCGCGAAACCCGACTATCTCAAAAGTCGAGTCGAGTGAAATCGGCCGATTATGGCGAAAAGTCGAGGATCGACCGAAACACGAAACCCAATGCAAAGACAATGCGATTTTTTTTTTCTCTCTCTCTCTCTCTCTCCCCCTCCCTCCGTCCGTCCGTCCGTCCGTCCCTGAACTTTACACAATGCAAATCACTACAGCGCACAAGCAACAACATGACGATAGGCGTCCACGCCCCTAAGACCTATGTCATCACTCTGCCCACGCTCCTTCATTGGCTGAAAAAAATGGCGCTGAGCGCGTCATACGAAACGCGACTTTGGCGCGAAAGTCGCGTACCGCATGGCCGACCCCACACAGGGATCGGGTCGGGTTTCATGAAACCCGACTTTGCCAAAAGTCGGCGACTTTTGAAAATGAACGATCCGTTTCGCTCAACCCTAGTAAGGAGTATACAGCTATATGCTTTCATCAGATCCCTGTCATGACTGCAGTCACCACTAGATGGAGACAGAGTCCAGTCCACTGGGGAAGCTCAGATCTCAGGGTCTATGAGGGTCGGTGCAGCATGAGAGACCGGGCAGTAAGGGAATGTTCAAGGGGGGTGCGGAGGGTCCTCACATGGGCCGGCTACATTTATTATAATTTATGGCTGAAAGTGCAGAAATCAGAAAGCAAATCTATGCTTTGAGTTTTCTGGTGCACACAAAGCAAGCGGGCGCCTCTTAATACATTTGGGTGATTTTACGGCAACAAGCTTTTTTTTAAAGACCTTTTTTTTAAAGACTTTAACACTAAGGGGGAGGAGGAATTATCATAATTTACGCCTCTTCCTCCAGTGCACTCGACATAAAGACTGGTGAACAAAACGTCTGCATAAATTGGAACCACTGCGTTTTATTAAATCTCTCTCTTGGGTTGTGTCCTAGAAAGGAAATGACACAGCAGAACCCAATGTAGAAGGGTCATGGTCTTTCCGTAAAATATTGTATGTCACAATGGTGCTCATATCCTCTGAGTGTGATTATATCAGTCATTATAATGATTGCTTGATTGCCTGGGGTTTACTGCTAAAGGGAGGGATTCAGAGAAAAAAATCTTAGTTTCTGGGTAGAGGAGGTGCCCATGGCAGTGCCCATGTAGTGAAAGTAGTGAAGGTGTTCATGTTGGGTTCTTGTTTTCTGTCCCCTGGTTTAATGTTAGTGGTAGGAATCAGAGAAGAAATTGTTAATGAAAGGGTGGAGAAGGTGCCCATGGCAGTGCCCATGTAGTAAAAATGTTCTTGTAGGCATAGAGTAAGTCTTTACTGCCCCTGGCTTTGATGCTAAAGGTGAAAATCTGAGAACAAATTCTTAATATAAGGGGTAGAGCAGGTGCCCACGTAGTGGAAGGAGTAAAGGTATTTTTGTGGGGGTGGAGTATGTATTTATTGCCCTGGGTTTTAAGGCATAGAGACTTATCCAAAGTGACTGTAGCTGGAATTGTCACAAAAGGAGTCTCCACAAAGTACTGACTTTAGGTGGTGAATAGTTTTACACACTGAATTTTTCAGTTATTTTGTTCTATTTTCTGCTTCCTTCACAAAAAAAACAAAACCACATGTTCACAGTTGTCGGCATGCTCTTTACATGACCTGATGCAAACCATAAAAAACAGTGAAATTCCAGGTTGTGAGGTAGCAAATCACAAAATAATGCCAAGGGGTGAATACTTTCACAAGCCACTGTATGCATAGCTGGTTGTTTTTACATTGCAGCGCATTCGTTCCAGAATTGTAGTATTTTTTTAAGTGCATTTTTGTCAGATTGCTGAGAGGGCCCAAGTAAAAAAAGGCATTGCATGCACATACCCTTAGTATCAGTGGTGGAGGACGTCCCCACGATGATGCTCATGTTGTGGAAGGAAGGTGTTCCTATAAAGGCAGAGTATGTATTTACTGCCCCTGGGATTACTGAGAGAGGCAGAGAGAACCAGAGAGCTGATATTTGTTCTAGGGATGGCAGCTGTGCCCATGGCGGTGCCCATCTTGTGGAGGTATTGGTTGACAATGCAAACAAGCACTTTCCATGGGGAGGAGACTTCAGTGTAATCCCACATCTGACCTCCTTGCTGGTTATACTTTCTATTACAGTGAACTGGCTGATGTTTAGGTCCATAAAGGGATGGGGGCAGGTGCAGAGAGGCAGATGTCAATCACCCCTTAAACAGCTGTGGTAATGAAGGGGTAAGTAATTCACACTATTTTACTGACAGCCCTGAAGCAGAATCCACAAAGGGCCCCATCATTTACTCGGTGGGTGATGATCGGTCCCAGTAGCGGACCCTCAGGCTCCTCCTTATGCTCCTGCCTGTGTGTTAACCAATCCCATATACTCCATGCACAGCAGAGGATGCAGCCACTAATGAGTGTGTGAGTGTGAGTGAGTGTGTGTGTGTGTGTGTGTGTGTGTGTGTGGGGGGGGGGGCACTAATGAATCTTTCATATGCTCAGATTTTGCCTTTAAGTGGATAAGACCCTCGGAGAAGCCCCCTGTAGACATCCCCCATCTGCATCCTCAGTACTGGCAATTAGCTGAAACAGGTTCTGTCCACAAACCTGAGAGCAGCCACTTATCTTCTTTACAGCCCCCAACAAGACCCCAATACTGGATCAATAAGGAGATTACACAGGCTGCAGGTAGGGAAGGGGTTAACTCTTAACATGCTGCCGGTGAGGATGGTGAGGATGGGGGAGAAGCGCTGAGAATGTATCACACCCAAACAGCTTAGATACAGCAGCTCAGCACCACATGATAGAATTAGATACAAAAGAGCAGCAGGCAGTGTCATGATATGATTAGATACCCGGCTCAGCAGTCAGTATCACAGAGCAGAGGATTAGATACACGGCTCAGCAGGCAGTATCACACAGGATAGGATTAGATACACGGCTCAGCAGACAGTATCACACAGGAGAGGATTAGATACACGGCTCAGCAGGCAGTATCACACAGGATAGGATTAGATACACGGCTCAGCAGACAGTATCACACAGGAGAGGATTAGATACCAGGCTCAGCAGTCAGTATCACAGAGCAGAGGATTAGATACACGGCTCAGCAGACAGTATCACACAGGAGAGGATTAGATACACGGCTCAGCAGTCAGTATCACACAGGAGATTAGATACAGGGCTCAGCAGTCAGTATCACACAGGAGATTAGATACAGGGCTCAGCAGTCAGTTTCACACAGGAGATTAGATACACGGCTCAGCAGTCAGTATCACACAGGATAGGATTAGATACACAGGTCAGCAGTCAGTATCACACAGGATAGGATTAGATACACGGCTCAGCAGTCAGTATCACACAGGAGAGGATTAGATACACAGATCAGCAGACAGTATCACACAGGAGAGGATTAGATACACAGATCAGCAGACAGTATCACACAGGATAGGATTAGATACACAGCTCAGCAGTCAGTATCACAGAGCAGAGGATTAGATACACGGCTCAGCAGTCAGTATCACACAGGATAGGATTAGATACACGGCTCAGCAATCAGTATCACACAGGATAGAATTAGATACACGGCTCAGCAGTCAGTATCACAGAGCAGAGGATTAGATACACGGCTCAGCAGTCAGTATCACAGAGCAGAGGATTAGATACACGGCTCAGCAGTCAGTATCACACAGGATAGGATTAGATACACAGGTCAGCAGTCAGTATCACACAGGATAGGATTAGATACACGGCTCAGCAGTCAGTATCACACAGGAGAGGATTAGATACACAGATCAGCAGACAGTATCACACAGGATAGGATTAGATACACAGCTCAGCAGTCAGTATCACAGAGCAGAGGATTAGATACACGGCTCAACAGTCAGTATCACACAGGATAGGATTCGATACACGGCTCAGCAGTCAGTATCACACAGGATAAGATTAGATACACGGCTCAGCAGTCAGTATCACAGAGCAGAGGATTAGATACACGGCTCAGCAGTCAGTATCACAGAGCAGAGGATTAGATACACGGCTCAGCAGTCAGTATCACACAGGAGAGGATTAGATACACAGCTCAGCAGACAGTATCACACAGGAGAGGATTAGATACACGGCTCAGCAGACAGTATCACACAGGAGAGGATTAGATACACAGCTCAGCAGACAGTATCACACAGGAGAGGATTAGATACACGGCTCAGCAGACAGTATCACACAGGAGAGGATTAGATACACGGCTCAGCAGACAGTATCACACAGGAGAGGATTAGATACCCGGCTCAGCAGTCAGTATCACACAGGAGAGGATTAGATACACGGCTCAGCAGACAGTATAACAGAGGACAGGATTAGATACACAGCTCAGCAGACAGCATCACACAGGATGGGATTAGATACACGGCTCAGCAGTCAGTATCACACAGGATAGGATTAGATACACGGCTCAGCAGTCAGTATCACAGAGCAGAGGATTAGATACACGGCTCAGCAGTCAGTATCACAGAGCAGAGGATTAGTTACACGGCTCAGCAGTCAGTATCACACAGGAGAGGATTAGATACACAGATCAGCAGACAGTATCACACAGGAGAGGATTAGATACACGGCTCAGCAGACAGTATCACACAGGAGAGGGTTAGATACACAGCTCAGCAGACAGTATCACACAGGAGAGGATTAGATACACGGCTCAGCAGTCAGTATCACACAGGAGAGGATTAGATACACGGCTCAGCAGACAGTATCACACAGGAGAGGATTAGATACACGGCTCAGCAGACAGTATCACACAGGAGAGGATTAGATACACGGCTCAGCAGTCAGTATCACACAGGAGAGGATTAGATACACGGCTCAGCAGTCAGTATCACACAGGAGAGGATTAGATACACGGCTCAGCAGTCAGTATCACACAGGAGAGGATTAGATACCCGACTCAGCAGTCAGTATCACACAGGAGAGGATTAGATACACGGCTGAGCAGACAGTATCACACAGGAGAGGATTAGATACACGGCTCAGCAGACAGTATCACACAGGAGAGGATTAGATACACGGCTCAGCAGACAGTATAACAGAGGAGAGGATTAGATACACGGCTCAGCAGTCAGTATCACACAGGATAGGATTAGATACACGGCTCAGCAGTCAGTATCACACAGGAGAGGATTAGATACACGGCTGAGCAGACAGTATCACACAGGAGAGGATTAGATACACGGCTCAGCAGACAGTATCACACAGGAGAGGATTAGATACCCGGCTCAGCAGTCAGTATCACACAGGAGAGGATTAGATACACGGCTCAGCAGACAGTATAACAGAGGAGAGGATTAGATACACGGCTCAGCAGACAGTATCACACAGGATAGGATTAGATACACGGCTCAACAGACAGTATAACAGAGGAGAGGATTAGATACACGGCTGAGCAGACAGTATCACACAGGATAGGATTAGATACACGGCTCAGCAGACAGTATCACACAGGAGAGGATTAGATACATGGCTCAGCAGACAGTATCACACAGGAGAGGATTAGATACACAGCTCAGCAGACAGTATCACACAGGAGAGGATTAGATACACAGCTCAGCAGATAGTATCACACAGGAGAGGATTAGATACACGGCTCAGCAGACAGTATAACAGAGGAGAGGATTAGATACACGGCTCAGCAGACAGTATAACAGAGGAGAGGATTAGATACACGGCTCAGCAAACAGTATCACACAGGAGAGGATTAGATACACGGCTCAGCAGTCAGTATCACACAGGAGAGGATTAGATACACGGCTCAGCAGTCAGTATCACACAGGAGAGGATTAGATACACGGCTCAGCAGTCAGTATCACACAGGAGAGGATTAGATACACGGCTCAGCAGACAGTATAACAGAGGAGAGGATTAGATACACGGCTGAGCAGACAGTATCACACAGGATAGGATTAGATACACGGCTCAGCAGACAGTATCACACAGGAGAGGATTAGATACACAGCTCAGCAGACAGTATCACACAGGAGAGGATTAGATACACGGCTCAGCAGACAGTATAACAGAGGAGAGGATTAGATACACGGCTCAGCAGACAGTATAACAGAGGAGAGGATTAGATACACGGCTCAGCAGACAGTATCACACAGGAGAGGATTAGATACACGGCTCAGCAGACAGTATCACACAGGAGAGGATTAGATACACGGCTCAGCAGTCAGTATCACACAGGAGAGGATTAGATACACGGCTGAGCAGACAGTATCACACAGGAGAGGATTAGATACACGGCTGAGCAGACAGTATCACACAGGAGAGGATTAGATACACGGCTCAGCAGACAGTATAACACAGGAGAGCATTAGATACACGGCTCAGCAGACAGTATAACAGAGGAGAGGATTAGATACACGGCTCAGCAGACAGTATAACAGAGGAGAGGATTAGATACACGGCTCAGCAGACAGTATCACACAGGATAGGATTAGATACACGGCTCAGCAGACAGTATCACACAGGAGAGGATTAGATACACAGCTCAGCAGACAGTATCACAGAGGAGAGGATTAGATACACGGCTCAGCAGACAGTATAACAGAGGAGAGGATTAGATACACGGCTCACCAGACAGTATCACACAGGAGAGGATTAGATACACGGCTCAGCAGACAGTATCACAGAGGAGAGGATTAGATACACAGCTCAGCAGACAGTATCACAGAGGATAGGATTAGATACACGGCTCAGCAGACAGTATCACACAGGATAGGATTAGATACACGGCTCAGCAGACAGTATCACACAGGAGAGGATTAGATACACAGCTCAGTAGACAGTATCACAGAGGAGAGGATTAGATACACGGCTCAGCAGACAGTATAACAGAGGACAGGATTAGATACACGGCTCAGCAGACAGTATCACACAGGAGAGGATTAGATACACGGCTCAGCAGACAGTATAACAGAGGAGAGGATTAGATACACGGCTCAGCAGACAGTATCACACAGGAGAGGATTAGATACACGGCTCAGCAGACAGTATAACAGAGGAGAGGATTAGATACACGGCTCAGCAGTCAGTATCACACAGGAGAGGATTAGATACACAGCTCAGCAGTCAGTATCACACAGGAGAGGATTAGATACACGGCTCAGCAGACAGTATCACACAGGATAGGATTAGATACACGGCTCAGCAGTCAGTATCACACAGGATAGGATTAGATACACAGCTCAGCAGTCAGTATCACAGAGCAGAGGATTAGATACACGGCTCAGCAGTCAGTATCACACAGGATAGGATTAGATACACGGCTCAGCAATCAGTATCACACAGGATAGAATTAGATACACGGCTCAGCAGTCAGTATCACAGAGCAGAGGATTAGATACACGGCTCAGCAGTCAGTATCACAGAGCAGAGGATTAGATACACGGCTCAGCAGTCAGTATCACACAGGATAGGATTAGATACACAGGTCAGCAGTCAGTATCACACAGGATAGGATTAGATACACGGCTCAGCAGTCAGTATCACACAGGAGAGGATTAGATACACAGATCAGCAGACAGTATCACACAGGATAGGATTAGATACACAGCTCAGCAGTCAGTATCACAGAGCAGAGGATTAGATACACGGCTCAACAGTCAGTATCACACAGGATAGGATTCGATACACGGCTCAGCAGTCAGTATCACACAGGATAAGATTAGATACACGGCTCAGCAGTCAGTATCACAGAGCAGAGGATTAGATACACGGCTCAGCAGTCAGTATCACAGAGCAGAGGATTAGATACACGGCTCAGCAGTCAGTATCACACAGGAGAGGATTAGATACACAGCTCAGCAGACAGTATCACACAGGAGAGGATTAGATACACGGCTCAGCAGACAGTATCACACAGGAGAGGATTAGATACACAGCTCAGCAGACAGTATCACACAGGAGAGGATTAGATACACGGCTCAGCAGACAGTATCACACAGGAGAGGATTAGATACACGGCTCAGCAGACAGTATCACACAGGAGAGGATTAGATACCCGGCTCAGCAGTCAGTATCACACAGGAGAGGATTAGATACACGGCTCAGCAGACAGTATAACAGAGGAGAGGATTAGATACACAGCTCAGCAGACAGCATCACACAGGATGGGATTAGATACACGGCTCAGCAGTCAGTATCACACAGGATAGGATTAGATACACGGCTCAGCAGTCAGTATCACAGAGCAGAGGATTAGATACACGGCTCAGCAGTCAGTATCACAGAGCAGAGGATTAGTTACACGGCTCAGCAGTCAGTATCACACAGGAGAGGATTAGATGCACAGATCAGCAGACAGTATCACACAGGAGAGGATTAGATACACGGCTCAGCAGACAGTATCACACAGGAGAGGATTAGATACACAGCTCAGCAGACAGTATCACACAGGAGAGGATTAGATACACGGCTCAGCAGTCAGTATCACACAGGAGAGGATTAGATACACGGCTCAGCAGACAGTATCACACAGGAGAGGATTAGATACACGGCTCAGCAGACAGTATCACACAGGAGAGGATTAGATACACGGCTCAGCAGTCAGTATCACACAGGAGAGGATTAGATACACGGCTCAGCAGTCAGTATCACACAGGAGAGGATTAGATACACGGCTCAGCAGTCAGTATCACACAGGAGAGGATTAGATACCCGACTCAGCAGTCAGTATCACACAGGAGAGGATTAGATACACGGCTGAGCAGACAGTATCACACAGGAGAGGATTAGATACACGGCTCAGCAGACAGTATCACACAGGAGAGGATTAGATACACGGCTCAGCAGACAGTATAACAGAGGAGAGGATTAGATACACGGCTCAGCAGTCAGTATCACACAGGATAGGATTAGATACACGGCTCAGCAGTCAGTATCACACAGGAGAGGATTAGATACACGGCTGAGCAGACAGTATCACACAGGAGAGGATTAGATACACGGCTCAGCAGACAGTATCACACAGGAGAGGATTAGATACCCGGCTCAGCAGTCAGTATCACACAGGAGAGGATTAGATACACGGCTCAGCAGACAGTATAACAGAGGAGAGGATTAGATACACGGCTCAGCAGACAGTATCACACAGGATAGGATTAGATACACGGCTCAACAGACAGTATAACAGAGGAGAGGATTAGATACACGGCTGAGCAGACAGTATCACACAGGATAGGATTAGATACACGGCTCAGCAGACAGTATCACACAGGAGAGGATTAGATACATGGCTCAGCAGACAGTATCACACAGGAGAGGATTAGATACACAGCTCAGCAGACAGTATCACACAGGAGAGGATTAGATACACAGCTCAGCAGATAGTATCACACAGGAGAGGATTAGATACACGGCTCAGCAGACAGTATAACAGAGGAGAGGATTAGATACACGGCTCAGCAGACAGTATAACAGAGGAGAGGATTAGATACACGGCTCAGCAAACAGTATCACACAGGAGAGGATTAGATACACGGCTCAGCAGTCAGTATCACACAGGAGAGGATTAGATACACGGCTCAGCAGTCAGTATCACACAGGAGAGGATTAGATACACGGCTCAGCAGTCAGTATCACACAGGAGAGGATTAGATACACGGCTCAGCAGACAGTATAACAGAGGAGAGGATTAGATACACGGCTGAGCAGACAGTATCACACAGGATAGGATTAGATACACGGCTCAGCAGACAGTATCACACAGGAGAGGATTAGATACACAGCTCAGCAGACAGTATCACACAGGAGAGGATTAGATACACGGCTCAGCAGACAGTATAACAGAGGAGAGGATTAGATACACGGCTCAGCAGACAGTATAACAGAGGAGAGGATTAGATACACGGCTCAGCAGACAGTATCACACAGGAGAGGATTAGATACACGGCTCAGCAGACAGTATCACACAGGAGAGGATTAGATACACGGCTCAGCAGTCAGTATCACACAGGAGAGGATTAGATACACGGCTGAGCAGACAGTATCACACAGGAGAGGATTAGATACACGGCTGAGCAGACAGTATCACACAGGAGAGGATTAGATACACGGCTCAGCAGACAGTATAACACAGGAGAGCATTAGATACACGGCTCAGCAGACAGTATCACACAGGAGAGGATTAGATACACGGCTCAGCAGACAGTATAACAGAGGAGAGGATTAGATACACGGCTCACCAGACAGTATCACACAGGAGAGGATTAGATACACGGCTCAGCAGACAGTATCACAGAGGAGAGGATTAGATACACAGCTCAGCAGACAGTATCACAGAGGATAGGATTAGATACACGGCTCAGCAGACAGTATCACACAGGATAGGATTAGATACACGGCTCAGCAGACAGTATCACACAGGAGAGGATTAGATACACAGCTCAGTAGACAGTATCACAGAGGAGAGGATTAGATACACGGCTCAGCAGACAGTATAACAGAGGACAGGATTAGATACACGGCTCAGCAGACAGTATCACACAGGAGAGGATTAGATACACGGCTCAGCAGACAGTATAACAGAGGAGAGGATTAGATACACGGCTCAGCAGACAGTATCACACAGGAGAGGATTAGATACACGGCTCAGCAGACAGTATAACAGAGGAGAGGATTAGATACACGGCTCAGCAGTCAGTATCACACAGGAGAGGATTAGATACACAGCTCAGCAGTCAGTATCACACAGGAGAGGATTAGATACACGGCTCAGCAGACAGTATCACACAGGATAGGATTAGATACACGGCTCAGCAGTCAGTATCACACAGGATAGGATTAGATACACGGCTCAGCAGTCAGTATCACACAGGAGAGGATTAGATACACGGCTCAGCAGTCAGTATCACACAGGAGAGGATTAGATACACGGCTCAGCAGTCAGTATCACACAGGATAGGATTAGATACACGGCTCAGCAGGCAGTATCACACAGGAGAGGATTAGATACACGGCTCAGCAGACAGTATCACACAGGAGAGGATTAGATACACGGCTCAGCAGTCAGTATCACACAGGATAGGATTAGATACACGGCTGAGCAGACAGTATCACACAGGAGAGGATTAGATACACGGCTCAGCAGTCAGTATCACACAGGATAGGATTAGATACACGGCTCAGCAGACAGTATCACACAGGAGAGTATTAGATACACGGCTCAGCAGACAGTATCACACAGGAGATTAGATACACGGCTCAGCAGTCAGTATCACACAGGAGAGGATTAGATACACGGCTCAGCAGACAGTATCACACAGGAGAGGATTAGATACATAGCTCAGCAGTCAGTATCACACAGGAGAGGATTAGATACACGGCTCAGCAGTCAGTATCACACAGGAGAGGATTAGATACACGGCTCAGCAGTCAGTATCACACAGGAGAGGATTAGATACACGGCTCAGCAGTCAGTATCACACAGGATAGGATTAGATACACGGCTGAGCAGACAGTATCACACAGGAGAGGATTAGATACACGGCTCAGCAGTCAGTATCACACAGGATAGGATTAGATACACGGCTCAGCAGACAGTATCACACAGGAGAGGATTAGATACACGGCTCAGCAGACAGTATCACACAGGAGATTAGATACACGGCTCAGCAGTCAGTATCACACAGGAGAGGATTAGATACACGGCTCAGCAGACAGTATCACACAGGAGAGGATTAGATACACGGCTCAGCAGTCAGTATCACACAGGATAGGATTAGATACACGGCTCAGCAGTCAGTATCACACAGGAGAGGATTAGATACACGGCTCAGCAGTCAGTATCACACAGGAGAGGATTAGATACACGGCTCAGCAGACAGTATCACACAGGAGAGGATTAGATACATAGCTCAGCAGTCAGTATCACACAGGAGAGGATTAGATACACGGCTCAGCAGTCAGTATCACACAGGAGAGGATTAGATACACGGCTCAGCAGTCAGTATCACACAGGAGAGGATTAGATACACGGCTCAGCAGTCAGTATCACACAGGATAGGATTAGATACACGGCTCAGCAGACAGTATCACACAGGATAGGATTAGATACACGGCTCAGCAGACAGTATCACACAGGAGAGGATTAGATACACGGCTCAGCAGACAGTATCACACAGGATAGGATTAGATACACGGCTCAGCAGACAGTATCACACAGGAGAGGATTAGATACACGGCTCAGCAGTCAGTATCACACAGGAGAGGATTAGATACACGGCTCAGCAGACAGTATCACACAGGAGAGGATTAGATACACGGCTCAGCAGTCAGTATCACACAGGATAGGATTAGATACACGGCTCAGCAGTCAGTATCACACAGGAGAGGATTAGATACACGGCTCAGCAGACAGTATCACACAGGAGAGGATTAGATACACAGCTCAGCAGTCAGTATCACACAGGAGAGGATTAGATACACGGCTCAGCAGTCAGTATCACACAGGAAAGGATTAGATACACGGCTCAGCAGACAGTATCACACAGGAGAGGATTAGATACACAGCTCAGCAGTCAGTATCACACAGGATAGGATTAGATACACGGCTCAGCAGTCAGTATCACACAGGAGAGGATTAGATACACGGCTCAGCAGACAGTATCACACAGGAGAGGATTAGATACACAGCTCAGCAGTCAGTATCACACAGGATAGGATTAGATACACGGCTCAGCAGTCAGTATCACACAGGAGAGGATTAGATACACGGCTCAGCAGACAGTATCACACAGGAGAGGATTAGATACACGGCTCAGCAGTCAGTATCACACAGGAGAGGATTAGATACACGGCTCAGCAGACAGTATCACACAGGAGAGGATTAGATACACAGCTCAGAAGTCAGTATCACACAGGATAGGATTAGATACACGGCTCAGCAGACTGTATCACACAGGATAGGATTAGATACACGGCTCAGCAGTCAGTATCACACAGGAGAGGATTAGATACACGGCTCAGCAGTCAGTATCACACAGGATAGGATTAGATACACAGCTCAGCAGTCAGTATCACACAGGATAGGATTAGATACACGGCTCAGCAGTCAGTATCACACAGGAGAGGATTAGATACACGGCTCAGCAGTCAGTATCACAGAGGATAGGATTAGATACACGGCTCAGCAGTCAGTATCACACAGGAGAGGATTAGATACACGGCTCAGCAGTCAGTATCACACAGGAGAGGATTAGATACACGGCTCAGCAGACAGTATCACACAGGAGAGGATTAGATACACGGCTCAGCAGTCAGTATCACACAGGATGGGATTAGATACACGGCTCAGCAGTCAGTATCACACAGGATAGGATTAGATACACGGCTCAGCAGACAGTATCACACAGGAGAGGATTAGATACACGGCTCAGCAGACAGTATCACACAGGAGAGGATTAGGTACACGGCTCAGCAGTCAGTATCACACAGGAGAGGATTAGATACACGGCTCAGCAGACAGTATCACACAGGAGAGGATTAGATACACGGCTCAGCAGACAGTATAACAGAGGAGAGGATTAGATACACGGCTCAGCAGTCAGTATCACACAGGAGATTAGATACACGGCTCAGCAGTCAGTATCACACAGGAGAGGATTAGATACACGGCTCAGCAGTCAGTATCACACAGGAGATTAGATACACGGCTCAGCAGACAGTATCACACAGGAGAGGATTAGATACACGGCTCAGCAGACAGTATCACACAGGATAGGATTAGATACACGGCTCAGCAGACAGTATCACACAGGAGAGGATTAGATACACGGCTCAGCAGACAGTATCACACAGGAGAGGATTAGGTACACGGCTCAGCAGTCAGTATCACACAGGAGAGGATTAGATACACGGCTCAGCAGACAGTATCACACAGGAGAGGATTAGATGCACGGCTCAGCAGACAGTATAACAGAGGAGAGGATTAGATACACGGCTCAGCAGTCAGTATCACACAGGAGATTAGATACACGGCTCAGCAGTCAGTATCACACAGGAGAGGATTAGATACACGGCTCAGCAGACAGTATCACACAGGAGAGGATTAGATACACAGCTCAGCAGACAGTATCACACAGGAGAGGATTAGATACACAGCTCAGCAGATAGTATCACACAGGAGAGGATTAGATACACGGCTCAGCAGACAGTATAACAGAGGAGAGGATTAGATACACGGCTCAGCAGACAGTATAACAGAGGAGAGGATTAGATACACGGCTCAGCAGACAGTATCACACAGGAGAGGATTAGATACACGGCTCAGCAGTCAGTATCACACAGGAGAGGATTAGATACACGGCTCAGCAGTCAGTATCACACAGGAGAGGATTAGATACACGGCTGAGCAGACAGTATCACACAGGAGAGGATTAGATACACGGCTGAGCAGACAGTATCACACAGGATAGGATTAGATACACGGCTCAGCAGACAGTATAACACAGGAGAGGATTAGATACACGGCTCAGCAGACAGTATAACAGAGGAGAGGATTAGATACACGGCTCAGCAGACAGTATAACAGAGGAGAGGATTAGATACACGGCTCAGCAGACAGTATCACACAGGATAGGATTAGATACACGGCTCAGCAGACAGTATCACACAGGAGAGGATTAGATACACAGCTCAGCAGACAGTATCACACAGGAGAGGATTAGATACACGGCTCAGCAGACAGTATAACAGAGGAGAGGATTAGATACACGGCTCAGCAGACAGTATAACAGAGGAAAGGATTAGATACACGGCTCAGCAGTCAGTATCACACAGGAGAGGATTAGATACACGGCTTAGCAGACAGTATAACAGAGGAGAGGATTAGATACACGGCTGAGCAGACAGTATCACACAGGATAGGATTAGATACACGGCTCAGCAGACAGTATCACACAGGAGAGGATTAGATACACAGCTCAGCAGACAGTATCACACAGGAGAGGATTAGATACACGGCTCAGCAGACAGTATAACAGAGGAGAGGATTAGATACACGGCTCAGCAGTCAGTATCACACAGGAGAGGATTAGATACACGGCTCAGCAGACAGTATAACAGAGGAGAGGATTAGATACACGGCTCAGCAGACAGTATAACAGAGGAGAGGATTAGATACACGGCTGAGCAGAAAGTATCACACAGGATAGGATTAGATACACGGCTCAGCAGACAGTATCACACAGGAGAGGATTAGATACACAGCTCAGCAGACAGTATCACACAGGAGAGGATTAGATACACGGCTCAGCAGACAGTATAACAGAGGAGAGGATTAGATACACGGCTCAGCAGACAGTATAACAGAGGAGAGGATTAGATACACGGCTCAGCAGACAGTATCACACAGGAGAGGATTAGATACACGGCTCAGCAGACAGTATCACACAGGAGAGGATTAGATACACGGCTCAGCAGTCAGTATCACACAGGAGAGGATTAGATACACGGCTGAGCAGACATTATCACACAGGAGAGGATTAGATACACGGCTGAGCAGACAGTATCACACAGGAGAGGATTAGATACACGGCTCAGCAGACAGTATAACACAGGAGAGCATTAGATACACGGCTCAGCAGACAGTATAACAGAGGAGAGGATTAGATACACGGCTCAGCAGACAGTATCACACAGGATAGGATTAGATACACGGCTCAGCAGACAGTATCACACAGGAGAGGATTAGATACACAGCTCAGCAGACAGTATCACAGAGGAGAGGATTAGATACACGGCTCAGCAGACAGTATAACAGAGGAGAGGATTAGATACACGGCTCAGCAGACAGTATCACACAGGAGAGGATTAGATACACGGCTCAGCAGACAGTATCACAGAGGAGAGGATTAGATACACAGCTCAGCAGACAGTATCACAGAGGATAGGATTAGATACACGGCTCAGCAGACAGTATCACACAGGATAGGATTAGATACACGGCTCAGCAGACAGTATCACACAGGAGAGGATTAGATACACAGCTCAGCAGACAGTATCACAGAGGAGAGGATTAGATACACGGCTCAGCAGACAGTATAACAGAGGACAGGATTAGATACACGGCTCAGCAGACAGTATAACAGAGGAGAGGATTAGATACACAGCTCAGCAGACAGTATCACACAGGAGAGGATTAGATACACGGCTCAGCAGACAGTATAACAGAGGAGAGGATTAGATACACGGCTCAGCAGACAGTATCACACAGGAGAGGATTAGATACACGGCTCAGCAGACAGTATAACAGAGGAGAGGATTAGATACACGGCTCAGCAGTCAGTATCACACAGGAGAGGATTAGATACACAGCTCAGCAGTCAGTATCACACAGGAGAGGATTAGATACACGGCTCAGCAGACAGTATCACACAGGATAGGATTAGATACACGGCTCAGCAGTCAGTATCACACAGGATAGGATTAGATACACGGCTCAGCAGTCAGTATCACACAGGAGAGGATTAGATACACGGCTCAGCAGTCAGTATCACACAGGAGAGGATTAGATACACGGCTCAGCAGTCAGTATCACACAGGATAGGATTAGATACACGGCTCAGCAGGCAGTATCACACAGGAGAGGATTAGATACACGGCTCAGCAGTCAGTATCACACAGGATAGGATTAGATACACGGCTGAGCAGACAGTATCACACAGGAGAGGATTAGATACACGGCTCAGCAGTCAGTATCACACAGGATAGGATTAGATACACGGCTCAGCAGACAGTATCACACAGGAGAGTATTAGATACACGGCTCAGCAGACAGTATCACACAGGAGATTAGATACACGGCTCAGCAGTCAGTATCACACAGGATAGGATTAGATACACGGCTCAGCAATCAGTATCACACAGGATAGAATTAGATACACGGCTCAGCAGTCAGTATCACAGAGCAGAGGATTAGATACACGGCTCAGCAGTCAGTATCACAGAGCAGAGGATTAGATACACGGCTCAGCAGTCAGTATCACACAGGAGAGGATGAGATACACAGCTCAGCAGACAGTATGACACAGGAGAGGATTAGATACACAGCTCAGCAGTCAGTATCACACAGGATAGGATTAGATACACAGGTCAGCAGTCAGTATCACACAGGATAGGATTAGATACACGGCTCAGCAGTCAGTATCACACAGGAGAGGATTAGATACACAGATCAGCAGACAGTATCACACAGGATAGGATTAGATACACAGCTCAGCAGTCAGTATCACAGAGCAGAGGATTAGATACACGGCTCAACAGTCAGTATCACACAGGATAGGATTCGATACACGGCTCAGCAGTCAGTATCACACAGGATAAGATTAGATACACGGCTCAGCAGTCAGTATCACAGAGCAGAGGATTAGATACACGGCTCAGCAGTCAGTATCACAGAGCAGAGGATTAGATACACGGCTCAGCAGTCAGTATCACACAGGAGAGGATTAGATACACAGCTCAGCAGACAGTATCACACAGGAGAGGATTAGATACACGGCTCAGCAGACAGTATCACACAGGAGAGGATTAGATACACAGCTCAGCAGACAGTATCACACAGGAGAGGATTAGATACACGGCTCAGCAGACAGTATCACACAGGAGAGGATTAGATACACGGCTCAGCAGACAGTATCACACAGGAGAGGATTAGATACCCGGCTCAGCAGTCAGTATCACACAGGAGAGGATTAGATACACGGCTCAGCAGACAGTATAACAGAGGAGAGGATTAGATACACAGCTCAGCAGACAGCATCACACAGGATGGGATTAGATACACGGCTCAGCAGTCAGTATCACACAGGATAGGATTAGATACACGGCTCAGCAGTCAGTATCACAGAGCAGAGGATTAGATACACGGCTCAGCAGTCAGTATCACAGAGCAGAGGATTAGTTACACGGCTCAGCAGTCAGTATCACACAGGAGAGGATTAGATACACAGATCAGCAGACAGTATCACACAGGAGAGGATTAGATACACGGCTCAGCAGACAGTATCACACAGGAGAGGATTAGATACACAGCTCAGCAGACAGTATCACACAGGAGAGGATTAGATACACGGCTCAGCAGTCAGTATCACACAGGAGAGGATTAGATACACGGCTCAGCAGACAGTATCACACAGGAGAGGATTAGATACACGGCTCAGCAGACAGTATCACACAGGAGAGGATTAGATACACGGCTCAGCAGTCAGTATCACACAGGAGAGGATTAGATACACGGCTCAGCAGTCAGTATCACACAGGAGAGGATTAGATACACGGCTCAGCAGTCAGTATCACACAGGAGAGGATTAGATACCCGACTCAGCAGTCAGTATCACACAGGAGAGGATTAGATACACGGCTGAGCAGACAGTATCACACAGGAGAGGATTAGATACACGGCTCAGCAGACAGTATCACACAGGAGAGGATTAGATACACGGCTCAGCAGACAGTATAACAGAGGAGAGGATTAGATACACGGCTCAGCAGTCAGTATCACACAGGATAGGATTAGATACACGGCTCAGCAGTCAGTATCACACAGGAGAGGATTAGATACACGGCTGAGCAGACAGTATCACACAGGAGAGGATTAGATACACGGCTCAGCAGACAGTATCACACAGGAGAGGATTAGATACCCGGCTCAGCAGTCAGTATCACACAGGAGAGGATTAGATACACGGCTCAGCAGACAGTATAACAGAGGAGAGGATTAGATACACGGCTCAGCAGACAGTATCACACAGGATAGGATTAGATACACGGCTCAACAGACAGTATAACAGAGGAGAGGATTAGATACACGGCTGAGCAGACAGTATCACACAGGATAGGATTAGATACACGGCTCAGCAGACAGTATCACACAGGAGAGGATTAGATACATGGCTCAGCAGACAGTATCACACAGGAGAGGATTAGATACACAGCTCAGCAGACAGTATCACACAGGAGAGGATTAGATACACAGCTCAGCAGATAGTATCACACAGGAGAGGATTAGATACACGGCTCAGCAGACAGTATAACAGAGGAGAGGATTAGATACACGGCTCAGCAGACAGTATAACAGAGGAGAGGATTAGATACACGGCTCAGTAAACAGTATCACACAGGAGAGGATTAGATACACGGCTCAGCAGTCAGTATCACACAGGAGAGGATTAGATACACGGCTCAGCAGTCAGTATCACACAGGAGAGGATTAGATACACGGCTCAGCAGTCAGTATCACACAGGAGAGGATTAGATACACGGCTCAGCAGACAGTATAACAGAGGAGAGGATTAGATACACGGCTGAGCAGACAGTATCACACAGGATAGGATTAGATACACGGCTCAGCAGACAGTATCACACAGGAGAGGATTAGATACACAGCTCAGCAGACAGTATCACACAGGAGAGGATTAGATACACAGCTCAGCAGTCAGTATCACACAGGATAGGATTAGATACACGGCTCAGCAGACAGTATAACAGAGGAGAGGATTAGATACACGGCTCAGCAGACAGTATCACACAGGAGAGGATTAGATACACGGCTCAGCAGACAGTATCACACAGGAGAGGATTAGATACACGGCTCAGCAGTCAGTATCACACAGGAGAGGATTAGATACACGGCTGAGCAGACAGTATCACACAGGAGAGGATTAGATACACGGCTGAGCAGACAGTATCACACAGGAGAGGATTAGATACACGGCTCAGCAGACAGTATAACACAGGAGAGCATTAGATACACGGCTCAGCAGACAGTATAACAGAGGAGAGGATTAGATACACGGCTCAGCAGACAGTATAACAGAGGAGAGGATTAGATACACGGCTCAGCAGTCAGTATCACACAGGATAGGATTAGATACACGGCTCAGCAGACAGTATCACACAGGAGAGGATTAGATACACAGCTCAGCAGACAGTATCACAGAGGAGAGGATTAGATACACGGCTCAGCAGACAGTATAACAGAGGAGAGGATTAGATACACGGCTCACCAGACAGTATCACACAGGAGAGGATTAGATACACGGCTCAGCAGACAGTATCACAGAGGAGAGGATTAGATACACAGCTCAGCAGACAGTATCACAGAGGATAGGATTAGATACACGGCTCAGCAGACAGTATCACACAGGATAGGATTAGATACACGGCTCAGCAGACAGTATCACACAGGAGAGGATTAGATACACAGCTCAGCAGACAGTATCACAGAGGAGAGGATTAGATACACGGCTCAGCAGACAGTATAACAGAGGACAGGATTAGATACACGGCTCAGCAGACAGTATCACACAGGAGAGGATTAGATACACGGCTCAGCAGACAGTATAACAGAGGAGAGGATTAGATACACGGCTCAGCAGACAGTATCACACAGGAGAGGATTAGATACACGGCTCAGCAGACAGTATAACAGAGGAGAGGATTAGATACACGGCTCAGCAGTCAGTATCACACAGGAGAGGATTAGATACACAGCTCAGCAGTCAGTATCACACAGGAGAGGATTAGATACACGGCTCAGCAGACAGTATCACACAGGATAGGATTAGATTCACGGCTCAGCAGTCAGTATCACACAGGATAGGATTAGATACACGGCTCAGCAGTCAGTATCACACAGGAGAGGATTAGATACACGGCTCAGCAGTCAGTATCACACAGGAGAGGATTAGATACACGGCTCAGCAGTCAGTATCACACAGGAGAGGATTAGATACACGGCTCAGCAGTCAGTATCACACAGGAGAGGATTAGATACACGGCTCAGCAGTCAGTATCACACAGGATAGGATTAGATACACGGCTCAGCAGACAGTATCACACAGGAGAGTATTAGATACACGGCTCAGCAGACAGTATCACACAGGAGATTAGATACACGGCTCAGCAGTCAGTATCACACAGGAGAGGATTAGATACACGGCTCAGCAGACAGTATCACACAGGAGAGGATTAGATACATAGCTCAGCAGTCAGTATCACACAGGAGAGGATTAGATACACGGCTCAGCAGTCAGTATCACACAGGAGAGGATTAGATACACGGCTCAGCAGTCTGTATCACACAGGAGAGGATTAGATACACGGCTCAGCAGTCAGTATCACACAGGATAGGATTAGATACACGGCTGAGCAGACAGTATCACACAGGAGAGGATTAGATACACGGCTCAGCAGTCAGTATCACACAGGATAGGATTAGATACACGGCTCAGCAGACAGTATCACACAGGAGAGGATTAGATACACGGCTCAGCAGACAGTATCACACAGGAGATTAGATACACGGCTCAGCAGTCAGTATCACACAGGAGAGGATTAGATACACGGCTCAGCAGACAGTATCACACAGGAGAGGATTAGATACACGGCTCAGCAGTCAGTATCACACAGGATAGGATTAGATACACGGCTCAGCAGTCAGTATCACACAGGAGAGGATTAGATACACGGCTCAGCAGTCAGTATCACACAGGAGAGGATTAGATACACGGCTCAGCAGACAGTATCACACAGGAGAGGATTAGATACATAGCTCAGCAGTCAGTATCACACAGGAGAGGATTAGATACACGGCTCAGCAGTCAGTATCACACAGGAGAGGATTAGATACACGGCTCAGCAGTCAGTATCACACAGGAGAGGATTAGATACACGGCTCAGCAGTCAGTATCACACAGGATAGGATTAGATACACGGCTCAGCAGACAGTATCACACAGGATAGGATTAGATACACGGCTCAGCAGACAGTATCACACAGGAGAGGATTAGATACACGGCTCAGCAGACAGTATCACACAGGATAGGATTAGATACACGGCTCAGCAGACAGTATCACACAGGAGAGGATTAGATACACGGCTCAGCAGTCAGTATCACACAGGAGAGGATTAGATACACGGCTCAGCAGACAGTATCACACAGGAGAGGATTAGATACACGGCTCAGCAGTCAGTATCACACAGGATAGGATTAGATACACGGCTCAGCAGTCAGTATCACACAGGAGAGGATTAGATACACGGCTCAGCAGACAGTATCACACAGGAGAGGATTAGATACACAGCTCAGCAGTCAGTATCACACAGGAGAGGATTAGATACACGGCTCAGCAGTCAGTATCACACAGGAAAGGATTAGATACACGGCTCAGCAGACAGTATCACACAGGAGAGGATTAGATACACAGCTCAGCAGTCAGTATCACACAGGATAGGATTAGATACACGGCTCAGCAGTCAGTATCACACAGGAGAGGATTAGATACACGGCTCAGCAGACAGTATCACACAGGAGAGGATTAGATACACAGCTCAGCAGTCAGTATCACACAGGATAGGATTAGATACACGGCTCAGCAGTCAGTATCACACAGGAGAGGATTAGATACACGGCTCAGCAGACAGTATCACAAAGGAGAGGATTAGATACACGGCTCAGCAGTCAGTATCACACAGGAGAGGATTAGATACACGGCTCAGCAGACAGTATCACACAGGAGAGGATTAGATACACAGCTCAGAAGTCAGTATCACACAGGATAGGATTAGATACACGGCTCAGCAGACTGTATCACACAGGATAGGATTAGATACACGGCTCAGCAGTCAGTATCACACAGGAGAGGATTAGATACACGGCTCAGCAGTCAGTATCACACAGGATAGGATTAGATACACAGCTCAGCAGTCAGTATCACACAGGATAGGATTAGATACACGGCTCAGCAGTCAGTATCACACAGGAGAGGATTAGATACACGGCTCAGCAGTCAGTATCACAGAGGATAGGATTAGATACACGGCTCAGCAGTCAGTATCACACAGGAGAGGATTAGATACACGGCTCAGCAGTCAGTATCACACAGGAGAGGATTAGATACACGGCTCAGCAGACAGTATCACACAGGAGAGGATTAGATACACGGCTCAGCAGTCAGTATCACACAGGATGGGATTAGATACACGGCTCAGCAGTCAGTATCACACAGGATAGGATTAGATACACGGCTCAGCAGACAGTATCACACAGGAGAGGATTAGATACACGGCTCAGCAGACAGTATCACACAGGAGAGGATTAGGTACACGGCTCAGCAGTCAGTATCACACAGGAGAGGATTAGATACACGGCTCAGCAGACAGTATCACACAGGAGAGGATTAGATACACGGCTCAGCAGACAGTATAACAGAGGAGAGGATTAGATACACGGCTCAGCAGTCAGTATCACACAGGAGATTAGATACACGGCTCAGCAGTCAGTATCACACAGGAGAGGATTAGATACACGGCTCAGCAGTCAGTATCACACAGGAGATTAGATACACGGCTCAGCAGACAGTATCACACAGGAGAGGATTAGATACACGGCTCAGCAGACAGTATCACAAAGGATAGGATTAGATACACGGCTCAGCAGACAGTATCACACAGGAGAGGATTAGATACACGGCTCAGCAGACAGTATCACACAGGAGAGGATTAGGTACACGGCTCAGCAGTCAGTATCACACAGGAGAGGATTAGATACACGGCTCAGCAGACAGTATCACACAGGAGAGGATTAGATACACGGCTCAGCAGACAGTATAACAGAGGAGAGGATTAGATACACGGCTCAGCAGTCAGTATCACACAGGAGATTAGATACACGGCTCAGCAGTCAGTATCACACAGGAGAGGATTAGATACACGGCTCAGCAGACAGTATCACACAGGAGAGGATTAGATACACAGCTCAGCAGACAGTATCACACAGGAGAGGATTAGATACACAGCTCAGCAGATAGTATCACACAGGAGAGGATTAGATACACGGCTCAGCAGACAGTATAACAGAGGAGAGGATTAGATACACGGCTCAGCAGACAGTATAACAGAGGAGAGGATTAGATACACGGCTCAGCAGACAGTATCACACAGGAGAGGATTAGATACACGGCTCAGCAGTCAGTATCACACAGGAGAGGATTAGATACACGGCTCAGCAGTCAGTATCACACAGGAGAGGATTAGATACACGGCTGAGCAGACAGTATCACACAGGAGAGGATTAGATACACGGCTGAGCAGACAGTATCACACAGGATAGGATTAGATACACGGCTCAGCAGACAGTATAACACAGGAGAGGATTAGATACACGGCTCAGCAGACAGTATAACAGAGGAGAGGATTAGATACACGGCTCAGCAGACAGTATAACAGAGGAGAGGATTAGATACACGGCTCAGCAGACAGTATCACACAGGATAGGATTAGATACACGGCTCAGCAGACAGTATCACACAGGAGAGGATTAGATACACAGCTCAGCAGACAGTATCACACAGGAGAGGATTAGATACACGGCTCAGCAGACAGTATAACAGAGGAGAGGATTAGATACACGGCTCAGCAGACAGTATAACAGAGGAAAGGATTAGATACACGGCTCAGCAGTCAGTATCACACAGGAGAGGATTAGATACACGGCTTAGCAGACAGTATAACAGAGGAGAGGATTAGATACACGGCTGAGCAGACAGTATCACACAGGATAGGATTAGATACACGGCTCAGCAGACAGTATCACACAGGAGAGGATTAGATACACAGCTCAGCAGACAGTATCACACAGGAGAGGATTAGATACACGGCTCAGCAGACAGTATAACAGAGGAGAGGATTAGATACACGGCTCAGCAGTCAGTATCACACAGGAGAGGATTAGATACACGGCTCAGCAGACAGTATAACAGAGGAGAGGATTAGATACACGGCTCAGCAGACAGTATAACAGAGGAGAGGATTAGATACACGGCTGAGCAGACAGTATCACACAGGATAGGATTAGATACACGGCTCAGCAGACAGTATCACACAGGAGAGGATTAGATACACAGCTCAGCAGACAGTATCACACAGGAGAGGATTAGATACACGGCTCAGCAGACAGTATAACAGAGGAGAGGATTAGATACACGGCTCAGCAGACAGTATAACAGAGGAGAGGATTAGATACACGGCTCAGCAGACAGTATCACACAGGAGAGGATTAGATACACGGCTCAGCAGACAGTATCACACAGGAGAGGATTAGATACACGGCTCAGCAGTCAGTATCACAAAGGAGAGGATTAGATACACGGCTGAGCAGACAGTATCACACAGGAGAGGATTAGATACACGGCTGAGCAGACAGTATCACACAGGAGAGGATTAGATACACGGCTCAGCAGACAGTATAACACAGGAGAGCATTAGATACACGGCTCAGCAGACAGTATAACAGAGGAGAGGATTAGATACACGGCTCAGCAGACAGTATCACACAGGATAGGATTAGATACACGGCTCAGCAGACAGTATCACACAGGAGAGGATTAGATACACAGCTCAGCAGACAGTATCACAGAGGAGAGGATTAGATACACGGCTCAGCAGACAGTATAACAGAGGAGAGGATTAGATACACGGCTCAGCAGACAGTATCACACAGGAGAGGATTAGATACACGGCTCAGCAGACAGTATCACACAGGAGAGGATTAGATACACAGCTCAGCAGACAGTATCACACAGGAGAGGATTAGATACACGGCTCAGCAGACAGTATAACAGAGGAGAGGATTAGATACACGGCTCAGCAGACAGTATAACAGAGGAAAGGATTAGATACACGGCTCAGCAGTCAGTATCACACAGGAGAGGATTAGATACACGGCTTAGCAGACAGTATAACAGAGGAGAGGATTAGATACACGGCTGAGCAGACAGTATCACACAGGATAGGATTAGATACACGGCTCAGCAGACAGTATCACACAGGAGAGGATTAGATACACAGCTCAGCAGACAGTATCACACAGGAGAGGATTAGATACACGGCTCAGCAGACAGTATAACAGAGGAGAGGATTAGATACACGGCTCAGCAGTCAGTATCACACAGGAGAGGATTAGATACACGGCTCAGCAGACAGTATAACAGAGGAGAGGATTAGATACACGGCTCAGCAGACAGTATAACAGAGGAGAGGATTAGATACACGGCTGAGCAGACAGTATCACACAGGATAGGATTAGATACACGGCTCAGCAGACAGTATCACACAGGAGAGGATTAGATACACAGCTCAGCAGACAGTATCACACAGGAGAGGATTAGATACACGGCTCAGCAGACAGTATAACAGAGGAGAGGATTAGATACACGGCTCAGCAGACAGTATAACAGAGGAGAGGATTAGATACACGGCTCAGCAGACAGTATCACACAGGAGAGGATTAGATACACGGCTCAGCAGACAGTATCACACAGGAGAGGATTAGATACACGGCTCAGCAGTCAGTATCACAAAGGAGAGGATTAGATACACGGCTGAGCAGACAGTATCACACAGGAGAGGATTAGATACACGGCTGAGCAGACAGTATCACACAGGAGAGGATTAGATACACGGCTCAGCAGACAGTATAACACAGGAGAGCATTAGATACACGGCTCAGCAGACAGTATAACAGAGGAGAGGATTAGATACACGGCTCAGCAGACAGTATCACACAGGATAGGATTAGATACACGGCTCAGCAGACAGTATCACACAGGAGAGGATTAGATACACAGCTCAGCAGACAGTATCACAGAGGAGAGGATTAGATACACGGCTCAGCAGACAGTATAACAGAGGAGAGGATTAGATACACGGCTCAGCAGACAGTATCACACAGGAGAGGATTAGATACACGGCTCAGCAGACAGTATCACAGAGGAGAGGATTAGATACACAGCTCAGCAGACAGTATCACAGAGGATAGGATTAGATACACGGCTCAGCAGACAGTATCACACAGGATAGGATTAGATACACGGCTCAGCAGACAGTATCACACAGGAGAGGATTAGATACACAGCTCAGCAGACAGTATCACAGAGGAGAGGATTAGATACACGGCTCAGCAGACAGTATAACAGAGGACAGGATTAGATACACGGCTCAGCAGACAGTATCACAGAGGAGAGGATTAGATACACGGCTCAGCAGACAGTATAACAGAGGACAGGATTAGATACACGGCTCAGCAGACAGTATCACACAGGAGAGGATTAGATACACGGCTCAGCAGACAGTATAACAGAGGAGAGGATTAGATACACGGCTCAGCAGACAGTATCACACAGGAGAGGATTAGATACACGGCTCAGCAGACAGTATAACAGAGGAGAGGATTAGATACACGGCTCAGCAGTCAGTATCACACAGGAGAGGATTAGATACACAGCTCAGCAGTCAGTATCACACAGGAGAGGATTAGATACACGGCTCAGCAGACAGTATCACACAGGATAGGATTAGATACACGGCTCAGCAGTCAGTATCACACAGGATAGGATTAGATACACGGCTCAGCAGTCAGTATCACACAGGAGAGGATTAGATACACGGCTCAGCAGTCAGTATCACACAGGAGAGGATTAGATACACGGCTCAGCAGTCAGTATCACACAGGATAGGATTAGATACACGGCTCAGCAGGCAGTATCACACAGGAGAGGATTAGATACACGGCTCAGCAGACAGTATCACACAGGAGAGGATTAGATACACGGCTCAGCAGTCAGTATCACACAGGATAGGATTAGATACACGGCTGAGCAGACAGTATCACACAGGAGAGGATTAGATACACGGCTCAGCAGTCAGTATCACACAGGATAGGATTAGATACACGGCTCAGCAGACAGTATCACACAGGAGAGTATTAGATACACGGCTCAGCAGACAGTATCACACAGGAGATTAGATACACGGCTCAGCAGTCAGTATCACACAGGAGAGGATTAGATACACGGCTCAGCAGACAGTATCACACAGGAGAGGATTAGATACATAGCTCAGCAGTCAGTATCACACAGGAGAGGATTAGATACACGGCTCAGCAGTCAGTATCACACAGGAGAGGATTAGATACACGGCTCAGCAGTCAGTATCACACAGGAGAGGATTAGATACACGGCTCAGCAGTCAGTATCACACAGGATAGGATTAGATACACGGCTGAGCAGACAGTATCACACAGGAGAGGATTAGATACACGGCTCAGCAGTCAGTATCACACAGGATAGGATTAGATACACGGCTCAGCAGACAGTATCACACAGGAGAGGATTAGATACACGGCTCAGCAGACAGTATCACACAGGAGATTAGATACACGGCTCAGCAGTCAGTATCACACAGGAGAGGATTAGATACACGGCTCAGCAGACAGTATCACACAGGAGAGGATTAGATACATAGCTCAGCAGTCAGTATCACACAGGAGAGGATTAGATACACGGCTCAGCAGTCAGTATCACACAGGAGAGGATTAGATACACGGCTCAGCAGTCAGTATCACACAGGAGAGGATTAGATACACGGCTCAGCAGTCAGTATCACACAGGATAGGATTAGATACACGGCTCAGCAGACAGTATCACACAGGATAGGATTAGATACACGGCTCAGCAGACAGTATCACACAGGAGAGGATTAGATACACGGCTCAGCAGACAGTATCACACAGGATAGGATTAGATACACGGCTCAGCAGACAGTATCACACAGGAGAGGATTAGATACACGGCTCAGCAGTCAGTATCACACAGGAGAGGATTAGATACACGGCTCAGCAGACAGTATCACACAGGAGAGGATTAGATACACGGCTCAGCAGTCAGTATCACACAGGATAGGATTAGATACACGGCTCAGCAGTCAGTATCACACAGGAGAGGATTAGATACACGGCTCAGCAGACAGTATCACACAGGAGAGGATTAGATACACAGCTCAGCAGTCAGTATCACACAGGATAGGATTAGATACACGGCTCAGCAGTCAGTATCACACAGGAAAGGATTAGATACACGGCTCAGCAGACAGTATCACACAGGAGAGGATTAGATACACAGCTCAGCAGTCAGTATCACACAGGATAGGATTAGATACACGGCTCAGCAGTCAGTATCACACAGGAGAGGATTAGATACACGGCTCAGCAGACAGAATCACACAGGAGAGGATTAGATACACAGCTCAGCAGTCAGTATCACACAGGATAGGATTAGATACACGGCTCAGCAGTCAGTATCACACAGGAGAGGATTAGATACACGGCTCAGCAGACAGTATCACACAGGAGAGGATTAGATACACGGCTCAGCAGTCAGTATCACACAGGAGAGGATTAGATACACGGCTCAGCAGACAGTATCACACAGGAGAGGATTAGATACACAGCTCAGAAGTCAGTATCACACAGGATAGGATTAGATACACGGCTCAGCAGACTGTATCACACAGGATAGGATTAGATACACGGCTCAGCAGTCAGTATCACACAGGAGAGGATTAGATACACGGCTCAGCAGTCAGTATCACACAGGATAGGATTAGATACACAGCTCAGCAGTCAGTATCACACAGGATAGGATTAGATACACGGCTCAGCAGTCAGTATCACACAGGAGAGGATTAGATACACGGCTCAGCAGTCAGTATCACAGAGGATAGGATTAGATACACGGCTCAGCAGTCAGTATCACACAGGAGAGGATTAGATACACGGCTCAGCAGTCAGTATCACACAGGAGAGGATTAGATACACGGCTCAGCAGACAGTATCACACAGGAGAGGATTAGATACACGGCTCAGCAGTCAGTATCACACAGGATGGGATTAGATACACGGCTCAGCAGTCAGTATCACACAGGATAGGATTAGATACACGGCTCAGCAGACAGTATCACACAGGAGAGGATTAGATACACGGCTCAGCAGACAGTATCACACAGGAGAGGATTAGGTACACGGCTCAGCAGTCAGTATCACACAGGAGAGGATTAGATACACGGCTCAGCAGACAGTATCACACAGGAGAGGATTAGATACACGGCTCAGCAGACAGTATAACAGAGGAGAGGATTAGATACACGGCTCAGCAGTCAGTATCACACAGGAGATTAGATACACGGCTCAGCAGTCAGTATCACACAGGAGAGGATTAGATACACGGCTCAGCAGTCAGTATCACACAGGAGATTAGATACACGGCTCAGCAGACAGTATCACACAGGAGAGGATTAGATACACGGCTCAGCAGACAGTATAACAGAGGAGAGGATTAGATACACGGCTCAGCAGTCAGTATCACACAGGAGATTAGATACACGGCTCAGCAGTCAGTATCACACAGGAGAGGATTAGATACACGGCTCAGCAGACAGTATCACACAGGAGAGGATTAGATACACAGCTCAGCAGACAGTATCACACAGGAGAGGATTAGATACACAGCTCAGCAGATAGTATCACACAGGAGAGGATTAGATACACGGCTCAGCAGACAGTATAACAGAGGAGAGGATTAGATACACGGCTCAGCAGACAGTATAACAGAGGAGAGGATTAGATACACGGCTCAGCAGACAGTATCACACAGGAGAGGATTAGATACACGGCTCAGCAGTCAGTATCACACAGGAGAGGATTAGATACCCGGCTCAGCAGTCAGTATCACACAGGAGAGGATTAGATACACGGCTGAGCAGACAGTATCACACAGGAGAGGATTAGATACACGGCTGAGCAGACAGTATCACACAGGAGAGGATTAGATACACGGCTCAGCAGACAGTATAACACAGGAGAGGATTAGATACACGGCTCAGCAGACAGTATAACAGAGGAGAGGATTAGATACACGGCTCAGCAGACAGTATAACAGAGGAGAGGATTAGATACACGGCTCAGCAGACAGTATCACACAGGATAGGATTAGATACACGGCTCAGCAGACAGTATCACACAGGAGAGGATTAGATACACAGCTCAGCAGACAGTATCACACAGGAGAGGATTAGATACACGGCTCAGCAGACAGTATAACAGAGGAAAGGATTAGATACACGGCTCAGCAGTCAGTATCACACAGGAGAGGATTAGATACACGGCTCAGCAGACAGTATAACAGAGGAGAGGATTAGATACACGGCTGAGCAGACAGTATCACACAGGATAGGATTAGATACACGGCTCAGCAGACAGTATCACACAGGAGAGGATTAGATACACAGCTCAGCAGACAGTATCACACAGGAGAGGATTAGATACACGGCTCAGCAGACAGTATAACAGAGGAGAGGATTAGATACACGGCTCAGCAGTCAGTATCACACAGGAGAGGATTAGATACACGGCTCAGCAGACAGTATAACAGAGGAGAGGATTAGATACACGGCTGAGCAGACAGTATCACACAGGATAGGATTAGATACACGGCTCAGCAGACAGTATCACACAGGAGAGGATTAGATACACAGCTCAGCAGACAGTATCACACAGGAGAGGATTAGATACACGGCTCAGCAGACAGTATAACAGAGGAGAGGATTAGATACACGGCTCAGCAGACAGTATAACAGAGGAGAGGATTAGATACACGGCTCAGCAGACAGTATCACACAGGAGAGGATTAGATACACGGCTCAGCAGACAGTATCACACAGGAGAGGATTAGATACACGGCTCAGCAGTCAGTATCACACAGGAGAGGATTAGATACACGGCTGAGCAGACAGTATCACACAGGAGAGGATTAGATACACGGCTGAGCAGACAGTATCACACAGGAGAGGATTAGATACACGGCTCAGCAGACAGTATAACACAGGAGAGCATTAGATACACGGCTCAGCAGACAGTATAACAGAGGAGAGGATTAGATACACGGCTCAGCAGACAGTATCACACAGGATAGGATTAGATACACGGCTCAGCAGACAGTATCACACAGGATAGGATTAGATACACGGCTCAGCAGACAGTATCACACAGGAGAGGATTAGATACACGGCTCAGCAGACAGTATCACACAGGATAGGATTAGATACACGGCTCAGCAGACAGTATCACACAGGAGAGGATTAGATACACGGCTCAGCAGTCAGTATCACACAGGAGAGGATTAGATACACGGCTCAGCAGACAGTATCACACAGGAGAGGATTAGATACACGGCTCAGCAGTCAGTATCACACAGGATAGGATTAGATACACGGCTCAGCAGTCAGTATCACACAGGAGAGGATTAGATACACGGCTCAGCAGACAGTATCACACAGGAGAGGATTAGATACACAGCTCAGCAGTCAGTATCACACAGGATAGGATTAGATACACGGCTCAGCAGTCAGTATCACACAGGAAAGGATTAGATACACGGCTCAGCAGACAGTATCACACAGGAGAGGATTAGATACACAGCTCAGCAGTCAGTATCACACAGGATAGGATTAGATACACGGCTCAGCAGTCAGTATCACACAGGAGAGGATTAGATACACGGCTCAGCAGACAGAATCACACAGGAGAGGATTAGATACACAGCTCAGCAGTCAGTATCACACAGGATAGGATTAGATACACGGCTCAGCAGTCAGTATCACACAGGAGAGGATTAGATACACGGCTCAGCAGACAGTATCACACAGGAGAGGATTAGATACACGGCTCAGCAGTCAGTATCACACAGGAGAGGATTAGATACACGGCTCAGCAGACAGTATCACACAGGAGAGGATTAGATACACAGCTCAGAAGTCAGTATCACACAGGATAGGATTAGATACACGGCTCAGCAGACTGTATCACACAGGATAGGATTAGATACACGGCTCAGCAGTCAGTATCACACAGGAGAGGATTAGATACACGGCTCAGCAGTCAGTATCACACAGGATAGGATTAGATACACAGCTCAGCAGTCAGTATCACACAGGATAGGATTAGATACACGGCTCAGCAGTCAGTATCACACAGGAGAGGATTAGATACACGGCTCAGCAGTCAGTATCACAGAGGATAGGATTAGATACACGGCTCAGCAGTCAGTATCACACAGGAGAGGATTAGATACACGGCTCAGCAGTCAGTATCACACAGGAGAGGATTAGATACACGGCTCAGCAGACAGTATCACACAGGAGAGGATTAGATACACGGCTCAGCAGTCAGTATCACACAGGATGGGATTAGATACACGGCTCAGCAGTCAGTATCACACAGGATAGGATTAGATACACGGCTCAGCAGACAGTATCACACAGGAGAGGATTAGATACACGGCTCAGCAGACAGTATCACACAGGAGAGGATTAGGTACACGGCTCAGCAGTCAGTATCACACAGGAGAGGATTAGATACACGGCTCAGCAGACAGTATCACACAGGAGAGGATTAGATACACGGCTCAGCAGACAGTATAACAGAGGAGAGGATTAGATACACGGCTCAGCAGTCAGTATCACACAGGAGATTAGATACACGGCTCAGCAGTCAGTATCACACAGGAGAGGATTAGATACACGGCTCAGCAGTCAGTATCACACAGGAGATTAGATACACGGCTCAGCAGACAGTATCACACAGGAGAGGATAAGATACACGGCTCAGCAGACAGTATAACAGAGGAGAGGATTAGATACACGGCTCAGCAGTCAGTATCACACAGGAGATTAGATACACGGCTCAGCAGTCAGTATCACACAGGAGAGGATTAGATACACGGCTCAGCAGACAGTATCACACAGGAGAGGATTAGATACACAGCTCAGCAGACAGTATCACACAGGAGAGGATTAGATACACAGCTCAGCAGATAGTATCACACAGGAGAGGATTAGATACACGGCTCAGCAGACAGTATAACAGAGGAGAGGATTAGATACACGGCTCAGCAGACAGTATAACAGAGGAGAGGATTAGATACACGGCTCAGCAGACAGTATCACACAGGAGAGGATTAGATACACGGCTCAGCAGTCAGTATCACACAGGAGAGGATTAGATACCCGGCTCAGCAGTCAGTATCACACAGGAGAGGATTAGATACACGGCTGAGCAGACAGTATCACACAGGAGAGGATTAGATACACGGCTGAGCAGACAGTATCACACAGGAGAGGATTAGATACACGGCTCAGCAGACAGTATAACACAGGAGAGGATTAGATACACGGCTCAGCAGACAGTATAACAGAGGAGAGGATTAGATACACGGCTCAGCAGACAGTATAACAGAGGAGAGGATTAGATACACGGCTCAGCAGACAGTATCACACAGGATAGGATTAGATACACGGCTCAGCAGACAGTATCACACAGGAGAGGATTAGATACACAGCTCAGCAGACAGTATCACACAGGAGAGGATTAGATACACGGCTCAGCAGACAGTATAACAGAGGAAAGGATTAGATACACGGCTCAGCAGTCAGTATCACACAGGAGAGGATTAGATACACGGCTCAGCAGACAGTATAACAGAGGAGAGGATTAGATACACGGCTGAGCAGACAGTATCACACAGGATAGGATTAGATACACGGCTCAGCAGACAGTATCACACAGGAGAGGATTAGATACACAGCTCAGCAGACAGTATCACACAGGAGAGGATTAGATACACGGCTCAGCAGACAGTATAACAGAGGAGAGGATTAGATACACGGCTCAGCAGTCAGTATCACACAGGAGAGGATTAGATACACGGCTCAGCAGACAGTATAACAGAGGAGAGGATTAGATACACGGCTGAGCAGACAGTATCACACAGGATAGGATTAGATACACGGCTCAGCAGACAGTATCACACAGGAGAGGATTAGATACACAGCTCAGCAGACAGTATCACACAGGAGAGGATTAGATACACGGCTCAGCAGACAGTATAACAGAGGAGAGGATTAGATACACGGCTCAGCAGACAGTATAACAGAGGAGAGGATTAGATACACGGCTCAGCAGACAGTATCACACAGGAGAGGATTAGATACACGGCTCAGCAGACAGTATCACACAGGAGAGGATTAGATACACGGCTCAGCAGTCAGTATCACACAGGAGAGGATTAGATACACGGCTGAGCAGACAGTATCACACAGGAGAGGATTAGATACACGGCTGAGCAGACAGTATCACACAGGAGAGGATTAGATACACGGCTCAGCAGACAGTATAACACAGGAGAGCATTAGATACACGGCTCAGCAGACAGTATAACAGAGGAGAGGATTAGATACACGGCTCAGCAGACAGTATAACAGAGGAGAGGATTAGATACACGGCTCAGCAGACAGTATCACACAGGATAGGATTAGATACACGGCTCAGCAGTCAGTATCACACAGGAGAGGATTAGATACATGGCTCAGCAGACAGTATCACACAGGAGAGGATTAGATACACAGCTCAGAAGTCAATATCACACAGGATAGGATTAGATACACGGCTCAGCAGACTGTATCACACAGGATAGGATTAGATACACGGCTCAGCAGTCAGTATCACACAGGAGAGGATTAGATACACGGCTCAGCAGTCAGTATCACACAGGATAGGATTAGATACACAGCTCAGCAGTCAGTATCACACAGGATAGGATTAGATACACGGCTCAGCAGTCAGTATCACACAGGAGAGGATTAGATACACGGCTCAGCAGTCAGTATCACAGAGGATAGGATTAGATACACGGCTCAGCAGTCAGTATCACACAGGAGAGGATTAGATACACGGCTCAGCAGTCAGTATCACACAGGAGAGGATTAGATACACGGCTCAGCAGACAGTATCACACAGGAGAGGATTAGATACACGGCTCAGCAGTCAGTATCACACAGGATGGGATTAGATACACGGCTCAGCAGTCAGTATCACACAGGATAGGATTAGATACACGGCTCAGCAGACAGTATCACACAGGAGAGGATTAGATACACGGCTCAGCAGACAGTATCACACAGGAGAGGATTAGGTACACGGCTCAGCAGTCAGTATCACACAGGAGAGGATTAGATACACGGCTCAGCAGACAGTATCACACAGGAGAGGATTAGATACACGGCTCAGCAGACAGTATAACAGAGGAGAGGATTAGATACACGGCTCAGCAGTCAGTATCACACAGGAGATTAGATACACGGCTCAGCAGTCAGTATCACACAGGAGAGGATTAGATACACGGCTCAGCAGTCAGTATCACACAGGAGATTAGATACACGGCTCAGCAGACAGTATCACACAGGAGAGGATTAGATACACGGCTCAGCAGACAGTATAACAGAGGAGAGGATTAGATACACGGCTCAGCAGTCAGTATCACACAGGAGATTAGATACACGGCTCAGCAGTCAGTATCACACAGGAGAGGATTAGATACACGGCTCAGCAGACAGTATCACACAGGAGAGGATTAGATACACAGCTCAGCAGACAGTATCACACAGGAGAGGATTAGATACACAGCTCAGCAGATAGTATCACACAGGAGAGGATTAGATACACGGCTCAGCAGACAGTATAACAGAGGAGAGGATTAGATACACGGCTCAGCAGACAGTATAACAGAGGAGAGGATTAGATACACGGCTCAGCAGACAGTATCACACAGGAGAGGATTAGATACACGGCTCAGCAGTCAGTATCACACAGGAGAGGATTAGATACACGGCTCAGCAGTCAGTATCACACAGGAGAGGGTTAGATACACGGCTGAGCAGACAGTATCACACAGGAGAGGATTAGATACACGGCTGAGCAGACAGTATCACACAGGAGAGGATTAGATACACGGCTCAGCAGACAGTATAACACAGGAGAGGATTAGATACACGGCTCAGCAGACAGTATAACAGAGGAGAGGATTAGATACACGGCTCAGCAGACAGTATAACAGAGGAGAGGATTAGATACACGGCTCAGCAGACAGTATCACACAGGAGAGGATTAGATACACAGCTCAGCAGACAGTATCACACAGGAGAGGATTAGATACACGGCTCAGCAGACAGTATAACAGAGGAGAGGATTAGATACACGGCTCAGCAGACAGTATAACAGAGGAAAGGATTAGATACACGGCTCAGCAGACAGTATCACACAGGAGAGGATTAGATACACGGCTCAGCAGACAGTATAACAGAGGAGAGGATTAGATACACGGCTCAGCAGACAGTATCACACAGGAGAGGATTAGATACACGGCTCAGCAGACAGTATCACACAGGAGAAAATTAGATACACGGCTCAGCAGTCAGTATCACACAGGAGAGGATTAGATACACGGCTCAGCAGACAGTATAACAGAGGAGAGGATTAGATACACGGCTCAGCAGACAGTATCACACAGGAGAGGATTAGATACACGGCTCAGCAGACAGTATCACACAGGAGAGGATTAGATACACGGCTGAGCAGACAGTATCACACAGGAGAGCATTAGATACACGGCTGAGCAGACAGTATCACACAGGAGAGGATTAGATACACGGCTCAGCAGACAGTATAACACAGGAGAGGATTAGATACACGGCTCAGCAGACAGTATAACAGAGGAGAGGATTAGATACACGGCTCAGCAGACAGTATAACAGAGGAGAGGATTAGATACACGGCTCAGCAGACAGTATCACACAGGATAGGATTAGATACACGGCTCAGCAGACAGTATCACACAGGAGAGGATTAGATACACAGCTCAGCAGACAGTATCACAGAGGAGAGGATTAGATACACGGCTCAGCAGACAGTATAACAGAGGAGAGGATTAGATACACGGCTCAGCAGTCAGTATCACACAGGAGAGGATTAGATACACGGCTCAGCAGACAGTATAACACAGGAGAGGATTAGATACACGGCTCAGCAGACAGTATAACAGAGGAGAGAATTAGATACACGGCTCAGCAGACAGTATCACACAGGATAGGATTAGATACACGGCTCAGCAGACAGTATCACACAGGAGAGGATTAGATACACAGCTCAGCAGACAGTATCACAGAGGAGAGGATTAGATACACGGCTCAGCAGACAGTATAACAGAGGAGAGGATTAGATACACGGCTCAGCAGACAGTATAACAGAGGAGAGGATTAGATACACGGCTCAGCAGACAGTATCACACAGGAGAGGATTAGATACACGGCTCAGCAGACAGTATAACAGAGGAGAGGATTAGATACACGGCTCAGCAGACAGTATCACACAGGAGAGGATTAGATACACGGCTCAGCAGACAGTATAACAGAGGAGAGGATTAGATACACGGCTCAGCAGTCAGTATCACACAGGAGAGGATTAGATACACAGCTCAGCAGTCAGTATCACACAGGAGAGGATTAGATACACGGCTCAGCAGTCAGTATCACACAGGATAGGATTAGATACACGGCTCAGCAGTCAGTATCACACAGGAGAGGATTAGATACACGGCTCAGCAGTCAGTATCACACAGGAGAGGATTAGATACACGGCTCAGCAGTCAGTATCACACAGGATAGGATTAGATACACGGCTCCGCAGGCAGTATCACACAGGAGAGGATTAGATACACGGCTCAGCAGACAGTATCACACAGGAGAGGATTAGATACACGGCTGAGCAGTCAGTATCACACAGGAGAGGATTAGATACACGGCTCAGCAGTCAGTATCACACAGGATAGGATTAGATACACGGCTCAGCAGACAGTATCACACAGGAGAGTATTAGATACACGGCTCAGCAGACAGTATCACACAGGAGATTAGATACACGGCTCAGCAGTCAGTATCACACAGGAGAGGATTAGATACACGGCTCAGCAGACAGTATCACACAGGAGAGGATTAGATACATAGCTCAGCAGTCAGTATCACACAGGAGAGGATTAGATACACGGCTCAGCAGTCAGTATCACACAGGAGAGGATTAGATACACGGCTCAGCAGTCAGTATCACACAGGAGAGGATTAGATACACAGCTCAGCAGTCAGTATCACACAGGAGAGGATTAGATACACGGCTCAGCAGACAGTATCACACAGGATAGGATTAGATACACGGCTCAGCAGTCAGTATCACACAGGATAGGATTAGATACACGGCTCAGCAGTCAGTATCACACAGGAGAGGATTAGATACACGGCTCAGCAGTCAGTATCACACAGGAGAGGATTAGATACACGGCTCAGCAGTCAGTATCACACAGGATAGGATTAGATACACGGCTCAGCAGGCAGTATCACACAGGAGAGGATTAGATACACGGCTCAGCAGACAGTATCACACAGGAGAGGATTAGATACACGGCTCAGCAGTCAGTATCACACAGGATAGGATTAGATACACGGCTGAGCAGACAGTATCACACAGGAGAGGATTAGATACACGGCTCAGCAGTCAGTATCACACAGGATAGGATTAGATACACGGCTCAGCAGACAGTATCACACAGGAGAGTATTAGATACACGGCTCAGCAGACAGTATCACACAGGAGATTAGATACACGGCTCAGCAGTCAGTATCACACAGGAGAGGATTAGATACACGGCTCAGCAGACAGTATCACACAGGAGAGGATTAGATACATAGCTCAGCAGTCAGTATCACACAGGAGAGGATTAGATACACGGCTCAGCAGTCAGTATCACACAGGAGAGGATTAGATACACGGCTCAGCAGTCAGTATCACACAGGAGAGGATTAGATACACGGCTCAGCAGTCAGTATCACACAGGATAGGATTAGATACACGGCTGAGCAGACAGTATCACACAGGAGAGGATTAGATACACGGCTCAGCAGTCAGTATCACACAGGATAGGATTAGATACACGGCTCAGCAGACAGTATCACACAGGAGAGGATTAGATACACGGCTCAGCAGACAGTATCACACAGGAGATTAGATACACGGCTCAGCAGTCAGTATCACACAGGAGAGGATTAGATACACGGCTCAGCAGACAGTATCACACAGGAGAGGATTAGATACATAGCTCAGCAGTCAGTATCACACAGGAGAGGATTAGATACACGGCTCAGCAGTCAGTATCACACAGGAGAGGATTAGATACACGGCTCAGCAGTCAGTATCACACAGGAGAGGATTAGATACACGGCTCAGCAGTCAGTATCACACAGGATAGGATTAGATACACGGCTCAGCAGACAGTATCACACAGGATAGGATTAGATACACGGCTCAGCAGACAGTATCACACAGGAGAGGATTAGATACACGGCTCAGCAGACAGTATCACACAGGATAGGATTAGATACACGGCTCAGCAGACAGTATCACACAGGAGAGGATTAGATACACGGCTCAGCAGTCAGTATCACACAGGAGAGGATTAGATACACGGCTCAGCAGACAGTATCACACAGGAGAGGATTAGATACACGGCTCAGCAGTCAGTATCACACAGGATAGGATTAGATACACGGCTCAGCAGTCAGTATCACACAGGAGAGGATTAGATACACGGCTCAGCAGACAGTATCACACAGGAGAGGATTAGATACACAGCTCAGCAGTCAGTATCACACAGGATAGGATTAGATACACGGCTCAGCAGTCAGTATCACACAGGAAAGGATTAGATACACGGCTCAGCAGACAGTATCACACAGGAGAGGATTAGATACACAGCTCAGCAGTCAGTATCACACAGGATAGGATTAGATACACGGCTCAGCAGTCAGTATCACACAGGAGAGGATTAGATACACGGCTCAGCAGACAGAATCACACAGGAGAGGATTAGATACACAGCTCAGCAGTCAGTATCACACAGGATAGGATTAGATACACGGCTCAGCAGTCAGTATCACACAGGAGAGGATTAGATACACGGCTCAGCAGACAGTATCACACAGGAGAGGATTAGATACACGGCTCAGCAGTCAGTATCACACAGGAGAGGATTAGATACACGGCTCAGCAGACAGTATCACACAGGAGAGGATTAGATACACAGCTCAGAAGTCAGTATCACACAGGATAGGATTAGATACACGGCTCAGCAGACTGTATCACACAGGATAGGATTAGATACACGGCTCAGCAGTCAGTATCACACAGGAGAGGATTAGATACACGGCTCAGCAGTCAGTATCACACAGGATAGGATTAGATACACAGCTCAGCAGTCAGTATCACACAGGATAGGATTAGATACACGGCTCAGCAGTCAGTATCACACAGGAGAGGATTAGATACACGGCTCAGCAGTCAGTATCACAGAGGATAGGATTAGATACACGGCTCAGCAGTCAGTATCACACAGGAGAGGATTAGATACACGGCTCAGCAGTCAGTATCACACAGGAGAGGATTAGATACACGGCTCAGCAGACAGTATCACACAGGAGAGGATTAGATACACGGCTCAGCAGTCAGTATCACACAGGATGGGATTAGATACACGGCTCAGCAGTCAGTATCACACAGAATAGGATTAGATACACGGCTCAGCAGACAGTATCACACAGGAGAGGATTAGATACACGGCTCAGCAGACAGTATCACACAGGAGAGGATTAGGTACACGGCTCAGCAGTCATTATCACACAGGAGAGGATTAGATACACGGCTCAGCAGACAGTATCACACAGGAGAGGATTAGATACACGGCTCAGCAGACAGTATAACAGAGGAGAGGATTAGATACACGGCTCAGCAGTCAGTATCACACAGGAGATTAGATACACGGCTCAGCAGTCAGTATCACACAGGAGAGGATTAGATACACGGCTCAGCAGTCAGTATCACACAGGAGATTAGATACACGGCTCAGCAGACAGTATCACACAGGAGAGGATTAGATACACGGCTCAGCAGACAGTATAACAGAGGAGAGGATTAGATACACGGCTCAGCAGTCAGTATCACACAGGAGATTAGATACACGGCTCAGCAGTCAGTATCACACAGGAGAGGATTAGATACACGGCTCAGCAGACAGTATCACACAGGAGAGGATTAGATACACAGCTCAGCAGACAGTATCACACAGGAGAGGATTAGATACACAGCTCAGCAGATAGTATCACACAGGAGAGGATTAGATACACGGCTCAGCAGACAGTATAACAGAGGAGAGGATTAGATACACGGCTCAGCAGACAGTATAACAGAGGAGAGGATTAGATACACGGCTCAGCAGACAGTATCACACAGGAGAGGATTAGATACACGGCTCAGCAGTCAGTATCACACAGGAGAGGATTAGATACCCGGCTCAGCAGTCAGTATCACACAGGAGAGGATTAGATACACGGCTGAGCAGACAGTATCACACAGGAGAGGATTAGATACACGGCTGAGCAGACAGTATCACACAGGAGAGGATTAGATACACGGCTCAGCAGACAGTATAACACAGGAGAGGATTAGATACACGGCTCAGCAGACAGTATAACAGAGGAGAGGATTAGATACACGGCTCAGCAGACAGTATAACAGAGGAGAGGATTAGATACACGGCTCAGCAGACAGTATCACACAGGATAGGATTAGATACACGGCTCAGCAGACAGTATCACACAGGAGAGGATTAGATACACAGCTCAGCAGACAGTATCACACAGGAGAGGATTAGATACACGGCTCAGCAGACAGTATAACAGAGGAAAGGATTAGATACACGGCTCAGCAGTCAGTATCACACAGGAGAGGATTAGATACACGGCTCAGCAGACAGTATAACAGAGGAGAGGATTAGATACACGGCTGAGCAGACAGTATCACACAGGATAGGATTAGATACACGGCTCAGCAGACAGTATCACACAGGAGAGGATTAGATACACAGCTCAGCAGACAGTATCACACAGGAGAGGATTAGATACACGGCTCAGCAGACAGTATAACAGAGGAGAGGATTAGATACACGGCTCAGCAGTCAGTATCACACAGGAGAGGATTAGATACACGGCTCAGCAGACAGTATAACAGAGGAGAGGATTAGATACACGGCTGAGCAGACAGTATCACACAGGATAGGATTAGATACACGGCTCAGCAGACAGTATCACACAGGAGAGGATTAGATACACAGCTCAGCAGACAGTATCACACAGGAGAGGATTAGATACACGGCTCAGCAGACAGTATAACAGAGGAGAGGATTAGATACACGGCTCAGCAGACAGTATAACAGAGGAGAGGATTAGATACACGGCTCAGCAGACAGTATCACACAGGAGAGGATTAGATACACGGCTCAGCAGACAGTATCACACAGGAGAGGATTAGATACACGGCTCAGCAGTCAGTATCACACAGGAGAGGATTAGATACACGGCTGAGCAGACAGTATCACACAGGAGAGGATTAGATACACGGCTCAGCAGACAGTATAACACAGGAGAGCATTAGATACACGGCTCAGCAGACAGTATAACAGAGGAGAGGATTAGATACACGGCTCAGCAGACAGTATAACAGAGGAGAGGATTAGATACACGGCTCAGCAGACAGTATCACACAGGATAGGATTAGATACACGGCTCAGCAGTCAGTATCACACAGGAGAGGATTAGATACATGGCTCAGCAGACAGTATCACACAGGAGAGGATTAGATACACAGCTCAGAAGTCAGTATCACACAGGATAGGATTAGATACACGGCTCAGCAGACTGTATCACACAGGATAGGATTAGATACACGGCTCAGCAGTCAGTATCACACAGGAGAGGATTAGATACACGGCTCAGCAGTCAGTATCACACAGGATAGGATTAGATACACAGCTCAGCAGTCAGTATCACACAGGATAGGATTAGATACACGGCTCAGCAGTCAGTATCACACAGGAGAGGATTAGATACACGGCTCAGCAGTCAGTATCACAGAGGATAGGATTAGATACACGGCTCAGCAGTCAGTATCACACAGGAGAGGATTAGATACACGGCTCAGCAGTCAGTATCACACAGGAGAGGATTAGATACACGGCTCAGCAGACAGTATCACACAGGAGAGGATTAGATACACGGCTCAGCAGTCAGTATCACACAGGATGGGATTAGATACACGGCTCAGCAGTCAGTATCACACAGGATAGGATTAGATACACGGCTCAGCAGACAGTATCACACAGGAGAGGATTAGATACACGGCTCAGCAGACAGTATCACACAGGAGAGGATTAGGTACACGGCTCAGCAGTCAGTATCACACAGGAGAGGATTAGATACACGGCTCAGCAGACAGTATCACACAGGAGAGGATTAGATACACGGCTCAGCAGACAGTATAACAGAGGAGAGGATTAGATACACGGCTCAGCAGTCAGTATCACACAGGAGATTAGATACACGGCTCAGCAGTCAGTATCACACAGGAGAGGATTAGATACACGGCTCAGCAGTCAGTATCACACAGGAGATTAGATACACGGCTCAGCAGACAGTATCACACAGGAGAGGATTAGATACACGGCTCAGCAGACAGTATAACAGAGGAGAGGATTAGATACACGGCTCAGCAGTCAGTATCACACAGGAGATTAGATACACGGCTCAGCAGTCAGTATCACACAGGAGAGGATTAGATACACGGCTCAGCAGACAGTATCACACAGGAGAGGATTAGATACACAGCTCAGCAGACAGTATCACACAGGAGAGGATTAGATACACAGCTCAGCAGATAGTATCACACAGGAGAGGATTAGATACACGGCTCAGCAGACAGTATAACAGAGGAGAGGATTAGATACACGGCTCAGCAGACAGTATAACAGAGGAGAGGATTAGATACACGGCTCAGCAGACAGTATAACAGAGGAGAGAATTAGATACACGGCTCAGCAGACAGTATCACACAGGATAGGATTAGATACACGGCTCAGCAGACAGTATCACACAGGAGAGGATTAGATACACAGCTCAGCAGATAGTATCACACAGGAGAGGATTAGATACACGGCTCAGCAGACAGTATAACAGAGGAGAGGATTAGATACACGGCTCAGCAGACAGTATAACAGAGGAGAGGATTAGATACACGGCTCAGCAGACAGTATCACACAGGAGAGGATTAGATACACGGCTCAGCAGTCAGTATCACACAGGAGAGGATTAGATACACGGCTCAGCAGTCAGTATCACACAGGAGAGGGTTAGATACACGGCTGAGCAGACAGTATCACACAGGAGAGGATTAGATACACGGCTGAGCAGACAGTATCACACAGGAGAGGATTAGATACACGGCTCAGCAGACAGTATAACACAGGAGAGGATTAGATACACGGCTCAGCAGACAGTATAACAGAGGAGAGGATTAGATACACGGCTCAGCAGACAGTATAACAGAGGAGAGGATTAGATACACGGCTCAGCAGACAGTATCACACAGGAGAGGATTAGATACACAGCTCAGCAGACAGTATCACACAGGAGAGGATTAGATACACGGCTCAGCAGACAGTATAACAGAGGAGAGGATTAGATACACGGCTCAGCAGACAGTATAACAGAGGAAAGGATTAGATACACGGCTCAGCAGACAGTATCACACAGGAGAGGATTAGATACACGGCTCAGCAGACAGTATAACAGAGGAGAGGATTAGATACACGGCTCAGCAGACAGTATCACACAGGAGAGGATTAGATACACGGCTCAGCAGACAGTATCACACAGGAGAAAATTAGATACACGGCTCAGCAGTCAGTATCACACAGGAGAGGATTAGATACACGGCTCAGCAGACAGTATAACAGAGGAGAGGATTAGATACACGGCTCAGCAGACAGTATCACACAGGAGAGGATTAGATACACGGCTCAGCAGACAGTATCACACAGGAGAGGATTAGATACACGGCTGAGCAGACAGTATCACACAGGAGAGCATTAGATACACGGCTGAGCAGACAGTATCACACAGGAGAGGATTAGATACACGGCTCAGCAGACAGTATAACACAGGAGAGGATTAGATACACGGCTCAGCAGACAGTATAACAGAGGAGAGGATTAGATACACGGCTCAGCAGACAGTATAACAGAGGAGAGGATTAGATACACGGCTCAGCAGACAGTATCACACAGGATAGGATTAGATACACGGCTCAGCAGACAGTATCACACAGGAGAGGATTAGATACACAGCTCAGCAGACAGTATCACAGAGGAGAGGATTAGATACACGGCTCAGCAGACAGTATAACAGAGGAGAGGATTAGATACACGGCTCAGCAGTCAGTATCACACAGGAGAGGATTAGATACACGGCTCAGCAGACAGTATAACACAGGAGAGGATTAGATACACGGCTCAGCAGACAGTATAACAGAGGAGAGAATTAGATACACGGCTCAGCAGACAGTATCACACAGGATAGGATTAGATACACGGCTCAGCAGACAGTATCACACAGGAGAGGATTAGATACACAGCTCAGCAGACAGTATCACAGAGGAGAGGATTAGATACACGGCTCAGCAGACAGTATAACAGAGGAGAGGATTAGATACACGGCTCAGCAGACAGTATAACAGAGGAGAGGATTAGATACACGGCTCAGCAGACAGTATAACAGAGGAGAGGATTAGATACACGGCTCAGCAGACAGTATCACACAGGAGAGGATTAGATACACGGCTCAGCAGACAGTATAACAGAGGAGAGGATTAGATACACGGCTCAGCAGTCAGTATCACACAGGAGAGGATTAGATACACAGCTCAGCAGTCAGTATCACACAGGAGAGGATTAGATACACGGCTCAGCAGTCAGTATCACACAGGATAGGATTAGATACACGGCTCAGCAGTCAGTATCACACAGGAGAGGATTAGATACACGGCTCAGCAGTCAGTATCACACAGGAGAGGATTAGATACACGGCTCAGCAGTCAGTATCACACAGGATAGGATTAGATACACGGCTCAGCAGGCAGTATCACACAGGAGAGGATTAGATACACGGCTCAGCAGACAGTATCACACAGGAGAGGATTAGATACACGGCTGAGCAGTCAGTATCACACAGGAGAGGATTAGATACACGGCTCAGCAGTCAGTATCACACAGGATAGGATTAGATACACGGCTCAGCAGACAGTATCACACAGGAGAGTATTAGATACACGGCTCAGCAGACAGTATCACACAGGAGATTAGATACACGGCTCAGCAGTCAGTATCACACAGGAGAGGATTAGATACACGGCTCAGCAGACAGTATCACACAGGAGAGGATTAGATACATAGCTCAGCAGTCAGTATCACACAGGAGAGGATTAGATACACGGCTCAGCAGTCAGTATCACACAGGAGAGGATTAGATACACGGCTCAGCAGTCAGTATCACACAGGAGAGGATTAGATACACGGCTCAGCAGTCAGTATCACACAGGATAGGATTAGATACACGGCTGAGCAGACAGTATCACACAGGAGAGGATTAGATACACGGCTCAGCAGTCAGTATCACACAGGATAGGATTAGATACACGGCTCAGCAGACAGTATCACACAGGAGAGGATTAGATACACGGCTCAGCAGACAGTATCACACAGGAGATTAGATACATGGCTCAGCAGTCAGTATCACACAGGAGAGGATTAGATACACGGCTCAGCAGACAGTATCACACAGGAGAGGATTAGATACATAGCTCAGCAGTCAGTATCACACAGGAGAGGATTAGATACACGGCTCAGCAGTCAGTATCACACAGGAGAGGATTAGATACACGGCTCAGCAGTCAGTATCACACAGGAGAGGATTAGATACACGGCTCAGCAGTCAGTATCACACAGGATAGGATTAGATACACGGCTCAGCAGACAGTATCACACAGGAGAGGATTAGATACACGGCTCAGCAGACAGTATCACACAGGAGAGGATTAGATACACGGCTCAGCAGACAGTATCACACAGGATAGGATTAGATACACGGCTCAGCAGACAGTATCACACAGGAGAGGATTAGATACACGGCTCAGCAGTCAGTATCACACAGGAGAGGATTAGATACACGGCTCAGCAGACAGTATCACACAGGAGAGGATTAGATACACGGCTCAGCAGTCAGTATCACACAGGATAGGATTAGATACACGGCTCAGCAGTCAGTATCACACAGGAGAGGATTAGATACACGGCTCAGCAGACAGTATCATACAGGAGAGGATTAGATACACAGCTCAGCAGTCAGTATCACACAGGAGAGGATTAGATACACGGCTCAGCAGACAGTATCACACAGGAGAGGATTAGATACACGGCTCAGCAGTCAGTATCACACAGGAGAGGATTAGATACACGGCTCAGCAGTCAGTATCACACAGGAAAGGATTAGATACACGGCTCAGCAGACAGTATCACACAGGAGAGGATTAGATACACAGCTCAGCAGTCAGTATCACACAGGATAGGATTAGATACACGGCTCAGCAGTCAGTATCACACAGGAAAGGATTAGATACACGGCTCAGCAGACAGTATCACACAGGAGAGGATTAGATACACAGCTCAGCAGTCAGTATCACACAGGATAGGATTAGATACACGGCTCAGCAGTCAGTATCACACAGGAGAGGATTAGATACACGGCTCAGCAGACAGAATCACACAGGAGAGGATTAGATACACAGCTCAGCAGTCAGTATCACACAGGATAGGATTAGATACACGGCTCAGCAGTCAGTATCACACAGGAGAGGATTAGATACACGGCTCAGCAGACAGTATCACACAGGAGAGGATTAGATACACGGCTCAGCAGTCAGTATCACACAGGAGAGGATTAGATACACGGCTCAGCAGACAGTATCACACAGGAGAGGATTAGATACACAGCTCAGAAGTCAGTATCACACAGGATAGGATTAGATACACGGCTCAGCAGACTGTATCACACAGGATAGGATTAGATACACGGCTCAGCAGTCAGTATCACACAGGAGAGGATTAGATACACGGCTCAGCAGTCAGTATCACACAGGATAGGATTAGATACACAGCTCAGCAGTCAGTATCACACAGGATAGGATTAGATACACGGCTCAGCAGTCAGTATCACACAGGAGAGGATTAGATACACGGCTCAGCAGTCAGTATCACAGAGGATAGGATTAGATACACGGCTCAGCAGTCAGTATCACACAGGAGAGGATTAGATACACGGCTCAGCAGTCAGTATCACACAGGAGAGGATTAGATACACGGCTCAGCAGACAGTATCACACAGGAGAGGATTAGATACACGGCTCAGCAGTCAGTATCACACAGGATGGGATTAGATACACGGCTCAGCAGTCAGTATCACACAGGATAGGATTAGATACACGGCTCAGCAGACAGTATCACACAGGAGAGGATTAGATACACGGCTCAGCAGACAGTATCACACAGGAGAGGATTAGGTACACGGCTCAGCAGTCAGTATCACACAGGAGAGGATTAGATACACGGCTCAGCAGACAGTATCACACAGGAGAGGATTAGATACACGGCTCAGCAGACAGTATAACAGAGGAGAGGATTAGATACACGGCTCAGCAGTCAGTATCACACAGGAGATTAGATACACGGCTCAGCAGTCAGTATCACACAGGAGAGGATTAGATACACGGCTCAGCAGTCAGTATCACACAGGAGATTAGATACACGGCTCAGCAGACAGTATCACACAGGAGAGGATTAGATACACGGCTCAGCAGACAGTATAACAGAGGAGAGGATTAGATACACGGCTCAGCAGTCAGTATCACACAGGAGATTAGATACACGGCTCAGCAGTCAGTATCACACAGGAGAGGATTAGATACACGGCTCAGCAGACAGTATCACACAGGAGAGGATTAGATACACAGCTCAGCAGACAGTATCACACAGGAGAGGATTAGATACACAGCTCAGCAGATAGTATCACACAGGAGAGGATTAGATACACGGCTCAGCAGACAGTATAACAGAGGAGAGGATTAGATACACGGCTCAGCAGACAGTATAACAGAGGAGAGGATTAGATACACGGCTCAGCAGACAGTATCACACAGGAGAGGATTAGATACACGGCTCAGCAGTCAGTATCACACAGGAGAGGATTAGATACCCGGCTCAGCAGTCAGTATCACACAGGAGAGGATTAGATACACGGCTGAGCAGACAGTATCACACAGGAGAGGATTAGATACACGGCTGAGCAGACAGTATCACACAGGAGAGGATTAGATACACGGCTCAGCAGACAGTATAACACAGGAGAGGATTAGATACACGGCTCAGCAGACAGTATAACAGAGGAGAGGATTAGATACACGGCTCAGCAGACAGTATAACAGAGGAGAGGATTAGATACACGGCTCAGCAGACAGTATCACACAGGATAGGATTAGATACACGGCTCAGCAGACAGTATCACACAGGAGAGGATTAGATACACAGCTCAGCAGACAGTATCACACAGGAGAGGATTAGATACACGGCTCAGCAGACAGTATAACAGAGGAAAGGATTAGATACACGGCTCAGCAGTCAGTATCACACAGGAGAGGATTAGATACACGGCTCAGCAGACAGTATAACAGAGGAGAGGATTAGATACACGGCTGAGCAGACAGTATCACACAGGATAGGATTAGATACACGGCTCAGCAGACAGTATCACACAGGAGAGGATTAGATACACAGCTCAGCAGACAGTATCACACAGGAGAGGATTAGATACACGGCTCAGCAGACAGTATAACAGAGGAGAGGATTAGATACACGGCTCAGCAGTCAGTATCACACAGGAGAGGATTAGATACACGGCTCAGCAGACAGTATAACAGAGGAGAGGATTAGATACACGGCTGAGCAGACAGTATCACACAGGATAGGATTAGATACACGGCTCAGCAGACAGTATCACACAGGAGAGGATTAGATACACAGCTCAGCAGACAGTATCACACAGGAGAGGATTAGATACACGGCTCAGCAGACAGTATAACAGAGGAGAGGATTAGATACACGGCTCAGCAGACAGTATAACAGAGGAGAGGATTAGATACACGGCTCAGCAGACAGTATCACACAGGAGAGGATTAGATACACGGCTCAGCAGACAGTATCACACAGGAGAGGATTAGATACACGGCTCAGCAGTCAGTATCACACAGGAGAGGATTAGATACACGGCTGAGCAGACAGTATCACACAGGAGAGGATTAGATACACGGCTGAGCAGACAGTATCACACAGGAGAGGATTAGATACACGGCTCAGCAGACAGTATAACACAGGAGAGCATTAGATACACGGCTCAGCAGACAGTATAACAGAGGAGAGGATTAGATACACGGCTCAGCAGACAGTATAACACAGGAGAGCATTAGATACACGGCTCAGCAGACAGTATAACAGAGGAGAGGATTAGATACACGGCTCAGCAGACAGTATAACAGAGGAGAGGATTAGATACACGGCTCAGCAGACAGTATCACACAGGATAGGATTAGATACACGGCTCAGCAGTCAGTATCACACAGGAGAGGATTAGATACATGGCTCAGCAGACAGTATCACACAGGAGAGGATTAGATACACAGCTCAGAAGTCAGTATCACACAGGATAGGATTAGATACACGGCTCAGCAGACTGTATCACACAGGATAGGATTAGATACACGGCTCAGCAGTCAGTATCACACAGGAGAGGATTAGATACACGGCTCAGCAGTCAGTATCACACAGGATAGGATTAGATACACAGCTCAGCAGTCAGTATCACACAGGATAGGATTAGATACACGGCTCAGCAGTCAGTATCACACAGGAGAGGATTAGATACACGGCTCAGCAGTCAGTATCACAGAGGATAGGATTAGATACACGGCTCAGCAGTCAGTATCACACAGGAGAGGATTAGATACACGGCTCAGCAGTCAGTATCACACAGGAGAGGATTAGATACACGGCTCAGCAGACAGTATCACACAGGAGAGGATTAGATACACGGCTCAGCAGTCAGTATCACACAGGATGGGATTAGATACACGGCTCAGCAGTCAGTATCACACAGGATAGGATTAGATACACGGCTCAGCAGACAGTATCACACAGGAGAGGATTAGATACACGGCTCAGCAGACAGTATCACACAGGAGAGGATTAGGTACACGGCTCAGCAGTCAGTATCACACAGGAGAGGATTAGATACACGGCTCAGCAGACAGTATCACACAGGAGAGGATTAGATACACGGCTCAGCAGACAGTATAACAGAGGAGAGGATTAGATACACGGCTCAGCAGTCAGTATCACACAGGAGATTAGATACACGGCTCAGCAGTCAGTATCACACAGGAGAGGATTAGATACACGGCTCAGCAGTCAGTATCACACAGGAGATTAGATACACGGCTCAGCAGACAGTATCACACAGGAGAGGATTAGATACACGGCTCAGCAGACAGTATAACAGAGGAGAGGATTAGATACACGGCTCAGCAGTCAGTATCACACAGGAGATTAGATACACGGCTCAGCAGTCAGTATCACACAGGAGAGGATTAGATACACGGCTCAGCAGACAGTATCACACAGGAGAGGATTAGATACACAGCTCAGCAGACAGTATCACACAGGAGAGGATTAGATACACAGCTCAGCAGATAGTATCACACAGGAGAGGATTAGATACACGGCTCAGCAGACAGTATAACAGAGGAGAGGATTAGATACACGGCTCAGCAGACAGTATAACAGAGGAGAGGATTAGATACACGGCTCAGCAGACAGTATCACACAGGAGAGGATTAGATACACGGCTCAGCAGTCAGTATCACACAGGAGAGGATTAGATACACGGCTCAGCAGTCAGTATCACACAGGAGAGGGTTAGATACACGGCTGAGCAGACAGTATCACACAGGAGAGGATTAGATACACGGCTGAGCAGACAGTATCACACAGGAGAGGATTAGATACACGGCTCAGCAGACAGTATAACACAGGAGAGGATTAGATACACGGCTCAGCAGACAGTATAACAGAGGAGAGGATTAGATACACGGCTCAGCAGACAGTATAACAGAGGAGAGGATTAGATACACAGCTCAGCAGACAGTATCACACAGGAGAGGATTAGATACACGGCTCAGCAGACAGTATAACAGAGGAGAGGATTAGATACACGGCTCAGCAGACAGTATAACAGAGGAAAGGATTAGATACACGGCTCAGCAGACAGTATCACACAGGAGAGGATTAGATACACGGCTCAGCAGACAGTATAACAGAGGAGAGGATTAGATACACGGCTCAGCAGACAGTATCACACAGGAGAGGATTAGATACACGGCTCAGCAGACAGTATCACACAGGAGAGGATTAGATACACGGCTCAGCAGTCAGTATCACACAGGAGAGGATTAGATACACGGCTCAGCAGACAGTATAACAGAGGAGAGGATTAGATACACGGCTCAGCAGACAGTATCACACAGGAGAGGATTAGATACACGGCTCAGCAGACAGTATCACACAGGAGAGGATTAGATACACGGCTGAGCAGACAGTATCACACAGGAGAGCATTAGATACACGGCTGAGCAGACAGTATCACACAGGAGAGGATTAGATACACGGCTCAGCAGACAGTATAACACAGGAGAGGATTAGATACACGGCTCAGCAGACAGTATAACAGAGGAGAGGATTAGATACACGGCTCAGCAGACAGTATAACAGAGGAGAGGATTAGATACACGGCTCAGCAGACAGTATCACACAGGATAGGATTAGATACACGGCTCAGCAGACAGTATCACACAGGAGAGGATTAGATACACAGCTCAGCAGACAGTATCACAGAGGAGAGGATTAGATACACGGCTCAGCAGACAGTATAACAGAGGAGAGGATTAGATACACGGCTCAGCAGTCAGTATCACACAGGAGAGGATTAGATACACGGCTCAGCAGACAGTATAACACAGGAGAGGATTAGATACACGGCTCAGCAGACAGTATAACAGAGGAGAGGATTAGATACACGGCTCAGCAGACAGTATAACAGAGGAGAGAATTAGATACACGGCTCAGCAGACAGTATCACACAGGATAGGATTAGATACACGGCTCAGCAGACAGTATCACACAGGAGAGGATTAGATACACAGCTCAGCAGACAGTATCACAGAGGAGAGGATTAGATACACGGCTCAGCAGACAGTATAACAGAGGAGAGGATTAGATACACGGCTCAGCAGACAGTATAACAGAGGAGAGGATTAGATACACGGCTCAGCAGACAGTATCACACAGGAGAGGATTAGATACACGGCTCAGCAGACAGTATAACAGAGGAGAGGATTAGATACACGGCTCAGCAGACAGTATCACACAGGAGAGGATTAGATACACGGCTCAGCAGACAGTATAACAGAGGAGAGGATTAGATACACGGCTCAGCAGTCAGTATCACACAGGAGAGGATTAGATACACAGCTCAGCAGTCAGTATCACACAGGAGAGGATTAGATACACGGCTCAGCAGTCAGTATCACACAGGATAGGATTAGATACACGGCTCAGCAGTCAGTATCACACAGGAGAGGATTAGATACACGGCTCAGCAGTCAGTATCACACAGGAGAGGATTAGATACACGGCTCAGCAGTCAGTATCACACAGGATAGGATTAGATACACGGCTCAGCAGGCAGTATCACACAGGAGAGGATTAGATACACGGCTCAGCAGACAGTATCACACAGGAGAGGATTAGATACACGGCTCAGCAGTCAGGATCACACAGGATAGGATTAGATACACGGCTGAGCAGTCAGTATCACACAGGAGAGGATTAGATACACGGCTCAGCAGTCAGTATCACACAGGATAGGATTAGATACACGGCTCAGCAGACAGTATCACACAGGAGAGTATTAGATACACGGCTCAGCAGACAGTATCACACAGGAGATTAGATACACGGCTCAGCAGTCAGTATCACACAGGAGAGGATTAGATACACGGCTCAGCAGACAGTATCACACAGGAGAGGATTAGATACATAGCTCAGCAGTCAGTATCACACAGGAGAGGATTAGATACACGGCTCAGCAGTCAGTATCACACAGGAGAGGATTAGATACACGGCTCAGCAGTCAGTATCACACAGGAGAGGATTAGATACACGGCTCAGCAGTCAGTATCACACAGGATAGGATTAGATACACGGCTGAGCAGACAGTATCACACAGGAGAGGATTAGATACACGGCTCAGCAGTCAGTATCACACAGGATAGGATTAGATACACGGCTCAGCAGACAGTATCACACAGGAGAGGATTAGATACACGGCTCAGCAGACAGTATCACACAGGAGATTAGATACATGGCTCAGCAGTCAGTATCACACAGGAGAGGATTAGATACACGGCTCAGCAGACAGTATCACACAGGAGAGGATTAGATACATAGCTCAGCAGTCAGTATCACACAGGAGAGGATTAGATACACGGCTCAGCAGTCAGTATCACACAGGAGAGGATTAGATACACGGCTCAGCAGTCAGTATCACACAGGAGAGGATTAGATACACGGCTCAGCAGTCAGTATCACACAGGATAGGATTAGATACACGGCTCAGCAGACAGTATCACACAGGAGAGGATTAGATACACGGCTCAGCAGACAGTATCACACAGGAGAGGATTAGATACACGGCTCAGCAGACAGTATCACACAGGATAGGATTAGATACACGGCTCAGCAGACAGTATCACACAGGAGAGGATTAGATACACGGCTCAGCAGTCAGTATCACACAGGAGAGGATTAGATACACGGCTCAGCAGACAGTATCACACAGGAGAGGATTAGATACACGGCTCAGCAGTCAGTATCACACAGGATAGGATTAGATACACGGCTCAGCAGTCAGTATCACACAGGAGAGGATTAGATACACGGCTCAGCAGACAGTATCATACAGGAGAGGATTAGATACACAGCTCAGCAGTCAGTATCACACAGGAGAGGATTAGATACACGGCTCAGCAGACAGTATCACACAGGAGAGGATTAGATACACGGCTCAGCAGTCAGTATCACACAGGAGAGGATTAGATACACGGCTCAGCAGTCAGTATCACACAGGAAAGGATTAGATACACGGCTCAGCAGACAGTATCACACAGGAGAGGATTAGATACACAGCTCAGCAGTCAGTATCACACAGGATAGGATTAGATACACGGCTCAGCAGTCAGTATCACACAGGAGAGGATTAGATACACGGCTCAGCAGACAGTATCACACAGGAGAGGATTAGATACACAGCTCAGCAGTCAGTATCACACAGGATAGGATTAGATACACGGCTCAGCAGTCAGTATCACACAGGAGAGGATTAGATACACGGCTCAGCAGTCAGTATCACACAGGAGAGGATTAGATACACGGCTCAGCAGACAGTATCACACAGGAGAGGATTAGATACACGGCTCAGCAGACAGTATCACACAGGAGAGGATTAGATACACAGCTCAGCAGTCAGTATCACACAGGATAGGACTAGATACACGGCTCAGCAGTCAGTATCACACAGGAGAGGATTAGATACACAGCTCAGCAGTCAGTATCACACAGGATAGGATTAGATACACAGCTCAGCAGTCAGTATCACACAGGATAGGATTAGATACACGGCTCAGCAGTCAGTATCACACAGGAGAGGATTAGATACACAGCTCAGCAGTCAGTATCACACAGGATAGGATTAGATACACAGGTCAGCGGTCAGTATCACACAGGATAGGATTAGATACACAGGTCAGCGGTCAGTATCACACAGGAGAGGATTAGATACACGGCTCAGCAGACAGTATCACACAGGAGAGGATTAGATACACGGCTCAGCAGTCAGTATCACACAGGAGAGGATTAGATACACGGCTCAGCAGACAGTATCACACAGGAGAGGGTTAGATACACAGCTCAGAAGTCAGTATCACACAGGATAGGATTAGATACACGGCTCAGCAGACAGTATAACAGAGGAGAGGATTAGATACACGGCTCAGCAGTCAGTATCACACAGGAGATTAGATACACGGCTCAGCAGTCAGTATCACACAGGAGAGGATTAGATACACGGCTCAGCAGACAGTATAACAGAGGAGAGGATTAGATACACGGCTCAGCAGTCAGTATCACACAGGAGATTAGATACACGGCTCAGCAGTCAGTATCACACAGGAGAGGATTAGATACACGGCTCAGCAGTCAGTATCACACAGGAGATTAGATACACGGCTCAGCAGACAGTATCACACAGGATAGGATTAGATACACGGCTCAGCAGTCAGTATCACACAGGAGAGGATTAGATACACGGCTCAGCAGTCAGTATCACACAGGATGGGATTAGATACACGGCTCAGCAGACAGTATAACAGAGGAGAGGATTAGATACACGGCTCAGCAGACAGTATAACAGAGGAGAGGATTAGATACACGGCTCAGCAGTCAGTATCACACAGGAGATTAGATACACGGCTCAGCAGTCAGTATCACACAGGAGAGGATTAGATACACGGCTCAGCAGTCAGTATCACACAGGAGATTAGATACACGGCTCAGCAGACAGTATCACACAGGATAGGATTAGATACACGGCTCAGCAGTCAGTATCACACAGGAGAGGATTAGATACACGGCTCAGCAGTCAGTATCACACAGGATGGGATTAGATACACGGCTCAGCAGACAGTATAACAGAGGAGAGGATTAGATACACGGCTCAGCAGACAGTATCACACAGGAGAGGATTAGATACACGGCTCAGCAGTCAGTATCACACAGGATGGGATTAGATACACGGCTCAGCAGACGGTATAACAGAGGAGAGGATTAGATACACGGCTCAGCAGTCAGTATCACACAGGAGAGGATTAGATACACGGCTCAGCAGACAGTATCACACAGGATAGGATTAGATACACAGCTCAGCAGTCAGTATCACACAGGATAGGATTAGATACACGGCTCAGCAGTCAGTATCACACAGGAGAGGATTAGATACACGGCTCAGCAGACAGTATCACACAGGAGAGGATTAGATACACAGCTCAGCAGTCAGTATCACACAGGATAGGATTAGATACACGGCTCAGCAGTCAGTATCACACAGGAGAGGATTAGATACACGGCTCAGCAGTCAGTATCACACAGGAAAGGATTAGATACACAGCTCAGCAGACAGTATCACACAGGAGAGGATTAGATACACAGCTCAGCAGTCAGTATCACACAGGATAGGATTAGATACACGGCTCAGCAGTCAGTATCACACAGGAGAGGATTAGATACACAGCTCAGCAGTCAGTATCACACAGGATAGGATTAGATACACAGCTCAGCAGTCAGTATCACACAGGATAGGATTAGATACACGGCTCAGCAGTCAGTATCACACAGGAGAGGATTAGATACACGGCTCAGCAGACAGTATCACACAGGAGAGGATTAGATACACGGCTCAGCAGTCAGTATCACACAGGAGAGGATTAGATACACGGCTCAGCAGACAGTATCACACAGGAGAGGATTAGATACACAGCTCAGAAGTCAGTATCACACAGGATAGGATTAGATACACGGCTCAGCAGTCAGTATCACACAGGATGGGATTAGATACACGGCTCAGCAGTCAGTATCACACAGGATAGGATTAGATACACGGCTCAGCAGACAGTATCACACAGGAGAGGATTAGATACACGGCTCAGCAGACAGTATCACACAGGAGAGGATTAGATACACGGCTCAGCAGTCAGTATCACACAGGATAGGATTAGATACACGGCTCAGCAGTCAGTATCACACAGGAGAGGATTAGATACACAGCTCAGCAGTCAGTATCACACAGGATAGGATTAGATACACGGCTCAGCAGTCAGTATCACACAGGAGAGGATTAGATACACGGCTCAGCAGTCAGTATCACAGAGGATAGGATTAGATACACGGCACAGCAGTCAGTATCACACAGGAGAGGATTAGATACAAGGCTCAGCAGTCAGTATCACACAGGAGAGGATTAGATACACGGCTCAGCAGACAGTATCACACAGGAGAGGATTAGATACACGGCTCAGCAGTCAGTATCACACAGGATGGGATTAGATACACGGCTCAGCAGTCAGTATCACACAGGATAGGATTAGAAACACGGCTCAGCAGACAGTATCACACAGGAGAGGATTAGGTACACGGCTCAGCAGTCAGTATCACACAGGAGAGGATTAGATACACGGCTCAGCAGACAGTATCACACAGGAGAGGATTAGATACACGGCTCAGCAGACAGTATAACAGAGGAGAGGATTAGATACACGGCTCAGCAGTCAGTATCACACAGGAGATTAGATACACGGCTCAGCAGTCAGTATCACACAGGAGAGGATTAGATACACGGCTCAGCAGACAGTATAACAGAGGAGAGGATTAGATACACGGCTCAGCAGTCAGTATCACACAGGAGATTAGATACACGGCTCAGCAGTCAGTATCACACAGGAGAGGATTAGATACACGGCTCAGCAGTCAGTATCACACAGGAGATTAGATACACGGCTCAGCAGACAGTATCACACAGGATAGGATTAGATACACGGATCAGCAGTCAGTATCACACAGGAGAGGATTAGATACACGGCTCAGCAGTCAGTATCACACAGGATGGGATTAGATACACGGCTCAGCAGTCAGTATCACACAGGAGAGCATTAGATACACGGCTCAGCAGTCAGTATCACACAGGAGAGGATTAGATACACGGCTCAGCAGACAGTATCACCCAGGAGAGGATTAGATACACGGCTCAGCAGTCAGTATCACACAGGATGGGATTAGATACACGGCTCAGCAGACAGTATCACCCAGGAGAGGATTAGATACACGGCTCAGCAGTCAGTATCACACAGGATAGGATTAGATACACGGCTCAGCAGACAGTATCACACAGGATAGGATTAGATACACGGCTCAGCAGACAGTATCACACAGGAGAGGATTAGATACACGGCTCAGCAGTCAGTATCACACAGGATAGGATTAGATACACGGCTCAGCAGACAGTATCACACAGGATAGGATTAGATACACGGCTCAGCAGACAGTATCACACAGGAGAGGATTAGATACACGGCTCAGCAGTCAGTATCACACAGGATAGGATTAGATACACGGCTCAGCAGACAGTATCACACAGGATAGGATTAGATACACGGCTCAGCAGACAGTATCACACAGGAGAGGATTAGATACACGGCTCAGCAGTCAGTATCACACAGGATAGGATTAGATACACGGCTCAGCAGACAGTATCACACAGGAGAGGATTAGATACACGGCTCAGCAGACAGTATCACACAGGAGAGGATTAGATACACGGCTCAGCAGTCAGTATCACACAGGATGGGATTAGATACACGGCTCAGCAGACAGTATCACCCAGGAGAGGATTAGATACACGGCTCAGCAGTCAGTATCACACAGGATAGGATTAGATACACGGCTCAGCAGACAGTATCACACAGGATAGGATTAGATACACGGCTCAGCAGACAGTATCACACAGGAGAAGATTAGATACACGGCTCAGCAGTCAGTATCACACAGGATAGGATTAGATACACGGCTCAGCAGACAGTATCACACAGGATAGGATTAGATACACGGCTCAGCAGACAGTATCACACAGGAGAGGATTAGATACACGGCTCAGCAGTCAGTATCACACAGGATAGGATTAGATACACGGCTCAGCAGACAGTATCACACAGGAGAGGATTAGATACACAGCTCAGCAGACAGTATCACACAGGAGAGGATTAGATACACGGCTCAGCAGTCAGTATCACACAGGAGAGGATTAAATACACAGCTCAGCAGTCAGTATCACACAGGAGAGGATTAGATACACGGCTCAGCAGACAGTATCACACAGGAGAGGATTAGATACACGGCTCAGCAGTCAGTATCACACAGGAGAGGATTAGATACACGGCTCAGCAGTCAGTATCACACAGGATGGGATTAGATACACGGCTCAGCAGACAGTATAACAGAGGAGAGGATTAGATACACGGCTCAGCAGACAGTATCACACAGGAGAGGATTAGATACACGGCTCAGCAGTCAGTATCACACAGGATGGGATTAGATACACGGCTCAGCAGACAGTATAACAGAGGAGAGGATTAGATACACGGCTCAGCAGTCAGTATCACACAGGAGAGGATTAGATACACGGCTCAGCAGACAGTATCACACAGGATAGGATTAGATACACAGCTCAGCAGTCAGTATCACACAGGATAGGATTAGATACACGGCTCAGCAGTCAGTATCACACAGGAGAGGATTAGATACACGGCTCAGCAGACAGTATCACACAGGAGAGGATTAGATACACAGCTCAGCAGTCAGTATCACACAGGATAGGATTAGATACACGGCTCAGCAGTCAGTATCACACAGGAGAGGATTAGATACACGGCTCAGCAGTCAGTATCACACAGGAAAGGATTAGATACACAGCTCAGCAGACAGTATCACACAGGAGAGGATTAGATACACAGCTCAGCAGTCAGTATCACACAGGATAGGATTAGATACACGGCTCAGCAGTCAGTATCACACAGGAGAGGATTAGATACACAGCTCAGCAGTCAGTATCACACAGGATAGGATTAGATACACAGCTCAGCAGTCAGTATCACACAGGATAGGATTAGATACACGGCTCAGCAGTCAGTATCACACAGGAGAGGATTAGATACACGGCTCAGCAGACAGTATCACACAGGAGAGGATTAGATACACGGCTCAGCAGTCAGTATCACACAGGAGAGGATTAGATACACGGCTCAGCAGACAGTATCACACAGGAGAGGATTAGATACACAGCTCAGAAGTCAGTATCACACAGGATAGGATTAGATACACGGCTCAGCAGTCAGTATCACACAGGATGGGATTAGATACACGGCTCAGCAGTCAGTATCACACAGGATAGGATTAGATACACGGCTCAGCAGACAGTATCACACAGGAGAGGATTAGATACACGGCTCAGCAGACAGTATCACACAGGAGAGGATTAGATACACGGCTCAGAAGTCAGTATCACACAGGATAGGATTAGATACACGGCTCAGCAGTCAGTATCACACAGGAGAGGATTAGATACACAGCTCAGCAGTCAGTATCACACAGGATAGGATTAGATACACGGCTCAGCAGTCAGTATCACACAGGAGAGGATTAGATACACGGCTCAGCAGTCAGTATCACAGAGGATAGGATTAGATACACGGCTCAGCAGTCAGTATCACACAGGAGAGGATTAGATACACGGCTCAGCAGTCAGTATCACACAGGAGAGGATTAGATACACGGCTCAGCAGACAGTATCACACAGGAGAGGATTAGATACACGGCTCAGCAGTCAGTATCACACAGGATGGGATTAGATACACGGCTCAGCAGTCAGTATCACACAGGATAGGATTAGATACACGGCTCAGCAGACAGTATCACACAGGAGAGGATTAGGTACACGGCTCAGCAGTCAGTATCACACAGGAGAGGATTAGATACACGGCTCAGCAGACAGTATCACACAGGAGAGGATTAGATACACGGCTCAGCAGACAGTATAACAGAGGAGAGGATTAGATACACGGCTCAGCAGTCAGTATCACACAGGAGATTAGATACACGGCTCAGCAGTCAGTATCACACAGGAGAGGATTAGATACACGGCTCAGCAGACAGTATAACAGAGGAGAGGATTAGATACACGGCTCAGCAGTCAGTATCACACAGGAGATTAGATACACGGCTCAGCAGTCAGTATCACACAGGAGAGGATTAGATACACGGCTCAGCAGTCAGTATCACACAGGAGATTAGATACACGGCTCAGCAGACAGTATCACACAGGATAGGATTAGATACACGGCTCAGCAGTCAGTATCACACAGGAGAGGATTAGATACACGGCTCAGCAGACAGTATCACACAGGATGGGATTAGATACACGGCTCAGCAGACAGTATAACAGAGGAGAGGATTAGATACACGGCTCAGCAGACAGTATCACACAGGAGAGGATTAGATACACGGCTCAGCAGTCAGTATCACACAGGATGGGATTAGATACACGGCTCAGCAGACAGTATAACAGAGGAGAGGATTAGATACACGGCTCAGCAGTCAGTATCACACAGGATAGGATTAGATACACGGCTCAGCAGACAGTATCACACAGGATAGGATTAGATACACGGCTCAGCAGACAGTATCACACAGGAGAGGATTAGATACACGGCTCAGCAGTCAGTATCACACAGGATAGGATTAGATACACGGCTCAGCAGACAGTATCACACAGGATAGGATTAGATACACGGCTCAGCAGACAGTATCACACAGGAGAGGATTAGATACACGGCTCAGCAGTCAGTATCACACAGGATAGGATTAGATACACGGCTCAGCAGTCAGTATCACACAGGAGAGGATTAGATACACGGCTCAGCAGACAGTATCACACAGGAGAGGATTAGATACACAGCTCAGCAGACAGTATCACACAGGAGAGGATTAGATACACGGCTCAGCAGTCAGTATCACACAGGAGAGGATTAGATACACGGCTCAGCAGACAGTATCACACAGGAGAGGATTAGATACACAGCTCAGCAGACAGTATCACACAGGAGAGGATTAGATACACGGCTCAGCAGACAGTATCACACAGGAGAGGATTAGATACACGGCTCAGCAGACAGTATCACACAGGAGAGGATTAGATACACGGCTCAGCAGTCAGTATCACACAGGAGAGGATTAGATACACGGCTCAGCAGTCAGTATCACACAGGATGGGATTAGATACACGGCTCAGCAGACAGTATAACAGAGGAGAGGATTAGATACACGGCTCAGCAGACAGTATCACACAGGAGAGGATTAGATACACGGCTCAGCAGTCAGTATCACACAGGATGGGATTAGATACACGGCTCAGCAGACAGTATAACAGAGGAGAGGATTAGATACACGGCTCAGCAGTCAGTATCACACAGGAGAGGATTAGATACACGGCTCAGCAGACAGTATCACACAGGATAGGATTAGATACACAGCTCAGCAGTCAGTATCACACAGGATAGGATTAGATACACGGCTCAGCAGTCAGTATCACACAGGAGAGGATTAGATACACGGCTCAGCAGACAGTATCACACAGGAGAGGATTAGATACACGGCTCAGCAGTCAGTATCACACAGGATAGGATTAGATACACGGCTCAGCAGTCAGTATCACACAGGAGAGGATTAGATACACGGCTCAGCAGTCAGTATCACACAGGAAAGGATTAGATACACAGCTCAGCAGACAGTATCACACAGGAGAGGATTAGATACACAGCTCAGCAGTCAGTATCACACAGGATAGGATTAGATACACGGCTCAGCAGTCAGTATCACACAGGAGAGGATTAGATACACAGCTCAGCAGTCAGTATCACACAGGATAGGATTAGATACACAGCTCAGCAGTCAGTTTCACACAGGATAGGATTAGATACACGGCTCAGCAGTCAGTATCACACAGGAGAGGATTAGATACACGGCTCAGCAGACAGTATCACACAGGAGAGGATTAGATACACGGCTCAGCAGTCAGTATCACACAGGAGAGGATTAGATACACGGCTCAGCAGACAGTATCACACAGGAGAGGATTAGATACACAGCTCAGAAGTCAGTATCACACAGGATAGGATTAGATACACGGCTCAGCAGTCAGTATCACACAGGATGGGATTAGATACACGGCTCAGCAGTCAGTATCACACAGGATAGGATTAGATACACGGCTCAGCAGACAGTATCACACAGGAGAGGATTAGATACACGGCTCAGCAGACAGTATCACACAGGAGAGGATTAGATACACGGCTCAGCAGTCAGTATCACACAGGATAGGATTAGATACACGGCTCAGCAGTCAGTATCACACAGGAGAGGATTAGATACACAGCTCAGCAGTCAGTATCACACAGGATAGGATTAGATACACGGCTCAGCAGTCAGTATCACACAGGAGAGGATTAGATACACGGCTCAGCAGTCAGTATCACAGAGGATAGGATTAGATACACGGCTCAGCAGTCAGTATCACACAGGAGAGGATTAGATACACGGCTCAGCAGTCAGTATCACACAGGAGAGGATTAGATACACGGCTCAGCAGACAGTATCACACAGGAGAGGATTAGATACACGGCTCAGCAGTCAGTATCACACAGGATGGGATTAGATACACGGCTCAGCAGTCAGTATCACACAGGATAGGATTAGATACACGGCTCAGCAGACAGTATCACACAGGAGAGGATTAGGTACACGGCTCAGCAGTCAGTATCACACAGGAGAGGATTAGATACACGGCTCAGCAGACAGTATCACACAGGAGAGGATTAGATACACGGCTCAGCAGACAGTATAACAGAGGAGAGGATTAGATACACGGCTCAGCAGTCAGTATCACACAGGAGATTAGATACACGGCTCAGCAGTCAGTATCACACAGGAGAGGATTAGATACACGGCTCAGCAGACAGTATCACACAGGAGATTAGATACACGGCTCAGCAGACAGTATCACACAGGATAGGATTAGATACACGGCTCAGCAGTCAGTATCACACAGGAGAGGATTAGATACACGGCTCAGCAGTCAGTATCACACAGGATGGGATTAGATACACGGCTCAGCAATCAGTATCACACAGGAGATTAGATACACGGCTCAGCAGTCAGTATCACACAGGAGAGGATTAGATACACGGCTCAGCAGTCAGTATCACACAGGAGATTAGATACACGGCTCAGCAGACAGTATCACACAGGAGAGGATTAGATACACGGCTCAGCAGTCAGTATCACACAGGATGGGATTAGATACACGGCTCAGCAGACAGTATAACAGAGGAGAGGATTAGATACACGGCTCAGCAGACAGTATCACACAGGAGAGGATTAGATACACGGCTCAGCAGTCAGTATCACACAGGATGGGATTAGATACACGGCTCAGCAGACAGTATAACAGAGGAGAGGATTAGATACACGGCTCAGCAGTCAGTATCACACAGGATAGGATTAGATACACGGCTCAGCAGACAGTATCACACAGGATAGGATTAGATACACGGCTCAGCAGACAGTATCACACAGGAGAGGATTAGATACACGGCTCAGCAGTCAGTATCACACAGGATAGGATTAGATACACGGCTCAGCAGACAGTATCACACAGGATAGGATTAGATACACGGCTCAGCAGACAGTATCACACAGGAGAGGATTAGATACACGGCTCAGCAGTCAGTATCACACAGGATAGGATTAGATACACGGCTCAGCAGTCAGTATCACACAGGAGAGGATTAGATACACGGCTCAGCAGACAGTATCACACAGGAGAGGATTAGATACACAGCTCAGCAGACAGTATCACACAGGAGAGGATTAGATACACGGCTCAGCAGTCAGTATCACACAGGAGAGGATTAGATACACAGCTCAGCAGTCAGTATCACACAGGAGAGGATTAGATACACGGCTCAGCAGTCAGTATCACACAGGAGAGGATTAGATACACGGCTCAGCAGTCAGTATCACACAGGATGGGATTAGATACACGGCTCAGCAGACAGTATAACAGAGGAGAGGATTAGATACACGGCTCAGCAGACAGTATCACACAGGAGAGGATTAGATACACGGCTCAGCAGTCAGTATCACACAGGATGGGATTAGATACACGGCTCAGCAGACAGTATAACAGAGGAGAGGATTAGATACACGGCTCAGCAGTCAGTATCACACAGGAGAGGATTAGATACACGGCTCAGCAGACAGTATCACACAGGATAGGATTAGATACACAGCTCAGCAGTCAGTATCACACAGGATAGGATTAGATACACAGCTCAGCAGTCAGTATCACACAGGAGAGGATTAGATACACGGCTCAGCAGACAGTACCACACAGGAGAGGATTAGATACACAGCTCAGCAGTCAGTATCACACAGGATAGGATTAGATACACAGCTCAGCAGTCAGTATCACACAGGATAGGATTAGATACACGGCTCAGCAGTCAGTATCACACAGGAGAGGATTAGATACACGGCTCAGCAGACAGTATCACACAGGAGAGGATTAGATACACGGCTCAGCAGTCAGTATCACACAGGAGAGGATTAGATACACGGCTCAGCAGACAGTATCACACAGGAGAGGATTAGATACACAGCTCAGAAGTCAGTATCACACAGGATAGGATTAGATACACGGCTCAGCAGTCAGTATCACACATGATGGGATTAGATACACGGCTCAGCAGTCAGTATCACACAGAATAGGATTAGATACACGGCTCAGCAGACAGTATCACACAGGAGAGGATTAGATACACGGCTCAGCAGACAGTATCACACAGGAGAGGATTAGATACACGGCTCAGCAGTCAGTATCACACAGGATAGGATTAGATACACGGCTCAGCAGTCAGTATCACACAGGAGAGGATTAGATACACAGCTCAGCAGTCAGTATCACACAGGATAGGATTAGATACACGGCTCAGCAGTCAGTATCACACAGGAGAGGATTAGATACACGGCTCAGCAGTCAGTATCACAGAGGAGAGGATTAGATACACGGCTCAGCAGTCAGTATCACACAGGAGAGGATTAGATACACGGCTCAGCAGTCAGTATCACACAGGAGAGGATTAGATACACGGCTCAGCAGTCAGTATCACACAGGAGAGGATTAGATACACGGCTCAGCAGACAGTATCACACAGGAGAGGATTAGATACACGGCTCAGCAGTCAGTATCACACAGGATGGGATTAGATACACGGCTCAGCAGTCAGTATCACACAGGATAGGATTAGATACACGGCTCAGCAGACAGTATCACACAGGAGAGGATTAGGTACACGGCTCAGCAGTCAGTATCACACAGGAGAGGATTAGATACACGGCTCAGCAGACAGTATCACACAGGAGAGGATTAGATACACGGCTCAGCAGACAGTATAACAGAGGAGAGGATTAGATACACGGCTCAGCAGTCAGTATCACACAGGAGATTAGATACACGGCTCAGCAGTCAGTATCACACAGGAGAGGATTAGATACACGGCTCAGCAGACAGTATAACAGAGGAGAGGATTAGATACACGGCTCAGCAGTCAGTATCACACAGGAGATTAGATACACGGCTCAGCAGTCAGTATCACACAGGAGAGGATTAGATACACGGCTCAGCAGTCAGTATCACACAGGAGATTAGATACACGGCTCAGCAGACAGTATCACACAGGATAGGATTAGATACACGGCTCAGCAGTCAGTATCACACAGGAGAGGATTAGATACACGGCTCAGCAGTCAGTATCACACAGGATGGGATTAGATACACGGCTCAGCAGACAGTATAACAGAGGAGAGGATTAGATACACGGCTCAGCAGACAGTATCACACAGGAGAGGATTAGATACACGGCTCAGCAGTCAGTATCACACAGGATGGGATTAGATACACGGCTCAGCAGACAGTATAACAGAGGAGAGGATTAGATTAACGGCTCAGCAGTCAGTATCACACAGGATAGGATTAGATACACGGCTCAGCAGACAGTATCACACAGGATAGGATTAGATACACGGCTCAGCAGACAGTATCACACAGGAGAGGATTAGATACACGGTTCAGCAGTCAGTATCACACAGGATAGGATTAGATACACGGCTCAGCAGACAGTATCACACAGGATAGGATTAGATACACGGCTCAGCAGACAGTATCACACAGGAGAGGATTAGATACACGGCTCAGCAGTTAGTATCACACAGGATAGGATTAGATACACGGCTCAGCAGTCAGTATCACACAGGAGAGGATTAGATACACGGCTCAGCAGACAGTATCACACAGGAGAGGATTAGATACACAGCTCAGCAGACAGTATCACACAGGAGCGGATTAGATACACAGCTCAGCAGTCAGTATCACACAGGAGAGGATTAGATACACAGCTCAGCAGTCAGTATCACACAGGAGAGGATTAGATACACGGCTCAGCAGACAGTATCACACAGGAGAGGATTAGATACACGGCTCAGCAGTCAGTATCACACAGGAGAGGATTAGATACACGGCTCAGCAGTCAGTATCACACAGGATGGGATTAGATACACGGCTCAGCAGACAGTATAACAGAGGAGAGGATTAGATACACGGCTCAGCAGACAGTATCACACAGGAGAGGATTAGATACACGGCTCAGCAGTCAGTATCACACAGGATGGGATTAGATACACGGCTCAGCAGACAGTATAACAGAGGAGAGGATTAGATACACGGCTCAGCAGTCAGTATCACACAGGAGAGGATTAGATACACGGCTCAGCAGACAGTATCACACAGGATAGGATTAGATACACAGCTCAGCAGTCAGTATCACACAGGATAGGATTAGATACACGGCTCAGCAGTCAGTATCACACAGGAGAGGATTAGATACACGGCTCAGCAGACAGTATCACACAGGAGAGGATTAGATACACAGCTCAGCAGTCAGTATCACACAGGATAGGATTAGATACACGGCTCAGCAGTCAGTATCACACAGGAGAGGATTAGATACACGGCTCAGCAGTCAGTATCACACAGGAAAGGATTAGATACACAGCTCAGCAGACAGTATCACACAGGAGAGGATTAGATACACAGCTCAGCAGTCAGTATCACACAGGATAGGATTAGATACACGGCTCAGCAGTCAGTATCACACAGGAGAGGATTAGATACACAGCTCAGCAGTCAGTATCACACAGGATAGGATTAGATACACAGCTCAGCAGTCAGTATCACACAGGAGAGGATTAGATACACAGCTCAGCAGTCAGTATCACACAGGATAGGATTAGATACACAGCTCAGCAGTCAGTATCACACAGGATACGATTAGATACACGGCTCAGCAGTCAGTATCACACAGGAGAGGATTAGATACACGGCTCAGCAGACAGTATCACACAGGAGAGGATTAGATACACAGCTCAGCAGTCAGTATCACACAGGATAGGATTAGATACACGGCTCAGCAGTCAGTATCACACAGGAGAGGATTAGATACACGGCTCAGCAGTCAGTATCACACAGGAAAGGATTAGATACACAGCTCAGCAGACAGTATCACACAGGAGAGGATTAGATACACAGCTCAGCAGTCAGTATCACACAGGATAGGATTAGATACACGGCTCAGCAGTCAGTATCACACAGGAGAGGATTAGATACACAGCTCAGCAGTCAGTATCACACAGGATAGGATTAGATACACAGCTCAGCAGTCAGTATCACACAGGATAGGATTAGATACACGGCTCAGCAGACAGTATAACAGAGGAGAGGATTAGATACACGGCTCAGCAGACAGTATAACAGAGGAGAGGATTAGATACACGGCTCAGCAGACAGTATCACACAGGATAGGATTAGATACACGGCTCAGCAGACAGTATCACACAGGAGAGGATTAGATACACAGCTCAGCAGACAGTATCACACAGGAGAGGATTAGATACACGGCTCAGCAGACAGTATAACAGAGGAAAGGATTAGATACACGGCTCAGCAGTCAGTATCACACAGGAGAGGATTAGATACACGGCTCAGCAGACAGTATAACAGAGGAGAGGATTAGATACACGGCTGAGCAGACAGTATCACACAGGATAGGATTAGATACACGGCTCAGCAGACAGTATCACACAGGAGAGGATTAGATACACAGCTCAGCAGACAGTATCACACAGGAGAGGATTAGATACACGGCTCAGCAGACAGTATAACAGAGGAGAGGATTAGATACACGGCTCAGCAGTCAGTATCACACAGGAGAGGATTAGATACACGGCTCAGCAGACAGTATAACAGAGGAGAGGATTAGATACACGGCTGAGCAGACAGTATCACACAGGATAGGATTAGATACACGGCTCAGCAGACAGTATCACACAGGAGAGGATTAGATACACAGCTCAGCAGACAGTATCACACAGGAGAGGATTAGATACACGGCTCAGCAGACAGTATAACAGAGGAGAGGATTAGATACACGGCTCAGCAGACAGTATAACAGAGGAGAGGATTAGATACACGGCTCAGCAGACAGTATCACACAGGAGAGGATTAGATACACGGCTCAGCAGACAGTATCACACAGGAGAGGATTAGATACACGGCTCAGCAGTCAGTATCACACAGGAGAGGATTAGATACACGGCTGAGCAGACAGTATCACACAGGAGAGGATTAGATACACGGCTGAGCAGACAGTATCACACAGGAGAGGATTAGATACACGGCTCAGCAGACAGTATAACACAGGAGAGCATTAGATACACGGCTCAGCAGACAGTATAACAGAGGAGAGGATTAGATACACGGCTCAGCAGACAGTATCACACAGGATAGGATTAGATACACGGCTCAGCAGACAGTATCACACAGGATAGGATTAGATACACGGCTCAGCAGACAGTATCACACAGGAGAGGATTAGATACACGGCTCAGCAGACAGTATCACACAGGATAGGATTAGATACACGGCTCAGCAGACAGTATCACACAGGAGAGGATTAGATACACGGCTCAGCAGTCAGTATCACACAGGAGAGGATTAGATACACGGCTCAGCAGACAGTATCACACAGGAGAGGATTAGATACACGGCTCAGCAGTCAGTATCACACAGGATAGGATTAGATACACGGCTCAGCAGTCAGTATCACACAGGAGAGGATTAGATACACGGCTCAGCAGACAGTATCACACAGGAGAGGATTAGATACACAGCTCAGCAGTCAGAATCACACAGGATAGGATTAGATACACGGCTCAGCAGTCAGTATCACACAGGAAAGGATTAGATACACGGCTCAGCAGACAGTATCACACAGGAGAGGATTAGATACACAGCTCAGCAGTCAGTATCACACAGGATAGGATTAGATACACGGCTCAGCAGTCAGTATCACACAGGAGAGGATTAGATACACGGCTCAGCAGACAGAATCACACAGGAGAGGATTAGATACACAGCTCAGCAGTCAGTATCACACAGGATAGGATTAGATACACGGCTCAGCAGTCAGTATCACACAGGAGAGGATTAGATACACGGCTCAGCAGACAGTATCACACAGGAGAGGATTAGATACACGGCTCAGCAGTCAGTATCACACAGGAGAGGATTAGATACACGGCTCAGCAGACAGTATCACACAGGAGAGGATTAGATACACAGCTCAGAAGTCAGTATCACACAGGATAGGATTAGATACACGGCTCAGCAGACTGTATCACACAGGATAGGATTAGATACACGGCTCAGCAGTCAGTATCACACAGGAGAGGATTAGATACACGGCTCAGCAGTCAGTATCACACAGGATAGGATTAGATACACAGCTCAGCAGTCAGTATCACACAGGATAGGATTAGATACACGGCTCAGCAGTCAGTATCACACAGGAGAGGATTAGATACACGGCTCAGCAGTCAGTATCACAGAGGATAGGATTAGATACACGGCTCAGCAGTCAGTATCACACAGGAGAGGATTAGATACACGGCTCAGCAGTCAGTATCACACAGGAGAGGATTAGATACACGGCTCAGCAGACAGTATCACACAGGAGAGGATTAGATACACGGCTCAGCAGTCAGTATCACACAGGATGGGATTAGATACACGGCTCAGCAGTCAGTATCACACAGGATAGGATTAGATACACGGCTCAGCAGACAGTATCACACAGGAGAGGATTAGATACACGGCTCAGCAGACAGTATCACACAGGAGAGGATTAGGTACACGGCTCAGCAGTCAGTATCACACAGGAGAGGATTAGATACACGGCTCAGCAGACAGTATCACACAGGAGAGGATTAGATACACGGCTCAGCAGACAGTATAACAGAGGAGAGGATTAGATACACGGCTCAGCAGTCAGTATCACACAGGAGATTAGATACACGGCTCAGCAGTCAGTATCACACAGGAGAGGATTAGATACACGGCTCAGCAGTCAGTATCACACAGGAGATTAGATACACGGCTCAGCAGACAGTATCACACAGGAGAGGATAAGATACACGGCTCAGCAGACAGTATAACAGAGGAGAGGATTAGATACACGGCTCAGCAGTCAGTATCACACAGGAGATTAGATACACGGCTCAGCAGTCAGTATCACACAGGAGAGGATTAGATACACGGCTCAGCAGACAGTATCACACAGGAGAGGATTAGATACACAGCTCAGCAGACAGTATCACACAGGAGAGGATTAGATACACAGCTCAGCAGATAGTATCACACAGGAGAGGATTAGATACACGGCTCAGCAGACAGTATAACAGAGGAGAGGATTAGATACACGGCTCAGCAGACAGTATAACAGAGGAGAGGATTAGATACACGGCTCAGCAGACAGTATCACACAGGAGAGGATTAGATACACGGCTCAGCAGTCAGTATCACACAGGAGAGGATTAGATACCCGGCTCAGCAGTCAGTATCACACAGGAGAGGATTAGATACACGGCTGAGCAGACAGTATCACACAGGAGAGGATTAGATACACGGCTGAGCAGACAGTATCACACAGGAGAGGATTAGATACACGGCTCAGCAGACAGTATAACACAGGAGAGGATTAGATACACGGCTCAGCAGACAGTATAACAGAGGAGAGGATTAGATACACGGCTCAGCAGACAGTATAACAGAGGAGAGGATTAGATACACGGCTCAGCAGACAGTATCACACAGGATAGGATTAGATACACGGCTCAGCAGACAGTATCACACAGGAGAGGATTAGATACACAGCTCAGCAGACAGTATCACACAGGAGAGGATTAGATACACGGCTCAGCAGACAGTATAACAGAGGAAAGGATTAGATACACGGCTCAGCAGTCAGTATCACACAGGAGAGGATTAGATACACGGCTCAGCAGACAGTATAACAGAGGAGAGGATTAGATACACGGCTGAGCAGACAGTATCACACAGGATAGGATTAGATACACGGCTCAGCAGACAGTATCACACAGGAGAGGATTAGATACACAGCTCAGCAGACAGTATCACACAGGAGAGGATTAGATACACGGCTCAGCAGACAGTATAACAGAGGAGAGGATTAGATACACGGCTCAGCAGTCAGTATCACACAGGAGAGGATTAGATACACGGCTCAGCAGACAGTATAACAGAGGAGAGGATTAGATACACGGCTGAGCAGACAGTATCACACAGGATAGGATTAGATACACGGCTCAGCAGACAGTATCACACAGGAGAGGATTAGATACACAGCTCAGCAGACAGTATCACACAGGAGAGGATTAGATACACGGCTCAGCAGACAGTATAACAGAGGAGAGGATTAGATACACGGCTCAGCAGACAGTATAACAGAGGAGAGGATTAGATACACGGCTCAGCAGACAGTATCACACAGGAGAGGATTAGATACACGGCTCAGCAGACAGTATCACACAGGAGAGGATTAGATACACGGCTCAGCAGTCAGTATCACACAGGAGAGGATTAGATACACGGCTGAGCAGACAGTATCACACAGGAGAGGATTAGATACACGGCTGAGCAGACAGTATCACACAGGAGAGGATTAGATACACGGCTCAGCAGACAGTATAACACAGGAGAGCATTAGATACACGGCTCAGCAGACAGTATAACAGAGGAGAGGATTAGATACACGGCTCAGCAGACAGTATAACAGAGGAGAGGATTAGATACACGGCTCAGCAGACAGTATCACACAGGATAGGATTAGATACACGGCTCAGCAGTCAGTATCACACAGGAGAGGATTAGATACATGGCTCAGCAGACAGTATCACACAGGAGAGGATTAGATACACAGCTCAGAAGTCAGTATCACACAGGATAGGATTAGATACACGGCTCAGCAGACTGTATCACACAGGATAGGATTAGATACACGGCTCAGCAGTCAGTATCACACAGGAGAGGATTAGATACACGGCTCAGCAGTCAGTATCACACAGGATAGGATTAGATACACAGCTCAGCAGTCAGTATCACACAGGATAGGATTAGATACACGGCTCAGCAGTCAGTATCACACAGGAGAGGATTAGATACACGGCTCAGCAGTCAGTATCACAGAGGATAGGATTAGATACACGGCTCAGCAGTCAGTATCACACAGGAGAGGATTAGATACACGGCTCAGCAGTCAGTATCACACAGGAGAGGATTAGATACACGGCTCAGCAGACAGTATCACACAGGAGAGGATTAGATACACGGCTCAGCAGTCAGTATCACACAGGATGGGATTAGATACACGGCTCAGCAGTCAGTATCACACAGGATAGGATTAGATACACGGCTCAGCAGACAGTATCACACAGGAGAGGATTAGATACACGGCTCAGCAGACAGTATCACACAGGAGAGGATTAGGTACACGGCTCAGCAGTCAGTATCACACAGGAGAGGATTAGATACACGGCTCAGCAGACAGTATCACACAGGAGAGGATTAGATACACGGCTCAGCAGACAGTATAACAGAGGAGAGGATTAGATACACGGCTCAGCAGTCAGTATCACACAGGAGATTAGATACACGGCTCAGCAGTCAGTATCACACAGGAGAGGATTAGATACACGGCTCAGCAGTCAGTATCACACAGGAGATTAGATACACGGCTCAGCAGACAGTATCACACAGGAGAGGATTAGATACACGGCTCAGCAGACAGTATAACAGAGGAGAGGATTAGATACACGGCTCAGCAGTCAGTATCACACAGGAGATTAGATACACGGCTCAGCAGTCAGTATCACACAGGAGAGGATTAGATACACGGCTCAGCAGACAGTATCACACAGGAGAGGATTAGATACACAGCTCAGCAGACAGTATCACACAGGAGAGGATTAGATACACAGCTCAGCAGATAGTATCACACAGGAGAGGATTAGATACACGGCTCAGCAGACAGTATAACAGAGGAGAGGATTAGATACACGGCTCAGCAGACAGTATAACAGAGGAGAGGATTAGATACACGGCTCAGCAGACAGTATCACACAGGAGAGGATTAGATACACGGCTCAGCAGTCAGTATCACACAGGAGAGGATTAGATACACGGCTCAGCAGTCAGTATCACACAGGAGAGGGTTAGATACACGGCTGAGCAGACAGTATCACACAGGAGAGGATTAGATACACGGCTGAGCAGACAGTATCACACAGGAGAGGATTAGATACACGGCTCAGCAGACAGTATAACACAGGAGAGGATTAGATACACGGCTCAGCAGACAGTATAACAGAGGAGAGGATTAGATACACGGCTCAGCAGACAGTATAACAGAGGAGAGGATTAGATACACGGCTCAGCAGACAGTATCACACAGGAGAGGATTAGATACACAGCTCAGCAGACAGTATCACACAGGAGAGGATTAGATACACGGCTCAGCAGACAGTATAACAGAGGAGAGGATTAGATACACGGCTCAGCAGACAGTATAACAGAGGAAAGGATTAGATACACGGCTCAGCAGACAGTATCACACAGGAGAGGATTAGATACACGGCTCAGCAGACAGTATAACAGAGGAGAGGATTAGATACACGGCTCAGCAGACAGTATCACACAGGAGAGGATTAGATACACGGCTCAGCAGACAGTATCACACAGGAGAAAATTAGATACACGGCTCAGCAGTCAGTATCACACAGGAGAGGATTAGATACACGGCTCAGCAGACAGTATAACAGAGGAGAGGATTAGATACACGGCTCAGCAGACAGTATCACACAGGAGAGGATTAGATACACGGCTCAGCAGACAGTATCACACAGGAGAGGATTAGATACACGGCTGAGCAGACAGTATCACACAGGAGAGCATTAGATACACGGCTGAGCAGACAGTATCACACAGGAGAGGATTAGATACACGGCTCAGCAGACAGTATAACACAGGAGAGGATTAGATACACGGCTCAGCAGACAGTATAACAGAGGAGAGGATTAGATACACGGCTCAGCAGACAGTATAACAGAGGAGAGGATTAGATACACGGCTCAGCAGACAGTATCACACAGGATAGGATTAGATACACGGCTCAGCAGACAGTATCACACAGGAGAGGATTAGATACACAGCTCAGCAGACAGTATCACAGAGGAGAGGATTAGATACACGGCTCAGCAGACAGTATAACAGAGGAGAGGATTAGATACACGGCTCAGCAGTCAGTATCACACAGGAGAGGATTAGATACACGGCTCAGCAGACAGTATAACACAGGAGAGGATTAGATACACGGCTCAGCAGACAGTATAACAGAGGAGAGAATTAGATACACGGCTCAGCAGACAGTATCACACAGGATAGGATTAGATACACGGCTCAGCAGACAGTATCACACAGGAGAGGATTAGATACACAGCTCAGCAGACAGTATCACAGAGGAGAGGATTAGATACACGGCTCAGCAGACAGTATAACAGAGGAGAGGATTAGATACACGGCTCAGCAGACAGTATAACAGAGGAGAGGATTAGATACACGGCTCAGCAGACAGTATCACACAGGAGAGGATTAGATACACGGCTCAGCAGACAGTATAACAGAGGAGAGGATTAGATACACGGCTCAGCAGACAGTATCACACAGGAGAGGATTAGATACACGGCTCAGCAGACAGTATAACAGAGGAGAGGATTAGATACACGGCTCAGCAGTCAGTATCACACAGGAGAGGATTAGATACACAGCTCAGCAGTCAGTATCACACAGGAGAGGATTAGATACACGGCTCAGCAGTCAGTATCACACAGGATAGGATTAGATACACGGCTCAGCAGTCAGTATCACACAGGAGAGGATTAGATACACGGCTCAGCAGTCAGTATCACACAGGAGAGGATTAGATACACGGCTCAGCAGTCAGTATCACACAGGATAGGATTAGATACACGGCTCAGCAGGCAGTATCACACAGGAGAGGATTAGATACACGGCTCAGCAGACAGTATCACACAGGAGAGGATTAGATACACGGCTGAGCAGTCAGTATCACACAGGAGAGGATTAGATACACGGCTCAGCAGTCAGTATCACACAGGATAGGATTAGATACACGGCTCAGCAGACAGTATCACACAGGAGAGTATTAGATACACGGCTCAGCAGACAGTATCACACAGGAGATTAGATACACGGCTCAGCAGTCAGTATCACACAGGAGAGGATTAGATACACGGCTCAGCAGACAGTATCACACAGGAGAGGATTAGATACATAGCTCAGCAGTCAGTATCACACAGGAGAGGATTAGATACACGGCTCAGCAGTCAGTATCACACAGGAGAGGATTAGATACACGGCTCAGCAGTCAGTATCACACAGGAGAGGATTAGATACACAGCTCAGCAGTCAGTATCACACAGGAGAGGATTAGATACACGGCTCAGCAGACAGTATCACACAGGATAGGATTAGATACACGGCTCAGCAGTCAGTATCACACAGGATAGGATTAGATACACGGCTCAGCAGTCAGTATCACACAGGAGAGGATTAGATACACGGCTCAGCAGTCAGTATCACACAGGAGAGGATTAGATACACGGCTCAGCAGTCAGTATCACACAGGATAGGATTAGATACACGGCTCAGCAGGCAGTATCACACAGGAGAGGATTAGATACACGGCTCAGCAGACAGTATCACACAGGAGAGGATTAGATACACGGCTCAGCAGTCAGTATCACACAGGATAGGATTAGATACACGGCTGAGCAGACAGTATCACACAGGAGAGGATTAGATACACGGCTCAGCAGTCAGTATCACACAGGATAGGATTAGATACACGGCTCAGCAGACAGTATCACACAGGAGAGTATTAGATACACGGCTCAGCAGACAGTATCACACAGGAGATTAGATACACGGCTCAGCAGTCAGTATCACACAGGAGAGGATTAGATACACGGCTCAGCAGACAGTATCACACAGGAGAGGATTAGATACATAGCTCAGCAGTCAGTATCACACAGGAGAGGATTAGATACACGGCTCAGCAGTCAGTATCACACAGGAGAGGATTAGATACACGGCTCAGCAGTCAGTATCACACAGGAGAGGATTAGATACACGGCTCAGCAGTCAGTATCACACAGGATAGGATTAGATACACGGCTGAGCAGACAGTATCACACAGGAGAGGATTAGATACACGGCTCAGCAGTCAGTATCACACAGGATAGGATTAGATACACGGCTCAGCAGACAGTATCACACAGGAGAGGATTAGATACACGGCTCAGCAGACAGTATCACACAGGAGATTAGATACACGGCTCAGCAGTCAGTATCACACAGGAGAGGATTAGATACACGGCTCAGCAGACAGTATCACACAGGAGAGGATTAGATACATAGCTCAGCAGTCAGTATCACACAGGAGAGGATTAGATACACGGCTCAGCAGTCAGTATCACACAGGAGAGGATTAGATACACGGCTCAGCAGTCAGTATCACACAGGAGAGGATTAGATACACGGCTCAGCAGTCAGTATCACACAGGATAGGATTAGATACACGGCTCAGCAGACAGTATCACACAGGATAGGATTAGATACACGGCTCAGCAGACAGTATCACACAGGAGAGGATTAGATACACGGCTCAGCAGACAGTATCACACAGGATAGGATTAGATACACGGCTCAGCAGACAGTATCACACAGGAGAGGATTAGATACACGGCTCAGCAGTCAGTATCACACAGGAGAGGATTAGATACACGGCTCAGCAGACAGTATCACACAGGAGAGGATTAGATACACGGCTCAGCAGTCAGTATCACACAGGATAGGATTAGATACACGGCTCAGCAGTCAGTATCACACAGGAGAGGATTAGATACACGGCTCAGCAGACAGTATCACACAGGAGAGGATTAGATACACAGCTCAGCAGTCAGTATCACACAGGATAGGATTAGATACACGGCTCAGCAGTCAGTATCACACAGGAAAGGATTAGATACACGGCTCAGCAGACAGTATCACACAGGAGAGGATTAGATACACAGCTCAGCAGTCAGTATCACACAGGATAGGATTAGATACACGGCTCAGCAGTCAGTATCACACAGGAGAGGATTAGATACACGGCTCAGCAGACAGAATCACACAGGAGAGGATTAGATACACAGCTCAGCAGTCAGTATCACACAGGATAGGATTAGATACACGGCTCAGCAGTCAGTATCACACAGGAGAGGATTAGATACACGGCTCAGCAGACAGTATCACACAGGAGAGGATTAGATACACGGCTCAGCAGTCAGTATCACACAGGAGAGGATTAGATACACGGCTCAGCAGACAGTATCACACAGGAGAGGATTAGATACACAGCTCAGAAGTCAGTATCACACAGGATAGGATTAGATACACGGCTCAGCAGACTGTATCACACAGGATAGGATTAGATACACGGCTCAGCAGTCAGTATCACACAGGAGAGGATTAGATACACGGCTCAGCAGTCAGTATCACACAGGATAGGATTAGATACACAGCTCAGCAGTCAGTATCACACAGGATAGGATTAGATACACGGCTCAGCAGTCAGTATCACACAGGAGAGGATTAGATACACGGCTCAGCAGTCAGTATCACAGAGGATAGGATTAGATACACGGCTCAGCAGTCAGTATCACACAGGAGAGGATTAGATACACGGCTCAGCAGTCAGTATCACACAGGAGAGGATTAGATACACGGCTCAGCAGACAGTATCACACAGGAGAGGATTAGATACACGGCTCAGCAGTCAGTATCACACAGGATGGGATTAGATACACGGCTCAGCAGTCAGTATCACACAGAATAGGATTAGATACACGGCTCAGCAGACAGTATCACACAGGAGAGGATTAGATACACGGCTCAGCAGACAGTATCACACAGGAGAGGATTAGGTACACGGCTCAGCAGTCATTATCACACAGGAGAGGATTAGATACACGGCTCAGCAGACAGTATCACACAGGAGAGGATTAGATACACGGCTCAGCAGACAGTATAACAGAGGAGAGGATTAGATACACGGCTCAGCAGTCAGTATCACACAGGAGATTAGATACACGGCTCAGCAGTCAGTATCACACAGGAGAGGATTAGATACACGGCTCAGCAGTCAGTATCACACAGGAGATTAGATACACGGCTCAGCAGACAGTATCACACAGGAGAGGATTAGATACACGGCTCAGCAGACAGTATAACAGAGGAGAGGATTAGATACACGGCTCAGCAGTCAGTATCACACAGGAGATTAGATACACGGCTCAGCAGTCAGTATCACACAGGAGAGGATTAGATACACGGCTCAGCAGACAGTATCACACAGGAGAGGATTAGATACACAGCTCAGCAGACAGTATCACACAGGAGAGGATTAGATACACAGCTCAGCAGATAGTATCACACAGGAGAGGATTAGATACACGGCTCAGCAGACAGTATAACAGAGGAGAGGATTAGATACACGGCTCAGCAGACAGTATAACAGAGGAGAGGATTAGATACACGGCTCAGCAGACAGTATCACACAGGAGAGGATTAGATACACGGCTCAGCAGTCAGTATCACACAGGAGAGGATTAGATACCCGGCTCAGCAGTCAGTATCACACAGGAGAGGATTAGATACACGGCTGAGCAGACAGTATCACACAGGAGAGGATTAGATACACGGCTGAGCAGACAGTATCACACAGGAGAGGATTAGATACACGGCTCAGCAGACAGTATAACACAGGAGAGGATTAGATACACGGCTCAGCAGACAGTATAACAGAGGAGAGGATTAGATACACGGCTCAGCAGACAGTATAACAGAGGAGAGGATTAGATACACGGCTCAGCAGACAGTATCACACAGGATAGGATTAGATACACGGCTCAGCAGACAGTATCACACAGGAGAGGATTAGATACACAGCTCAGCAGACAGTATCACACAGGAGAGGATTAGATACACGGCTCAGCAGACAGTATAACAGAGGAAAGGATTAGATACACGGCTCAGCAGTCAGTATCACACAGGAGAGGATTAGATACACGGCTCAGCAGACAGTATAACAGAGGAGAGGATTAGATACACGGCTGAGCAGACAGTATCACACAGGATAGGATTAGATACACGGCTCAGCAGACAGTATCACACAGGAGAGGATTAGATACACAGCTCAGCAGACAGTATCACACAGGAGAGGATTAGATACACGGCTCAGCAGACAGTATAACAGAGGAGAGGATTAGATACACGGCTCAGCAGTCAGTATCACACAGGAGAGGATTAGATACACGGCTCAGCAGACAGTATAACAGAGGAGAGGATTAGATACACGGCTGAGCAGACAGTATCACACAGGATAGGATTAGATACACGGCTCAGCAGACAGTATCACACAGGAGAGGATTAGATACACAGCTCAGCAGACAGTATCACACAGGAGAGGATTAGATACACGGCTCAGCAGACAGTATAACAGAGGAGAGGATTAGATACACGGCTCAGCAGACAGTATAACAGAGGAGAGGATTAGATACACGGCTCAGCAGACAGTATCACACAGGAGAGGATTAGATACACGGCTCAGCAGACAGTATCACACAGGAGAGGATTAGATACACGGCTCAGCAGTCAGTATCACACAGGAGAGGATTAGATACACGGCTGAGCAGACAGTATCACACAGGAGAGGATTAGATACACGGCTCAGCAGACAGTATAACACAGGAGAGCATTAGATACACGGCTCAGCAGACAGTATAACAGAGGAGAGGATTAGATACACGGCTCAGCAGACAGTATAACAGAGGAGAGGATTAGATACACGGCTCAGCAGACAGTATCACACAGGATAGGATTAGATACACGGCTCAGCAGTCAGTATCACACAGGAGAGGATTAGATACATGGCTCAGCAGACAGTATCACACAGGAGAGGATTAGATACACAGCTCAGAAGTCAGTATCACACAGGATAGGATTAGATACACGGCTCAGCAGACTGTATCACACAGGATAGGATTAGATACACGGCTCAGCAGTCAGTATCACACAGGAGAGGATTAGATACACGGCTCAGCAGTCAGTATCACACAGGATAGGATTAGATACACAGCTCAGCAGTCAGTATCACACAGGATAGGATTAGATACACGGCTCAGCAGTCAGTATCACACAGGAGAGGATTAGATACACGGCTCAGCAGTCAGTATCACAGAGGATAGGATTAGATACACGGCTCAGCAGTCAGTATCACACAGGAGAGGATTAGATACACGGCTCAGCAGTCAGTATCACACAGGAGAGGATTAGATACACGGCTCAGCAGACAGTATCACACAGGAGAGGATTAGATACACGGCTCAGCAGTCAGTATCACACAGGATGGGATTAGATACACGGCTCAGCAGTCAGTATCACACAGGATAGGATTAGATACACGGCTCAGCAGACAGTATCACACAGGAGAGGATTAGATACACGGCTCAGCAGACAGTATCACACAGGAGAGGATTAGGTACACGGCTCAGCAGTCAGTATCACACAGGAGAGGATTAGATACACGGCTCAGCAGACAGTATCACACAGGAGAGGATTAGATACACGGCTCAGCAGACAGTATAACAGAGGAGAGGATTAGATACACGGCTCAGCAGTCAGTATCACACAGGAGATTAGATACACGGCTCAGCAGTCAGTATCACACAGGAGAGGATTAGATACACGGCTCAGCAGTCAGTATCACACAGGAGATTAGATACACGGCTCAGCAGACAGTATCACACAGGAGAGGATTAGATACACGGCTCAGCAGACAGTATAACAGAGGAGAGGATTAGATACACGGCTCAGCAGTCAGTATCACACAGGAGATTAGATACACGGCTCAGCAGTCAGTATCACACAGGAGAGGATTAGATACACGGCTCAGCAGACAGTATCACACAGGAGAGGATTAGATACACAGCTCAGCAGACAGTATCACACAGGAGAGGATTAGATACACAGCTCAGCAGATAGTATCACACAGGAGAGGATTAGATACACGGCTCAGCAGACAGTATAACAGAGGAGAGGATTAGATACACGGCTCAGCAGACAGTATAACAGAGGAGAGGATTAGATACACGGCTCAGCAGACAGTATAACAGAGGAGAGAATTAGATACACGGCTCAGCAGACAGTATCACACAGGATAGGATTAGATACACGGCTCAGCAGACAGTATCACACAGGAGAGGATTAGATACACAGCTCAGCAGATAGTATCACACAGGAGAGGATTAGATACACGGCTCAGCAGACAGTATAACAGAGGAGAGGATTAGATACACGGCTCAGCAGACAGTATAACAGAGGAGAGGATTAGATACACGGCTCAGCAGACAGTATCACACAGGAGAGGATTAGATACACGGCTCAGCAGTCAGTATCACACAGGAGAGGATTAGATACACGGCTCAGCAGTCAGTATCACACAGGAGAGGGTTAGATACACGGCTGAGCAGACAGTATCACACAGGAGAGGATTAGATACACGGCTGAGCAGACAGTATCACACAGGAGAGGATTAGATACACGGCTCAGCAGACAGTATAACACAGGAGAGGATTAGATACACGGCTCAGCAGACAGTATAACAGAGGAGAGGATTAGATACACGGCTCAGCAGACAGTATAACAGAGGAGAGGATTAGATACACGGCTCAGCAGACAGTATCACACAGGAGAGGATTAGATACACAGCTCAGCAGACAGTATCACACAGGAGAGGATTAGATACACGGCTCAGCAGACAGTATAACAGAGGAGAGGATTAGATACACGGCTCAGCAGACAGTATAACAGAGGAAAGGATTAGATACACGGCTCAGCAGACAGTATCACACAGGAGAGGATTAGATACACGGCTCAGCAGACAGTATAACAGAGGAGAGGATTAGATACACGGCTCAGCAGACAGTATCACACAGGAGAGGATTAGATACACGGCTCAGCAGACAGTATCACACAGGAGAAAATTAGATACACGGCTCAGCAGTCAGTATCACACAGGAGAGGATTAGATACACGGCTCAGCAGACAGTATAACAGAGGAGAGGATTAGATACACGGCTCAGCAGACAGTATCACACAGGAGAGGATTAGATACACGGCTCAGCAGACAGTATCACACAGGAGAGGATTAGATACACGGCTGAGCAGACAGTATCACACAGGAGAGCATTAGATACACGGCTGAGCAGACAGTATCACACAGGAGAGGATTAGATACACGGCTCAGCAGACAGTATAACACAGGAGAGGATTAGATACACGGCTCAGCAGACAGTATAACAGAGGAGAGGATTAGATACACGGCTCAGCAGACAGTATAACAGAGGAGAGGATTAGATACACGGCTCAGCAGACAGTATCACACAGGATAGGATTAGATACACGGCTCAGCAGACAGTATCACACAGGAGAGGATTAGATACACAGCTCAGCAGACAGTATCACAGAGGAGAGGATTAGATACACGGCTCAGCAGACAGTATAACAGAGGAGAGGATTAGATACACGGCTCAGCAGTCAGTATCACACAGGAGAGGATTAGATACACGGCTCAGCAGACAGTATAACACAGGAGAGGATTAGATACACGGCTCAGCAGACAGTATAACAGAGGAGAGAATTAGATACACGGCTCAGCAGACAGTATCACACAGGATAGGATTAGATACACGGCTCAGCAGACAGTATCACACAGGAGAGGATTAGATACACAGCTCAGCAGACAGTATCACAGAGGAGAGGATTAGATACACGGCTCAGCAGACAGTATAACAGAGGAGAGGATTAGATACACGGCTCAGCAGACAGTATAACAGAGGAGAGGATTAGATACACGGCTCAGCAGACAGTATAACAGAGGAGAGGATTAGATACACGGCTCAGCAGACAGTATCACACAGGAGAGGATTAGATACACGGCTCAGCAGACAGTATAACAGAGGAGAGGATTAGATACACGGCTCAGCAGTCAGTATCACACAGGAGAGGATTAGATACACAGCTCAGCAGTCAGTATCACACAGGAGAGGATTAGATACACGGCTCAGCAGTCAGTATCACACAGGATAGGATTAGATACACGGCTCAGCAGTCAGTATCACACAGGAGAGGATTAGATACACGGCTCAGCAGTCAGTATCACACAGGAGAGGATTAGATACACGGCTCAGCAGTCAGTATCACACAGGATAGGATTAGATACACGGCTCAGCAGGCAGTATCACACAGGAGAGGATTAGATACACGGCTCAGCAGACAGTATCACACAGGAGAGGATTAGATACACGGCTGAGCAGTCAGTATCACACAGGAGAGGATTAGATACACGGCTCAGCAGTCAGTATCACACAGGATAGGATTAGATACACGGCTCAGCAGACAGTATCACACAGGAGAGTATTAGATACACGGCTCAGCAGACAGTATCACACAGGAGATTAGATACACGGCTCAGCAGTCAGTATCACACAGGAGAGGATTAGATACACGGCTCAGCAGACAGTATCACACAGGAGAGGATTAGATACATAGCTCAGCAGTCAGTATCACACAGGAGAGGATTAGATACACGGCTCAGCAGTCAGTATCACACAGGAGAGGATTAGATACACGGCTCAGCAGTCAGTATCACACAGGAGAGGATTAGATACACGGCTCAGCAGTCAGTATCACACAGGATAGGATTAGATACACGGCTGAGCAGACAGTATCACACAGGAGAGGATTAGATACACGGCTCAGCAGTCAGTATCACACAGGATAGGATTAGATACACGGCTCAGCAGACAGTATCACACAGGAGAGGATTAGATACACGGCTCAGCAGACAGTATCACACAGGAGATTAGATACATGGCTCAGCAGTCAGTATCACACAGGAGAGGATTAGATACACGGCTCAGCAGACAGTATCACACAGGAGAGGATTAGATACATAGCTCAGCAGTCAGTATCACACAGGAGAGGATTAGATACACGGCTCAGCAGTCAGTATCACACAGGAGAGGATTAGATACACGGCTCAGCAGTCAGTATCACACAGGAGAGGATTAGATACACGGCTCAGCAGTCAGTATCACACAGGATAGGATTAGATACACGGCTCAGCAGACAGTATCACACAGGAGAGGATTAGATACACGGCTCAGCAGACAGTATCACACAGGAGAGGATTAGATACACGGCTCAGCAGACAGTATCACACAGGATAGGATTAGATACACGGCTCAGCAGACAGTATCACACAGGAGAGGATTAGATACACGGCTCAGCAGTCAGTATCACACAGGAGAGGATTAGATACACGGCTCAGCAGACAGTATCACACAGGAGAGGATTAGATACACGGCTCAGCAGTCAGTATCACACAGGATAGGATTAGATACACGGCTCAGCAGTCAGTATCACACAGGAGAGGATTAGATACACGGCTCAGCAGACAGTATCATACAGGAGAGGATTAGATACACAGCTCAGCAGTCAGTATCACACAGGAGAGGATTAGATACACGGCTCAGCAGACAGTATCACACAGGAGAGGATTAGATACACGGCTCAGCAGTCAGTATCACACAGGAGAGGATTAGATACACGGCTCAGCAGTCAGTATCACACAGGAAAGGATTAGATACACGGCTCAGCAGACAGTATCACACAGGAGAGGATTAGATACACAGCTCAGCAGTCAGTATCACACAGGATAGGATTAGATACACGGCTCAGCAGTCAGTATCACACAGGAAAGGATTAGATACACGGCTCAGCAGACAGTATCACACAGGAGAGGATTAGATACACAGCTCAGCAGTCAGTATCACACAGGATAGGATTAGATACACGGCTCAGCAGTCAGTATCACACAGGAGAGGATTAGATACACGGCTCAGCAGACAGAATCACACAGGAGAGGATTAGATACACAGCTCAGCAGTCAGTATCACACAGGATAGGATTAGATACACGGCTCAGCAGTCAGTATCACACAGGAGAGGATTAGATACACGGCTCAGCAGACAGTATCACACAGGAGAGGATTAGATACACGGCTCAGCAGTCAGTATCACACAGGAGAGGATTAGATACACGGCTCAGCAGACAGTATCACACAGGAGAGGATTAGATACACAGCTCAGAAGTCAGTATCACACAGGATAGGATTAGATACACGGCTCAGCAGACTGTATCACACAGGATAGGATTAGATACACGGCTCAGCAGTCAGTATCACACAGGAGAGGATTAGATACACGGCTCAGCAGTCAGTATCACACAGGATAGGATTAGATACACAGCTCAGCAGTCAGTATCACACAGGATAGGATTAGATACACGGCTCAGCAGTCAGTATCACACAGGAGAGGATTAGATACACGGCTCAGCAGTCAGTATCACAGAGGATAGGATTAGATACACGGCTCAGCAGTCAGTATCACACAGGAGAGGATTAGATACACGGCTCAGCAGTCAGTATCACACAGGAGAGGATTAGATACACGGCTCAGCAGACAGTATCACACAGGAGAGGATTAGATACACGGCTCAGCAGTCAGTATCACACAGGATGGGATTAGATACACGGCTCAGCAGTCAGTATCACACAGGATAGGATTAGATACACGGCTCAGCAGACAGTATCACACAGGAGAGGATTAGATACACGGCTCAGCAGACAGTATCACACAGGAGAGGATTAGGTACACGGCTCAGCAGTCAGTATCACACAGGAGAGGATTAGATACACGGCTCAGCAGACAGTATCACACAGGAGAGGATTAGATACACGGCTCAGCAGACAGTATAACAGAGGAGAGGATTAGATACACGGCTCAGCAGTCAGTATCACACAGGAGATTAGATACACGGCTCAGCAGTCAGTATCACACAGGAGAGGATTAGATACACGGCTCAGCAGTCAGTATCACACAGGAGATTAGATACACGGCTCAGCAGACAGTATCACACAGGAGAGGATTAGATACACGGCTCAGCAGACAGTATAACAGAGGAGAGGATTAGATACACGGCTCAGCAGTCAGTATCACACAGGAGATTAGATACACGGCTCAGCAGTCAGTATCACACAGGAGAGGATTAGATACACGGCTCAGCAGACAGTATCACACAGGAGAGGATTAGATACACAGCTCAGCAGACAGTATCACACAGGAGAGGATTAGATACACAGCTCAGCAGATAGTATCACACAGGAGAGGATTAGATACACGGCTCAGCAGACAGTATAACAGAGGAGAGGATTAGATACACGGCTCAGCAGACAGTATAACAGAGGAGAGGATTAGATACACGGCTCAGCAGACAGTATCACACAGGAGAGGATTAGATACACGGCTCAGCAGTCAGTATCACACAGGAGAGGATTAGATACCCGGCTCAGCAGTCAGTATCACACAGGAGAGGATTAGATACACGGCTGAGCAGACAGTATCACACAGGAGAGGATTAGATACACGGCTGAGCAGACAGTATCACACAGGAGAGGATTAGATACACGGCTCAGCAGACAGTATAACACAGGAGAGGATTAGATACACGGCTCAGCAGACAGTATAACAGAGGAGAGGATTAGATACACGGCTCAGCAGACAGTATAACAGAGGAGAGGATTAGATACACGGCTCAGCAGACAGTATCACACAGGATAGGATTAGATACACGGCTCAGCAGACAGTATCACACAGGAGAGGATTAGATACACAGCTCAGCAGACAGTATCACACAGGAGAGGATTAGATACACGGCTCAGCAGACAGTATAACAGAGGAAAGGATTAGATACACGGCTCAGCAGTCAGTATCACACAGGAGAGGATTAGATACACGGCTCAGCAGACAGTATAACAGAGGAGAGGATTAGATACACGGCTGAGCAGACAGTATCACACAGGATAGGATTAGATACACGGCTCAGCAGACAGTATCACACAGGAGAGGATTAGATACACAGCTCAGCAGACAGTATCACACAGGAGAGGATTAGATACACGGCTCAGCAGACAGTATAACAGAGGAGAGGATTAGATACACGGCTCAGCAGTCAGTATCACACAGGAGAGGATTAGATACACGGCTCAGCAGACAGTATAACAGAGGAGAGGATTAGATACACGGCTGAGCAGACAGTATCACACAGGATAGGATTAGATACACGGCTCAGCAGACAGTATCACACAGGAGAGGATTAGATACACAGCTCAGCAGACAGTATCACACAGGAGAGGATTAGATACACGGCTCAGCAGACAGTATAACAGAGGAGAGGATTAGATACACGGCTCAGCAGACAGTATAACAGAGGAGAGGATTAGATACACGGCTCAGCAGACAGTATCACACAGGAGAGGATTAGATACACGGCTCAGCAGACAGTATCACACAGGAGAGGATTAGATACACGGCTCAGCAGTCAGTATCACACAGGAGAGGATTAGATACACGGCTGAGCAGACAGTATCACACAGGAGAGGATTAGATACACGGCTGAGCAGACAGTATCACACAGGAGAGGATTAGATACACGGCTCAGCAGACAGTATAACACAGGAGAGCATTAGATACACGGCTCAGCAGACAGTATAACAGAGGAGAGGATTAGATACACGGCTCAGCAGACAGTATAACACAGGAGAGCATTAGATACACGGCTCAGCAGACAGTATAACAGAGGAGAGGATTAGATACACGGCTCAGCAGACAGTATAACAGAGGAGAGGATTAGATACACGGCTCAGCAGACAGTATCACACAGGATAGGATTAGATACACGGCTCAGCAGTCAGTATCACACAGGAGAGGATTAGATACATGGCTCAGCAGACAGTATCACACAGGAGAGGATTAGATACACAGCTCAGAAGTCAGTATCACACAGGATAGGATTAGATACACGGCTCAGCAGACTGTATCACACAGGATAGGATTAGATACACGGCTCAGCAGTCAGTATCACACAGGAGAGGATTAGATACACGGCTCAGCAGTCAGTATCACACAGGATAGGATTAGATACACAGCTCAGCAGTCAGTATCACACAGGATAGGATTAGATACACGGCTCAGCAGTCAGTATCACACAGGAGAGGATTAGATACACGGCTCAGCAGTCAGTATCACAGAGGATAGGATTAGATACACGGCTCAGCAGTCAGTATCACACAGGAGAGGATTAGATACACGGCTCAGCAGTCAGTATCACACAGGAGAGGATTAGATACACGGCTCAGCAGACAGTATCACACAGGAGAGGATTAGATACACGGCTCAGCAGTCAGTATCACACAGGAGAGGATTAGATACACGGCTCAGCAGTCAGTATCACACAGGATAGGATTAGATACACGGCTCAGCAGTCAGTATCACACAGGATAGGATTAGATACACGGCTCAGCAGACAGTATCACACAGGAGAGGATTAGATACACGGCTCAGCAGACAGTATCACACAGGAGAGGATTAGGTACACGGCTCAGCAGTCAGTATCACACAGGAGAGGATTAGATACACGGCTCAGCAGACAGTATCACACAGGAGAGGATTAGATACACGGCTCAGCAGACAGTATAACAGAGGAGAGGATTAGATACACGGCTCAGCAGTCAGTATCACACAGGAGATTAGATACACGGCTCAGCAGTCAGTATCACACAGGAGAGGATTAGATACACGGCTCAGCAGTCAGTATCACACAGGAGATTAGATACACGGCTCAGCAGACAGTATCACACAGGAGAGGATTAGATACACGGCTCAGCAGACAGTATAACAGAGGAGAGGATTAGATACACGGCTCAGCAGTCAGTATCACACAGGAGATTAGATACACGGCTCAGCAGTCAGTATCACACAGGAGAGGATTAGATACACGGCTCAGCAGACAGTATCACACAGGAGAGGATTAGATACACAGCTCAGCAGACAGTATCACACAGGAGAGGATTAGATACACAGCTCAGCAGATAGTATCACACAGGAGAGGATTAGATACACGGCTCAGCAGACAGTATAACAGAGGAGAGGATTAGATACACGGCTCAGCAGACAGTATAACAGAGGAGAGGATTAGATACACGGCTCAGCAGACAGTATCACACAGGAGAGGATTAGATACACGGCTCAGCAGTCAGTATCACACAGGAGAGGATTAGATACACGGCTCAGCAGTCAGTATCACACAGGAGAGGGTTAGATACACGGCTGAGCAGACAGTATCACACAGGAGAGGATTAGATACACGGCTGAGCAGACAGTATCACACAGGAGAGGATTAGATACACGGCTCAGCAGACAGTATAACACAGGAGAGGATTAGATACACGGCTCAGCAGACAGTATAACAGAGGAGAGGATTAGATACACGGCTCAGCAGACAGTATAACAGAGGAGAGGATTAGATACACAGCTCAGCAGACAGTATCACACAGGAGAGGATTAGATACACGGCTCAGCAGACAGTATAACAGAGGAGAGGATTAGATACACGGCTCAGCAGACAGTATAACAGAGGAAAGGATTAGATACACGGCTCAGCAGACAGTATCACACAGGAGAGGATTAGATACACGGCTCAGCAGACAGTATAACAGAGGAGAGGATTAGATACACGGCTCAGCAGACAGTATCACACAGGAGAGGATTAGATACACGGCTCAGCAGACAGTATCACACAGGAGAGGATTAGATACACGGCTCAGCAGTCAGTATCACACAGGAGAGGATTAGATACACGGCTCAGCAGACAGTATAACAGAGGAGAGGATTAGATACACGGCTCAGCAGACAGTATCACACAGGAGAGGATTAGATACACGGCTCAGCAGACAGTATCACACAGGAGAGGATTAGATACACGGCTGAGCAGACAGTATCACACAGGAGAGCATTAGATACACGGCTGAGCAGACAGTATCACACAGGAGAGGATTAGATACACGGCTCAGCAGACAGTATAACACAGGAGAGGATTAGATACACGGCTCAGCAGACAGTATAACAGAGGAGAGGATTAGATACACGGCTCAGCAGACAGTATAACAGAGGAGAGGATTAGATACACGGCTCAGCAGACAGTATCACACAGGATAGGATTAGATACACGGCTCAGCAGACAGTATCACACAGGAGAGGATTAGATACACAGCTCAGCAGACAGTATCACAGAGGAGAGGATTAGATACACGGCTCAGCAGACAGTATAACAGAGGAGAGGATTAGATACACGGCTCAGCAGTCAGTATCACACAGGAGAGGATTAGATACACGGCTCAGCAGACAGTATAACACAGGAGAGGATTAGATACACGGCTCAGCAGACAGTATAACAGAGGAGAGGATTAGATACACGGCTCAGCAGACAGTATAACAGAGGAGAGAATTAGATACACGGCTCAGCAGACAGTATCACACAGGATAGGATTAGATACACGGCTCAGCAGACAGTATCACACAGGAGAGGATTAGATACACAGCTCAGCAGACAGTATCACAGAGGAGAGGATTAGATACACGGCTCAGCAGACAGTATAACAGAGGAGAGGATTAGATACACGGCTCAGCAGACAGTATAACAGAGGAGAGGATTAGATACACGGCTCAGCAGACAGTATCACACAGGAGAGGATTAGATACACGGCTCAGCAGACAGTATAACAGAGGAGAGGATTAGATACACGGCTCAGCAGACAGTATCACACAGGAGAGGATTAGATACACGGCTCAGCAGACAGTATAACAGAGGAGAGGATTAGATACACGGCTCAGCAGTCAGTATCACACAGGAGAGGATTAGATACACAGCTCAGCAGTCAGTATCACACAGGAGAGGATTAGATACACGGCTCAGCAGTCAGTATCACACAGGATAGGATTAGATACACGGCTCAGCAGTCAGTATCACACAGGAGAGGATTAGATACACGGCTCAGCAGTCAGTATCACACAGGAGAGGATTAGATACACGGCTCAGCAGTCAGTATCACACAGGATAGGATTAGATACACGGCTCAGCAGGCAGTATCACACAGGAGAGGATTAGATACACGGCTCAGCAGACAGTATCACACAGGAGAGGATTAGATACACGGCTCAGCAGTCAGGATCACACAGGATAGGATTAGATACACGGCTGAGCAGTCAGTATCACACAGGAGAGGATTAGATACACGGCTCAGCAGTCAGTATCACACAGGATAGGATTAGATACACGGCTCAGCAGACAGTATCACACAGGAGAGTATTAGATACACGGCTCAGCAGACAGTATCACACAGGAGATTAGATACACGGCTCAGCAGTCAGTATCACACAGGAGAGGATTAGATACACGGCTCAGCAGACAGTATCACACAGGAGAGGATTAGATACATAGCTCAGCAGTCAGTATCACACAGGAGAGGATTAGATACACGGCTCAGCAGTCAGTATCACACAGGAGAGGATTAGATACACGGCTCAGCAGTCAGTATCACACAGGAGAGGATTAGATACACGGCTCAGCAGTCAGTATCACACAGGATAGGATTAGATACACGGCTGAGCAGACAGTATCACACAGGAGAGGATTAGATACACGGCTCAGCAGTCAGTATCACACAGGATAGGATTAGATACACGGCTCAGCAGACAGTATCACACAGGAGAGGATTAGATACACGGCTCAGCAGACAGTATCACACAGGAGATTAGATACATGGCTCAGCAGTCAGTATCACACAGGAGAGGATTAGATACACGGCTCAGCAGACAGTATCACACAGGAGAGGATTAGATACATAGCTCAGCAGTCAGTATCACACAGGAGAGGATTAGATACACGGCTCAGCAGTCAGTATCACACAGGAGAGGATTAGATACACGGCTCAGCAGTCAGTATCACACAGGAGAGGATTAGATACACGGCTCAGCAGTCAGTATCACACAGGATAGGATTAGATACACGGCTCAGCAGACAGTATCACACAGGAGAGGATTAGATACACGGCTCAGCAGACAGTATCACACAGGAGAGGATTAGATACACGGCTCAGCAGACAGTATCACACAGGATAGGATTAGATACACGGCTCAGCAGACAGTATCACACAGGAGAGGATTAGATACACGGCTCAGCAGTCAGTATCACACAGGAGAGGATTAGATACACGGCTCAGCAGACAGTATCACACAGGAGAGGATTAGATACACGGCTCAGCAGTCAGTATCACACAGGATAGGATTAGATACACGGCTCAGCAGTCAGTATCACACAGGAGAGGATTAGATACACGGCTCAGCAGACAGTATCATACAGGAGAGGATTAGATACACAGCTCAGCAGTCAGTATCACACAGGAGAGGATTAGATACACGGCTCAGCAGACAGTATCACACAGGAGAGGATTAGATACACGGCTCAGCAGTCAGTATCACACAGGAGAGGATTAGATACACGGCTCAGCAGTCAGTATCACACAGGAAAGGATTAGATACACGGCTCAGCAGACAGTATCACACAGGAGAGGATTAGATACACAGCTCAGCAGTCAGTATCACACAGGATAGGATTAGATACACGGCTCAGCAGTCAGTATCACACAGGAGAGGATTAGATACACGGCTCAGCAGACAGTATCACACAGGAGAGGATTAGATACACAGCTCAGCAGTCAGTATCACACAGGATAGGATTAGATACACGGCTCAGCAGTCAGTATCACACAGGAGAGGATTAGATACACGGCTCAGCAGTCAGTATCACACAGGAGAGGATTAGATACACGGCTCAGCAGACAGTATCACACAGGAGAGGATTAGATACACGGCTCAGCAGACAGTATCACACAGGAGAGGATTAGATACACAGCTCAGCAGTCAGTATCACACAGGATAGGACTAGATACACGGCTCAGCAGTCAGTATCACACAGGAGAGGATTAGATACACAGCTCAGCAGTCAGTATCACACAGGATAGGATTAGATACACAGCTCAGCAGTCAGTATCACACAGGATAGGATTAGATACACGGCTCAGCAGTCAGTATCACACAGGAGAGGATTAGATACACAGCTCAGCAGTCAGTATCACACAGGATAGGATTAGATACACAGGTCAGCGGTCAGTATCACACAGGATAGGATTAGATACACAGGTCAGCGGTCAGTATCACACAGGAGAGGATTAGATACACGGCTCAGCAGACAGTATCACACAGGAGAGGATTAGATACACGGCTCAGCAGTCAGTATCACACAGGAGAGGATTAGATACACGGCTCAGCAGACAGTATCACACAGGAGAGGGTTAGATACACAGCTCAGAAGTCAGTATCACACAGGATAGGATTAGATACACGGCTCAGCAGACAGTATAACAGAGGAGAGGATTAGATACACGGCTCAGCAGTCAGTATCACACAGGAGATTAGATACACGGCTCAGCAGTCAGTATCACACAGGAGAGGATTAGATACACGGCTCAGCAGACAGTATAACAGAGGAGAGGATTAGATACACGGCTCAGCAGTCAGTATCACACAGGAGATTAGATACACGGCTCAGCAGTCAGTATCACACAGGAGAGGATTAGATACACGGCTCAGCAGTCAGTATCACACAGGAGATTAGATACACGGCTCAGCAGACAGTATCACACAGGATAGGATTAGATACACGGCTCAGCAGTCAGTATCACACAGGAGAGGATTAGATACACGGCTCAGCAGTCAGTATCACACAGGATGGGATTAGATACACGGCTCAGCAGACAGTATAACAGAGGAGAGGATTAGATACACGGCTCAGCAGACAGTATAACAGAGGAGAGGATTAGATACACGGCTCAGCAGTCAGTATCACACAGGAGATTAGATACACGGCTCAGCAGTCAGTATCACACAGGAGAGGATTAGATACACGGCTCAGCAGTCAGTATCACACAGGAGATTAGATACACGGCTCAGCAGACAGTATCACACAGGATAGGATTAGATACACGGCTCAGCAGTCAGTATCACACAGGAGAGGATTAGATACACGGCTCAGCAGTCAGTATCACACAGGATGGGATTAGATACACGGCTCAGCAGACAGTATAACAGAGGAGAGGATTAGATACACGGCTCAGCAGACAGTATCACACAGGAGAGGATTAGATACACGGCTCAGCAGTCAGTATCACACAGGATGGGATTAGATACACGGCTCAGCAGACGGTATAACAGAGGAGAGGATTAGATACACGGCTCAGCAGTCAGTATCACACAGGAGAGGATTAGATACACGGCTCAGCAGACAGTATCACACAGGATAGGATTAGATACACAGCTCAGCAGTCAGTATCACACAGGATAGGATTAGATACACGGCTCAGCAGTCAGTATCACACAGGAGAGGATTAGATACACGGCTCAGCAGACAGTATCACACAGGAGAGGATTAGATACACAGCTCAGCAGTCAGTATCACACAGGATAGGATTAGATACACGGCTCAGCAGTCAGTATCACACAGGAGAGGATTAGATACACGGCTCAGCAGTCAGTATCACACAGGAAAGGATTAGATACACAGCTCAGCAGACAGTATCACACAGGAGAGGATTAGATACACAGCTCAGCAGTCAGTATCACACAGGATAGGATTAGATACACGGCTCAGCAGTCAGTATCACACAGGAGAGGATTAGATACACAGCTCAGCAGTCAGTATCACACAGGATAGGATTAGATACACAGCTCAGCAGTCAGTATCACACAGGATAGGATTAGATACACGGCTCAGCAGTCAGTATCACACAGGAGAGGATTAGATACACGGCTCAGCAGACAGTATCACACAGGAGAGGATTAGATACACGGCTCAGCAGTCAGTATCACACAGGAGAGGATTAGATACACGGCTCAGCAGACAGTATCACACAGGAGAGGATTAGATACACAGCTCAGAAGTCAGTATCACACAGGATAGGATTAGATACACGGCTCAGCAGTCAGTATCACACAGGATGGGATTAGATACACGGCTCAGCAGTCAGTATCACACAGGATAGGATTAGATACACGGCTCAGCAGACAGTATCACACAGGAGAGGATTAGATACACGGCTCAGCAGACAGTATCACACAGGAGAGGATTAGATACACGGCTCAGCAGTCAGTATCACACAGGATAGGATTAGATACACGGCTCAGCAGTCAGTATCACACAGGAGAGGATTAGATACACAGCTCAGCAGTCAGTATCACACAGGATAGGATTAGATACACGGCTCAGCAGTCAGTATCACACAGGAGAGGATTAGATACACGGCTCAGCAGTCAGTATCACAGAGGATAGGATTAGATACACGGCACAGCAGTCAGTATCACACAGGAGAGGATTAGATACAAGGCTCAGCAGTCAGTATCACACAGGAGAGGATTAGATACACGGCTCAGCAGACAGTATCACACAGGAGAGGATTAGATACACGGCTCAGCAGTCAGTATCACACAGGATGGGATTAGATACACGGCTCAGCAGTCAGTATCACACAGGATAGGATTAGAAACACGGCTCAGCAGACAGTATCACACAGGAGAGGATTAGGTACACGGCTCAGCAGTCAGTATCACACAGGAGAGGATTAGATACACGGCTCAGCAGACAGTATCACACAGGAGAGGATTAGATACACGGCTCAGCAGACAGTATAACAGAGGAGAGGATTAGATACACGGCTCAGCAGTCAGTATCACACAGGAGATTAGATACACGGCTCAGCAGTCAGTATCACACAGGAGAGGATTAGATACACGGCTCAGCAGACAGTATAACAGAGGAGAGGATTAGATACACGGCTCAGCAGTCAGTATCACACAGGAGATTAGATACACGGCTCAGCAGTCAGTATCACACAGGAGAGGATTAGATACACGGCTCAGCAGTCAGTATCACACAGGAGATTAGATACACGGCTCAGCAGACAGTATCACACAGGATAGGATTAGATACACGGATCAGCAGTCAGTATCACACAGGAGAGGATTAGATACACGGCTCAGCAGTCAGTATCACACAGGATGGGATTAGATACACGGCTCAGCAGTCAGTATCACACAGGAGAGCATTAGATACACGGCTCAGCAGTCAGTATCACACAGGAGAGGATTAGATACACGGCTCAGCAGACAGTATCACCCAGGAGAGGATTAGATACACGGCTCAGCAGTCAGTATCACACAGGATGGGATTAGATACACGGCTCAGCAGACAGTATCACCCAGGAGAGGATTAGATACACGGCTCAGCAGTCAGTATCACACAGGATAGGATTAGATACACGGCTCAGCAGACAGTATCACACAGGATAGGATTAGATACACGGCTCAGCAGACAGTATCACACAGGAGAGGATTAGATACACGGCTCAGCAGTCAGTATCACACAGGATAGGATTAGATACACGGCTCAGCAGACAGTATCACACAGGATAGGATTAGATACACGGCTCAGCAGACAGTATCACACAGGAGAGGATTAGATACACGGCTCAGCAGTCAGTATCACACAGGATAGGATTAGATACACGGCTCAGCAGACAGTATCACACAGGATAGGATTAGATACACGGCTCAGCAGACAGTATCACACAGGAGAGGATTAGATACACGGCTCAGCAGTCAGTATCACACAGGATAGGATTAGATACACGGCTCAGCAGACAGTATCACACAGGAGAGGATTAGATACACGGCTCAGCAGACAGTATCACACAGGAGAGGATTAGATACACGGCTCAGCAGTCAGTATCACACAGGATGGGATTAGATACACGGCTCAGCAGACAGTATCACCCAGGAGAGGATTAGATACACGGCTCAGCAGTCAGTATCACACAGGATAGGATTAGATACACGGCTCAGCAGACAGTATCACACAGGATAGGATTAGATACACGGCTCAGCAGACAGTATCACACAGGAGAAGATTAGATACACGGCTCAGCAGTCAGTATCACACAGGATAGGATTAGATACACGGCTCAGCAGACAGTATCACACAGGATAGGATTAGATACACGGCTCAGCAGACAGTATCACACAGGAGAGGATTAGATACACGGCTCAGCAGTCAGTATCACACAGGATAGGATTAGATACACGGCTCAGCAGACAGTATCACACAGGAGAGGATTAGATACACAGCTCAGCAGACAGTATCACACAGGAGAGGATTAGATACACGGCTCAGCAGTCAGTATCACACAGGAGAGGATTAAATACACAGCTCAGCAGTCAGTATCACACAGGAGAGGATTAGATACACGGCTCAGCAGACAGTATCACACAGGAGAGGATTAGATACACGGCTCAGCAGTCAGTATCACACAGGAGAGGATTAGATACACGGCTCAGCAGTCAGTATCACACAGGATGGGATTAGATACACGGCTCAGCAGACAGTATAACAGAGGAGAGGATTAGATACACGGCTCAGCAGACAGTATCACACAGGAGAGGATTAGATACACGGCTCAGCAGTCAGTATCACACAGGATGGGATTAGATACACGGCTCAGCAGACAGTATAACAGAGGAGAGGATTAGATACACGGCTCAGCAGTCAGTATCACACAGGAGAGGATTAGATACACGGCTCAGCAGACAGTATCACACAGGATAGGATTAGATACACAGCTCAGCAGTCAGTATCACACAGGATAGGATTAGATACACGGCTCAGCAGTCAGTATCACACAGGAGAGGATTAGATACACGGCTCAGCAGACAGTATCACACAGGAGAGGATTAGATACACAGCTCAGCAGTCAGTATCACACAGGATAGGATTAGATACACGGCTCAGCAGTCAGTATCACACAGGAGAGGATTAGATACACGGCTCAGCAGTCAGTATCACACAGGAAAGGATTAGATACACAGCTCAGCAGACAGTATCACACAGGAGAGGATTAGATACACAGCTCAGCAGTCAGTATCACACAGGATAGGATTAGATACACGGCTCAGCAGTCAGTATCACACAGGAGAGGATTAGATACACAGCTCAGCAGTCAGTATCACACAGGATAGGATTAGATACACAGCTCAGCAGTCAGTATCACACAGGATAGGATTAGATACACGGCTCAGCAGTCAGTATCACACAGGAGAGGATTAGATACACGGCTCAGCAGACAGTATCACACAGGAGAGGATTAGATACACGGCTCAGCAGTCAGTATCACACAGGAGAGGATTAGATACACGGCTCAGCAGACAGTATCACACAGGAGAGGATTAGATACACAGCTCAGAAGTCAGTATCACACAGGATAGGATTAGATACACGGCTCAGCAGTCAGTATCACACAGGATGGGATTAGATACACGGCTCAGCAGTCAGTATCACACAGGATAGGATTAGATACACGGCTCAGCAGACAGTATCACACAGGAGAGGATTAGATACACGGCTCAGCAGACAGTATCACACAGGAGAGGATTAGATACACGGCTCAGAAGTCAGTATCACACAGGATAGGATTAGATACACGGCTCAGCAGTCAGTATCACACAGGAGAGGATTAGATACACAGCTCAGCAGTCAGTATCACACAGGATAGGATTAGATACACGGCTCAGCAGTCAGTATCACACAGGAGAGGATTAGATACACGGCTCAGCAGTCAGTATCACAGAGGATAGGATTAGATACACGGCTCAGCAGTCAGTATCACACAGGAGAGGATTAGATACACGGCTCAGCAGTCAGTATCACACAGGAGAGGATTAGATACACGGCTCAGCAGACAGTATCACACAGGAGAGGATTAGATACACGGCTCAGCAGTCAGTATCACACAGGATGGGATTAGATACACGGCTCAGCAGTCAGTATCACACAGGATAGGATTAGATACACGGCTCAGCAGACAGTATCACACAGGAGAGGATTAGGTACACGGCTCAGCAGTCAGTATCACACAGGAGAGGATTAGATACACGGCTCAGCAGACAGTATCACACAGGAGAGGATTAGATACACGGCTCAGCAGACAGTATAACAGAGGAGAGGATTAGATACACGGCTCAGCAGTCAGTATCACACAGGAGATTAGATACACGGCTCAGCAGTCAGTATCACACAGGAGAGGATTAGATACACGGCTCAGCAGACAGTATAACAGAGGAGAGGATTAGATACACGGCTCAGCAGTCAGTATCACACAGGAGATTAGATACACGGCTCAGCAGTCAGTATCACACAGGAGAGGATTAGATACACGGCTCAGCAGTCAGTATCACACAGGAGATTAGATACACGGCTCAGCAGACAGTATCACACAGGATAGGATTAGATACACGGCTCAGCAGTCAGTATCACACAGGAGAGGATTAGATACACGGCTCAGCAGACAGTATCACACAGGATGGGATTAGATACACGGCTCAGCAGACAGTATAACAGAGGAGAGGATTAGATACACGGCTCAGCAGACAGTATCACACAGGAGAGGATTAGATACACGGCTCAGCAGTCAGTATCACACAGGATGGGATTAGATACACGGCTCAGCAGACAGTATAACAGAGGAGAGGATTAGATACACGGCTCAGCAGTCAGTATCACACAGGATAGGATTAGATACACGGCTCAGCAGACAGTATCACACAGGATAGGATTAGATACACGGCTCAGCAGACAGTATCACACAGGAGAGGATTAGATACACGGCTCAGCAGTCAGTATCACACAGGATAGGATTAGATACACGGCTCAGCAGACAGTATCACACAGGATAGGATTAGATACACGGCTCAGCAGACAGTATCACACAGGAGAGGATTAGATACACGGCTCAGCAGTCAGTATCACACAGGATAGGATTAGATACACGGCTCAGCAGTCAGTATCACACAGGAGAGGATTAGATACACGGCTCAGCAGACAGTATCACACAGGAGAGGATTAGATACACAGCTCAGCAGACAGTATCACACAGGAGAGGATTAGATACACGGCTCAGCAGTCAGTATCACACAGGAGAGGATTAGATACACGGCTCAGCAGACAGTATCACACAGGAGAGGATTAGATACACAGCTCAGCAGACAGTATCACACAGGAGAGGATTAGATACACGGCTCAGCAGACAGTATCACACAGGAGAGGATTAGATACACGGCTCAGCAGACAGTATCACACAGGAGAGGATTAGATACACGGCTCAGCAGTCAGTATCACACAGGAGAGGATTAGATACACGGCTCAGCAGTCAGTATCACACAGGATGGGATTAGATACACGGCTCAGCAGACAGTATAACAGAGGAGAGGATTAGATACACGGCTCAGCAGACAGTATCACACAGGAGAGGATTAGATACACGGCTCAGCAGTCAGTATCACACAGGATGGGATTAGATACACGGCTCAGCAGACAGTATAACAGAGGAGAGGATTAGATACACGGCTCAGCAGTCAGTATCACACAGGAGAGGATTAGATACACGGCTCAGCAGACAGTATCACACAGGATAGGATTAGATACACAGCTCAGCAGTCAGTATCACACAGGATAGGATTAGATACACGGCTCAGCAGTCAGTATCACACAGGAGAGGATTAGATACACGGCTCAGCAGACAGTATCACACAGGAGAGGATTAGATACACGGCTCAGCAGTCAGTATCACACAGGATAGGATTAGATACACGGCTCAGCAGTCAGTATCACACAGGAGAGGATTAGATACACGGCTCAGCAGTCAGTATCACACAGGAAAGGATTAGATACACAGCTCAGCAGACAGTATCACACAGGAGAGGATTAGATACACAGCTCAGCAGTCAGTATCACACAGGATAGGATTAGATACACGGCTCAGCAGTCAGTATCACACAGGAGAGGATTAGATACACAGCTCAGCAGTCAGTATCACACAGGATAGGATTAGATACACAGCTCAGCAGTCAGTTTCACACAGGATAGGATTAGATACACGGCTCAGCAGTCAGTATCACACAGGAGAGGATTAGATACACGGCTCAGCAGACAGTATCACACAGGAGAGGATTAGATACACGGCTCAGCAGTCAGTATCACACAGGAGAGGATTAGATACACGGCTCAGCAGACAGTATCACACAGGAGAGGATTAGATACACAGCTCAGAAGTCAGTATCACACAGGATAGGATTAGATACACGGCTCAGCAGTCAGTATCACACAGGATGGGATTAGATACACGGCTCAGCAGTCAGTATCACACAGGATAGGATTAGATACACGGCTCAGCAGACAGTATCACACAGGAGAGGATTAGATACACGGCTCAGCAGACAGTATCACACAGGAGAGGATTAGATACACGGCTCAGCAGTCAGTATCACACAGGATAGGATTAGATACACGGCTCAGCAGTCAGTATCACACAGGAGAGGATTAGATACACAGCTCAGCAGTCAGTATCACACAGGATAGGATTAGATACACGGCTCAGCAGTCAGTATCACACAGGAGAGGATTAGATACACGGCTCAGCAGTCAGTATCACAGAGGATAGGATTAGATACACGGCTCAGCAGTCAGTATCACACAGGAGAGGATTAGATACACGGCTCAGCAGTCAGTATCACACAGGAGAGGATTAGATACACGGCTCAGCAGACAGTATCACACAGGAGAGGATTAGATACACGGCTCAGCAGTCAGTATCACACAGGATGGGATTAGATACACGGCTCAGCAGTCAGTATCACACAGGATAGGATTAGATACACGGCTCAGCAGACAGTATCACACAGGAGAGGATTAGGTACACGGCTCAGCAGTCAGTATCACACAGGAGAGGATTAGATACACGGCTCAGCAGACAGTATCACACAGGAGAGGATTAGATACACGGCTCAGCAGACAGTATAACAGAGGAGAGGATTAGATACACGGCTCAGCAGTCAGTATCACACAGGAGATTAGATACACGGCTCAGCAGTCAGTATCACACAGGAGAGGATTAGATACACGGCTCAGCAGACAGTATCACACAGGAGATTAGATACACGGCTCAGCAGACAGTATCACACAGGATAGGATTAGATACACGGCTCAGCAGTCAGTATCACACAGGAGAGGATTAGATACACGGCTCAGCAGTCAGTATCACACAGGATGGGATTAGATACACGGCTCAGCAATCAGTATCACACAGGAGATTAGATACACGGCTCAGCAGTCAGTATCACACAGGAGAGGATTAGATACACGGCTCAGCAGTCAGTATCACACAGGAGATTAGATACACGGCTCAGCAGACAGTATCACACAGGAGAGGATTAGATACACGGCTCAGCAGTCAGTATCACACAGGATGGGATTAGATACACGGCTCAGCAGACAGTATAACAGAGGAGAGGATTAGATACACGGCTCAGCAGACAGTATCACACAGGAGAGGATTAGATACACGGCTCAGCAGTCAGTATCACACAGGATGGGATTAGATACACGGCTCAGCAGACAGTATAACAGAGGAGAGGATTAGATACACGGCTCAGCAGTCAGTATCACACAGGATAGGATTAGATACACGGCTCAGCAGACAGTATCACACAGGATAGGATTAGATACACGGCTCAGCAGACAGTATCACACAGGAGAGGATTAGATACACGGCTCAGCAGTCAGTATCACACAGGATAGGATTAGATACACGGCTCAGCAGACAGTATCACACAGGATAGGATTAGATACACGGCTCAGCAGACAGTATCACACAGGAGAGGATTAGATACACGGCTCAGCAGTCAGTATCACACAGGATAGGATTAGATACACGGCTCAGCAGTCAGTATCACACAGGAGAGGATTAGATACACGGCTCAGCAGACAGTATCACACAGGAGAGGATTAGATACACAGCTCAGCAGACAGTATCACACAGGAGAGGATTAGATACACGGCTCAGCAGTCAGTATCACACAGGAGAGGATTAGATACACAGCTCAGCAGTCAGTATCACACAGGAGAGGATTAGATACACGGCTCAGCAGTCAGTATCACACAGGAGAGGATTAGATACACGGCTCAGCAGTCAGTATCACACAGGATGGGATTAGATACACGGCTCAGCAGACAGTATAACAGAGGAGAGGATTAGATACACGGCTCAGCAGACAGTATCACACAGGAGAGGATTAGATACACGGCTCAGCAGTCAGTATCACACAGGATGGGATTAGATACACGGCTCAGCAGACAGTATAACAGAGGAGAGGATTAGATACACGGCTCAGCAGTCAGTATCACACAGGAGAGGATTAGATACACGGCTCAGCAGACAGTATCACACAGGATAGGATTAGATACACAGCTCAGCAGTCAGTATCACACAGGATAGGATTAGATACACAGCTCAGCAGTCAGTATCACACAGGAGAGGATTAGATACACGGCTCAGCAGACAGTACCACACAGGAGAGGATTAGATACACAGCTCAGCAGTCAGTATCACACAGGATAGGATTAGATACACAGCTCAGCAGTCAGTATCACACAGGATAGGATTAGATACACGGCTCAGCAGTCAGTATCACACAGGAGAGGATTAGATACACGGCTCAGCAGACAGTATCACACAGGAGAGGATTAGATACACGGCTCAGCAGTCAGTATCACACAGGAGAGGATTAGATACACGGCTCAGCAGACAGTATCACACAGGAGAGGATTAGATACACAGCTCAGAAGTCAGTATCACACAGGATAGGATTAGATACACGGCTCAGCAGTCAGTATCACACAGGATGGGATTAGATACACGGCTCAGCAGTCAGTATCACACAGAATAGGATTAGATACACGGCTCAGCAGACAGTATCACACAGGAGAGGATTAGATACACGGCTCAGCAGACAGTATCACACAGGAGAGGATTAGATACACGGCTCAGCAGTCAGTATCACACAGGATAGGATTAGATACACGGCTCAGCAGTCAGTATCACACAGGAGAGGATTAGATACACAGCTCAGCAGTCAGTATCACACAGGATAGGATTAGATACACGGCTCAGCAGTCAGTATCACACAGGAGAGGATTAGATACACGGCTCAGCAGTCAGTATCACAGAGGAGAGGATTAGATACACGGCTCAGCAGTCAGTATCACACAGGAGAGGATTAGATACACGGCTCAGCAGTCAGTATCACACAGGAGAGGATTAGATACACGGCTCAGCAGTCAGTATCACACAGGAGAGGATTAGATACACGGCTCAGCAGACAGTATCACACAGGAGAGGATTAGATACACGGCTCAGCAGTCAGTATCACACAGGATGGGATTAGATACACGGCTCAGCAGTCAGTATCACACAGGATAGGATTAGATACACGGCTCAGCAGACAGTATCACACAGGAGAGGATTAGGTACACGGCTCAGCAGTCAGTATCACACAGGAGAGGATTAGATACACGGCTCAGCAGACAGTATCACACAGGAGAGGATTAGATACACGGCTCAGCAGACAGTATAACAGAGGAGAGGATTAGATACACGGCTCAGCAGTCAGTATCACACAGGAGATTAGATACACGGCTCAGCAGTCAGTATCACACAGGAGAGGATTAGATACACGGCTCAGCAGACAGTATAACAGAGGAGAGGATTAGATACACGGCTCAGCAGTCAGTATCACACAGGAGATTAGATACACGGCTCAGCAGTCAGTATCACACAGGAGAGGATTAGATACACGGCTCAGCAGTCAGTATCACACAGGAGATTAGATACACGGCTCAGCAGACAGTATCACACAGGATAGGATTAGATACACGGCTCAGCAGTCAGTATCACACAGGAGAGGATTAGATACACGGCTCAGCAGTCAGTATCACACAGGATGGGATTAGATACACGGCTCAGCAGACAGTATAACAGAGGAGAGGATTAGATACACGGCTCAGCAGACAGTATCACACAGGAGAGGATTAGATACACGGCTCAGCAGTCAGTATCACACAGGATGGGATTAGATACACGGCTCAGCAGACAGTATAACAGAGGAGAGGATTAGATTAACGGCTCAGCAGTCAGTATCACACAGGATAGGATTAGATACACGGCTCAGCAGACAGTATCACACAGGATAGGATTAGATACACGGCTCAGCAGACAGTATCACACAGGAGAGGATTAGATACACGGTTCAGCAGTCAGTATCACACAGGATAGGATTAGATACACGGCTCAGCAGACAGTATCACACAGGATAGGATTAGATACACGGCTCAGCAGACAGTATCACACAGGAGAGGATTAGATACACGGCTCAGCAGTTAGTATCACACAGGATAGGATTAGATACACGGCTCAGCAGTCAGTATCACACAGGAGAGGATTAGATACACGGCTCAGCAGACAGTATCACACAGGAGAGGATTAGATACACAGCTCAGCAGACAGTATCACACAGGAGCGGATTAGATACACAGCTCAGCAGTCAGTATCACACAGGAGAGGATTAGATACACAGCTCAGCAGTCAGTATCACACAGGAGAGGATTAGATACACGGCTCAGCAGACAGTATCACACAGGAGAGGATTAGATACACGGCTCAGCAGTCAGTATCACACAGGAGAGGATTAGATACACGGCTCAGCAGTCAGTATCACACAGGATGGGATTAGATACACGGCTCAGCAGACAGTATAACAGAGGAGAGGATTAGATACACGGCTCAGCAGACAGTATCACACAGGAGAGGATTAGATACACGGCTCAGCAGTCAGTATCACACAGGATGGGATTAGATACACGGCTCAGCAGACAGTATAACAGAGGAGAGGATTAGATACACGGCTCAGCAGTCAGTATCACACAGGAGAGGATTAGATACACGGCTCAGCAGACAGTATCACACAGGATAGGATTAGATACACAGCTCAGCAGTCAGTATCACACAGGATAGGATTAGATACACGGCTCAGCAGTCAGTATCACACAGGAGAGGATTAGATACACGGCTCAGCAGACAGTATCACACAGGAGAGGATTAGATACACAGCTCAGCAGTCAGTATCACACAGGATAGGATTAGATACACGGCTCAGCAGTCAGTATCACACAGGAGAGGATTAGATACACGGCTCAGCAGTCAGTATCACACAGGAAAGGATTAGATACACAGCTCAGCAGACAGTATCACACAGGAGAGGATTAGATACACAGCTCAGCAGTCAGTATCACACAGGATAGGATTAGATACACGGCTCAGCAGTCAGTATCACACAGGAGAGGATTAGATACACAGCTCAGCAGTCAGTATCACACAGGATAGGATTAGATACACAGCTCAGCAGTCAGTATCACACAGGAGAGGATTAGATACACAGCTCAGCAGTCAGTATCACACAGGATAGGATTAGATACACAGCTCAGCAGTCAGTATCACACAGGATACGATTAGATACACGGCTCAGCAGTCAGTATCACACAGGAGAGGATTAGATACACGGCTCAGCAGACAGTATCACACAGGAGAGGATTAGATACACAGCTCAGCAGTCAGTATCACACAGGATAGGATTAGATACACGGCTCAGCAGTCAGTATCACACAGGAGAGGATTAGATACACGGCTCAGCAGTCAGTATCACACAGGAAAGGATTAGATACACAGCTCAGCAGACAGTATCACACAGGAGAGGATTAGATACACAGCTCAGCAGTCAGTATCACACAGGATAGGATTAGATACACGGCTCAGCAGTCAGTATCACACAGGAGAGGATTAGATACACAGCTCAGCAGTCAGTATCACACAGGATAGGATTAGATACACAGCTCAGCAGTCAGTATCACACAGGATAGGATTAGATACACGGCTCAGCAGTCAGTATCACACAGGAGAGGATTAGATACACGGCTCAGCAGACAGTATCACACAGGAGAGGATTAGATACACGGCTCAGCAGTCAGTATCACACAGGAGAGGATTAGATACACGGCTCAGCAGACAGTACCACACAGGAGAGGATTAGATACACAGCTCAGCAGTCAGTATCACACAGGATAGGATTAGATACACGGCTCAGCAGTCAGTATCACACAGGAGAGGATTAGATACACGGCTCAGCAGTCAGTATCACACAGGAAAGGATTAGATACACAGCTCAGCAGACAGTATCACACAGGAGAGGATTAGATACACAGCTCAGCAGTCAGTATCACACAGGATAGGATTAGATACACGGCTCAGCAGTCAGTATCACACAGGAGAGGATTAGATACACAGCTCAGCAGTCAGTATCACACAGGATAGGATTAGATACACAGCTCAGCAGTCAGTATCACACAGGATAGGATTAGATACACGGCTCAGCAGTCAGTATCACACAGGAGAGGATTAGATACACGGCTCAGCAGACAGTATCACACAGGAGAGGATTAGATACACGGCTCAGCAGTCAGTATCACACAGGAGAGGATTAGATACACGGCTCAGCAGACAGTATCACACAGGAGAGGATTAGATACACAGCTCAGAAGTCAGTATCACACAGGATAGGATTAGATACACGGCTCAGCAGTCAGTATCACACAGGATGGGATTAGATACACGGCTCAGCAGTCAGTATCACACAGAATAGGATTAGATACACGGCTCAGCAGACAGTATCACACAGGAGAGGATTAGATACACGGCTCAGCAGACAGTATCACACAGGAGAGGATTAGATACACGGCTCAGCAGTCAGTATCACACAGGATAGGATTAGATACACGGCTCAGCAGTCAGTATCACACAGGAGAGGATTAGATACACAGCTCAGCAGTCAGTATCACACAGGATAGGATTAGATACACGGCTCAGCAGTCAGTATCACACAGGAGAGGATTAGATACACGGCTCAGCAGTCAGTATCACAGAGGATAGGATTAGATACACGGCTCAGCAGTCAGTATCACACAGGAGAGGATTAGATACACGGCTCAGCAGTCAGTATCACACAGGAGAGGATTAGATACACGGCTCAGCAGACAGTATCACACAGGAGAGGATTAGATACACAGCTCAGCAGACAGTATCACACAGGAGCGGATTAGATACACAGCTCAGCAGTCAGTATCACACAGGAGAGGATTAGATACACAGCTCAGCAGTCAGTATCACACAGGAGAGGATTAGATACACGGCTCAGCAGACAGTATCACACAGGAGAGGATTAGATACACGGCTCAGCAGTCAGTATCACACAGGAGAGGATTAGATACACGGCTCAGCAGTCAGTATCACACAGGATGGGATTAGATACACGGCTCAGCAGACAGTATAACAGAGGAGAGGATTAGATACACGGCTCAGCAGACAGTATCACACAGGAGAGGATTAGATACACGGCTCAGCAGTCAGTATCACACAGGATGGGATTAGATACACGGCTCAGCAGACAGTATAACAGAGGAGAGGATTAGATACACGGCTCAGCAGTCAGTATCACACAGGAGAGGATTAGATACACGGCTCAGCAGACAGTATCACACAGGATAGGATTAGATACACAGCTCAGCAGTCAGTATCACACAGGATAGGATTAGATACACGGCTCAGCAGTCAGTATCACACAGGAGAGGATTAGATACACGGCTCAGCAGACAGTATCACACAGGAGAGGATTAGATACACAGCTCAGCAGTCAGTATCACACAGGATAGGATTAGATACACGGCTCAGCAGTCAGTATCACACAGGAGAGGATTAGATACACGGCTCAGCAGTCAGTATCACACAGGAAAGGATTAGATACACAGCTCAGCAGACAGTATCACACAGGAGAGGATTAGATACACAGCTCAGCAGTCAGTATCACACAGGATAGGATTAGATACACGGCTCAGCAGTCAGTATCACACAGGAGAGGATTAGATACACAGCTCAGCAGTCAGTATCACACAGGATAGGATTAGATACACAGCTCAGCAGTCAGTATCACACAGGAGAGGATTAGATACACAGCTCAGCAGTCAGTATCACACAGGATAGGATTAGATACACAGCTCAGCAGTCAGTATCACACAGGATAGGATTAGATACACGGCTCAGCAGTCAGTATCACACAGGAGAGGATTAGATACACGGCTCAGCAGACAGTATCACACAGGAGAGGATTAGATACACAGCTCAGCAGTCAGTATCACACAGGATAGGATTAGATACACGGCTCAGCAGTCAGTATCACACAGGAGAGGATTAGATACACGGCTCAGCAGTCAGTATCACACAGGAAAGGATTAGATACACAGCTCAGCAGACAGTATCACACAGGAGAGGATTAGATACACGGCTCAGCAGTCAGTATCACACAGGATAGGATTAGATACACGGCTCAGCAGTCAGTATCACACAGGAGAGGATTAGATACACAGCTCAGCAGTCAGTATCACACAGGATAGGATTAGATACACAGCTCAGCAGTCAGTATCACACAGGATAGGATTAGATACACGGCTCAGCAGTCAGTATCACACAGGAGAGGATTAGATACACGGCTCAGCAGACAGTATCACACAGGAGAGGATTAGATACACGGCTCAGCAGTCAGTATCACACAGGAGAGGATTAGATACACGGCTCAGCAGACAGTACCACACAGGAGAGGATTAGATACACAGCTCAGCAGTCAGTATCACACAGGATAGGATTAGATACACGGCTCAGCAGTCAGTATCACACAGGAGAGGATTAGATACACGGCTCAGCAGTCAGTATCACACAGGAAAGGATTAGATACACAGCTCAGCAGACAGTATCACACAGGAGAGGATTAGATACACAGCTCAGCAGTCAGTATCACACAGGATAGGATTAGATACACGGCTCAGCAGTCAGTATCACACAGGAGAGGATTAGATACACAGCTCAGCAGTCAGTATCACACAGGATAGGATTAGATACACAGCTCAGCAGTCAGTATCACACAGGATAGGATTAGATACACGGCTCAGCAGTCAGTATCACACAGGAGAGGATTAGATACACGGCTCAGCAGACAGTATCACACAGGAGAGGATTAGATACACGGCTCAGCAGTCAGTATCACACAGGAGAGGATTAGATACACGGCTCAGCAGACAGTATCACACAGGAGAGGATTAGATACACAGCTCAGAAGTCAGTATCACACAGGATAGGATTAGATACACGGCTCAGCAGTCAGTATCACACAGGATGGGATTAGATACACGGCTCAGCAGTCAGTATCACACAGAATAGGATTAGATACACGGCTCAGCAGACAGTATCACACAGGAGAGGATTAGATACACGGCTCAGCAGACAGTATCACACAGGAGAGGATTAGATACACGGCTCAGCAGTCAGTATCACACAGGATAGGATTAGATACACGGCTCAGCAGTCAGTATCACACAGGAGAGGATTAGATACACAGATCAGCAGTCAGTATCACACAGGATAGGATTAGATACACGGCTCAGCAGTCAGTATCACACAGGAGAGGATTAGATACACGGCTCAGCAGTCAGTATCACAGAGGATAGGATTAGATACACGGCTCAGCAGTCAGTATCACACAGGAGAGGATTAGATACACGGCTCAGCAGTCAGTATCACACAGGAGAGGATTAGATACACGGCTCAGCAGACAGTATCACACAGGAGAGGATTAGATACACGGCTCAGCAGTCAGTATCACACAGGATAGGATTAGATACACGGCTCAGCAGACAGTATCACACAGGAGAGGATTAGGTACACGGCTCAGCAGTCAGTATCACACAGGAGAGGATTAGATACACGGCTCAGCAGACAGTATCACACAGGAGAGGATTAGATACACGGCTCAGCAGACAGTATAACAGAGGAGAGGATTAGATACACGGCTCAGCAGTCAGTATCACACAGGAGATTAGATACACGGCTCAGCAGTCAGTATCACACAGGAGAGGATTAGATACACGGCTCAGCAGACAGTATAACAGAGGAGAGGATTAGATACACGGCTCAGCAGTCAGTATCACACAGGAGATTAGATACACGGCTCAGCAGTCAGTATCACACAGGAGAGGATTAGATACACGGCTCAGCAGTCAGTATCACACAGGAGATTAGATACACGGCTCAGCAGACAGTATCACACAGGATAGGATTAGATACACGGCTCAGCAGTCAGTATCACACAGGAGAGGATTAGATACACGGCTCAGCAGTCAGTATCACACAGGATGGGATTAGATACACGGCTCAGCAGACAGTATAACAGAGGAGAGGATTAGATACACGGCTCAGCAGACAGTATCACACAGGAGAGGATTAGATACACGGCTCAGCAGTCAGTATCACACAGGATGGGATTAGATACACGGCTCAGCAGACAGTATAACAGAGGAGAGGATTAGATTAACGGCTCAGCAGTCAGTATCACACAGGATAGGATTAGATACACGGCTCAGCAGACAGTATCACACAGGATAGGATTAGATACACGGCTCAGCAGACAGTATCACACAGGAGAGGATTAGATACACGGTTCAGCAGTCAGTATCACACAGGATAGGATTAGATACACGGCTCAGCAGACAGTATCACACAGGATAGGATTAGATACACGGCTCAGCAGACAGTATCACACAGGAGAGGATTAGATACACGGCTCAGCAGTTAGTATCACACAGGATAGGATTAGATACACGGCTCAGCAGTCAGTATCACACAGGAGAGGATTAGATACACGGCTCAGCAGACAGTATCACACAGGAGAGGATTAGATACACAGCTCAGCAGACAGTATCACACAGGAGCGGATTAGATACACAGCTCAGCAGTCAGTATCACACAGGAGAGGATTAGATACACAGCTCAGCAGTCAGTATCACACAGGAGAGGATTAGATACACGGCTCAGCAGACAGTATCACACAGGAGAGGATTAGATACACGGCTCAGCAGTCAGTATCACACAGGAGAGGATTAGATACACGGCTCAGCAGTCAGTATCACACAGGATGGGATTAGATACACGGCTCAGCAGACAGTATAACAGAGGAGAGGATTAGATACACGGCTCAGCAGACAGTATCACACAGGAGAGGATTAGATACACGGCTCAGCAGTCAGTATCACACAGGATGGGATTAGATACACGGCTCAGCAGACAGTATAACAGAGGAGAGGATTAGATACACGGCTCAGCAGTCAGTATCACACAGGAGAGGATTAGATACACGGCTCAGCAGACAGTATCACACAGGATAGGATTAGATACACAGCTCAGCAGTCAGTATCACACAGGATAGGATTAGATACACGGCTCAGCAGTCAGTATCACACAGGAGAGGATTAGATACACGGCTCAGCAGACAGTATCACACAGGAGAGGATTAGATACACAGCTCAGCAGTCAGTATCACACAGGATAGGATTAGATACACGGCTCAGCAGTCAGTATCACACAGGAGAGGATTAGATACACGGCTCAGCAGTCAGTATCACACAGGAAAGGATTAGATACACAGCTCAGCAGACAGTATCACACAGGAGAGGATTAGATACACAGCTCAGCAGTCAGTATCACACAGGATAGGATTAGATACACGGCTCAGCAGTCAGTATCACACAGGAGAGGATTAGATACACAGCTCAGCAGTCAGTATCACACAGGATAGGATTAGATACACAGCTCAGCAGTCAGTATCACACAGGAGAGGATTAGATACACAGCTCAGCAGTCAGTATCACACAGGATAGGATTAGATACACAGCTCAGCAGTCAGTATCACACAGGATAGGATTAGATACACGGCTCAGCAGTCAGTATCACACAGGAGAGGATTAGATACACGGCTCAGCAGACAGTATCACACAGGAGAGGATTAGATACACAGCTCAGCAGTCAGTATCACACAGGAGAGGATTAGATACACGGCTCAGCAGTCAGTATCACACAGGAAAGGATTAGATACACAGCTCAGCAGACAGTATCACACAGGAGAGGATTAGATACACAGCTCAGCAGTCAGTATCACACAGGATAGGATTAGATACACGGCTCAGCAGTCAGTATCACACAGGAGAGGATTAGATACACAGCTCAGCAGTCAGTATCACACAGGATAGGATTAGATACACAGCTCAGCAGTCAGTATCACACAGGATAGGATTAGATACACGGCTCAGCAGTCAGTATCACACAGGAGAGGATTAGATACACGGCTCAGCAGACAGTATCACACAGGAGAGGATTAGATACACGGCTCAGCAGTCAGTATCACACAGGAGAGGATTAGATACACGGCTCAGCAGACAGTATCACACAGGAGAGGATTAGATACACAGCTCAGAAGTCAGTATCACACAGGATAGGATTAGATACACGGCTCAGCAGTCAGTATCACACAGGAGAGGATTAGATACACGGCTCAGCAGTCAGTATCACACAGGAGAGGATTAGATACACAGCTCAGCAGACAGTATCACACAGGAGAGGATTAGATACACGGCTCAGCAGACAGTATCACACAGGAGAGGATTAGATACACGGCTCAGCAGACAGTATCACACAGGAGAGGATTAGATACACGGCTCAGCAGTCAGTATCACACAGGAGAGGATTAGATACACGGCTCAGCAGTCAGTATCACACAGGATGGGATTAGATACACGGCTCAGCAGACAGTATAACAGAGGAGAGGATTAGATACACGGCTCAGCAGACAGTATCACACAGGAGAGGATTAGATACACGGCTCAGCAGTCAGTATCACACAGGATGGGATTAGATACACGGCTCAGCAGACAGTATAACAGAGGAGAGGATTAGATACACGGCTCAGCAGTCAGTATCACACAGGAGAGGATTAGATACACGGCTCAGCAGACAGTATCACACAGGATAGGATTAGATACACAGCTCAGCAGTCAGTATCACACAGGATAGGATTAGATACACGGCTCAGCAGTCAGTATCACACAGGAGAGGATTAGATACACGGCTCAGCAGACAGTATCACACAGGAGAGGATTAGATACACGGCTCAGCAGTCAGTATCACACAGGATAGGATTAGATACACGGCTCAGCAGTCAGTATCACACAGGAGAGGATTAGATACACGGCTCAGCAGTCAGTATCACACAGGAAAGGATTAGATACACAGCTCAGCAGACAGTATCACACAGGAGAGGATTAGATACACAGCTCAGCAGTCAGTATCACACAGGATAGGATTAGATACACGGCTCAGCAGTCAGTATCACACAGGAGAGGATTAGATACACAGCTCAGCAGTCAGTATCACACAGGATAGGATTAGATACACAGCTCAGCAGTCAGTATCACACAGGATAGGATTAGATACACGGCTCAGCAGTCAGTATCACACAGGAGAGGATTAGATACACGGCTCAGCAGACAGTATCACACAGGAGAGGATTAGATACACGGCTCAGCAGTCAGTATCACACAGGAGAGGATTAGATACACGGCTCAGCAGACAGTATCACACAGGAGAGGATTAGATACACAGCTCAGAAGTCAGTATCACACAGGATAGGATTAGATACACGGCTCAGCAGTCAGTATCACACAGGATGGGATTAGATACACGGCTCAGCAGTCAGTATCACACAGGATAGGATTAGATACACGGCTCAGCAGACAGTATCACACAGGAGAGGATTAGATACACGGCTCAGCAGACAGTATCACACAGGAGAGGATTAGATACACGGCTCAGCAGTCAGTATCACACAGGATAGGATTAGATACACGGCTCAGCAGTCAGTATCACACAGGAGAGGATTAGATACACAGCTCAGCAGTCAGTATCACACAGGATAGGATTAGATACACGGCTCAGCAGTCAGTATCACACAGGAGAGGATTAGATACACGGCTCAGCAGTCAGTATCACAGAGGATAGGATTAGATACACGGCTCAGCAGTCAGTATCACACAGGAGAGGATTAGATACACGGCTCAGCAGTCAGTATCACACAGGAGAGGATTAGATACACGGCTCAGCAGACAGTATCACACAGGAGAGGATTAGATACACGGCTCAGCAGTCAGTATCACACAGGATGGGATTAGATACACGGCTCAGCAGTCAGTATCACACAGGATAGGATTAGATACACGGCTCAGCAGACAGTATCACACAGGAGAGGATTAGGTACACGGCTCAGCAGTCAGTATCACACAGGAGAGGATTAGATACACGGCTCAGCAGACAGTATAACAGAGGAGAGGATTAGATACACGGCTCAGCAGTCAGTATCACACAGGAGATTAGATACACGGCTCAGCAGTCAGTATCACACAGGAGAGGATTAGATACACGGCTCAGCAGACAGTATCACACAGGAGATTAGATACACGGCTCAGCAGACAGTATCACACAGGATAGGATTAGATACACGTCTCAGCAGTCAGTATCACACAGGAGAGGATTAGATACACGGCTCAGCAGTCAGTATCACACAGGATGGGATTAGATACACGGCTCAGCAATCAGTATCACACAGGAGATTAGATACACGGCTCAGCAGTCAGTATCACACAGGAGAGGATTAGATACACGGCTCAGCAGTCAGTATCACACAGGAGATTAGATACACGGCTCAGCAGACAGTATCACACAGGAGAGGATTAGATACACGGCTCAGCAGTCAGTATCACACAGGATGGGATTAGATACACGGCTCAGCAGACAGTATAACAGAGGAGAGGATTAGATACACGGCTCAGCAGACAGTATCACACAGGAGAGGATTAGATACACGGCTCAGCAGTCAGTATCACACAGGATGGGATTAGATACACGGCTCAGCAGACAGTATAACAGAGGAGAGGATTAGATACACGGCTCAGCAGTCAGTATCACACAGGATAGGATTAGATACACGGCTCAGCAGACAGTATCACACAGGATAGGATTAGATACACGGCTCAGCAGACAGTATCACACAGGAGAGGATTAGATACACGGCTCAGCAGTCAGTATCACACAGGATAGGATTAGATACACGGCTCAGCAGACAGTATCACACAGGATAGGATTAGATACACGGCTCAGCAGACAGTATCACACAGGAGAGGATTAGATACACGGCTCAGCAGTCAGTATCACACAGGATAGGATTAGATACACGGCTCAGCAGTCAGTATCACACATGAGAGGATTAGATACACGGCTCAGCAGACAGTATCACACAGGAGAGGATTAGATACACAGCTCAGCAGACAGTATCACACAGGAGAGGATTAGATACACGGCTCAGCAGTCAGTATCACACAGGAGAGGATTAGATACACAGCTCAGCAGTCAGTATCACACAGGAGAGGATTAGATACACGGCTCAGCAGACAGTATCACACAGGAGAGGATTAGATACACGGCTCAGCAGTCAGTATCACACAGGAGAGGATTAGATACACGGCTCAGCAGTCAGTATCACACAGGATGGGATTAGATACACGGCTCAGCAGACAGTATAACAGAGGAGAGGATTAGATACACGGCTCAGCAGACAGTATCACACAGGAGAGGATTAGATACACGGCTCAGCAGTCAGTATCACACAGGATGGGATTAGATACATGGCTCAGCAGACAGTATAACAGAGGAGAGGATTAGATACACGGCTCAGCAGTCAGTATCACACAGGAGAGGATTAGATACACGGCTCAGCAGACAGTATCACACAGGATGGGATTAGATACACGGCTCAGCAGTCAGTATCACACAGGATAGGATTAGATACACAGCTCAGCAGACAGTATCACACAGGATAGGATTAGATACACGGCTCAGCAGTCAGTATCACACAGGAGAGGATTAGATACACGGCTCAGCAGACAGTACCACACAGGAGAGGATTAGATACACAGCTCAGCAGTCAGTATCACACAGGATAGGATTAGATACACGGCTCAGCAGTCAGTATCACACAGGAGAGGATTAGATACACGGCTCAGCAGTCAGTATCACACAGGAAAGGATTAGATACACAGCTCAGCAGACAGTATCACACAGGAGAGGATTAGATACACAGCTCAGCAGTCAGTATCACACAGGATAGGATTAGATACACGGCTCAGCAGTCAGTATCACACAGGAGAGGATTAGATACACAGCTCAGCAGTCAGTATCACACAGGATAGGATTAGATACACAGCTCAGCAGTCAGTATCACACAGGATAGGATTAGATACACGGCTCAGCAGTCAGTATCACACAGGAGAGGATTAGATACACGGCTCAGCAGACAGTATCACACAGGAGAGGATTAGATACACGGCTCAGCAGTCAGTATCACACAGGAGAGGATTAGATACACGGCTCAGCAGACAGTATCACACAGGAGAGGATTAGATACACAGCTCAGAAGTCAGTATCACACAGGATAGGATTAGATACACGGCTCAGCAGTCAGTATCACACAGGATGGGATTAGATACACGGCTCAGCAGTCAGTATCACACAGGATAGGATTAGATACACGGCTCAGCAGACAGTATCACACAGGAGAGGATTAGATACACGGCTCAGCAGACAGTATCACACAGGAGAGGATTAGATACACGGCTCAGCAGTCAGTATCACACAGGATAGGATTAGATACACGGCTCAGCAGTCAGTATCACACAGGAGAGGATTAGATACACAGCTCAGCAGTCAGTATCACACAGGATAGGATTAGATACACGGCTCAGCAGTCAGTATCACACAGGAGAGGATTAGATACACGGCTCAGCAGTCAGTATCACAGAGGATAGGATTAGATACACGGCTCAGCAGTCAGTATCACACAGGAGAGGATTAGATACACGGCTCAGCAGACAGTATCACACAGGAGAGGATTAGATACACGGCTCAGCAGTCAGTATCACACAGGATGGGATTAGATACACGGCTCAGCAGTCAGTATCACACAGGAGAGGATTAGGTACACGGCTCAGCAGTCAGTATCACACAGGAGAGGATTAGATACACGGCTCAGCAGACAGTATCACACAGGAGAGGATTAGGTACACGGCTCAGCAGTCAGTATCACACAGGAGAGGATTAGATACACGGCTCAGCAGACAGTATCACACAGGAGAGGATTAGATACACGGCTCAGCAGACAGTATAACAGAGGAGAGGATTAGATACACGGCTCAGCAGTCAGTATCACACAGGAGATTAGATACACGGCTCAGCAGTCAGTATCACACAGGAGAGGATTAGATACACGGCTCAGCAGACAGTATAACAGAGGAGAGGATTAGATACACGGCTCAGCAGTCAGTATCACACAGGAGATTAGATACACGGCTCAGCAGTCAGTATCACACAGGAGAGGATTAGATACACGGCTCAGCAGTCAGTATCACACAGGAGATTAGATACACGGCTCAGCAGACAGTATCACACAGGATAGGATTAGATACACGGCTCAGCAGTCAGTATCACACAGGAGAGGATTAGATACACGGCTCAGCAGTCAGTATCACACAGGATGGGATTAGATACACGGCTCAGCAGACAGTATAACAGAGGAGAGGATTAGATACACGGCTCAGCAGACAGTATCACACAGGAGAGGATTAGATACACGGCTCAGCAGTCAGTATCACACAGGATGGGATTAGATACACGGCTCAGCAGACAGTATAACAGAGGAGAGGATTAGATTAACGGCTCAGCAGTCAGTATCACACAGGATAGGATTAGATACACGGCTCAGCAGACAGTATCACACAGGATAGGATTAGATACACGGCTCAGCAGACAGTATCACACAGGAGAGGATTAGATACACGGTTCAGCAGTCAGTATCACACAGGATAGGATTAGATACACGGCTCAGCAGACAGTATCACACAGGATAGGATTAGATACACGGCTCAGCAGACAGTATCACACAGGAGAGGATTAGATACACGGCTCAGCAGTCAGTATCACACAGGATAGGATTAGATACACGGCTCAGCAGTCAGTATCACACAGGAGAGGATTAGATACACGGCTCAGCAGACAGTATCACACAGGAGAGGATTAGATACACAGCTCAGCAGACAGTATCACACAGGAGCGGATTAGATACACAGCTCAGCAGTCAGTATCACACAGGAGAGGATTAGATACACAGCTCAGCAGTCAGTATCACACAGGATAGGATTAGATACACGGCTCAGCAGTCAGTATCACACAGGAGAGGATTAGATACACGGCTCAGCAGTCAGTATCACAGAGGATAGGATTAGATACACGGCTCAGCAGTCAGTATCACACAGGAGAGGATTAGATACACGGCTCAGCAGACAGTATCACACAGGAGAGGATTAGATACACGGCTCAGCAGTCAGTATCACACAGGATGGGATTAGATACACGGCTCAGCAGTCAGTATCACACAGGAGAGGATTAGGTACACGGCTCAGCAGTCAGTATCACACAGGAGAGGATTAGATACACGGCTCAGCAGACAGTATCACACAGGAGAGGATTAGGTACACGGCTCAGCAGTCAGTATCACACAGGAGAGGATTAGATACACGGCTCAGCAGACAGTATCACACAGGAGAGGATTAGATACACGGCTCAGCAGACAGTATAACAGAGGAGAGGATTAGATACACGGCTCAGCAGTCAGTATCACACAGGAGATTAGATACACGGCTCAGCAGTCAGTATCACACAGGAGAGGATTAGATACACGGCTCAGCAGACAGTATAACAGAGGAGAGGATTAGATACACGGCTCAGCAGTCAGTATCACACAGGAGATTAGATACACGGCTCAGCAGTCAGTATCACACAGGAGAGGATTAGATACACGGCTCAGCAGTCAGTATCACACAGGAGATTAGATACACGGCTCAGCAGACAGTATCACACAGGATAGGATTAGATACACGGCTCAGCAGTCAGTATCACACAGGAGAGGATTAGATACACGGCTCAGCAGTCAGTATCACACAGGATGGGATTAGATACACGGCTCAGCAGACAGTATAACAGAGGAGAGGATTAGATACACGGCTCAGCAGACAGTATCACACAGGAGAGGATTAGATACACGGCTCAGCAGTCAGTATCACACAGGATGGGATTAGATACACGGCTCAGCAGACAGTATAACAGAGGAGAGGATTAGATTAACGGCTCAGCAGTCAGTATCACACAGGATAGGATTAGATACACGGCTCAGCAGACAGTATCACACAGGATAGGATTAGATACACGGCTCAGCAGACAGTATCACACAGGAGAGGATTAGATACACGGTTCAGCAGTCAGTATCACACAGGATAGGATTAGATACACGGCTCAGCAGACAGTATCACACAGGATAGGATTAGATACACGGCTCAGCAGACAGTATCACACAGGAGAGGATTAGATACACGGCTCAGCAGTCAGTATCACACAGGATAGGATTAGATACACGGCTCAGCAGTCAGTATCACACAGGAGAGGATTAGATACACGGCTCAGCAGACAGTATCACACAGGAGAGGATTAGATACACAGCTCAGCAGACAGTATCACACAGGAGCGGATTAGATACACAGCTCAGCAGTCAGTATCACACAGGAGAGGATTAGATACACAGCTCAGCAGTCAGTATCACACAGGAGAGGATTAGATACACGGCTCAGCAGACAGTATCACACAGGAGAGGATTAGATACACGGCTCAGCAGTCAGTATCACACAGGAGAGGATTAGATACACGGCTCAGCAGTCAGTATCACACAGGATGGGATTAGATACACGGCTCAGCAGACAGTATAACAGAGGAGAGGATTAGATACACGGCTCAGCAGACAGTATCACACAGGAGAGGATTAGATACACGGCTCAGCAGTCAGTATCACACAGGATGGGATTAGATACACGGCTCAGCAGACAGTATAACAGAGGAGAGGATTAGATACACGGCTCAGCAGTCAGTATCACACAGGAGAGGATTAGATACACGGCTCAGCAGACAGTATCACACAGGATAGGATTAGATACACAGCTCAGCAGTCAGTATCACACAGGATAGGATTAGATACACAGCTCAGCAGTCAGTATCACACAGGAGAGGATTAGATACACGGCTCAGCAGACAGTATCACACAGGAGAGGATTAGATACACAGCTCAGCAGTCAGTATCACACAGGATAGGATTAGATACACGGCTCAGCAGTCAGTATCACACAGGAGAGGATTAGATACACGGCTCAGCAGTCAGTATCACACAGGAAAGGATTAGATACACAGCTCAGCAGACAGTATCACACAGGAGAGGATTAGATACACAGCTCAGCAGTCAGTATCACACAGGATAGGATTAGATACACGGCTCAGCAGTCAGTATCACACAGGAGAGGATTAGATACACAGCTCAGCAGTCAGTATCACACAGGATAGGATTAGATACACAGCTCAGCAGTCAGTATCACACAGGAGAGGATTAGATACACAGCTCAGCAGTCAGTATCACACAGGATAGGATTAGATACACAGCTCAGCAGTCAGTATCACACAGGATAGGATTAGATACACGGCTCAGCAGTCAGTATCACACAGGAGAGGATTAGATACACGGCTCAGCAGACAGTATCACACAGGAGAGGATTAGATACACAGCTCAGCAGTCAGTATCACACAGGATAGGATTAGATACACGGCTCAGCAGTCAGTATCACACAGGAGAGGATTAGATACACGGCTCAGCAGTCAGTATCACACAGGAAAGGATTAGATACACAGCTCAGCAGACAGTATCACACAGGAGAGGATTAGATACACAGCTCAGCAGTCAGTATCACACAGGATAGGATTAGATACACGGCTCAGCAGTCAGTATCACACAGGAGAGGATTAGATACACAGCTCAGCAGTCAGTATCACACAGGATAGGATTAGATACACAGCTCAGCAGTCAGTATCACACAGGATAGGATTAGATACACGGCTCAGCAGACAGTATCACACAGGAGAGGATTAGATACACGGCTCAGCAGTCAGTATCACACAGGAGAGGATTAGATACACGGCTCAGCAGACAGTATCACACAGGAGAGGATTAGATACACAGCTCAGAAGTCAGTATCACACAGGATAGGATTAGATACACGGCTCAGCAGTCAGTATCACACAGGATGGGATTAGATACACGGCTCAGCAGTCAGTATCACACAGGATAGGATTAGATACACAGCTCAGCAGACAGTATCACTCAGGGGAGGATTAGATACACGGCTCAGCAGACAGTATCACACAGGAGAGGATTAGATACACGGCTCAGCAGTCAGTATCACACAGGATAGGATTAGATACACGGCTCAGCAGTCAGTATCACACAGGAGAGGATTAGATACACGGCTCAGCAGTCAGTATCACAGAGGATAGGATTAGATACACGGCTCAGCAGTCAGTATCACACAGGAGAGGATTAGATACACGGCTCAGCAGTCAGTATCACACAGGAGAGGATTAGATACACGGCTCAGCAGACAGTATCACACAGGAGAGGATTAGATACACGGCTCAGCAGTCAGTATCACACAGGATGGGATTAGATACACGGCTCAGCAGTCAGTATCACACAGGATAGGATTAGATACACGGCTCAGCAGACAGTATCACACAGGAGAGGATTAGGTACACGGCTCAGCAGTCAGTATCACACAGGAGAGGATTAGATACACGGCTCAGCAGACAGTATCACACAGGAGAGGATTAGATACACGGCTCAGCAGACAGTATAACAGAGGAGAGGATTAGATACACGGCTCAGCAGTCAGTATCACACAGGAGATTAGATACACGGCTCAGCAGTCAGTATCACACAGGAGAGGATTAGATACACGGCTCAGCAGACAGTATAACAGAGGAGAGGATTAGATACACGGCTCAGCAGTCAGTATCACACAGGAGATTAGATACACGGCTCAGCAGTCAGTATCACACAGGAGAGGATTAGATACACGGCTCAGCAGTCAGTATCACACAGGAGATTAGATACACGGCTCAGCAGACAGTATCACACAGGATAGGATTAGATACACGGCTCAGCAGTCAGTATCACACAGGAGAGGATTAGATACACGGCTCAGCAGTCAGTATCACACAGGATGGGATTAGATACACGGCTCAGCAGACAGTATAACAGAGGAGAGGATTAGATACACGGCTCAGCAGACAGTATCACACAGGAGAGGATTAGATACACGGCTCAGCAGTCAGTATCACACAGGATGGGATTAGATACACGGCTCAGCAGACAGTATAACAGAGGAGAGGATTAGATACACGGCTCAGCAGTCAGTATCACACAGGATAGGATTAGATACACGGCTCAGCAGACAGTATCACACAGGATAGGATTAGATACACGGCTCAGCAGACAGTATCACACAGGAGAGGATTAGATACACGGCTCAGCAGTCAGTATCACACAGGATAGGATTAGATACACGGCTCAGCAGACAGTATCACACAGGATAGGATTAGATACACGGCTCAGCAGACAGTATCACACAGGAGAGGATTAGATACACGGCTCAGCAGTCAGTATCACACAGGATAGGATTAGATACACGGCTCAGCAGTCAGTATCACACAGGAGAGGATTAGATACACGGCTCAGCAGACAGTATCACACAGGAGAGGATTAGATACACAGCTCAGCAGACAGTATCACACAGGAGAGGATGAGATACACAGCTCAGCAGTCAGTATCACACAGGAGAGGATTAGATACACGGCTCAGCAGTCAGTATCACACAGGAGAGGATTAGATACACGGCTCAGCAGACAGTATCACACAGGAGAGGATTAGATACACGGCTCAGCAGTCAGTATCACACAGGAGAGGATTAGATACACGGCTCAGCAGTCAGTATCACACAGGATGGGATTAGATACACGGCTCAGCAGACAGTATAACAGAGGAGAGGATTAGATACACGGCTCAGCAGACAGTATCACACAGGAGAGGATTAGATACACGGCTCAGCAGTCAGTATCACACAGGATGGGATTAGATACACGGCTCAGCAGACAGTATAACAGAGGAGAGGATTAGATACACGGCTCAGCAGTCAGTATCACACAGGAGAGGATTAGATACACGGCTCAGCAGACAGTATCACACAGGATAGGATTAGATACACAGCTCAGCCGTCAGTATCACACAGGATAGGATTAGATACACGGCTCAGCAGTCAGTATCACACAGGAGAGGATTAGATACACGGCTCAGCAGTCAGTATCACACAGGAAAGGATTAGATACACAGCTCAGCAGACAGTATCACACAGGAGAGGATTAGATACACAGCTCAGCAGTCAGTATCACACAGGATAGGATTAGATACACGTCTCAGCAGTCAGTATCACACAGGAGAGGATTAGATACACAGCTCAGCAGTCAGTATCACACAGGATAGGATTAGATACACAGCTCAGCAGTCAGTATCACACAGGATAGGATTAGATACACGGCTCAGCAGTCAGTATCACACAGGAGAGGATTAGATACACGGCTCAGCAGACAGTATCACACAGGAGAGGATTAGATACACGGCTCAGCAGTCAGTATCACACAGGAGAGGATTAGATACACGGCTCAGCAGACAGTATCACACAGGAGAGGATTAGATACACAGCTCAGAAGTCAGTATCACACAGGATAGGATTAGATACACGGCTCAGCAGTCAGTATCACACAGGATGGGATTAGATACACGGCTCAGCAGTCAGTATCACACAGGATAGGATTAGATACATGGCTCAGCAGACAGTATCACACAGGAGAGGATTAGATACACAGCTCAGCAGTCAGTATCACACAGGATAGGATTAGATACACGGCTCAGCAGTCAGTATCACACAGGAGAGGATTAGATACACGGCTCAGCAGTCAGTATCACAGAGGATAGGATTAGATACACGGCTCAGCAGTCAGTATCACACAGGAGAGGATTAGATACACGGCTCAGCAGTCAGTATCACACAGGAGAGGATTAGATACACGGCTCAGCAGACAGTATCACACAGGAGAGGATTAGATACACGGCTCAGCAGTCAGTATCACACAGGATGGGATTAGATACACGGCTCAGCAGTCAGTATCACACAGGATAGGATTAGATACACGGCTCAGCAGACAGTATCACACAGGAGAGGATTAGGTACACGGCTCAGCAGTCAGTATCACACAGGAGAGGATTAGATACACGGCTCAGCAGACAGTATCACACAGGAGAGGATTAGATACACGGCTCAGCAGACAGTATCACACAGGAGAGGATTAGATACACGGCTCAGCAGACAGTATCACACAGGAGAGGATTAGATACACAGCTCAGCAGACAGTATCACACAGGAGAGGATTAGATACACAGCTCAGCAGACAGTATCACACAGGAGAGGATTAGATACACAGCTCAGCAGGCAGTATCACACAGGATAGGATTAGATACACGGCTCAGCAGACAGTATCACACAGGAGAGGATTAGATACACGGCTCAGCAGACAGTATCACACAGGAGAGGATTAGATACACGGCTCAGCAGACAGTATCACACAGGAGAGGATTAGATACACAGCTCAGCAGTCAGTATCACACAGGATAGGATTAGATACACGGCTCAGCAGACAGTATCACACAGGAGAGGATTAGATACACGGCTCAGCAGACAGTATCACACAGGAGAGGATTAGATACACGGCTCAGCAGTCAGTATCACACAGGAGAGGATTAGATACACGGCTCAGCAGTCAGTATCACACAGGAGAGGATTAGATACACGGCTCAGCAGACAGTATCACACAGGATAGGATTAGATACACGGCTCAGCAGTCAGTATCACACAGGAGAGGATTAGATACACGGCTCAGCAGACAGTATCACACAGGAGAGGATTAGATACACGGCTCAGCAGACAGTATCACACAGGGGAGGATTAGATACACAGCTCAGCAGTCAGTATCACACAGGATAGGATTAGATACACGGCTCAGCAGACAGTATCACACAGGAGAGGATTAGATACACGGCTCAGCAGACAGTATCACACAGGAGAGGATTAGATACACGGCTCAGCAGTCAGTATCACACAGGAGAGGATTAGATACACGGCTCAGCAGTCAGTATCACACAGGATAGGATTAGATACACGGCTCAGCAGACAGTATCACACAGGAGAGGATTAGATACACGGCTCAGCAGACAGTATCACACAGGAGAGGATTAGATACACGGCTCAGCAGTCAGTATCACACAGGAGAGGATTAGATACACGGCTCAGCAGTCAGTATCACACAGGAGAGGATTAGATACACGGCTCAGCAGTCAGTATCACACAGGAGAGGATTAGATACACGGCTCAGCAGTCAGTATCACACAGGATGGGATTAGATACACGGCTCAGCAGACAGTATAACAGAGGAGAGGATTAGATACACGGCTCAGCAGACAGTATCACACAGGAGAGGATTAGATACACGGCTCAGCAGTCAGTATCACACAGGATGGGATTAGATACACGGCTCAGCAGACAGTATAACAGAGGAGAGGATTAGATTAACGGCTCAGCAGTCAGTATCACACAGGATAGGATTAGATACACGGCTCAGCAGTCAGTATCACACAGGAGAGGATTAGATACACGGCTCAGCAGTCAGTATCACACAGGATGGGATTAGATACACGGCTCAGCAGACAGTATAACAGAGGAGAGGATTAGATACACGGCTCAGCAGACAGTATCACACAGGAGAGGATTAGATACACGGCTCAGCAGTCAGTATCACACAGGATGGGATTAGATACACGGCTCAGCAGACAGTATAACAGAGGAGAGGATTAGATTAACGGCTCAGCAGTCAGTATCACACAGGATAGGATTAGATACACGGCTCAGCAGACAGTATCACACAGGATAGGATTAGATACACGGCTCAGCAGACAGTATCACACAGGAGAGGATTAGATACACGGTTCAGCAGTCAGTATCACACAGGATAGGATTAGATACACGGCTCAGCAGACAGTATCACACAGGATAGGATTAGATACACGGCTCAGCAGACAGTATCACACAGGAGAGGATTAGATACACGGCTCAGCAGTCAGTATCACACAGGATAGGATTAGATACACGGCTCAGCAGTCAGTATCACACAGGAGAGGATTAGATACACGGCTCAGCAGACAGTATCACACAGGAGAGGATTAGATACACAGCTCAGCAGACAGTATCACACAGGAGCGGATTAGATACACAGCTCAGCAGTCAGTATCACACAGGAGAGGATTAGATACACAGCTCAGCAGTCAGTATCACACAGGAGAGGATTAGATACACGGCTCAGCAGACAGTATCACACAGGAGAGGATTAGATACACGGCTCAGCAGTCAGTATCACACAGGAGAGGATTAGATACACGGCTCAGCAGTCAGTATCACACAGGATGGGATTAGATACACGGCTCAGCAGACAGTATAACAGAGGAGAGGATTAGATACACGGCTCAGCAGACAGTATCACACAGGAGAGGATTAGATACACGGCTCAGCAGTCAGTATCACACAGGATGGGATTAGATACACGGCTCAGCAGACAGTATAACAGAGGAGAGGATTAGATACACGGCTCAGCAGTCAGTATCACACAGGAGAGGATTAGATACACGGCTCAGCAGACAGTATCACACAGGATAGGATTAGATACACAGCTCAGCAGTCAGTATCACACAGGATAGGATTAGATACACAGCTCAGCAGTCAGTATCACACAGGAGAGGATTAGATACACGGCTCAGCAGACAGTATCACACAGGAGAGGATTAGATACACAGCTCAGCAGTCAGTATCACACAGGATAGGATTAGATACACGGCTCAGCAGTCAGTATCACACAGGAGAGGATTAGATACACGGCTCAGCAGTCAGTATCACACAGGAAAGGATTAGATACACAGCTCAGCAGACAGTATCACACAGGAGAGGATTAGATACACAGCTCAGCAGTCAGTATCACACAGGATAGGATTAGATACACGGCTCAGCAGTCAGTATCACACAGGAGAGGATTAGATACACAGCTCAGCAGTCAGTATCACACAGGATAGGATTAGATACACAGCTCAGCAGTCAGTATCACACAGGAGAGGATTAGATACACAGCTCAGCAGTCAGTATCACACAGGATAGGATTAGATACACAGCTCAGCAGTCAGTATCACACAGGATAGGATTAGATACACGGCTCAGCAGTCAGTATCACACAGGAGAGGATTAGATACACGGCTCAGCAGACAGTATCACACAGGATAGGATTAGATACACGGCTCAGCAGTCAGTATCACACAGGAGAGGATTAGATACACGGCTCAGCAGTCAGTATCACACAGGAGAGGATTAGATACACGGCTCAGCAGTCAGTATCACACAGGATGGGATTAGATACACGGCTCAGCAGACAGTATAACAGAGGAGAGGATTAGATACACGGCTCAGCAGACAGTATCACACAGGAGAGGATTAGATACACGGCTCAGCAGTCAGTATCACACAGGATGGGATTAGATACACGGCTCAGCAGACAGTATAACAGAGGAGAGGATTAGATTAACGGCTCAGCAGTCAGTATCACACAGGATAGGATTAGATACACGGCTCAGCAGTCAGTATCACACAGGAGAGGATTAGATACACGGCTCAGCAGTCAGTATCACACAGGATGGGATTAGATACACGGCTCAGCAGACAGTATAACAGAGGAGAGGATTAGATACACGGCTCAGCAGACAGTATCACACAGGAGAGGATTAGATACACGGCTCAGCAGTCAGTATCACACAGGATGGGATTAGATACACGGCTCAGCAGACAGTATAACAGAGGAGAGGATTAGATTAACGGCTCAGCAGTCAGTATCACACAGGATAGGATTAGATACACGGCTCAGCAGACAGTATCACACAGGATAGGATTAGATACACGGCTCAGCAGACAGTATCACACAGGAGAGGATTAGATACACGGTTCAGCAGTCAGTATCACACAGGATAGGATTAGATACACGGCTCAGCAGACAGTATCACACAGGATAGGATTAGATACACGGCTCAGCAGACAGTATCACACAGGAGAGGATTAGATACACGGCTCAGCAGTCAGTATCACACAGGATAGGATTAGATACACGGCTCAGCAGTCAGTATCACACAGGAGAGGATTAGATACACGGCTCAGCAGACAGTATCACACAGGAGAGGATTAGATACACAGCTCAGCAGACAGTATCACACAGGAGCGGATTAGATACACAGCTCAGCAGTCAGTATCACACAGGAGAGGATTAGATACACAGCTCAGCAGTCAGTATCACACAGGAGAGGATTAGATACACGGCTCAGCAGACAGTATCACACAGGAGAGGATTAGATACACGGCTCAGCAGTCAGTATCACACAGGAGAGGATTAGATACACGGCTCAGCAGTCAGTATCACACAGGATGGGATTAGATACACGGCTCAGCAGACAGTATAACAGAGGAGAGGATTAGATACACGGCTCAGCAGACAGTATCACACAGGAGAGGATTAGATACACGGCTCAGCAGTCAGTATCACACAGGATGGGATTAGATACACGGCTCAGCAGACAGTATAACAGAGGAGAGGATTAGATACACGGCTCAGCAGTCAGTATCACACAGGAGAGGATTAGATACACGGCTCAGCAGACAGTATCACACAGGATAGGATTAGATACACAGCTCAGCAGTCAGTATCACACAGGATAGGATTAGATACACAGCTCAGCAGTCAGTATCACACAGGAGAGGATTAGATACACGGCTCAGCAGACAGTATCACACAGGAGAGGATTAGATACACAGCTCAGCAGTCAGTATCACACAGGATAGGATTAGATACACGGCTCAGCAGTCAGTATCACACAGGAGAGGATTAGATACACGGCTCAGCAGTCAGTATCACACAGGAAAGGATTAGATACACAGCTCAGCAGACAGTATCACACAGGAGAGGATTAGATACACAGCTCAGCAGTCAGTATCACACAGGATAGGATTAGATACACGGCTCAGCAGTCAGTATCACACAGGAGAGGATTAGATACACAGCTCAGCAGTCAGTATCACACAGGATAGGATTAGATACACAGCTCAGCAGTCAGTATCACACAGGAGAGGATTAGATACACAGCTCAGCAGTCAGTATCACACAGGATAGGATTAGATACACAGCTCAGCAGTCAGTATCACACAGGATAGGATTAGATACACGGCTCAGCAGTCAGTATCACACAGGAGAGGATTAGATACACGGCTCAGCAGACAGTATCACACAGGATAGGATTAGATACACGGCTCAGCAGTCAGTATCACACAGGAGAGGATTAGATACACAGCTCAGCAGTCAGTATCACACAGGATAGGATTAGATACACGGCTCAGCAGTCAGTATCACACAGGAGAGGATTAGATACACGGCTCAGCAGTCAGTATCACACAGGAAAGGATTAGATACACAGCTCAGCAGACAGTATCACACAGGAGAGGATTAGATACACAGCTCAGCAGTCAGTATCACACAGGATAGGATTAGATACACGGCTCAGCAGTCAGTATCACACAGGAGAGGATTAGATACACAGCTCAGCAGTCAGTATCACACAGGATAGGATTAGATACACAGCTCAGCAGTCAGTATCACACAGGATAGGATTAGATACACGGCTCAGCAGACAGTATCACACAGGAGAGGATTAGATACACGGCTCAGCAGTCAGTATCACACAGGAGAGGATTAGATACACGGCTCAGCAGACAGTATCACACAGGAGAGGATTAGATACACAGCTCAGAAGTCAGTATCACACAGGATAGGATTAGATACACGGCTCAGCAGTCAGTATCACACAGGATGGGATTAGATACACGGCTCAGCAGTCAGTATCACACAGGATAGGATTAGATACACGGCTCAGCAGACAGTATCACTCAGGGGAGGATTAGATACACGGCTCAGCAGACAGTATCACACAGGAGAGGATTAGATACACGGCTCAGCAGTCAGTATCACACAGGATAGGATTAGATACACGGCTCAGCAGTCAGTATCACACAGGAGAGGATTAGATACACGGCTCAGCAGTCAGTATCACAGAGGATAGGATTAGATACACGGCTCAGCAGTCAGTATCACACAGGAGAGGATTAGATACACGGCTCAGCAGTCAGTATCACACAGGAGAGGATTAGATACACGGCTCAGCAGACAGTATCACACAGGAGAGGATTAGATACACGGCTCAGCAGTCAGTATCACACAGGATGGGATTAGATACACGGCTCAGCAGTCAGTATCACACAGGATAGGATTAGATACACGGCTCAGCAGACAGTATCACACAGGAGAGGATTAGGTACACGGCTCAGCAGTCAGTATCACACAGGAGAGGATTAGATACACGGCTCAGCAGACAGTATCACACAGGAGAGGATTAGATACACGGCTCAGCAGACAGTATAACAGAGGAGAGGATTAGATACACGGCTCAGCAGTCAGTATCACACAGGAGATTAGATACACGGCTCAGCAGTCAGTATCACACAGGAGAGGATTAGATACACGGCTCAGCAGACAGTATAACAGAGGAGAGGATTAGATACACGGCTCAGCAGTCAGTATCACACAGGAGATTAGATACACGGCTCAGCAGTCAGTATCACACAGGAGAGGATTAGATACACGGCTCAGCAGTCAGTATCACACAGGAGATTAGATACACGGCTCAGCAGACAGTATCACACAGGATAGGATTAGATACACGGCTCAGCAGTCAGTATCACACAGGAGAGGATTAGATACACGGCTCAGCAGTCAGTATCACACAGGATGGGATTAGATACACGGCTCAGCAGACAGTATAACAGAGGAGAGGATTAGATACACGGCTCAGCAGACAGTATCACACAGGAGAGGATTAGATACACGGCTCAGCAGTCAGTATCACACAGGATGGGATTAGATACACGGCTCAGCAGACAGTATAACAGAGGAGAGGATTAGATACACGGCTCAGCAGTCAGTATCACACAGGATAGGATTAGATACACGGCTCAGCAGACAGTATCACACAGGATAGGATTAGATACACGGCTCAGCAGACAGTATCACACAGGAGAGGATTAGATACACGGCTCAGCAGTCAGTATCACACAGGATAGGATTAGATACACGGCTCAGCAGACAGTATCACACAGGATAGGATTAGATACACGGCTCAGCAGACAGTATCACACAGGAGAGGATTAGATACACGGCTCAGCAGTCAGTATCACACAGGATAGGATTAGATACACGGCTCAGCAGTCAGTATCACACAGGAGAGGATTAGATACACGGCTCAGCAGACAGTATCACACAGGAGAGGATTAGATACACAGCTCAGCAGACAGTATCACACAGGAGAGGATGAGATACACAGCTCAGCAGTCAGTATCACACAGGAGAGGATTAGATACACGGCTCAGCAGTCAGTATCACACAGGAGAGGATTAGATACACGGCTCAGCAGACAGTATCACACAGGAGAGGATTAGATACACGGCTCAGCAGTCAGTATCACACAGGAGAGGATTAGATACACGGCTCAGCAGTCAGTATCACACAGGATGGGATTAGATACACGGCTCAGCAGACAGTATAACAGAGGAGAGGATTAGATACACGGCTCAGCAGACAGTATCACACAGGAGAGGATTAGATACACGGCTCAGCAGTCAGTATCACACAGGATGGGATTAGATACACGGCTCAGCAGACAGTATAACAGAGGAGAGGATTAGATACACGGCTCAGCAGTCAGTATCACACAGGAGAGGATTAGATACACGGCTCAGCAGACAGTATCACACAGGATAGGATTAGATACACAGCTCAGCAGTCAGTATCACACAGGATAGGATTAGATACACGGCTCAGCAGTCAGTATCACACAGGAGAGGATTAGATACACGGCTCAGCAGTCAGTATCACACAGGAAAGGATTAGATACACAGCTCAGCAGACAGTATCACACAGGAGAGGATTAGATACACAGCTCAGCAGTCAGTATCACACAGGATAGGATTAGATACACGGCTCAGCAGTCAGTATCACACAGGAGAGGATTAGATACACAGCTCAGCAGTCAGTATCACACAGGATAGGATTAGATACACAGCTCAGCAGTCAGTATCACACAGGATAGGATTAGATACACGGCTCAGCAGTCAGTATCACACAGGAGAGGATTAGATACACGGCTCAGCAGACAGTATCACACAGGAGAGGATTAGATACACGGCTCAGCAGTCAGTATCACACAGGAGAGGATTAGATACACGGCTCAGCAGACAGTATCACACAGGAGAGGATTAGATACACAGCTCAGAAGTCAGTATCACACAGGATAGGATTAGATACACGGCTCAGCAGTCAGTATCACACAGGATGGGATTAGATACACGGCTCAGCAGTCAGTATCACACAGGATAGGATTAGATACATGGCTCAGCAGACAGTATCACACAGGAGAGGATTAGATACACAGCTCAGCAGTCAGTATCACACAGGATAGGATTAGATACACGGCTCAGCAGTCAGTATCACACAGGAGAGGATTAGATACACGGCTCAGCAGTCAGTATCACAGAGGATAGGATTAGATACACGGCTCAGCAGTCAGTATCACACAGGAGAGGATTAGATACACGGCTCAGCAGTCAGTATCACACAGGAGAGGATTAGATACACGGCTCAGCAGACAGTATCACACAGGAGAGGATTAGATACACGGCTCAGCAGTCAGTATCACACAGGATGGGATTAGATACACGGCTCAGCAGTCAGTATCACACAGGATAGGATTAGATACACGGCTCAGCAGACAGTATCACACAGGAGAGGATTAGGTACACGGCTCAGCAGTCAGTATCACACAGGAGAGGATTAGATACACGGCTCAGCAGACAGTATCACACAGGAGAGGATTAGATACACGGCTCAGCAGACAGTATCACACAGGAGAGGATTAGATACACGGCTCAGCAGACAGTATCACACAGGAGAGGATTAGATACACAGCTCAGCAGTCAGTATCACACAGGATAGGATTAGATACACGGCTCAGCAGACAGTATCACACAGGAGAGGATTAGATACACGGCTCAGCAGACAGTATCACACAGGAGAGGATTAGATACACGGCTCAGCAGTCAGTATCACACAGGAGAGGATTAGATACACGGCTCAGCAGTCAGTATCACACAGGAGAGGATTAGATACACGGCTCAGCAGACAGTATCACACAGGATAGGATTAGATACACGGCTCAGCAGTCAGTATCACACAGGAGAGGATTAGATACACGGCTCAGCAGTCAGTATCACACAGGATAGGATTAGATACACGGCTCAGCAGTCAGTATCACACAGGAGAGGATTAGATACACGGCTCAGCAGTCAGTATCACACAGGAGAGGATTAGATACACGGCTCAGCAGACAGTATCACACAGGATAGGATTAGATACACGGCTCAGCAGTCAGTATCACACAGGAGAGGATTAGATACACGGCTCAGCAGTCAGTATCACACAGGAGAGGATTAGATACACGGCTCAGCAGTCAGTATCACACAGGAGAGGATTAGATACACGGCTCAGCAGTCAGTATCACACAGGAGAGGATTAGATACACGGCTCAGCAGACAGTATCACACAGGATAGGATTAGATACACGGCTCAGCAGTCAGTATCACACAGGAGAGGATTAGATACACGGCTCAGCAGTCAGTATCACACAGGAGAGGATTAGATACACGGCTCAGCAGTCAGTATCACACAGGAGAGGATTAGATACACGGCTCAGCAGTCAGTATCACACAGGAGAGGATTAGATACAGTGGCTGCGGTAGGGGGCGCTCCTCTCCGCTCTGTAGCAGCAGCTCCCGGTGGCGGCCCCGGCGGGGAGGAGCTCGGGCACCGGCAGGATGGCTCAGGCTCACACCGGGGCCGCGGATGCTCCGCTCTCTTCTCTCCCGTCCTCGCTGTGGACTTGTTCGGTGCCGCTCGGATCGGTGCAGATGATGATGGGGGTCGTCGTCCTGGGATATCGGGACCCCTGAGGCTCCGCGGTGTGGACGGCTATGCGGAGCTCCCGGGGCGGACATGGAGAAAGCGGCGCCCGGAGTGTCGGGGCTCGGAGTGTCGGGGCTCGGAGTGTCGGGGCCCGGAGTGTCGGGGCCCGGAGTGTCGGGGCCCGGAGTGTCGGGGCCCGGAGTGTCGGGGCTCGGAGTGTCGGGGCTCGGCTGGAGCGCGGCGGCGCTGCCCCTGGACGTGATCGTCAGTAAATTCCGGCTGCCGACACTGGTGAAACTGGGAAAAGGTAAAGCACGAGCGGTGCAGGGATGGTGGAGGGTAGATCGGCTGCGGGCGATCATTGCACCCCGTGATCGATGGAGAATACTCCGCTGTCTGCCTCTGACCGGCCGAGAGTCGCGCAGGGGCCGGTCGTGATGATTCCGTCTGGGGTCTCCAGGGCCGAGCAGCGCATTACCAAGTCACCATCTCTCCATAGTGCTGGGTACAGTCAGGGTGGGAGCAGGGACCCCCGGCCTGACATCAGGGAGTGGGGGCGCAGCAGAGACCTGTAAGTGCTAGTTATATATAGTCAGGAAGGAAATGAACTCTCCCTACATCACTGCACCCCCTGTCCCTGCACCCCCTGTCCCTGCACCCACTGTCCCTGCACCCACTGTCCCTGCACCCACTGTCCCTGCACCCACTGTCCCTGCACCCCCTGTCCCTGCACCCCCTGTCCCTGCACTCACTGTCCCTGCACCCCCTGTCCCTGCACCCCCTGTCCCTGCACCCCCTGTCCCTGCACCCCCTGTCCCTGCACCCACTGTCCCTGCACCCCCTGTCCCTGCACCCCCTGTCCCTGCACTCACTGTCCCTGCACCCCCTGTCCCTGCACCCCCTGTCCCTGCACCCACTGTCCCTGCACCCACTGTCCCTGCACCCCCTGTCCCTGCACCCCCTGTCCCTGCACTCACTGTCCCTGCACCCCCTGTCCCTGCACCCCCTGTCCCTGCACCCCCTGTCCCTGCACCCCCTGTCCCTGCACCCCCTGTCCCTGCACTCACTGTCCCTGCACCCCCTGTCCCTGCACCCCCTGTCCCTGCACCCCCTGTCCCTGCACCCACTGTCCCTGCACCCACTGTCCCTGCACTCCCTGTCCCTGCACTCACTGTCCCTGCACCCCCTGTCCCTGCACCCCCTGTCCCTGCACTCACTGTCCCTGCACCCCCTGTCCCTGCACCCCCTGTCCCTGCACCCCCTGTCCCTGCACCCACTGTCCCTGCACTCACTGTCCCTGCACCCACTGTCCCTGCACCCCCTGTCCCTGCACTCACTATCCTTGCACCCACTATCTCTGCGCCCACTGTCCCTGCACTCACTGTCCCTGCGCCGACTGTCCCTGCACCCACTGTCCCTGCACCCACTGCTGTCACTGTCCCTGCACCCACTGTCCCTGCACCCACTGTCCCTGCACTCACTGTCCCTGCACTCACTGTCCCTGCACCCACTGCTGTCACTGTCCCTGCACCCACTGTCCCTGCACCCACTGTCCCTGCACCCACTGTCCCTGCACTCACTGTCCTTGCACCCACTATCTCTGCGCCCACTGTCCCTGCACTCACTGTCCCTGCGCCGACTGTCCCTGCACCCACTGCTGTCACTGTCCCTGCACTCACTGTCCCTGCACCAAACTCACTGCGCCAACTGTCCCTGCACCCACTGTCTCTGCACCCACTGATGCTGCACTCACTGTCCCTGCACCCACTGTCCCTGCACCAAACTCACTGCGCCCACTGTCCCTGCACTCACTGTCCCTGCACCCACTGTCCCTGCACCAAACTCACTGCGCCCACTGTCCCTGCACTCACTGTCCCTGCACTCACTGTCCCTGCACCCACTGTCCCTGCACCAACTCACTGCACCCACTGTCCCTGCACCCACTGTCCCTGCACCCACTGCTGTCACTGTCCCTGCACTCACTGTCCCTGCACTCACTGTCCCTGCACCAAACTCACTGCGCCCACTGTCCCTGCACTCACTGTCCCTGCACCAAACTCACTGCGCCCACTGTCCCTGCACTCACTGTCCCTGCACCAAACTCACTGCGCCCACTGTCCCTGCACTCACTGTCCCTGCACTCACTGTCCCTGCACCCACTGTCCCTGCACCAACTCACTGCACTCACTGTCCCTGCACCCACTGTCCCTGCACCCACTGCTGTCACTGTCCCTGCACTCACTGTCCCTGCACTCACTGTCCCTGCACCCACTGTCCCTGCACCAACTCACTGCACCCACTGTCCCTGCACCCACTGTCCCTGCACTCAGTCCCTGCACCCATTGTCCCTGCACCCACTGCTGTCACTGTCCCTGCACTCACTGTCCCTGCGCCCACTGTCCCTGCACCCACTGTCTCTGCACTTACTGTCCCTGCACTCACTGTCCCTGCTCTCACTGCTGTCACTGTCCCTGCACTCACTGTTCCTGCACTCACTGTCCCTGCACTCACTGCTGTCACTGTCCCTGCGCTCACTGTCCCTGCACTCACTGTCCCTGCACTCACTGCTGTCACTGTCCTTGTACTCACTGTCCCTGCACCCACTATCCCTGCACCCACTGCTCCCACTGTCCCTGCACCCACTGTCCCTGCACCCACTGCTGTCACTGTCCCTGCGCCCACTGTCCCTGTACTCACTGTCCCTGCACTCACTGTCCCTGCTCTCACTGCTGTCACTGTCCCTGCACTCACTGTCCCTGCACTCACTGTCCCTGCACTCACTGCTGTCACTGTCCCTGCGCTCACTGTCCCTGCACCCACTGTCCCTGCACTCAATTTCCCTGCACTCACTGCTGTCACTGTCCCTGCGCTCACTGTCCCTGCACCCACTGTCCCTGCACTCACTGTCCTTGCACCCACTGTCCCTGCACTCACTGTCCCTGCGCCCACTGCTGTCACTGTCCCTGCATCCACTGTCCCTGCACTCACTGTCCCTGCACCAAACTCACTGCGCCCACTGTCTCTGCACCCACTGACGCTGCACTCACTGTCCCTGCACCCGCTGTCCCTGCACCAAACTCACTGCGCCCACTGTCCCTGCACTCACTGTCCCTGCACTCTCTCCTTGCGCCCACTGTCCCTGCACTCACTATCCCTGCACCCACTGTCCCTGCACCAAACTCACTGCGCCCACTGTCCCTGCACCCATTGTCCCTGCACTCAGTGTGCCTGCACTCATTGTCCCTGCACCAACTCACTGCACCCACTGTCCCTGCACCCACTGTCCCTGCACCCACTGTCCCTGCACCCACTGCTGTCACTGTCCCTGCACTCACTGTCCCTGCGCCCACTGTCCCTGCGCCCACTGTCCCTGTACTCACTGTCCCTGCACTCACTGTCCCTGCACTCACTGCTGTCACTGTCCCTGCACCCACTGTCCCTGTACTCACTGTCCCTGCACTCACTGTCCCTGCTCTCACTGCTGTCACTGTCCCTGCACTCACTGTCCCTGCACTCACTGTCCCTGCTCTCACTGCTGTCACTGTCCCTGCACTCACTGTCCCTGCACTCACTGCTGTCACTGTCCCTGCGCTCACTGTCCCTGCACCCACTGTCCCTGCACCCACTGTCCCTGCACTCACTGCTCTCACTGTCCCTGCACCCACTGTCACTGCACTCACTGCTGTCACTGTCCCTATGCTCACTGTCCCTGCACTCACTGTCCCTGCTCTCACTGCTGTCACTGTCCCTGCACTCACTGTCCCTGCTCTCATTGCTCTCACTGTCCCTGCACCCACTGCTGTCACTGTCCCTGCACTCACTGTCCCTGCTCTCATTGCTCTCACTGTCCCTGCACCCACTGCTCTCACTGTCCCTGCACTCACTGTCCCTTCACTCACTGCTGTCACTGTCTCTGCTGTCACTGTCCCTGAACTGTCAGCTCTGACTGTCACTGCTCTCACTGCTGTCACTGTCCCTGCACTCACTGTCTCTGCATTCACTGCTGTCACTGTCCCTGCGCTCAGGGTATGTGCACACGTCAGGATTTCTTGCAGAAATTTTCCTGGCAAAAACCAGACATTTCTGCCAGAAATCCGCATGCGTTTTTACCGCGATTTTGACGTGTTTTTGACACGTTTTTTGTGCGTTTTTTCCCAAATGCATAGAATAGCGGGAAAAAAGCAGAAAATCCGCAAAAATAATGAACATGCTCATTTTTTTACCGCGATGCGTTTTTTTCGCGGAAAAAAACGCATCCATGTGCACAAAACATGCAGAATGCATTCTAAATGATAGAATGCATAATGTATGCGTTTTTAATGAGTTTTTATAGCGTGAAAAAATGTGAAAAAAACGTGAAAAAACCTGTACGTGTGCACATAGCCTCACTCTCCCTGCACCAAATGCCCTGCACTCACTTCTTACTGTCTCTGCACTCACTGCTCTCAATGTCCCTGCACCCACAATCCCTGCACCAACTGTCCTTGCACTCGCTGCTCCCACTGTCCCTCACCTTCCCTCCTCTCGCTGTCCGTGCACTCACTCCTCTCACTTGTGTCATGGAGCTGCACATGGAGGTGTGGGGGGTCCTGTGCTGGAGCTGTACATTGTGGTGTGGGTTGTCCTGTGCTGGGGCTTCACATGGAGTTGTGAGGGGTCCTGTGTTGGGGCTGCACATGGTGTGGGGGGTCCTGTGTTGGGGCTGCACATGGAGGTGTGAGGGGTCCTGTGTTGGGGCTGCACATGGAGGTGTGGGGGTCCTGTGTTGGGGCTGCACATGGAGGTGTGGGGGGTCCTGTGTTGGGGCTGCACATGGAGGTGTGGGGGGTCCTGTGTTGGGGCTGCACATGGAGATGTGGGAGGTCCTGTGTTGGGGCTGCACATGGAGTTGTGAGGGGTCCTGTGTTGGGGCTGCACATGGAGGTGTGGGGGGTCCTGTGTTGGGGCTGCACATGGAGGTGTGGGGGGTCCTGTGTTGGGGCTGCACATGGAGGTGTGGGGGGTCCTGTGCTGGGGCTGCACATGGAGTTGTGAGGGGTCCTCTGTTGGGGCTGCACATGGAGTTGTGAGGGGTCCTGTGTTGGGGCTGCACATGGAGGTGTGGGGGGGTCCTGTGCTGGGGCTGCACATGGAGGTGTGGGGGGTCCTGTGCTGGGGCTGCACATGGAGGTGTGGGGGGTCCTGTGCTGGGGCTGCACATGGAGTTGTGAGGGGTCCTCTGTTGGGGCTGCACATGGAGTTGTGAGGGGTCCTGTGTTGGGGCTGCACATGGAGGTGTGGGGGGGTCCTGTGCTGGGGCTGCACATGGAGGTGTGGGGGGTCCTGTGCTGGGGCTGCACATGGAGGTGTGGGGGGTCCTGTGCTGGGGCTGCACATGGTCGTGTGGGAGGCCCTGTGTTGGGGCTGCACATGGAGGTGTAGGGGGTCCTGTGCTGGGGCTGTACATGGAGGTGTGGGGGGTCCTGTGTTGGGGCTGCACATGGAGTTGTGAGGGGTCCTGTGCTGGGGCTGCACATGGAGGTGTGGGGGTCCTGTGCTGGAGCTGCACATGGAGGTGTGGGGGTCCTGTGCTGGGGCTGCACATGGTCGTGTGGGAGGTCCTGTGTTGGGGCTGCACATGGAGGTGTAGGGGGTCCTGTGCTGGGGCTGTACATGGAGGTGTGGGGGGTCCTGTGCTGGGGCTGCACATGGAGGTGTGGGGGTCCTGTGCTGGGGCTGCACATGGAGGTGTGGGGGTCCTGTGCTGGGGCTGCACATGGAGGTGTGGGGGTCCTGTGCTGGGGCTGCACATGGAGGTGTGGGGGTCCTGTGCTGGGGCTGCACATGGAGGTGTGGGCGGTCCTGTATTGGGGCTGAACATGGAGGTGTAGGGGGTCCTGTGCTGGGGCTGCACATGGAGGTGTGGGGGGTCCTGTGCTGGGGCTGCACATGGAGGTGTAGGGGGTCCTGTGCTGGGGCTGTACATGGAGGTGTGGGGGGTCCTGTGCTGGGGCTGCACATGGAGGTGTGGGGGGTCCTGTGCTGGGGCTGCACATGGAGGTGTGGGGGGTCCTGTGCTGGGGCTGCACATGAAGGTGTGGGGGGTCCTGTGCTGGGGCTGCACATGGTGGTGTGGTTGTTCCTGTGCTGGGGCTGCACATGGAGGTAAGGGGGGTCCTGTGTTGAGGCTGCACATGGTTGTGTGGGGGGTCTTGTATTGGGGCTCCACATGGTGGGATTCTCCCCTCCCCCACATTATCTTCGGACCCTCTGTGCGGTGAGTGCTGCCCCCTGTAGGACGCTTTTTCTGTAGGCTTTTTAATAGCAAAAATACCAGCAAAGTTGAGTCAAAGCCCAATTTCTCTCTCCTTAAACAGTAAACAGCACAGAGAAAAAATAATAAAATATAACTTTTAATAATATATTTCTTAAAACTACCCCAACAAACAAAAATAATATGATATAGTGCACGTCAAAATTACACTCAATCAATTACAACGTCCATCCGGACAGACATATCATAGGGATGTAAAAACTCTCATAAACCAGAGTCCCTAAAAATACATATGACAAACCAATTCTGATTAGATAGAGTGCCCAATCAAAAAAAGGTTAGTAGGTAGACCGTGTGCTCATAAATCCCGGCATCATACCCGATGCTCTTGTTAAAAAGGGATATCAACACAGTCTATATGTGGATTCCTTAGCCTGGTTGCATATGTAAACACCAACACAAAATAAATCAGGAAAAAGGGAGGATCTCACCCATCAGTCGAGCAGGTACCAGTCATCTCCTCTTAATTCCCAGACAACCAGGTTTCCATGGAGGGAGTAGATCACATGTAGACCTAATACGCCCTGTATAGGCTAGAATGGCCCTGATCCCCAAACTCCCGCCCTTACAAGGGCAGTCCACATCTGACCCTTATACTCATAGCCCTATTTGTCCCTGTACAACCCGACGCGTTTCGTCTTCACCACGACTCCTCAGGGGAACTGTACTCTCTAATAGGGAACAAAAGTTCTTACATGGGGGACTAGGGTTCAGTCCTGATACTACTTGGGCTAAATGTGGTATGTCACCACGCCCCCTTTTAGTTATTTATATAGGCATGCCCACAAATTAATGACTAGATGTCCAATCATAATCACTCACCCATTTGAATTCCACCGCTCTCACACGCCATAGCTTGCACTACACGTGTCTTGCAAAATGGCTGCAACACTTCCGGTTCACTTTCCGGAGGTCACAACCACTCACCATTACCATAGTGACCGCATATGCGTCCGGCGCATTGTGTAGATCGTGGCCGTTCTACATCCGGTTTGCGATCCGGAAGTTACGTTCCTGTCCCTCGGAGCACACGCTCACCTCACGCGCCAATCTCCTTAGCAACCTCTAAGACGCCCAGACAGAGCGGCCGCCCGTATAAGTGATGGCCGCTTCACATCCGGTTTGCAGTCCGGAAGTTGCAGGCGTGTCGCTTAGAGCAAACCCCTACCTCACGTGACAACCTCCATAGTAACCACTACAACGCATAAACCACTACCGGCCGCAACTCTTCCATAACACAGTTGGAGATCTCTCCTTGGACACCTATATTTATTATCAATATTTTAGATGGCTTATTGCGTCAAATTAACCCCATCAGGGAATTGTGATAGAAAGCGGAAGACTAATCAAATAAATCTTGGTTATGCAATAATCAAACCTCTACCCACCGCTATTCTTATGCAAAGAGACAGGATGGCTATAACAATATCTTAAAATTAAATTCTAATTCAGCCAATATTACCCTGTCCCACTACATTATAAAGTCATACATGGTGAGTATATTGTCATTACTCCCAAGCTATGGGTAATAATCTCAGAAATGGCATTTAACGGGTAGTTGAATTCACAAAACATAGTATTGACAGTTCGTAAGCCAAAGACGAGCCCTCAGAACAGCTCACAATCAAAGTATCTCAAATAAAACAGCTATAGTTAATTTGCTCATTGAGCCCTCTTGGGGCTACCGTATTTAGGTGGAATATCCATCTTGTTTCTTTTTGCAGAATAATTTTATCCCAGTTACCCCCTCTTACGGGCTTTGCCACTTTCTCAATACCCATAAATTTTATGGAGTTTGTATTACCAGCCTGACAGCTATTCACATGTCGTGCAACTGGAGTTTCTCTCTTATGTATCACGTCTCCAATGTGTTCTCCTATTCTCCGTTCAAACTCTCTAATGGTTTTACCCACATATTCCTTTCCACATACACAAGAGACTAGATACACTATCCCTTTAGTACTACAATTGATAAACTCTCTTATCATGTATTCTTTTCCAGTAATATTGCTAGTGAATTTGTCACCTGTAGCAACATGGGAACACGCCACACAGTGTCCGCATCTGAAACAACCCTTTGTGTCACTATTTAACCATGTCCTAGGCACAGCGTTTTTAAAATGGCTCTTGACTAATCTATCCTTTAATGACCGACCTCTTCTATAGGAAATGAGCGGTCGCTCAGAAAGCTGATCACCAATATCTGGATCCATCAGTAAAATGGACCAGTGTTTGGTGAGGACCCTTCGCACTTCAGATGCACCATTGTCAAACGTTGTAATCAGCCTCATTTGCCCACCATCCTCTGATCTACGGGCTGGTCTTAACAACTCAGACCTACTCTTCTGTTTGACCTCCTTATAAGCCCGCTTCAGAACATCAGGAGGATACCCCCTTTCCAAGAACTTACTACGAAGTTCCTTAGCCTGCGCCTCGAAATCCTCTTCTGTGGAGCAATTTCTGCGGATCCTGAGGTACTGACCTTTGGGTATACCTCTTTTTAAATGGGTTGGATGACAACTATCCCATTTTAATAATGCATTTGTTGCGGTAGGTTTTTTATATGTACATGTGGTCAAGATACCACCATCACCTTTCCTGATCAGAATGTCCAGGAATGGCAGAGTTGACGAGTCTATCACAGATGTGAAGTAAAGACCTAAGTCATTACGATTGAGAGTATCCACAAATAGTGAAAAATTTTTTGCCGAATCACTCCAAATTACCAAGACATCGTCAATATACCGGGTCCATAATTCTATGGACCCGGCATAATCCATATCATTTCCAAAAACACATGTCTCCTCCCACCAGCCCAGGAACAAATTTGCGTACGTGGGGGCACAAGGGCACCCCATCGCAGTGCCCCTGAGCTGGTGGTAGATCTTATGGTCAAAGAGGAAAAAATTGTGTGTTAGGCAAAACCGCATAAGTCTCAACACAAAATCGTTGTGATCACAAAATTGGCACCCTCTGGTACTCAAGAAATATTTAATTGCCTCAAGGCCTTTATCATAACCAAGATTTATTTGATTAGTCTTCCGCTTTCTATCACAATTCCCTGATGGGGTTAATTTGACGCAATAAGCCATCTAAAATATTGATAATAAATATAGGTGTCCAAGGAGAGATCTCCAACTGTGTTATGGAAGAGTTGCGGCCGGTAGTGGTTTATGCGTTGTAGTGGTTACTATGGAGGTTGTCACGTGAGGTAGGGGTTTGCTCTAAGCGACACGCCTGCAACTTCCGGACTGCAAACCGGATGTGAAGCGGCCATCAGTGATCAGTGATCAGTGATGGCCGCTTCACATCCGGTTTGCAGTCCGGAAGTTGCAGGCGTGTCGCTTAGAGCAAACCCCTACCTCACGTGACAACCTCCATAGTAACCACTACAACGCATAAACCACTACCGGCCGCAACTCTTCCATAACACAGTTGGAGATCTCTCCTTGGACACCTATATTTATTATCAATATTTTAGATGGCTTATTGCGTCAAATTAACCCCATCAGGGAATTGTGATAGAAAGCGGAAGACTAATCAAATAAATCTTGGTTATGATAAAGGCCTTGAGGCAATTAAATATTTCTTGAGTACCAGAGGGTGCCAATTTTGTGATCACAACGATTTTGTGTTGAGACTTATGCGGTTTTGCCTAACACACAATTTTTTCCTCTTTGACCATAAGATCTACCACCAGCTCAGGGGCACTGCGATGGGGTGCCCTTGTGCCCCCACGTACGCAAATTTGTTCCTGGGCTGGTGGGAGGAGACATGTGTTTTTGGAAATGATATGGATTATGCCGGGTCCATAGAATTATGGACCCGGTATATTGACGATGTCTTGGTAATTTGGAGTGATTCGGCAAAAAATTTTTCACTATTTGTGGATACTCTCAATCGTAATGACTTAGGTCTTTACTTCACATCTGTGATAGACTCGTCAACTCTGCCATTCCTGGACATTCTGATCAGGAAAGGTGATGGTGGTATCTTGACCACATGTACATATAAAAAACCTACCGCAACAAATGCATTATTAAAATGGGATAGTTGTCATCCAACCCATTTAAAAAGAGGTATACCCAAAGGTCAGTACCTCAGGATCCGCAGAAATTGCTCCACAGAAGAGGATTTCGAGGCGCAGGCTAAGGAACTTTGTAGTAAGTTCTTGGAAAGGGGGTATCCTCCTGATGTTCTGAAGCGGGCTTATAAGGAGGTCAAACAGAAGAGTAGGTCTGAGTTGTTAAGACCAGCCCGTAGATCAGAGGATGGTGGGCAAATGAGGCTGATTACAACGTTTGACAATGGTGCATCTGAAGTGCGAAGGGTCCTCACCAAACACTGGTCCATTTTACTGATGGATCCAGATATTGGTGATCAGCTTTCTGAGCGACCGCTCATTTCCTATAGAAGAGGTCGGTCATTAAAGGATAGATTAGTCAAGAGCCATTTTAAAAACGCTGTGCCTAGGACATGGTTAAATAGTGACACAAAGGGTTGTTTCAGATGCGGACACTGTGTGGCGTGTTCCCATGTTGCTACAGGTGACAAATTCACTAGCAATATTACTGGAAAAGAATACATGATAAGAGAGTTCATCAATTGTAGCACTAAAGGGATAGTGTATCTAGTCTCTTGTGTATGTGGAAAGGAATATGTGGGTAAAACCATTAGAGAGTTTGAACGGAGAATAGGAGAACACATTGGAGACGTGATACATAAGAGAGAAACTCCAGTTGCACGACATGTGAATAGCTGTCAGGCTGGTAATACAAACTCCATAAAATTTATGGGTATTGAGAAAGTGGCAAAGCCCGTAAGAGGGGGTAACTGGGATAAAATTATTCTGCAAAAAGAAACAAGATGGATATTCCACCTAAATACGGTAGCCCCAAGAGGGCTCAATGAGCAAATTAACTATAGCTGTTTTATTTGAGATACTTTGATTGTGAGCTGTTCTGAGGGCTCGTCTTTGGCTTACGAACTGTCAATACTATGTTTTGTGAATTCAACTACCCGTTAAATGCCATTTCTGAGATTATTACCCATAGCTTGGGAGTAATGACAATATACTCACCATGTATGACTTTATAATGTAGTGGGACAGGGTAATATTGGCTGAATTAGAATTTAATTTTAAGATATTGTTATAGCCATCCTGTCTCTTTGCATAAGAATAGCGGTGGGTAGAGGTTTGATTATTGCATAACCAAGATTTATTTGATTAGTCTTCCGCTTTCTATCACAATTCCCTGATGGGGTTAATTTGACGCAATAAGCCATCTAAAATATTGATAATAAATATAGGTGTCCAAGGAGAGATCTCCAACTGTGTTATGGAAGAGTTGCGGCCGGTAGTGGTTTATGCGTTGTAGTGGTTACTATGGAGGTTGTCACGTGAGGTAGGGGTTTGCTCTAAGCGACACGCCTGCAACTTCCGGACTGCAAACCGGATGTGAAGCGGCCATCACTTATACGGGCGGCCGCTCTGTCTGGGCGTCTTAGAGGTTGCTAAGGAGATTGGCGCGTGAGGTGAGCGTGTGCTCCGAGGGACAGGAACGTAACTTCCGGATCGCAAACCGGATGTAGAACGGCCACGATCTACACAATGCGCCGGACGCATATGCGGTCACTATGGTAATGGTGAGTGGTTGTGACCTCCGGAAAGTGAACCGGAAGTGTTGCAGCCATTTTGCAAGACACGTGTAGTGCAAGCTATGGCGTGTGAGAGCGGTGGAATTCAAATGGGTGAGTGATTATGATTGGACATCTAGTCATTAATTTGTGGGCATGCCTATATAAATAACTAAAAGGGGGCGTGGTGACATACCACATTTAGCCCAAGTAGTATCAGGACTGAACCCTAGTCCCCCATGTAAGAACTTTTGTTCCCTATTAGAGAGTACAGTTCCCCTGAGGAGTCGTGGTGAAGACGAAACGCGTCGGGTTGTACAGGGACAAATAGGGCTATGAGTATAAGGGTCAGATGTGGACTGCCCTTGTAAGGGCGGGAGTTTGGGGATCAGGGCCATTCTAGCCTATACAGGGCGTATTAGGTCTACATGTGATCTACTCCCTCCATGGAAACCTGGTTGTCTGGGAATTAAGAGGAGATGACTGGTACCTGCTCGACTGATGGGTGAGATCCTCCCTTTTTCCTGATTTATTTTGTGTTGGTGTTTACATATGCAACCAGGCTAAGGAATCCACATATAGACTGTGTTGATATCCCTTTTTAACAAGAGCATCGGGTATGATGCCGGGATTTATGAGCACACGGTCTACCTACTAACCTTTTTTTGATTGGGCACTCTATCTAATCAGAATTGGTTTGTCATATGTATTTTTAGGGACTCTGGTTTATGAGAGTTTTTACATCCCTATGATATGTCTGTCCGGATGGACGTTGTAATTGATTGAGTGTAATTTTGACGTGCACTATATCATATTATTTTTGTTTGTTGGGGTAGTTTTAAGAAATATATTATTAAAAGTTATATTTTATTATTTTTTCTCTGTGCTGTTTACTGCTTTTTAATAGCAAGCCTTCATAATCTAGCTGTGGCTCCATGTTCAGGCTGGTGGTCTCTGGTGGAGAATCAGGTCTCGGACCCCCCTGTGGCTGGTGCTGGTCCTCGGTGCCCGCTCCTATGGTGCCGCCTCATTAACATGCAGGAGCAGTGAGCAGCTGGCATCACTGGCATTATCCCCACACACAGGACCCCTGTTCATCACTCCCCTCCCCCCAAACCTTTATCCTCTCCCCAGCCCCCTGCACCACTCAGACTGGGAATGGGGGGATATTAACCCCCGGACGTCCGAAACACGGCCGAGCAACATGCCCCCCCAAACATCACACAGGATTAGATACACAGCTCAGCAGTCAGTATCACACAGGAGAGGATTAGATACACGGCTCAGCAGACAGTATCACACAGGAGAGGATTAGATACACGGCTCAGCAGTCAGTATCACACAGGATAGGATTAGATACACAGCTCAGCAGTCAGTATCACATAGGATAGGATTAGATACACGGCTCAGCAGACAGTATCACACAGGATAGGATTAGATACACGGCTCAGCTGTCAGTATCACACAGGATAGGATTAGATACACAGCTCAGCAGACAGTACCACACAGGATAGGATTAGATACACGGCTCAGCAGTCAGTATCACACAGGAGAGGATTAGATACACGGCTCTGCAGACAGTATCACACAGGATAGGATTAGATACACGGCTCTGCAGACAGTATCACACAGGAGAGGATTAGATACACGGCTCAGCAGTCAGTATCACACAGGAGAGGATTAGATACACGGCTCTGCAGACAGTATCACACAGGATAGGATTAGATACACAGCTCAGCAGTCAGTATCACATAGGATAGGATTAGATACACGGCTCAGCAGACAGTATCACACAGGATAGGATTAGATACACGGCTCAGCTGTCAGTATCACACAGGATAGGATTAGATACACAGCTCAGCAGACAGTACCACACAGGATAGGATTAGATACACGGCTCAGCAGTCAGTATCACACAGGAGAGGATTAGATACACGGCTCTGCAGACAGTATCACACAGGATAGGATTAGATACACGGCTCAGCTGTCAGTATCACACAGGAGAGGATTAGATACACAGCTCAGCAGACAGTACCACACAGGATAGGATTAGATACACGGCTCAGCAGTCAGTATCACACAGGAGAGGATTAGATACACGGCTCTGCAGACAGTATCACACAGGATAGGATTAGATACACGGCTCTGCAGACAGTATCACACAGGAGAGGATTAGATACACGGCTCAGCAGTCAGTATCACACAGGATAGGATTAGATACACGGCTCAGCAGTCAGTATCACACAGGAGAGGATTAGATACACGGCTCAGCAGACAGTATCACACAGGATAGGATTAGATACACGGCTCAGCAGACAGTATCACACAGGAGAGGATTAGATACACGGCTCAGCAGACAGTATCACACAGGAGAGGATTAGATACACGGCTCTGCAGACAGTATCACACAGGAGAGGATTAGATACACGGCTCAGCAGACAGTATCACACAGGATAGGATTAGATACACGGCTCAGCAGACAGTATCACACAGGAGAGGATTAGATACACGGCTCTGCAGACAGTATCACACAGGATAGGATTAGATACACGGCTCAGCAGACAGTATGACACAGGAGAGGATTAGATACACAGCTCAGCAGTCAGTATCACACAGGATAGGATTAGATACACGGCTCTGCAGACAGTATCACACAGGAGAGGATTAGATACACGGCTCAGCAGACAGTATGACACAGGAGAGGATTAGATACACGGCTCAGCAGACAGTATGACACAGGATAGGATTAGATACACGGCTCTGCAGACAGTATCACACAGGATAGGATTAGATACACGGCTCAGCAGACAGTATGACACAGGAGAGGATTAGATACACAGCTCAGCAGTCAGTATCACACAGGAGAGGATTAGATACACGGCTCTGCAGACAGTATCACACAGGAGAGGATTAGATACACGGCTCAGCAGACAGTATCACACAGGAGAGGATTAGATACACGGCTCAGCAGACAGTATCACACAGGATAGGATTAGATACACGGCTCAGCAGACAGTATCACACAGGAGAGGATTAGATACACGGCTCAGCATTCAGTATCACACAGGAGAGGATTAGATACACGGCTCAGCAGTCAATATCACACAGGAGAGGATTAGATACACGGCTCAGCAGACAGTATCACAAAGGAGAGGATTAGATACACAGCTCAGCAGACAGTATCACACAGGATAGGATTAGATACATGGCTCTGCAGACAGTATCACAAAGGAGAGGATTAGATACACAGCTCAGCAGACAGTATCACACAGGATAGGATTAGATACATGGCTCTGCAGACAGTATCACACAGGAGAGGATTAGATACACGGCTCAGCAGTCAGTATCACACAGGAGAGGATTAGATACACGGCTCAGCAGACAGTATCACAAAGGAGAGGATTAGATACACAGCTCAGCAGACAGTATCACACAGGATAGGATTAGATACATGGCTCTGCAGACAGTATCACAAAGGAGAAGATTAGATACTCAGCTCAGCAGACAGTATCACAAAGGAGAGGATTAGATACACAGCTCAGCAGACAGTATCACACAGGATAGGATTAGATACATGGCTCTGCAGACAGTATCACACAGGAGAGGATTAGATACACGGCTCAGCATTCAGTATCACACAGGAGAGGATTAGATACACGGCTCAGCAGACAGTATCACAAAGGAGAGGATTAGATACACAGCTCAGCAGACAGTATCACACAGGATAGGATTAGATACACGGCTCTGCAGACAGTATCACACAGGAGAGGATTAGATACACGGCTCAGCAGTCAGTATCACACAGGAGAGGATTAGATACACAGCTCAGCAGACAGTATCACACAGGAGAGGATTAGATACACAGGTCAGCGGTCAGTATCACACAGGATAGGATTAGATACACGGCTCAGCAGACAGTATCACAAAGGAGAGGATTAGATACACGGCTCAGCATTCAGTATCACACAGGAGAGGATTAGATACACGGTTCAGCAGTCAATATCACACAGGAGAGGATTAGATACACGGCTCAGCAGACAGTATCACAAAGGAGAGGATTAGATACACGGCTCAGCAGTCAGTATCACACAGGATAGGATTAGATACACGGCTCTGCAGACAGTATCTCACAGGAGAGGATTAGATACACGGCTCAGCAGTCAGTATCACACAGGATAGGATTAGATACACGGCTCAGCAGACAGTATCACACAGGAGAGGATTAGATACACAGCTCAGCAGACAGTATCACACAGGAGAGGATTAGATACACGGCTCAGCAGTCAGTATCACACAGGATAGGATTAGATACACGGCTCAGCAGTCAGTATCACACAGGAGAGGATTAGATACACGGCTCAGCAGTCAATATCACACAGGATGGGATTAGATACACGCCTCAGCAGACAGTATCACAAAGGAGAGGATTAGATACAGTGTATCAGGCAGGTTATGGCTTGTGCTGATGTTTGGGGCTCACAGAGGATTCTCAGGACTGGGTAGAATAGTAACAAACCCTCAGCTGTGAGAAGTTCTGGTTCTGCACATGATTGACAGGTGTGAGGAGATTGTTCTGTCACTGACAGTCGGCAGAGGGAGTGATTGTGGGAGATGGGGATTCTGATTCCAATCTCCGGCTGTAGATCCTGGATCCTCTCCGCCTGATCCGATGATCGTCCTCCGCTCTCCAGGGTGCTGAGCCTCCAACATTTGCTTGTCCTGTGCTCCAGTCACATCCAGAGCTGCTATCAAACTTACTGTGCAATGTCATTCTCTAATCAGGTCCAGAGCTGCGCTTACAATTCTGCTATTACATCATGGCTTATACTCCGGTCACATCCAGAGCTGCCGTCACACATTGTAAATGAGGCTTTGTTAAATTGTATCCGTCCGGTCTGATCCCAGGGAGATTCTCTACTCTGGATACGTTTGGATTTTTTCACAAAGTTCCCGTAAATTTTAAAATATCAAATTTTCATTATAATCATTTAAATCAAACCCCATAGAAGAAGAGCGCAGCGGTGACGTAACACCGAACGGGAAGAGGGCGAAGGGCGCAAAGATCCAATACTGGAACAATGACCCTAGTACAGCCCTAAAAAACTGCCCCTGCCTAACGATGGAGGCGGGTACCCTACTAAACGATCTGAAGCCCCCGCTCACTGACGGCTGCCCCCATACACAACCCTAAGCATCACCCAACCTATATAAACATCAGAAAAGCAGGGAACAATGAGCTTGTGGACACGGACAAAGTCCGCACTGGAAAAGCTCAGTCCATATAGAAGGGTCCGAGGCTCGGCTCCCAGTCTCAGGTCCAGTCTCAGCTCCCAGTCTCAGCTCCCAGTCTCAGGTCCAGTCTCAGCTCCCAGTCTTGGCTCCCAGTCTCAGGTCCAGTCTCGGCTCCCAGTCTCAGGTCCAGTCTCGGCTCCCAGTCTCGGCTCCCAGTCTCGGCTCCCAGTCTCGGCTCCCAGTCTAATGTCCAGTCTCGGCTCCCAGTCTCATGTCCAGTCTCAGGTTCCAGTCTCAGGTTCCAGTCTCAGGTTCCAGTCTCGGCTCCCAGTCTCGGGTCCAGTCTCGGGTCCAGTCTCAGGTCCAGTCTCAGCTCCCAGTCTCAGGTTCCAGTCTCAGGTTCCAGTCTCAGGTCCAGTCTCGGCTCCCAGTCTCAGGTCCAGTCTCAGGTTCCAGTCTCAGGTTCCAGTCTCAGCTCCCAGTCTTGGCTCCCAGTCTCAGGTCCAGTCTCAGCTCCCAGTCTTGGCTCCCAGTCTCAGGTCCAGTCTCGGCTCCCAGTCTCAGGTCCAGTCTCGGCTCCCAGTCTCGGCTCCCAGTCTCATGTCCAGTCTCGGCTCCCAGTCTCATGTCCAGTCTCGGCTCCCAGTCTCAGGTCCAGTCTCAGGTTCCAGTCTCAGGTTCCAGTCTCAGGTTCCAATCTCAGGTTCCAGTCTCGGCTCCCAGTCTCGGGTCCAGTCTCGGGTCCAGTCTCAGGTCCAGTCTCAGATTCCAGTCTCAGGTTCCAGTCTCGGCTCCCAGTCTCGGGTCCAGTCTCGGGTCCAGTCTCAGGTCCAGTCTCAGCTCCCAGTCTCAGGTTCCAGTCTCAGGTTCCAGTCTCGGCTCCCAGTCTCGGCTCCCAGTCTCGGCTCCCAGTCTCATGTCCAGTCTCGGCTCCCAGTCTCATGTCCAGTCTCGGCTCCCAGTCTCAGGTCCAGTCTCGGCTCCCAGTCTCAGGTCCAGTCTCGGCTCCCAGTCTCAGGTCCAGTCTCGGCTCCCAGTCTCAGGTCCAGTCTCGGCTCCCAGTCTCAGGTCCAGTCTCGGCTCCCAGTCTCAGGTCCAGTCTCAGCTCCCAGTCTCGGCTCCCAGTCTCAGGTCCAGTCTCGGCTCCCAGTCTCGGGTCCAGTCTCAGCTCCCAGTCTCGGCTCCCAGTCTCAGGTCCAGTCTCATCTCCCAGTCTCAGGTCCCAGTCTCAGCTCCCAGTCTCAGGTCCCAGTCTCGGCTCCCAGTCTCAGGTCCCAGTCTCGGCTCCCAGTCTCAGGTCCCAGTCTCGGCTCCCAGTCTCAGGTCCAGTCTCGGCTTCCAGTCTCAGGTCCAGTCTCGGCTCCCAGTCTCAGGTCCAGTCTCGGCTCCCAGTCTCAGGTCCAGTCTCAGCTCCCAGTCTCAGGTCCCAGTCTCGGCTCCCAGTCTCAGGTTCCAGTCTCGGCTCCCAGTCTCAGGTCCAGCCTCAGCTCCCAGTCCAGGTTCCAGTCTCGGCTCCCAGTCTCAGGTCCAGTCTCAGCTCCCAGTCTCGGCTCCCAGTCTCAGGTCCAGTCTCAGCTCCCAGTCTCGGCTCCCAGTCTCAGGTCCAGTCTCGGCTCGTAGTCTCAGCTCCCAGTCTCGGTTCCCAGTCTCAGGTCCAGTCTCAGCTCCCAGTCTCAGGTCCCAGTCTCGGCTCCCAGTCTCAGGTCCAGTCTCAGCACCCAGTCTCGGCTCCCAGTCTCAGGTTACAGTCTCAGCTCCCAGTCTCAGGTCCAGTCTCGGCTCCCAGTCTCAGTTCCCAGTCTCGGTTCACAGTCTCAGGTCCAGTCTCGGCTCCCAGTCTCAGCTCCCAGTCTCAGGTCCCAGTCTCGGCTCCCAGTCTCAGGTCCAGTCTCAGCACCCAGTCTCGGCTCCCAGTCTCAGGTTACAGTCTCAGCTCCCAGTCTCAGGTCCAGTCTCAGCTCCCAGTCTCAGGTTCCAGTCTCAGGTCCCAGTCTCGGCTCCCAGTCTCAGGTCCAGTCTCGGCTCCCAGTCTCAGCTCCCAGTCTTGGCTCCCAGTCTCAGGTCCAGTCTCAGCTCCCAGTCTCGGCTCCCAGTCTCAGGTCCAGTCTCGGCTCCCAGTCTCAGTTCCCAGTCTCGGTTCACAGTCTCAGGTCCAGTCTCGGCTCCCAGTCTCAGCTCCCAGTCTCGGCTCCCAGTCTCGGCTCCCAGTCTCAGGTCCAGTCTCAGCTCCCAGTCTCGGCTCCCAGTCTCAGGTTCCAGTCTCGGCTCCCAGTCTCAGGTCCAGTCTCAGCTCCCAGTCTCAGGTTCCAGTCTCAGGTCCCAGTCTCGGCTCCCAGTCTCAGGTTCCAGTCTCGGCTCCCAGTCTCAGGTCCCAGTCTCAGCTCCCAGTCTCAGGTCCCAGTCTCGGCTCCCAGTCTCAGGTCCCAGTCTCGGCTCCCAGTCTCAGGTCCAGTCTCGGCTCCCAGTCTCAGGTCCAGTCTCAGCTCCCAGTCTCAGGTCCCAGTCTCGGCTCCCAGTCTCAGGTTCCAGTCTCGGCTCCCAGTCTCAGGTCCAGCCTCAGCTCCCAGTCCAGGTTCCAGTCTCGGCTCCCAGTCTCAGGTCCAGTCTCGGCTCCCAGTCTCGGCTTTCAGTCTCAGCTCCCAGTCTCGGCTCCCAGTCTCAGCTCCCAGTCTCGGCTCCCAGTCTCAGGTTCCAGTCTCAGCTCCCAGTCTCAGCTCCCAGTCTCAGGTTCCAGTCTCAGGTCCCAGTCTCGGCTCCCAGTCTCAGGTTCCAGTCTCGGCTCCCAGTCTCAGGTCCAGTCTCGGCTCCCAGTCTCAGGTCCAGTCTCAGGTCCAGTCTCAGCTCCCAGTCTCAGGTTCCAGTCTCAGGTTCCAGTCTCGGCTCCCAGTCTCAGGTCCAGTCTTGGGTCCAGTCTCAGGTCCAGTCTCGGCTCCCAGTCTCAGGTTCCAGTCTCAGGTCCCATTCTCGGCTCCCAGTCTCAGGTCCAGTCTCAGCTCCCAGTTTCAGGTTCCAGTCTCAGGTTCCAGTCTCATGTTCCAGTCTCATGTTCCAGTCTCATGTTCCAGTCTCATGTTCCAGTCTCAGGTCCAGTCTCCTCTCCCAGTCTCAGGTCCAGTCTCAGCTCCCAGTCTCAGGTTCCAGTCTCAGGTTCCAGTCTTGGCTCCCAGTCTCGGGTCCAGTCTCAGGTCCAGTCTCGGCTCCCAGTCTCAGGTTCCAGTCTCAGGTCCCAGTCTCGGCTCCCAGTCTCAGGTCCAGTCTCAGGTCAAGTCTCAGCTCCCAGTCTCAGGTTCCAGTCTCAGGTTCCATTCTCATGTTCCAGTCTCAGGTCCAGTCTCGGCTCCCAGTCTCAGGTCCAGTCTCAGCTCCCAGTCTCAGGTTCCAGTCTCAGGTTCCAGTCTTGGCTCCCAGTCTCGGCTCCCAGTCTCAGGTCCAGTCTCAGCTCCCAGTCTCAGGTTCCAGTCTCAGGTTCCAGTCTCGGCTCCCAGTCTCAGGTCCAGTCTCGGCTCCCAGTCTCGATGCGTTTTGTCCCTGCAGGTGACAGGATTCCTCAGGAGACACAGATCCCATTGAGGCCTGAATTGCCCATGCCTTATAGGACAATTGTATCCATCCTGAGAATGATCTAGGAGATGACTTGGACTTGGCTCTGGACTGACAAAGCTTCCTCCCCTGACTTGAGCTCCAGGCTGGTAACATTGTATAAATAGCTCCATTAGTAGGAATATTCGCTCTGTACATTTTTCCATGTTTCTATTGACTTGACAATGTGATTTGCAGAACTTGCCCTTATACAGTGATTATACAGTTACTGGGTACTGAGCTGTGGTGCTGTGTCCTGCTCAGCATGGAGGGAGCAGAACTATGAATGCAGCTCTGGATGTCACTAGATTACAGGTCAGTATGTGAAGTGCAGCTCTTCGTGGTGGACAGTGTCTGTTGGGACTGGGGGGCGGGATGTGCTGTGCGGGGACAGGAACCACATGGGAATCTTCCCCACATTGGAGGCTCCAGCTGCCCACACAGATGGCACTTATCTGCTCCAAGTGGCACAGAGCTGACATCATCACTACTGCATCCAGAGTCAATTCAGATGAGTAGTGGCAGGACAGGAGGAAGGAAGGGAGGTAGTGCCAGGAGGAGGGAAGGGGGGAGGTAGTGCCAGGAGGAGAGAAGGGGGAGGTAGTGCCAGGAGGAGAGAAGGGGGAGGTAGTGCCAGGAGGAGAGGAGGGGGGAGGTAGTGCCAGGAGGAGGGAAGGGGGGAGGTAGTGCCAGGAGGAGGGAAGGGGGGAGGTAGTACCAGGAGGAGAGGAGGGGGAGGTAGTGCCAGGAGGAGAGAAGGGGGAGGTAGTGCCAGGAGGAGAGGAGGGGGGAGGTAGTGCCAGGAGGAGGGAAGGGGGGAGGTAGTGCCAGGAGGAGAGAAGGGGGAGGTAGTACCAGGAGGAGAGGAGGGGGGAGGTAGTGCCAGGAGGAGAGAAAGGGGAGGTAGTGCCAGGAGGAGAGAAGGGGGAGGTAGTGCCAGGAGGAGGGAAGGGGGGAGGTAGTGCCAGGAGGAGGGAAGGGGGGAGGTAGTGCCAGGAGGAGAGAAGGGGGAGGTAATGCCAGGAGGAGAGGAGGGGGAGGTAGTGCCAGGAGGAGAGAAAGGGGAGGTAGTGCCAGGAGGAGAGAAGGGGGGAGGTAGTGCCAGGAGGAGAGAAGGGGGGGAGGTAGTGCCAGGAGGAGAGAAGGGGGGGAGGTAGTGCCAGGAGGAGAGAAGGGGGGGAGGTAGTGCCAGGAGGAGAGAAGGGGGGAGGTAGTGCCAGGAGGAGAGAAGGGGGGGATGTAGTGCCAGGAGGAGAGAAGGAGCAGGTAGTGCCTGGAGGAGGGAAGGGGGAGGTAGTGCCAGGGGGAGAGAAAGGGGAGGTAGTGCCAGGAGGAGAGAAGGGGGAGGTAGTGCCAGGAAGAAAGAAGAAGGGGGTAGTACCAGGAGGAGGAAAGGGGGGAGGTAGTGCCAGGAGGAAAGAAGGGGGGAGGAAGTGCCAGGAGGAGAGAAGGGGAGGTAGTGCCAGGAGGAGAGAAGGGGGAGGTAGTGCCAGGAGGAGAGAAGGGGGAGGTAGTGCCAAGAGGAGAGAAGGGGGAGGTAGTGCCAGGAGGAGAGAAGGGGGGAGGAAGTGCCAGGAGGAGAGAAGGGGAGGTAGTGCCAGGAGGAGAGAAGGGGGAGGTAGTGCCAGGAGGAGAGAAGGGGGAGGTAGTGCCAGGAGGAGAGAAGGGGGAGGTAGTGCCAGGAGGAGAGAAGGGGAGAGGTAGTGCCAGGAGGAGAGAAGGGGGAGGTAGTGCCAGGAAGAAAGAAGAAGGGGGTAGTACCAGGAGGAGGAAAGGGGGGAGGTAGTGCCAGGAGGAAAGAAGGGGGGAGGAAGTGCCAGGAGGAGAGAAGGGGAGGTAGTGCCAGGAGGAGAGAAGGGGGAGGTAGTGCCAGGAGGAGAGAAGGGGGAGGTAGTGCCAAGAGGAGAGAAGGGGGATGTAGTGCAAGGAGGAGAGAAGGGGGGAGGAAGTGCCAGGAGGAGAGAAGGGGAGGTAGTGCCAGGAGGAGAGAAGGGGGAGGTAGTGCCAGGAGGAGAGAAGGGGGAGGTAGTGCCAGGAGGAGAGAAGGGGGAGGTAGTGCCAGGAGGAGAGAAGGGGAGAGGTAGTGCCAGGAGGAGAGAAGGGGGAAGGTAGTGCCAGGAGGAGGGAAGGGGGAAGGTAGTGCCAGGAGGAGGGCAGGGGGAAGGTAGTGCCAGGAGGAGGGAAGAGGGAAGGTAGTGCCAGGAGGAGGGAAGGGGGAAGGTAGTGCCAGGAGGAGAGAAGGGGCTGTGGCAGGGGGAGGGCTCCTAATGGGAACATTAGTGTAGTGTATGGGAGTGATTCTTGATCTGGGGTCATGGTAGCTCCTTATTACAGATCTGGAACTGCAGGGAATGCACTGATCCCAGACAGCGGCTCTCCAGCTGATGCAAAACTACAATTCCCAGCATCCCCTGACCACCTAAGTGGGACAAAAACTTCCTATGACCAGAGGATGCCCGTGCGTCCACAAAATGGGCTAGCAGAGGGTTAACTATTACTGAGGAACTTACATCCCAAGCCTCTCTCTGTTATCAGCCACTTTCTCCCCCTACAGGGTAAGAATTAACATCTGTTATATGATACTTCTGTCAAAGTCCCCAGCCACGCTCTGAAAGCCCCTGCCCAAGTCCTGAATGTCCCTGCCCACCTGCCCATGTCCTGAAAGCCCCTGCCCACCTGCCCATGTCCTGAATGTCCCTGCCCATGTCCTGAATGTCCCTGCCCACCTGCCCATGTCCTAAATGTCCCTGCCCATGTCCTGAATGTCCCTGCCCACCTGCCCATGTCCTAAATGTCCCTGCCCACCTGCCCATGTCCTAAAAGCCCCTGCCCACCTGCCCATCCCTGCCCACCTGCCCATGTCCTGAAAGCCCCTGCCCACCTGCCCATGTCCTGAATGTCCCTGCCCATGTCCTGAATGTCCCTGCCCATGTCCTGAAAGCCCCTGCCCACCTGCCCATGTCCTGAATGTCCCTGCCCAAGTCCTGAATGTCCCTGCCCACCTGCCCATGTCCTAAAAGCCCCTGCCCACCTGCCCATCCCTGCCCACCTGCCCATGTCCTGAAAGCCCCTGCCCACCTGCCCATGTCCTGAATGTCCCTGCCCATGTCCTGAATGTCCCTGCCCACCTACCCATGTCCTGAAAGCCCCTGCCCACCTGCCCATGTCCTGAATGTCCCTGCCCATGTCCTGAAAGCCCCTGACCACCTGCCCATGTCCTGAATGTCCCTGCCCATGTCCTGAATGTCCCTGCCCACCTGCCCATGTCCTAAATGTCCCTGCCCACCTGCCCATGTCCTAAAAGCCCCTGCCCACCTGCCCATGTCCTGAATGTCCCTGCCCACCTGCCCATGTCCTGAAAGCCCCTGCCCACCTGCCCATGTCCTGAATGTCCCTGCCCATGTCCTGAAAGCCCCTGCCCACCTGCCCATGTCCTGAATGTCCCTGCCCATGTCCTGAATGTCCCTGCCCACCTGCCCATGTCCTAAATGTCCCTGCCCACCTGCCCATGTCCTAAAAGCCCCTGCCCACCTGCCCATGCCCTGAATGTCCCTGCCCATGTCCTGAATGTCCCTGCCCACCTGCCCATGTCCTAAATGTCCCTGCCCACCTGCCCATGTCCTGAATGTCCCTGCCCATGTCCTGAATGTCCCTGCCCATGTCCTGAATGTCCCTGCCCACCTGCCCATGTCCTAAAAGCCCCTGCCCACCTGCCCATCCCTGCCCACCTGCCCATGTCCTGAAAGCCCCTGCCCACCTGCCCATGTCCTGAATGTCCCTGCCCATGTCCTGAATGTCCCTGCCCATGTCCTGAAAGCCCCTGCCCACCTGCCCATGTCCTGAATGTCCCTGCCCATGTCCTGAATGTCCCTGCCCACCTGCCCATGTCCAAAATGTCCCTGCCCACCTGCCCATGTCCTAAAAGCCCCTGCCCACCTGCCCATGTCCTGAATGTCCCTGCCCACCTGCCCATGTCCTGAAAGCCCCTGCCCACCTGCACATGTCCTGAATTTCCCTGCCCATGTCCTGAATGTCCCTGCCCATGTCCTGAAAGCCCCTGCCCACCTGCCCATGTCCTGAATGTCCCTGCCCATGTCCTGAATGTCCCTGCCCACCTGCCCATGTCCTAAATGTCCCTGCCCACCTGCCCATGTCCTAAAAGCCCCTGCCCACCTGCCCATGTCCTAAATGTCCCTGCCCACCTGCCCATGTCCTGAATGTCTCTGCCCATGTCCTGAATGTCCCTGCCCACCTGCCCATGTCCTGAAAGCCCCTGCCCACCTGCCCATGTCCTGAATGTCCCTGCCCATGTCCTGAATGTCCCTGCCCATGTCCTGAAAGCCCCTGACCACCTGCCCATGTCCTGAATGTCCCTGCCCATGTCCTGAATGTCCCTGCCCACCTGCCCATGTCCTAAATGTCCCTGCCCACCTGCCCATGTCCTAAAAGCCCCTGCCCACCTGCCCATGTCCTGAATGTCCCTGCCCACCTGCCCATGTCCTAAATGTCCCTGCCCACCTGCCCATGTCCTGAATGTCCCTGCCCATGTCCTGAATGTCCCTGCCCATGTCCTGAATGTCCCTGCCCACCTGCCCATGTCCTAAATGTCCCTGCCCACCTGCCCATGTCCTAAAAGCCCCTGCCCACCTGCCCATCCCTGCCCACCTGCCCATGTCCTGAAAGCCCCTGCCCACCTGCCCATGTCCTGAATGTCCCTGCCCATGTCCTGAATGTCCCTGCCCATGTCCTGAAAGCCCCTGCCCACCTGCCCATGTCCTGAATGTCCCTGCCCATGTCCTGAATGTCCCTGCCCACCTGCCCATGTCCAAAATGTCCCTGCCCACCTGCCCATGTCCTAAAAGCCCCTGCCCACCTGCCCATGTCCTGAATGTCCCTGCCCACCTGCCCATGTCCTGAAAGCCCCTGCCCACCTGCACATGTCCTGAATTTCCCTGCCCATGTCCTGAATGTCCCTGCCCATGTCCTGAAAGCCCCTGCCCACCTGCCCATGTCCTGAATGTCCCTGCCCATGTCCTGAATGTCCCTGCCCACCTGCCCATGTCCTAAATGTCCCTGCCCACCTGCCCATGTCCTAAAAGCCCCTGCCCACCTGCCCATGTCCTAAATGTCCCTGCCCACCTGCCCATGTCCTGAATGTCTCTGCCCATGTCCTGAATGTCCCTGCCCACCTGCCCATGTCCTGAAAGCCCCTGCCCACCTGCCCATGTCCTGAATGTCCCTGCCCATGTCCTGAATGTCCCTGCCCATGTCCTGAAAGCCCCTGACCACCTGCCCATGTCCTGAATGTCCCTGCCCATGTCCTGAATGTCCCTGCCCACCTGCCCATGTCCTAAATGTCCCTGCCCACCTGCCCATGTCCTAAAAGCCCCTGCCCACCTGCCCATGTCCTGAATGTCCCTGCCCACCTGCCCATGTCCTGAAAGCCCCTGCCCACCTGCCCATGTCCTGAATGTCCCTGCCCATGTCCTGAATGTCCCTGCCCATGTCCTGAAAGCCCCTGCCCACCTGCCCATGTCCTGAATGTCCCTGCCCATGTCCTGAATGTTCCTGCCCACCTGCCCATGTCCTAAATGTCCCTGCCCACCTGCCCATGTCCTAAAAGCCCCTGCCCACCTGCCCATGCCCTGAATGTCCCTGCCCACCTGCCCATGTCCTGAAAGCCCCTGCCCACGTCCTGAATGTCCCTGCCCATGTCCTGAATGTCCCTGCCCATGTCCTGAAAGCCCCTGCCCACCTGCCCATGTCCTGAATGTCCCTGCCCATGTCCTGAATGTCCCTGCCCATGTCCTGAAAGCCCCTGCCCACCTGTCCATGTCCTGAATGTCCCTGCCCATGTCCTGAATGTACCTGCCCACCTGCCCATGTCCAAAATGTCCCTGCCCACCTGCCCATGTCGTAAAAGCCCCTGCCCACCTGCCCATGTCCTGAATGTCCCTGCCCACCTGCCCATGTCCTGAAAGCCCCTGCCCACCTGCACATGTCCTGAATTTCCCTGCCCATGTCCTGAATGTCCCTGCCCATGTCCTGAAAGCCCCTGCCCACCTGCCCATGTCCTGAATGTCCCTGCCCATGTCCTGAATGTCCCTGCCCACCTGCCCATGTCCTAAATGTCCCTGCCCACCTGCCCATGTCCTAAAAGCCCCTGCCCACCTGCCCATGTCCTAAATGTCCCTGCCCACCTGCCCATGTCCTGAATGTCCCTGCCCATGTCCTGAATGTCCCTGCCCACCTGCCCATGTCCTGAAAGCCCCTGCCCACCTGCCCATGTCCTGAATGTCCCTGCCCATGTCCTGAATGTCCCTGCCCATGTCCTGAAAGCCCCTGACCACCTGCCCATGTCCTGAATGTCCCTGCCCATGTCCTGAATGTCCCTGCCCACCTGCCCATGTCCTAAATGTCCCTGCCCACCTGCCCATGTCCTAAAAGCCCCTGCCCACCTGCCCATGTCCTGAATGTCCCTGCCCACCTGCCCATGTCCTGAAAGCCCCTGCCCACCTGCCCATGTCCTGAATGTCCCTGCCCATGTCCTGAATGTCCCTGCCCATGTCCTGAAAGCCCCTGCCCACCTGCCCATGTCCTGAATGTCCCTGCCCATGTCCTGAATGTCCCTGCCAACCTGTCCATGTCCTAAATGTCCCTGCCCACCTGCCCATGTCCTAAAAGCCCCTGCCCACCTGCCCATGCCCTGAATGTCCCTGCCCACCTGCCCATGTCCTGAAAGCCCCTGCCCACCTGCCCATGTCCTGAATGTCCCTGCCCATGTCCTGAATGTCCCTGCCCATGTCCTGAAAGCCCCTGACCACCTGCCCATGTCCTGAATGTCCCTGCACATGTCCTGAATGTCCCTGCCCATGTCCTAAATGTCCCTGCCCACCTGCCCATGTCCTAAAAGCCCCTGCCCACCTGCCCATGTCCTGAATGTCCCTGCCCACCTGCCCATGTCCTGAAAGCCCCTGCCCACCTGCCCATGTCCTGAATGTCCCTGCCCATGTCCTGAATGTCCCTGCCCATGTCCTGAAAGCCCCTGCCCACCTGCCCATGTCCTGAATGTCCCTGCCCATGTCCTGAATGTCCCTGCCAACCTGTCCATGTCCTAAATGTCCCTGCCCACCTGCCCATGTCCTAAAAGCCCCTGCCCACCTGCCCATGCCCTGAATGTCCCTGCCCACCTGCCCATGTCCTGAAAGCCCCTGCCCACCTGCCCATGTCCTGAATGTCCCTGCCCACCTGCCCATGTCCTAAAAGCCCCTGCCCACCTGCCCATGTCCTGAATGTCCCTGCCCATGTCCTGAAAGCCCCTGCCCACCTGCCCATGTCCTAAATGTCCCTGCCCACCTGCCCATGTCCTAAAAGCCCCTGCCCACCTGCCCATGTCCTGAATGTCCCTGCCCACCTGCCCATGTCCTGAATGTCCCTGCCCATGTCCTGAATGTCCCTGCCCATGTCCTGAATGTCCCTGCCCATGTCCTGAAAGCCCCTGCCCACCTGCCCATGTCCTGAATGTCCCTGCCCATGTCCTGAATGTCCCTGCCCACCTGCCCATGTCCTAAATGTCCCTGCCCATGTCCTAAAAGCCCCTGCCCACCTGCCCATGTCCTGAATGTCCCTGCCCATGTCCTGAAAGCCCCTGCCCACCTGCCCATGTCCTGAATGTCCCTGCCCATGTCCTGAATGTCCCTGCCCACCTGCCCATGTCCTAAATGTCCCTGCCCACCTGCCCATGTCCTAAAAGCCCCTGCCCATGTCCTGAATGTCCCTGCCCACCTGCCCATGTCCTGAAAGCCCCTGCCCACCTGCCCATGTCCTGAATGTCCCTGCCCATGTCCTGAATGTCCCTGCCCATGTCCTGAAAGCCCCTGCCCACCTGCCCATGTCCTGAATGTCCCTGCCCATGTCCTGAATGTCCCTGCCCACCTGCCCATGTCCTAAATGTCCCTGCCCACCTGCCCATGTCCTGAATGTCCCTGCCCATGTCCTGAATGTCCCTGCCCACCTGCCCATGTCCTAAATGTCCCTGCCCACCTGCCCATGTCGTAAAAGCCCCTGCCCACCTGCCCATGTCCTGAATGTCCCTGCCCACCTGCCCATGTCCTAAAAGCCCCTGCCCACCTGCCCATGTCCTGAATGTCCCTGCCCACCTGCCCATGTCCTGAATGTCCCTGCCCACCTGCCCATGTCCTGAATGTCCCTGCCCATGTCCTGAATGTCCCTGCCTACCTGCCCATGTCCTAAATGTCCCTGCCCACCTGCCCATGTCCTAAAAGCCCCTGCCCACCTGCCCATGTCCTGAATGTCCCTGCCCATGTCCTGAAAGCCCCTGCCCACCTGCCCATGTCCTGAATGTCCCTGCCCACCTGCCCATGTCCTAAATGTCCCTGCCCACCTGCCCATGTCCTGAATGTCCCTGCCCACGCTCTGAGAGTCCCGCCCACGCTTAGCGAGTTGCATGTGCAGCCTGTTCTCGCAGGCCGGAGCGTCCGCCATTCTCACGGTGCAGGACGCTGTCACTCAGGTCACACGGGGACAGTTCAATAGAAAAAGCAGAAAATGTATTTTCCTGTCGATCCCGGGAAGTCTGTGCCCCCCAGACCCATTACTGGTCGGTCACTGGTGCGCACTGTTATTAGGTTAGTGGTTTACTCTTACAGAAGTTCAGGAGGGGGCCGCTAATGTGCTCAAGGGGGCGATTACTGGAAGCGCGGACGCTGCGGCTGGTGGGCGATCAGGCTGAGGGAAAACTATCATCGAACACGTAGCGTTAATATCAGCGCAAATAAGATGTGTCAGTGCTGGAGGCCAATGGGGGATTGTCCACACTGAACACAATTGTGAGAAACTAAGAACCGTTTACATAGTTACTGACAGACAATGGTGAACATTCCAGAAGGTTCACACGTCTATTGACAAATACATGAAGTTACTGCGACGTCTCAATATTCCCAACAGAGCTGCCCCATAATAACAGCGATATCCACAGTGCTCCCCATAATAACAGCGATATCCACAGTGCCCCCATAATAACATCCACAGTGCCCCCATAATAACAGCGATATCCACAGTGTCCCCATAATAACAGTGATATCCACAGTGCTCCCATAATAACAGCGATATCCACAGTGTCCCCATAATAACAGTGATATCCACAGTGCTCCCCATAATAACAGCGATATCCACAGTGCCCCCATAATAACATCCACAGTGCCCCCATAATAACAGCGATATCCACAGTGCTCCCCATAATAACAGCGATATCCACAGTGCCCCCATAATAACATCCACAGTGCCCCCATAATAACAGCGATATCCACAGTGTCCCCATAATAACAGTGATATCCACAGTGCTCCCATAATAACAGCGATATCCACAGTGTCCCCATAATAACAGTGATATCCACAGTGCCCCCATAATAACAGTGATATCCACAGTGCTCCCATAATAACAGTGATATCCACAGTGCCCCCATAATAACAGTGATATCCACAGTGCCCCCATAATAACAGTGATATCCACAGTGTCCCCATAATAACAGTGATATCCACAGTGTCCCCATAATAACAGTGATATCCACAGTGTCCCCATAATAACAGTGATATCCACAGTGTCCCCATAATAACAGTGATATCCACAGTGTCCCCATAATAACAGTGATATCCACAGTGCCCCCATAATAACAGTGATATCCACAGTGCCCCATAATAACAGTGATATCCACAGTGTCCCCATAATAACAGCGATATCCACAGTGTCCCCATAATAACAGTGATATCCACAGTGTCCCCATAATAACAGTGATATCCACAGTGTCCCCATAATAACAGTGATATCCACAGTGTCCCCATAATAACAGTGATATCCACAGTGTCCCCATAATAACAGTGATATCCACAGTGCCCCATAATAACAGTGATATCCACAGTGCCCCCATAATAACAGTGATATCCACAGTGCCCCCATAATAACAGTGATATCCACAGTGTCCCCATAATAACAGTGATATCCACAGTGCTCCCATAATAACAGTGATATCCACAGTGCCCCCATAATAACAGTGATATCCACAGTGCCCCCATAATAACAGTGATATCCACAGTGTCCCCATAATAACAGTGATATCCACAGTGTCCCCATAATAACAGTGATATCCACAGTGCCCCCATAATAACAGTGATATCCACAGTGCTCCCATAATAACAGTGATATCCACAGTGCCCCCATAATAACAGTGATATCCACAGTGCCCCCATAATAACAGTGATATCCACAGTGTCCCCATAATAACAGTGATATCCACAGTGTCCCCATAATAACAGTGATATCCACAGTGTCCCCATAATAACAGTGATATCCACAGTGTCCCCATAATAACAGTGATATCCACAGTGCCCCCATAATAACAGCGATATCCACAGTGCCCCCATAATAACAGTGATATCCACAGTGCCCCCATAATAACAGCGATATCCACAGTGCCCCCATAATAACAGTGATATCCACAGTGCTCCCCATAATAACAGCGATATCCACAGTGCTCCCCATAATAACAGCGATATCCACAGTGCTCCCCATAATAACAGTGATATCCACAGTGCTCCCCATAATAACAGCGATATCCACAGTGCTCCCCATAATAACAGCGATATCCACAGTGCTCCCCATAATAACAGCGATATCCACAGTGCTCCCCATAATAACAGTGATATCCACAGTGCTCCCCATAATAACAGCGATATCCACAGTGCTCCCCATAATAACAGCGATATCCACAGTGCCCCCATAATAACAGTGATATCCACAGTGCCCCCATAATAACAACGATATCCACAGTGCCCCCATAATAACAGCGATATCCACAGTGCCCCCATAATAACAGTGATATCCACAGTGTCCCCATAATAACAGTGATATCCACAGTGCTCCCCATAATAACAGCGATATCCACAGTGCCCCCATAATAACAGTGATATCCACAGTGCCCCCATAATAACAACGATATCCACAGTGCCCCCATAATAACAGTGATATCCACAGTGCCCCCATAATAACAGTGATATCCACAGTGCCCCCATAATAACAGCGATATCCACAGTGCTCCCCATAATAACAGTGATATCCACAGTGCCCCCATAATAACAGTGATATCCACAGTGCCCCCATAATAACAGTGATATCCACAGTGTCCCCATAATAACAGTGATATCCACAGTGTCCCCATAATAACAGCGATATCCACAGTGCCCCCATAATAACAACGATATCCACAGTGCCCCCATAATAACAGTGATATCCACAGTGCTCCCCATAATAACAGTGATATCCACAGTGTCCCCATAATAACAGTGATATCCACAGTGTCCCCATAATAACAGTGATATCCACAGTGTCCCCATAATAACAGTGATATCCACAGTGTCCCCATAATAACAGTGATATCCACAGTGTCCCCATAATAACAGTGATATCCACAGTGTCCCCATAATAACAGTGATATCCACAGTGTCCCCATAATAACAGTGACATCCACAGTGTCCCCATAATAACAGTGATATCCACAGTGCCCCCATAATAACAGTGATATCCACAGTGTCCCCATAATAACAGCGATATCCACAGTGTCCCCATAATAACAGTGATATCCACAGTGTCCCCATAATAACAGTGATATCCACAGTGCTCCCCATAATAACAGTGACATCCACAGTGTCCCCATAATAACAGTGATATCCACAGTGCCCCCATAATAACAGTGATATCCACAGTGTCCCCATAATAACAGCGATATCCACAGTGTCCCCATAATAACAGTGATATCCACAGTGTCCCCATAATAACAGTGATATCCACAGTGCCCCATAATAACAGCGATATCCACAGTGTCCCCATAATAACAGCGATATCCACAGTGCTCCCCATAATAACAGCGATATCCACAGTGTCCCCATAATAACAGCGATATCCACAGTGTCCCCATAATAACAGTGATATCCACAGTGCCCCATAATAACAGTGATATCCACAGTGTCCCCATAATAACAGTGATATCCACAGTGCCCCATAATAACAGTGATATCCACAGTGCCCCCATAATAACAGCGATATCCACAGTGTCCCCATAATAACAGCGATATCCACAGTGTCCCCATAATAACAGTGATATCCACAGTGCCCCATAATAACAGTGATATCCACAGTGTCCCCATAATAACAGTGATATCCACAGTGTCCCATAATAACAGTGATATCCACAGTGCCCCATAATAACAGCGATATCCACAGTGTCCCCATAATAACAGTGATATCCACAGTGCTCCCCATAATAACAGTGATATCCACAGTGTCCCATAATAACAGTGATATCCACAGTGTCCCCATAATAACAGCGATATCCACAGTGTCCCCATAATAACAGCGATATCCACAGTGTCCCCATAATAACAGTGATATCCACAGTGCCCCATAATAACAGTGATATCCACAGTGTCCCCATAATAACAGCGATATCCACAGTGTCCCCATAATAACAGCGATATCCACAGTGCCCCCATAATAACAGCGATATCCACAGTGTCGCCATAATAACAGTGATATCCACAGTGTCGCCATAATAACAGTGATATCCACAGTGTCCCCATAATAACAACGATATCCACAGTGTCCCCATAATAACAGTGATATCCACAGTGCTCCCCATAATAACAGTGATATCCACAGTGTCCCCATAATAACAGTGATATCCACAGTGCCCCCATAATAACAGTGATATCCACAGTGCCCCCATAATAACAGTGATATCCACAGTGCCCCCATAATAACAGCGATATCCACAGTGCCCCCATAATAACAGTGATATCCACAGTGTCCCCATAATAACAGCGATATCCACAGTGTACCCATAATAACAGCGATATCCACAGTGCCCCCATAATAACAGTGATATCCACAGTGTCCCCATAATAACAGTGATATCCACAGTGTCCCCATAATAACAGTGATATCCACAGTGTCCCCATAATAACAACGATATCCACAGTGTCCCCATAATAACAGTGATATCCACAGTGCTCCCCATAATAACAGTGATATCCACAGTGTCCCCATAATAACAGTGATATCCACAGTGCCCCCATAATAACAGTGATATCCACAGTGCCCCCATAATAACAGTGATATCCACAGTGCCCCCATAATAACAGCGATATCCACAGTGCCCCCATAATAACAGTGATATCCACAGTGTCCCCATAATAACAGCGATATCCACAGTGTACCCATAATAACAGCGATATCCACAGTGCCCCCATAATAACAGTGATATCCACAGTGCCCCCATAATAACAGCGATATCCACAGTGTCCCCATAATAACAACGATATCCACAGTGTCCCCATAATAACAGTGATATCCACAGTGCCCCCATAATAACAGTGATATCCACAGTGCCCCCCATAATAACAGTGATATCCACAGCGTCCCATAATAACAGTGATATCCACAGTGTCCCCATAATAACAGTGATATCCACAGTGTCCCCATAATAACAGTGATATCCACAGTGCCCCCATAATAACAGTGATATCCACAGTGCCCCCATAATAACAGTGATATCCACAGTGCCCCCATAATAACAGCGATATCCACAGTGCCCCCATAATAACAGTGATATCCACAGTGTCCCCATAATAACAGCGATATCCACAGTGTACCCATAATAACAGCGATATCCACAGTGCCCCCATAATAACAGTGATATCCACAGTGTCCCCATAATAACAGCGATATCCACAGTGCCCCCATAATAACAGCGATATCCACAGTGCCCCCATAATAACAGTGATATCCACAGTGTCCCCATAATAACAGCGATATCCACAGTGTCCCCATAATAACAGCGATATCCACAGTGCCCCCATAATAACAGTGATATCCACAGTGTCCCCATAATAACAGTGATATCCACAGTGTCCCCATAATAACAGTGATATCCACAGTGCCCCCATAATAACAGTGATATCCACAGTGTCCCCATAATAACAGCGATATCCACAGTGTCCCCATAATAACAGTGATATCCACAGTGTCCCCATAATAACAGCGATATCCACAGTGCCCCCATAATAACAGTGATATCCACAGTGTCCCCATAATAACAGCGATATCCACAGTGTCCCCATAATAACAGTGATATCCACAGTGTCCCCATAATAACAGTGATATCCACAGTGCCCCCATAATAACAGTGATATCCACAGTGTCCCCATAATAACAGTGATATCCACAGTGCTCCCCATAATAACAGCGATATCCACAGTGTCCCCATAATAACAACGATATCCACAGTGCCCCCATAATAACAGTGATATCCACAGTGTCCCCATAATAACAGTGATATCCACAGTGCCCCCATAATAACAGTGATATCCACAGTGCCCCATAATAACAGTGATATCCACAGTGCCCCCATAATAACAGTGATATCCACAGTGCTCCCATAATAACAGTGATATCCACAGTGCCCCCATAATAACAGTGATATCCACAGTGCTCCCATAATAACAGTGATATCCACAGTGCTCCCATAATAACAGTGATATCCACAGTGCCCCCATAATAACAGTGATATCCACAGTGCTCCCATAATAACAGTGATATCCACAGTGTCCCCATAATAACAGCGATATCCACAGTGTCCCCATAATAACAACGATATCCACAGTGCCCCCATAATAACAGTGATATCCACAGTGTCCCCATAATAACAGTGATATCCACAGTGCTCCCCATAATAACAGCGATATCCACAGTGTCCCCATAATAACAACGATATCCACAGTGCCCCCATAATAACAGTGATATCCACAGTGTCCCCATAATAACAGTGATATCCACAGTGTCCCCATAATAACAGTGATATCCACAGTGCCCCCATAATAACAGTGATATCCACAGTGTCCCCATAATAACAGTGATATCCACAGTGCCCCCATAATAACAGTGATATCCACAGTGCCCCCATAATAACAGTGATATCCACAGTGTCCCATAATAACAGTGATATCCACAGTGTCCCATAATAACAGCGATATCCACAGTGCTCCCCATAATAACAGCGATATCCACAGTGTCCCCATAATAACAGTGATATCCACAGTGCCCCCATAATAACATCCACAGTGCCCCCATAATAACAGCGATATCCACAGTGCTCCCCATAATAACAACGATATCCACAGTGCTCCCCATAATAACAGTGATATCCACAGTGCCCCCATAATAACATCCACAGTGCCCCCATAATAACAGCGATATCCACAGTGTCCCCATAATAACAGTGATATCCACAGTGTCCCCATAATAACAGTGATATCCACAGTACCCCCATAATAACAGCGATATCCACAGTGTCCCCATAATAACAGTGATATCCACAGTGCCCCCATAATAACAACGATATCCACAGTGCCCCCATAATAACAGCGATATCCACAGTGCTCCCCATAATAACAACGATATCCACAGTGCCCCCATAATAACAGCGATATCCACAGTGTCCCCATAATAACAGTGATATCCACAGTGCCCCCATAATAACAGTGATATCCACAGTGTCCCCATAATAACAGTGATATCCACAGTGCCCCCATAATAACAGCGATATCCACAGTGTCCCCATAATAACAGTGATATCCACAGTGCCCCCATAATAACAACGATATCCACAGTGCCCCCATAATAACAGCGATATCCACAGTGCTCCCCATAATAACAACGATATCCACAGTGCCCCCATAATAACAGCGATATCCACAGTGTCCCCATAATAACAGTGACATCCACAGTGCCCCCATAATAACAGTGATATCCACAGTACCCCCATAATAACAGCGATATCCACAGTGTCCCATAATAACAGTGACATCCACAGTGCCCCCATAATAACAGTGACATCCACAGTGCCCCCATAATAACAGCGATATCCACAGTGCTCCCCATAATAACAGTGATATCCACAGTGTCCCATAATAACAGTGACATCCACAGTGTCCCCATAATAACAGTGACATCCACAGTGCCCCCATAATAACAGTGACATCCACAGTGCCCCCATAATAACAGCGATATCCACAGTGCTCCCCATAATAACAGTGATATCCACAGTACCCCCATAATAACAACGATATCCACAGTGCCCCCATAATAACAGTGATATCCACAGTACCCCCATAATAACAGCGATATCCACAGTGTCCCCATAATAACAGTGACATCCACAGTGCCCCCATAATAACAGCGATATCCACAGTGTCCCCATAATAACAGTGATATCCACAGTACCCCCATAATAACAACGATATCCACAGTGCCCCCATAATAACAGTGATATCCACAGTGTCCCCATAATAACAGTGATATCCACAGTGCCCCCATAATAACATCCACAGTGCCCCATAATAACAGTGATATCCACAGTGCTCCCCATAATAACAACAATATCCACAGTGCCCCCATAATAACAGTGATATCCACAGTGCCCCCATAATAACAGTGATATCCACAGTGTCCCCATAATAACAGTGACATCCACAGTGCCCCCATAATAACAGTGACATCCACAGTGCCCCCATAATAACAGTGATATCCACAGTGCCCCCATAATAACATCCACAGTGCCCCCATAATAACAGTGATATCCACAGTGCTCCCCATAATAACAGTGATATCCACAGTGCCCCCATAATAACAGTGACATCCACAGTGCCCCCATAATAACAGTGACATCCACAGTGCCCCCATAATAACAGTGATATCCACAGTGCCCCCATAATAACAGTGATATCCACAGTGTCCCCATAATAACAGCGATATCCACAGTGTCCCCATAATAACAGTGATATCCACAGTGTCCCCATAATAACAGTGATATCCACAGTGTCCCCATAATAACAGTGATATCCACAGTGTCCCATAATAACAGTGATATCCACAGTGCCCCCATAATAACAGTGATATCCACAGTGCCCCCATAATAACAGTGATATCCACAGTGCCCCCATAATAACAGTGATATCCACAGTGCCCCCATAATAACAGTGATATCCACAGTGCCCCCATAATAACAGTGACATCCACAGTGCCCCCATAATAACAGTGACATCCACAGTGCCCCCATAATAACAGTGATATCCACAGTGCCCCCATAATAACAGTGATATCCACAGTGTCCCCATAATAACAGTGACATCCACAGTGCCCCCATAATAACAGTGACATCCACAGTGCCCCCATAATAACAGTGACATCCACAGTGCCCCCATAATAACAGTGATATCCACAGTGCCCCCATAATAACAGTGATATCCACAGTGCCCCCATAATAACAGTGACATCCACAGTGCCCCCATAATAACAGTGACATCCACAGTGCCCCCATAATAACAGTGATATCCACAGTGCCCCCATAATAACAGTGATATCCACAGTGTCCCCATAATAACAGCGATATCCACAGTGTCCCCATAATAACAGTGATATCCACAGTGTCCCCATAATAACAGTGATATCCACAGTGTCCCATAATAACAGTGATATCCACAGTGCCCCCATAATAACAGTGATATCCACAGTGCCCCCATAATAACAGTGATATCCACAGTGCCCCCATAATAACAGTGATATCCACAGTGTCCCCATAATAACAACGATATCCACAGTGCCCCCATAATAACAGCGATATCCACAGTGTCCCCATAATAACAGTGATATCCACAGTGCCCCCATAATAACAGTGATATCCACAGTGCCCCCATAATAACAGTGACATCCACAGTGCCCCCATAATAACAGTGATATCCACAGTGCCCCCATAATAACAGTGATATCCACAGTGCCCCCATAATAACAGTGACATCCACAGTGCCCCCATAATAACAGTGACATCCACAGTGCCCCCATAATAACAGTGATATCCACAGTGCCCCCATAATAACAGTGATATCCACAGTGCCCCATAATAACAGCGATATCCACAGTGCCCCATAATAACAGTGATATCCACAGTGTCCCCATAATAACAGTGATATCCACAGTGCTCCCATAATAACAGTGATATCCACAGTGTCCCCATAATAACAGTGATATCCACAGTGCCCCCATAATAACAGTGATATCCACAGTGCCCCATAATAACAGTGATATCCACAGTGCCCCATAATAACAGTGATATCCACAGTGCCCCCATAATAACAGTGATATCCACAGTGTCCCCATAATAACAGCGATATCCACAGTGCCCCATAATAACAGCGATATCCACAGTGCCCCATAATAACAGTGATATCCACAGTGCCCCATAATAACAGTGATATCCACAGTGTCCCCATAATAACAGTGATATCCACAGTGTCCCCATAATAACAGCGATATCCACAGTGCCCCATAATAACAGCGATATCCACAGTGCCCCATAATAACAGTGATATCCACAGTGCCCCATAATAAGAGTGATATCCACAGTGCCCCATAATAACAGTGATATCCACAGTGTCCCCATAATAACAGTGATATCCACAGTGTCCCCATAATAACAGTGATATCCACAGTGCCCCATAATAACAGTGATATCCACAGTGTCCCCATAATAACAGTGATATCCACAGTGCCCCATAATAACAGTGACATCCACAGTGCCCCCATAATAACAGTGATATCCACAGTGTCCCCATAATAACAGTGATATCCACAGTGTCCCCATAATAACAGTGATATCCACAGTGCCCCCATAATAACAGTGATATCCACAGTGTCCCCATAATAACAGTGATATCCACAGTGCCCCCATAATAACAGTGATATCCACAGTGCCCCCATAATAACAGTGATATCCACAGTGCCCCCATAATAACAGTGATATCCACAGTGCCCCCATAATAACAGTGATATCCACAGTGCCCCCATAATAACAGTGATATCCACAGTGCCCCATAATAACAGTGATATCCACAGTGTCCCCATAATAACAGTGATATCCACAGTGTCCCCATAATAACAGTGATATCCACAGTGCCCCCATAATAACAGCGATATCCACAGTGCCCCCATAATAACAGTGATATCCACAGTGCCCCATAATAACAGCGATATCCACAGTGCCCCATAATAACAGTGATATCCACAGTGCCCCCATAATAACAGTGATATCCACAGTGCCCCCATAATAACAGCGATATCCACAGTGCCCCCATAATAACAGTGATATCCACAGTGCCCCATAATAACAGCGATATCCACAGTGCCCCATAATAACAGTGATATCCACAGTGCCCCCATAATAACAGTGATATCCACAGTGCCCCATAATAACAGCGATATCCACAGTGCCCCATAATAACAGTGATATCCACAGTGCCCCCATAATAACAGTGATATCCACAGTGCCCCCATAATAACAGTGATATCCACAGTGTCCCCATAATAACAGTGATATCCACAGTGCCCCCATAATAACAGTGATATCCACAGTGCCCCCATAATAACAGTGATATCCACAGTGCCCCCATAATAACAGTGATATCCACAGTGTCCCCATAATAACAGTGATATCCACAGTGCCCCCATAATAACAGTGATATCCACAGTGTCCCCATAATAACAGTGATATCCACAGTGCCCCATAATAACAGTGATATCCACAGTGCCCCATAATAACAGTGATATCCACAGTGCCTCCCCATAATAACAGCGATATCCACAGTGCCCCCCATAATAACAGTGATATCCACAGTGCCCCATAATAACAGTGATATCCACAGTGCCCCATAATAACAGTGATATCCACAGTGCCTCCCCATAATAACAGTGACATCCACAGTGTCCCCATAATAACAGTGATATCCACAGTGCCCCCATAATAACAGTGATATCCACAGTGTCCCCATAATAACAGTGATATCCACAGTGCCCCCATAATAACAGTGATATCCACAGTGCCCCCATAATAACAGTGATATCCACAGTGCCCCCATAATAACAGTGATATCCACAGTGTCCCCATAATAACAGTGATATCCACAGTGCCCCATAATAACAGTGATATCCACAGTGTCCCCATAATAACAGTGATATCCACAGTGTCCCCATAATAACAGTGATATCCACAGTGCCCCCATAATAACAGCGATATCCACAGTGCCCCCATAATAACAGTGATATCCACAGTGCCCCCATAATAACAGCGATATCCACAGTGCCCCCATAATAACAGCGATATCCACAGTGCCCCCATAATAACAGCGATATCCACAGTGCCCCCATAATAACAGTGATATCCACAGTGTCCCCATAATAACAGTGATATCCACAGTGTCCCCCATAATAACAGTGATATCCACAGTGCCCCCATAATAACAGTGATATCCACAGTGCCCCCATAATAACAGCGATATCCACAGTGCCCCCATAATAACAGCGATATCCACAGTGCCCCCATAATAACAGCGATATCCACAGTGCCCCCATAATAACAGTGATATCCACAGTGTCCCCATAATAACAGTGATATCCACAGTGTCCCCCATAATAACAGTGATATCCACAGTGCCCCCATAATAACAGCGATATCCACAGTGCCCCCATAATAACAGCGATATCCACAGTGCCCCCATAATAACAGCGATATCCACAGTGCCCCCATAATAACAGTGATATCCACAGTGTCCCCATAATAACAGTGATATCCACAGTGCCCCCATAATAACAGCGATATCCACAGTGCCCCCATAATAACAGTGATATCCACAGTGCCCCCATAATAACAGCGATATCCACAGTGCCCCCATAATAACAGCGATATCCACAGTGCCCCCATAATAACAGCGATATCCACAGTGCCCCCATAATAACAGTGATATCCACAGTGCCCCCATAATAACAGCGATATCCACAGTGCCCCCATAATAACAGTGATATCCACAGTGCCCCCATAATAACAGCGATATCCACAGTGCCCCCATAATAACAGCGATATCCACAGTGCCCCATAATAACAGCGATATCCACAGTGCCCCATAATAACAGTGATATCCACAGTGCCCCCATAATAACAGTGATATCCACAGTGCCCCCATAATAACAGCGATATCCACAGTGCCCCCATAATAACAGTGATATCCACAGTGCCCCATAATAACAGCGATATCCACAGTGCCCCATAATAACAGTGATATCCACAGTGCCCCCATAATAACAGTGATATCCACAGTGCCCCCATAATAACAGCGATATCCACAGTGCCCCCATAATAACAGTGATATCCACAGTGCCCCATAATAACAGCGATATCCACAGTGTCCCCATAATAACAGCGATATCCACAGTGTCCCCATAATAACAGTGATATCCACAGTGCCCCATAATAACAGTGATATCCACAGTGCCCCCATAATAACAGCGATATCCACAGTGCCCCATAATAACAGCGATATCCACAGTGTCCCCATAATAACAGTGATATCCACAGTGCCCCATAATAACAGTGATATCCACAGTGCCCCATAATAACAGCGATATCCACAGTGTCCCCATAATAACAGTGATATCCACAGTGCCCCCATAATAACAGCGATATCCACAGTGCCCCATAATAACAGTGATATCCACAGTGCCCCATAATAACAGTGATATCCACAGTGCCCCCATAATAACAGCGATATCCACAGTGCCCCATAATAACAGTGATATCCACAGTGCCCCATAATAACAGTGATATCCACAGTGTCCCCATAATAACAGTGATATCCACAGTGCCCCATAATAACAGTGATATCCACAGTGTCCCCATAATAACAGTGATATCCACAGTGCCCCATAATAACAGTGATATCCACAGTGCCCCCATAATAACAGCGATATCCACAGTGTCCCCATAATAACAGTGATATCCACAGTGTCCCATAATAACAGTGATATCCACAGTGCCCCCATAATAACAGTGATATCCACAGTGCCCCCATAATAACAGCGATATCCACAGTGCCCCATAATAACAGTGATATCCACAGTGTCCCCATAATAACAGTGATATCCACAGTGCCCCCATAATAACTGTGATATCCACAGTGCCCCCATAATAACAGTGATATCCACAGTGTCCCCATAATAACAGCGATATCCACAGTGTCCCCATAATAACTGTGATATCCACAGTGCCCCCATAATAACAGTGATATCCACAGTGTCCCATAATAACAGTGATATCCACAGTGCCCCCATAATAACAGTGATATCCACAGTGCTCCCATAATAACAGTGATATCCACAGTGTCCCCATAATAACAGTGATATCCACAGTGTCTCCATAATAACAGTGATATCCACAGTGCTCCCATAATAACAGTGATATCCACAGTGCCCCATAATAACAGTGATATCCACAGTGCCCCCATAATAACAGTGATATCCACAGTGCTCCCATAATAACAGTGATATCCACAGTGCCCCATAATAACAGTGATATCCACAGTGTCTCCATAATAACAGTGATATCCACAGTGCTCCCATAATAACAGTGATATCCACAGTGCCCCATAATAACAGTGATATCCACAGTGCCCCCATAATAACAGTGATATCCACAGTGCTCCCATAATAACAGTGATATCCACAGTGCCCCATAATAACAGTGATATCCACAGTGCTCCCATAATAACAGTGATATCCACAGTGCCCCATAATAACAGTGATATCCACAGTGTCCCCATAATAACAGTGATATCCACAGTGCCCCATAATTACAGTGATATCCACAGTGTCCCCATAATAACAGTGATATCCACAGTGCCCCCATAATAACTGTGATATCCACAGTGTCCCATAATAACAGTGATATCCACAGTGCCCCCATAATAACAGTGATATCCACAGTGTCCCCATAATAACAGCGATATCCACAGTGCCCCCATAATAACAGTGATATCCACAGTGTCCCCATAATAACAGTGATATCCACAGTGCCCCCATAATAACAGTGATATCCACAGTGCCCCCATAATAACAGTGATATCCACAGTGTCCCCATAATAACAGTGATATCCACAGTGCCCCATAATTACAGTGATATCCACAGTGCTCCCATAATAACAGTGATATCCACAGTGCTCCCATAATAACAGTGATATCCACAGTGCTCCCATAATAACAGTGATATCCACAGTGTCCCCATAATAACAGTGATATCCACAGTGCCCCATAATTACAGTGATATCCACAGTGCTCCCATAATAACAGTGATATCCACAGTGCTCCCATAATAACAGTGATATCCACAGTGCTCCCATAATAACAGTGATATCCACAGTGTCCCCATAATAACAGTGATATCCACAGTGCCCCATAATTACAGTGATATCCACAGTGTCCCCATAATAACAGTGATATCCACAGTGCCCCCATAATAACTGTGATATCCACAGTGTCCCATAATAACAGTGATATCCACAGTGCCCCCATAATAACAGTGATATCCACAGTGCTCCCATAATAACAGTGATATCCACAGTGCCCCCATAATAACAGTGATATCCACAGTGCCCCCATAATAACAGTGATATCCACAGTGCTCCCATAATAACAGTGATATCCACAGTGTCCCCATAATAACAGTGATATCCACAGTGCTCCCCATAATAACAGTGATATCCACAGTGTCCCATAATAACAGTGATATCCACAGTGCCCCCATAATAACAGTGATATCCACAGTGCTCCCATAATAACAGTGATATCCACAGTGCCCCCATAATAACAGTGATATCCACAGTGCCCCCATAATAACAGTGATATCCACAGTGCCCCCATAATAACAGTGATATCCACAGTGCCCCCATAATAACAGTGATATCCACAGTGCTCCCATAATAACAGTGATATCCACAGTGTCCCCATAATAACAGTGATATCCACAGTGCCCCCATAATAACAGTGATATCCACAGTGTCCCCATAATAACAGTAATATCCACAGTGCTCCCCATAATAACAGTGATATCCACAGTGTCCCATAATAACAGTGATATCCACAGTGCCCCATAATAACAGTGATATCCACAGTGCCCCATAATAACAGTGATATCCACAGTGCCCCATAATAACAGCGATATCCACAGTGTCCCCATAATAACAGTGATATCCACAGTGCCCCCATAATAACAGCGATATCCACAGTGCCCCATAATAACAGTGATATCCACAGTGCCCCATAATAACAGTGATATCCACAGTGCCCCCATAATAACAGCGATATCCACAGTGCCCCATAATAACAGTGATATCCACAGTGCCCCATAATAACAGTGATATCCACAGTGTCCCCATAATAACAGTGATATCCACAGTGCCCCATAATAACAGTGATATCCACAGTGTCCCCATAATAACAGTGATATCCACAGTGCCCCATAATAACAGTGATATCCACAGTGCCCCCATAATAACAGTGATATCCACAGTGTCCCATAATAACAGTGATATCCACAGTGCCCCCATAATAACAGTGATATCCACAGTGCCCCCATAATAACAGCGATATCCACAGTGCCCCATAATAACAGTGATATCCACAGTGTCCCCATAATAACAGTGATATCCACAGTGCCCCCATAATAACTGTGATATCCACAGTGCCCCCATAATAACAGTGATATCCACAGTGTCCCCATAATAACAGCGATATCCACAGTGTCCCCATAATAACTGTGATATCCACAGTGCCCCCATAATAACAGTGATATCCACAGTGTCCCATAATAACAGTGATATCCACAGTGCCCCCATAATAACAGTGATATCCACAGTGCTCCCATAATAACAGTGATATCCACAGTGCCCCCATAATAACAGTGATATCCACAGTGCCCCATAATAACAGTGATATCCACAGTGTCCCCATAATAACAGTGATATCCACAGTGTCCCATAATAACAGTGATATCCACAGTGCCCCCATAATAACAGTGATATCCACAGTGCCCCCATAATAACAGTGATATCCACAGTGCCCCATAATAACAGTGATATCCACAGTGTCCCCATAATAACAGTGATATCCACAGTGTCCCATAATAACAGTGATATCCACAGTGCCCCCATAATAACAGTGATATCCACAGTGCCCCCATAATAACAGCGATATCCACAGTGCCCCATAATAACAGCGATATCCACAGTGTCCCCATAATAACAGTGATATCCACAGTGTCCCATAATAACAGTGATATCCACAGTGCCCCCATAATAACAGTGATATCCACAGTGCCCCCATAATAACAGCGATATCCACAGTGCCCCATAATAACAGCGATATCCACAGTGCTCCCATAATAACAGTGATATCCACAGTGCCCCCATAATAACAGTGATATCCACAGTGCCCCCATAATAACAGTGATATCCACAGTGCCCCCATAATAACAGTGATATCCACAGTGCTCCCATAATAACAGTGATATCCACAGTGTCCCCATAATAACAGTGATATCCACAGTGTCCCCATAATAACAGTGATATCCACAGTGTCCCCATAATAGTGATATCCACAGTGCCCCCATAATAACAGTGATATCCACAGTGCCCCCATAATAACAGTGATATCCACAGTGCCCCCATAATAACAGTGATATCCACAGTGCTCCCATAATAACAGTGATATCCACAGTGTCCCCATAATAACAGTGATATCCACAGTGCCCCCATAATAACAGTGATATCCACAGTGCCCCCATAATAACAGTGATATCCACAGTGCTCCCATAATAACAGTGATATCCACAGTGCCCCATAATAACAGTGATATCCACAGTGTCCCCATAATAACAGTGATATCCACAGTGCCCCATAATTACAGTGATATCCACAGTGCCCCCATAATAACAGCGATATCCACAGTGCCCCCATAATAACAGTGATATCCACAGTGTCCCCATAATAACAGTGATATCCACAGTGCCCCATAATAACAGTGATATCCACAGTGCCCCCATAATAACAGCGATATCCACAGTGCCCCCATAATAACAGTGATATCCACAGTGTCCCCATAATAACAGTGATATCCACAGTGTCCCCATAATAACAGTGATATCCACAGTGCCCCATAATAACAGTGATATCCACAGTGCCCCCATAATAACAGCGATATCCACAGTGCCCCCATAATAACAGTGATATCCACAGTGTCCCCATAATAACAGTGATATCCACAGTGCCCCATAATAACAGTGATATCCACAGTGCCCCCATAATAACAGTGATATCCACAGTGCCCCCATAATAACAGTGATATCCACAGTGTCCCCATAATAACAGTGATATCCACAGTGCCCCCATAATAACAGTGATATCCACAGTGCCCCCATAATAACAGTGATATCCACAGTGTCCCCATAATAACAGTGATATCCACAGTGTCCCATAATAACAGTGATATCCACAGTGCCCCCATAATAACAGTGATATCCACAGTGCCCCATAATAACAGTGATATCCACAGTGTCCCCATAATAACAGTGATATCCACAGTGCCCCCATAATAACAGTGATATCCACAGTGCCCCCATAATAACAGTGATATCCACAGTGCCCCATAATAACAGTGATATCCACAGTGTCCCCATAATAACAGTGATATCCACAGTGCCCCCATAATAACAGTGATATCCACAGTGCCCCCATAATAACAGTGATATCCACAGTGCTCCCATAATAACAGTGATATCCACAGTGCCCCCATAATAACAGTGATATCCACAGTGTCCCCATAATAACAGTGATATCCACAGTGTCCCCATAATAACAGTGATATCCACAGTGTCCCATAATAACAGTGATATCCACAGTGCTCCCATAATAACAGTGATATCCACAGTGCCCCCATAATAACAGTGATATCCACAGTGCTCCCATAATAACAGTGATATCCACAGTGCCCCCATAATAACAGTGATATCCACAGTGCCCCCATAATAACAGTGATATCCACAGTGTCCCCATAATAACAGTGGTATCCACAGTGTCCCCATAATAACAGTGTTATCCACAGTGTCCCCATAATAACAGTGATATCCACAGTGCTCCCATAATAACAGTGATATCCACAGTGCCCCCATAATAACAGTGATATCCACAGTGCCCCCATAATAACAGTGATATCCACAGTGCCCCCATAATAACAGTGATATCCACAGTGCCCCCATAATAACAGTGATATCCACAGTGTCCCCATAATAACAGTGATATCCACAGTGTCCCCATAATAACAGTGATATCCACAGTGTCCCCATAATAACAGTGATATCCACAGTGCCCCCATAATAACAGTGATATCCACAGTGCTCCCATAATAACAGTGATATCCACAGTGCCCCCATAATAACAGTGATATCCACAGTGTCCCCATAATAACAGTGATATCCACAGTGTCCCCATAATAACAGTGATATCCACAGTGCCCCCATAATAACAGTGATATCCACAGTGCCCCCATAATAACAGTGATATCCACAGTGCTCCCATAATAACAGTGATATCCACAGTGCCCCATAATAACAGCGATATCCACAGTGCCCCCATAATAACAGTGATATCCACAGTGCCCCCATAATAACAGTGATATCCACAGTGCCCCCATAATAACAGTGATATCCACAGTGTCCCCATAATAACAGTGATATCCACAGTGCCCCATAATAACAGTGATATCCACAGTGTCCCCATAATAACAGTGATATCCACAGTGCCCCCATAATAACAGTGATATCCACAGTGCCCCCATAATAACAGTGATATCCACAGTGCCCCATAATAACAGTGATATCCACAGTGTCCCCATAATAACAGTGATATCCACAGTGCCCCCATAATAACAGTGATATCCACAGTGCCCCCATAATAACAGTGATATCCACAGTGCTCCCATAATAACAGTGATATCCACAGTGTCCCCATAATAACAGTGATATCCACAGTGTCCCCATAATAACAGTGATATCCACAGTGCCCCATAATAACAGTGATATCCACAGTGCCCCCATAATAACAGTGATATCCACAGTGTCCCCATAATAACAGTGATATCCACAGTGCCCCCATAATAACAGTGATATCCACAGTGTCCCCATAATAACAGTGATATCCACAGTGCCCCATAATAACAGTGATATCCACAGTGTCCCCATAATAACAGTGATATCCACAGTGTCCCCATAATAACAGCGATATCCACAGTGCCCCCATAATAACAGTGATATCCACAGTGCCCCCATAATAACAGTGATATCCACAGTGCCCCCATAATAACAGTGATATCCACAGTGCCCCCATAATAACAGTGATATCCACAGTGCTCCCATAATAACAGTGATATCCACAGTGTCCCCATAATAACAGTGATATCCACAGTGTCCCCATAATAACAGTGATATCCACAGTGCCCCATAATAACAGTGATATCCACAGTGTCCCCATAATAACAGCGATATCCACAGTGTCCCCATAATAACAGTGATATCCACAGTGCCCCCATAATAACAGTGATATCCACAGTGTCCCCATAATAACAGTGATATCCACAGTGTCCCCATAATAACAGTGATATCCACAGTGCCCCATAATAACAGTGATATCCACAGTGTCCCCATAATAACAGCGATATCCACAGTGTCCCCATAATAACAGTGATATCCACAGTGTCCCCATAATAACAGTGATATCCACAGTGTCCCCATAATAACAGTGATATCCACAGTGTCCCCCATAATAACAGTGATATCCACAGTGTCCCCATAATAACAGTGATATCCACAGTGTCCCCCATAATAACAGTGATATCCACAGTGTCCCCATAATAACAGCGATATCCACAGTGTCCCCATAATAACAGTGATATCCACAGTGCCCCCATAATAACAGTGATATCCACAGTGTCCCCATAATAACAGTGATATCCACAGTGTCCCATAATAACAGTGATATCCACAGTGCCCCCATAATAACAGTGATATCCACAGTGCCCCCATAATAACAGTGATATCCACAGTGTCCCCATAATAACAGCGATATCCACAGTGTCCCCATAATAACAGTGATATCCACAGTGCCCCATAATAACAGTGATATCCACAGTGTCCCCATAATAACAGTGATATCCACAGTGTCCCCATAATAACAGCGATATCCACAGTGCCCCCATAATAACAGTGATATCCACAGTGCCCCCATAATAACAGTGATATCCACAGTGCCCCCATAATAACAGTGATATCCACAGTGCCCCCATAATAACAGTGATATCCACAGTGCTCCCATAATAACAGTGATATCCACAGTGCCCCCATAATAATAGTGATATCCACAGTGCCCCCATAATAACAGTGATATCCACAGTGTCCCCATAATAACAGTGATATCCACAGTGCCCCCATAATAACAGTGATATCCACAGTGCCCCCATAATAACAGTGATATCCACAGTGTCCCCATAATAACAGTGATATCCATAGTGTCCCCATAATAACAGTGATATCCACAGTGTCCCCATAATAACAGTGATATCCACAGTGCCCCATAATAACAGTGATATCCACAGTGTCCCCATAATAACAGCGATATCCACAGTGTCCCCATAATAACAGTGATATCCACAGTGCCCCCATAATAACAGTGATATCCACAGTGTCCCCATAATAACAGTGATATCCACAGTGTCCCCATAATAACAGTGATATCCACAGTGCCCCATAATAACAGTGATATCCACAGTGTCCCCATAATAACAGCGATATCCACAGTGTCCCCATAATAACAGTGATATCCACAGTGTCCCCATAATAACAGTGATATCCACAGTGTCCCCATAATAACAGTGATATCCACAGTGTCCCATAATAACAGTGATATCCACAGTGTCCCCATAATAACAGTGATATCCACAGTGCTCCATAATAACAGTGATATCCACAGTGCCCCCATAATAACAGCGATATCCACAGTGCCCCCATAATAACAGTGATATCCACAGTGCTCCCATAATAACAGTGATATCCACAGTGCTCCCATAATAACAGCGATATCCACAGTGCCCCCATAATAACAGTGATATCCACAGTGCCCCCATAATAACAGTGATATCCACAGTGTCCCCATAATAACAGCGATATCCACAGTGTCCCCATAATAACAGCGATATCCACAGTGCCCCATAATAACAGTGATATCCACAGTGCCCCCCATAATAACAGTGATATCCACAGTGCTCCCATAATAACAGTGATATCCACAGTGTCCCCATAATAACAGTGATATCCACAGTGCCCCCATAATAACAGTGATATCCACAGTGCCCCCATAATAACAGTGATATCCACAGTGTCCCCATAATAACAGTGATATCCACAGTGTCCCCATAATAACAGTGATATCCACAGTGTCCCCATAATAACAGTGATATCCACAGTGTCCCCATAATAACAGTGATATCCACAGTGCTCCCATAATAACAGTGATATCCACAGTGCCCCATAATAACAGTGATATCCACAGTGCCCCATAATAACAGTGATACCCACAGTGCCCCCATAATAACAGCGATATCCACAGTGCCCCCATAATAACAGTGATATCCACAGTGCCCCCATAATAACAGTGATATCCACAGTGTCCCCATAATAACAGTGATATCCACAGTGTCCCCATAATAACAGTGATATCCACAGTGCCCCCATAATAACAGTGATATCCACAGTGCCCCCATAATAACAGTGATATCCACAGTGTCCCATAATAACAGTGATATCCACAGTGTCCCCATAATAACAGCGATATCCACAGTGCCCCCATAATAACAGCGATATCCACAGTGTCCCCATAATAACAGTGATATCCACAGTGCCCCCATAATAACAGTGATATCCACAGTGTCCCCATAATAACAGTGATATCCACAGTGTCCCCATAATAACAGTGATATCCACAGTGCCCCCATAATAACAGTGATATCCACAGTGCCCCATAATAACAGTGATATCCACAGTGCCCCCATAATAACAGTGATATCCACAGTGTCCCCATAATAACAGTGATATCCACAGTGTCCCCATAATAACAGTGATATCCACAGTGTCCCCATAATAACAGTGATATCCACAGTGTCCCCATAATAACAGTGATATCCACAGTGCCCCCATAATAACAGTGATATCCACAGTGCCCCCATAATAACAGTGATATCCACAGTGTCCCCATAATAACAGTGATATCCACAGTGTCCCCATAATAACAGTGATATCCACAGTGTCCCCATAATAACAGTGATATCCACAGTGTCCCCATAATAACAGTGATATCCACAGTGCCCCCATAATAACAGTGATATCCACAGTGTCCCCATAATAACAGTGATATCCACAGTGCCCCCATAATAACAGCGATATCCACAGTGCCCCCATAATAACAGTGATATCCACAGTGCCCCCATAATAACAGTGATATCCACAGTGTCCCCATAATAACAGTGATATCCACAGTGTCCCCATAATAACAGTGATATCCACAGTGTCCCCCATAATAACAGTGATATCCACAGTGCCCCCATAATAACAGTGATATCCACAGTGCCCCCATAATAACAGTGATATCCACAGTGTCCCCATAATAACAGTGATATCCACAGTGTCCCCATAATAACAGTGATATCCACAGTGCCCCCATAATAACAGTGATATCCACAGTGCCCCCATAATAACAGTGATATCCACAGTGTCCCCATAATAACAGTGATATCCACAGTGTCCCCATAATAACAGCGATATCCACAGTGTCCCCATAATAACAGTGATATCCACAGTGCCCCCATAATAACAGTGATATCCACAGTGTCCCCATAATAACAGTGATATCCACAGTGTCCCCATAATAACAGTGATATCCACAGTGCCCCCATAATAACAGTGATATCCACAGTGCCCCCATAATAACAGTGATATCCACAGTGCCCCCATAATAACAGTGATATCCACAGTGTCCCCATAATAACAGTGATATCCACAGTGTCCCCATAATAACAGTGATATCCACAGTGTCCCCCATAATAACAGTGATATCCACAGTGTCCCCATAATAACAGTGATATCCACAGTGTCCCCATAATAACAGTGATATCCACAGTGCCCCCATAATAACAGTGATATCCACAGTGCCCCCATAATAACAGTGATATCCACAGTGTCCCCATAATAACAGTGATATCCACAGTGTCCCCATAATAACAGTGATATCCACAGTGTCCCCATAATAACAGTGATATCCACAGTGTCCCCATAATAACAGTGATATCCACAGTGCTCCCATAATAACAGCGATATCCACAGTGCCCCCATAATAACAGTGATATCCACAGTGCCCCCATAATAACAGTGATATCCACAGTGTCCCCATAATAACAGTGATATCCACAGTGTCCCCATAATAACAGTGATATCCACAGTGTCCCCATAATAACAGTGATATCCACAGTGCCCCCATAATAACAGTGATATCCACAGTGCCCCCATAATAACAGTGATATCCACAGTGTCCCCATAATAACAGTGATATCCACAGTGTCCCCATAATAACAGTGATATCCACAGTGCCCCCATAATAACAGTGATATCCACAGTGCCCCCATAATAACAGTGATATCCACAGTGTCCCCATAATAACAGTGATATCCACAGTGTCCCCATAATAACAGCGATATCCACAGTGTCCCCATAATAACAGTGATATCCACAGTGCCCCCATAATAACAGTGATATCCACAGTGTCCCCATAATAACAGTGATATCCACAGTGTCCCCATAATAACAGTGATATCCACAGTGCCCCATAATAACAGTGATATCCACAGTGCCCCCATAATAACAGTGATATCCACAGTGCCCCCATAATAACAGTGATATCCACAGTGTCCCCATAATAACAGTGATATCCACAGTGTCCCCATAATAACAGTGATATCCACAGTGTCCCCATAATAACAGTGATATCCACAGTGTCCCCATAATAACAGTGATATCCACAGTGTCCCCATAATAACAGTGATATCCACAGTGCCCCCATAATAACAGTGATATCCACAGTGCCCCCATAATAACAGTGATATCCACAGTGTCCCCATAATAACAGTGATATCCACAGTGTCCCCATAATAACAGTGATATCCACAGTGTCCCCATAATAACAGTGATATCCACAGTGTCCCCATAATAACAGTGATATCCACAGTGCTCCCATAATAACAGCGATATCCACAGTGCCCCCATAATAACAGTGATATCCACAGTGCCCCCATAATAACAGTGATATCCACAGTGTCCCCATAATAACAGTGATATCCACAGTGTCCCCATAATAACAGTGATATCCACAGTGCCCCCATAATAACAGTGATATCCACAGTGTCCCCATAATAACAGTGATATCCACAGTGCCCCCATAATAACAGTGATATCCACAGTGCCCCCATAATAACAGTGATATCCACAGTGCCCCCATAATAACAGTGATATCCACAGTGTCCCCATAATAACAGTGATATCCACAGTGCCCCCATAATAACAGTGATATCCACAGTGCCCCCATAATAACAGTGATATCCACAGTGCCCCCATAATAACAGTGATATCCACAGTGTCCCCATAATAACAGTGATATCCACAGTGTCCCCATAATAACAGTGATATCCACAGTGCCCCCATAATAACAGTGATATCCACAGTGCCCCCATAATAACAGTGATATCCACAGTGCCCCCATAATAACAGTGATATCCACAGTGCCCCCATAATAACAGTGATATCCACAGTGCCCCCATAATAACAGTGATATCCACAGTGTCCCCATAATAACAGCGATATCCACAGTGCTCCCATAATAACAGCGATATCCACAGTGCCCCCATAATAACAGTGATATCCACAGTGCCCCATAATAACAGTGATATCCACAGTGCCCCCATAATCAGTGATATCCACAGTGCCCCCATAATAACAGTGATATCCACAGTGCCCCCATAATAACAGTGATATCCACAGTGCCCCCATAATAACATCCACAGTGCCCCCATAATAACAGTGATATCCACAGTGCCCCATAATAACAGTGATATCCACAGTGCCCCCATAATCAGTGATATCCACAGTGTCCCCATAATAACAGTGATATCCACAGTGTCCCCATAATAACAGTGATATCCACAGTGCCCCCATAATAACAGTGATATCCACAGTGCCCCCATAATAACATCCACAGTGCCCCATAATAACAGTGATATCCACAGTGCCCCCATAATCAGTGATATCCACAGTGTCCCCATAATAACAGTGATATCCACAGTGCCCCCATAATAACAGTGATATCCACAGTGCTCCCATAATAACAGCGATATCCACAGTGTCCCATAATAACAGCGATATCCACAGTGCCCCCATAATAACAGTGATATCCACAGTGCCCCCATAATAACAGTGATATCCACAGTGCCCCCATAATAACAGCGATATCCACAGTGTCCCCATAATAACAGTGATATCCACAGTGCCCCCATAATAACAGTGATATCCACAGTGCCCCCATAATAACAGTGATATCCACAGTGCCCCCATAATAACAGCGATATCCACAGTGCCCCCATAATAACAGCGATATCCACAGTGTCCCCATAATAACAGTGATATCCACAGTGCCCCCATAATAACAGTGATATCCACAGTGCCCCCATAATAACAGTGATATCCACAGTGCCCCCATAATAACAGCGATATCCACAGTGTCCCCATAATAACAGTGATATCCACAGTGCCCCCATAATAACAGTGATATCCACAGTGCCCCCATAATAACAGTGATATCCACAGTGCCCCCATAATAACAGCGATATCCACAGTGTCCCCATAATAACAGCGATATCCACAGTGCCCCCATAATAACAGTGATATCCACAGTGCCCCCATAATAACAGTGATATCCACAGTGCCCCCATAATAACAGCGATATCCACAGTGCCCCCATAATAACAGCGATATCCACAGTGTCCCCATAATAACAGAGATATCCACAGTGCCCCATAATAACAGTGATATCCACAGTGTCCCCATAATAACAGTGATATCCACAGTGTCCCCATAATAACAGTGATATCCACAGTGCCCCATAATAACAGCGATATCCACAGTGTCCCCATAATAACAGTGATATCCACAGTGTCCCCATAATAACAGTGATATCCACAGTGTCCCCATAATAACAGTGATATCCACAGTGTCCCCATAATAACAGTGATATCCACAGTGTCCCCATAATAACAGTGATATCCACAGTGCCCCATAATAACAGTGATATCCACAGTGTCCCCATAATAACAGTGATATCCACAGTGCCCCATAATAACAGTGATATCCACAGTGCCCCCATAATAACAGTGATATCCACAGTGTCCCCATAATAACAGTGATATCCACAGTGCCCCATAATAACAGTGATATCCACAGTGTCCCCATAATAACAGTGATATCCACAGTGCCCCATAATAACAGTGATATCCACAGTGTCCCCATAATAACAGCGATATCCACAGTGTCCCCATAATAACAGTGATATCCACAGTGCCCCCATAATAACAGCGATATCCACAGTGCCCCCATAATAACAGTGATATCCACAGTGTCCCCATAATAACAGTGATATCCACAGTGCCCCCATAATAACAGCGATATCCACAGTGCCCCCATAATAACAGTGATATCCACAGTGTCCCCATAATAACAGTGATATCCACAGTGTCCCCATAATAACAGCGATATCCACAGTGCCCCCATAATAACAGCGATATCCACAGTGCCCCCATAATAACAGTGATATCCACAGTGCCCCCATAATAACAGTGATATCCACAGTGCCCCATAATAACAGTGATATCCACAGTGTCCCCATAATAACAGTGATATCCACAGTGTCCCCATAATAACAGCGATATCCACAGTGTCCCCATAATAACAGTGATATCCACAGTGTCCCCATAATAACAGTGATATCCACAGTGCCCCATAATAACAGTGATATCCACAGTGTCCCCATAATAACAGTGATATCCACAGTGTCCCCATAATAACAGTGATATCCACAGTGCCCCATAATAACAGTGATATCCACAGTGTCCCCATAATAACAGTGATATCCACAGTGTCCCCATAATAACAGCGATATCCACAGTGTCCCCATAATAACAGTGATATCCACAGTGCCCCCATAATAACAGTGATATCCACAGTGCCCCCATAATAACAGTGATATCCACAGTGTCCCCATAATAACAGTGATATCCACAGTGCCCCCATAATAACAGTGATATCCACAGTGCCCCATAATAACAGTGATATCCACAGTGTCCCCATAATAACAGTGATATCCACAGTGTCCCCATAATAACAGCGATATCCACAGTGCCCCCATAATAACAGTGATATCCACAGTGCTCCCATAATAACAGTGATATCCACAGTGCCCCCATAATAACAGTGATATCCACAGTGCCCCCATAATAACAGTGATATCCACAGTGTCCCCATAATAACAGCGATATCCACAGTGTCCCCATAATAACAGTGATATCCACAGTGTCCCCATAATAACAGTGATATCCACAGTGCCCCCATAATAACAGTGATATCCACAGTGCCCCCATAATAACAGTGATATCCACAGTGCTCCCATAATAACAGTGATATCCACAGTGTCCCCATAATAACAGTGATATCCACAGTGTCCCCATAATAACAGTGATATCCACAGTGCCCCCATAATAACAGTGATATCCACAGTGCCCCCATAATAACAGTGATATCCACAGTGCTCCCATAATAACAGTGATATCCACAGTGTCCCCATAATAACAGTGATATCCACAGTGTCCCCATAATAACAGTGATATCCACAGTGCCCCCATAATAACAGTGATATCCACAGTGTCCCCATAATAACAGTGATATCCACAGTGTCCCCATAATAACAGTGATATCCACAGTGTCCCCATAATAACAGTGATATCCACAGTGCCCCCATAATAACAGTGATATCCACAGTGCCCCCATAATAACAGCGATATCCACAGTGTCCCCATAATAACAGTGATATCCACAGTGTCCCCATAATAACAGTGATATCCACAGTGCCCCCATAATAACAGTGATATCCACAGTGTCCCCATAATAACAGTGATATCCACAGTGTCCCCATAATAACAGTGATATCCACAGTGCCCCATAATAACAGTGATATCCACAGTGCCCCCATAATAACAGCGATATCCACAGTGTCCCCATAATAACAGCGATATCCACAGTGTCCCTATAATAACAGTGATATCCACAGTGTCCCCATAATAACAGTGATATCCACAGTGTCCCCATAATAACAGTGATATCCACAGTGTCCCCATAATAACAGCGATATCCACAGTGTCCCCATAATAACAGCGATATCCACAGTGTCCCTATAATAACAGTGATATCCACAGTGCCCCATAATAACAGTGATATCCACAGTGCCCCATAATAACAGTGATATCCACAGTGCCCCCATAATAACAGCGATATCCACAGTGTCCCCATAATAACAGCGATATCCACAGTGCCCCCATAATAACAGTGATATCCACAGTGCCCCCATAATAACAGTGATATCCACAGTGCCCCCATAATAACAGTGATATCCACAGTGCCCCCATAATAACAGCGATATCCACAGTGTCCCCATAATAACAGCGATATCCACAGTGTCCCCATAATAACAGTGATATCCACAGTGCCCCCATAATAACAGTGATATCCACAGTGCCCCCATAATAACAGCGATATCCACAGTGTCCCCATAATAACAGTGATATCCACAGTGCCCCCATAATAACAGCGATATCCACAGTGCCCCCATAATAACAGTGATATCCACAGTGCTCCATAATAACAGTGATATCCACAGTGCCCCCATAATAACAGTGATATCCACAGTGCCCCATAATAACAGTGATATCCACAGTGTCCCATAATAACAGTGATATCCACAGTGTCCCATAATAACAGTGATATCCACAGTGTCCCCATAATAACAGTGATATCCACAGTGCTCCCCATAATAACAGTGATATCCACAGTGCCCCATAATAACAGTGATATCCACAGTGCCCCCATAATAACAGCGATATCCACAGTGCCCCCATAATAACAGTGATATCCACAGTGCCCCCATAATAACAGTGATATCCACAGTGCCCCCATAATAACAGTGATATCCACAGTGCCCCCATAATAACAGTGATATCCACAGTGCCCCCATAATAACAGTGATATCCACAGTGCCCCCATAATAACAGCGATATCCACAGTGCCCCCATAATAACAGTGATATCCACAGTGCCCCCATAATAACAGTGATATCCACAGTGCTCCCATAATAACAGTGATATCCACAGTGCCCCCATAATAACAGTGATATCCACAGTGCCCCCATAATAACAGTGATATCCACAGTGCTCCATAATAACAGTGATATCCACAGTGTCCCCATAATAACAGTGATATCCACAGTGCCCCCATAATAACAGCGATATCCACAGTGCCCCCATAATAACAGTGATATCCACAGTGCCCCCATAATAACAGTGATATCCACAGTGCTCCATAATAACAGTGATATCCACAGTGCCCCCATAATAACAGTGATATCCACAGTGCCCCCATAATAACAGCGATATCCACAGTGCCCCCATAATAACAGTGATATCCACAGTGCCCCATAATAACAGTGATATCCACAGTGCCCCCATAATAACAGCGATATCCACAGTGCTCCCATAATAACAGTGATATCCACAGTGCCCCCATAATAACAGTGATATCCACAGTGCCCCCATAATAACAGTGATATCCACAGTGTCCCCATAATAACAGTGATATCCACAGTGCCCCATAATAACAGCGATATCCACAGTGTCCCCATAATAACAGTGATATCCACAGTGCCCCATAATAACAGTGATATCCACAGTGTCCCCATAATAACAGCGATATCCACAGTGTCCCCATAATAACAGGGATATCCACAGTGCCCCCATAATAACAGCGATATCCACAGTGCCCCCATAATAACAGCGATATCCACAGTGTCCCCATAATAACAGTGATATCCACAGTGCCCCCATAATAACAGCGATATCCACAGTGCCCCCATAATAACAGTGATATCCACAGTGTCCCCATAATAACAGTGATATCCACAGTGCCCCCCATAATAACAGTGATATCCACAGTGTCCCCATAATAACAGCGATATCCACAGTGTCCCCATAATAACAGTGATATCCACAGTGTCCCCATAATAACAGTGATATCCACAGTGCCCCATAATAACAGTGATATCCACAGTGCCCCCATAATAACAGCGATATCCACAGTGTCCCCATAATAACAGTGATATCCACAGTGTCCCATAATAACAGTGATATCCACAGTCCCCCCATAATAACAGTGATATCCACAGTGCCCCCATAATAACAGTGATATCCACAGTGCCCCCATAATAACAGTGATATCCACAGTGCCCCCATAATAACAGTGATATCCACAGTGCCCCCATAATAACAGTGATATCCACAGTGCCCCCATAATAACAGTGATATCCACAGTGTCCCCATAATAACAGTGATATCCACAGTGCCCCCATAATAACAGTGATATCCACAGTGTCCCCATAATAACAGTGATATCCACAGTGCCCCCATAATAACAGTGATATCCACAGTGCCCCCCATAATAACAGTGATATCCACAGTGTCCCCATAATAACAGCGATATCCACAGTGTCCCCATAATAACAGTGATATCCACAGTGTCCCCATAATAACAGTGATATCCACAGTGCCCCATAATAACAGTGATATCCACAGTGCCCCCATAATAACAGCGATATCCACAGTGTCCCCATAATAACAGTGATATCCACAGTGTCCCATAATAACAGTGATATCCACAGTCCCCCCATAATAACAGTGATATCCACAGTGCCCCCATAATAACAGTGATATCCACAGTGTCCCCATAATAACAGTGATATCCACAGTGTCCCCATAATAACAGTGATATCCACAGTGCCCCATAATAACAGTGATATCCACAGTGCCCCCATAATAACAGCGATATCCACAGTGTCCCCATAATAACAGTGATATCCACAGTGTCCCATAATAACAGTGATATCCACAGTCCCCCCATAATAACAGTGATATCCACAGTGCCCCCATAATAACAGTGATATCCACAGTGCTCCCATAATAACAGTGATATCCACAGTGCCCCCATAATAACAGTGATATCCACAGTGCCCCCATAATAACAGTGATATCCACAGTGCCCCCATAATAACAGTGATATCCACAGTGCCCCCATAATAACAGTGATATCCACAGTGCCCCCATAATAACAGTGATATCCACAGTGTCCCCATAATAACAGTGATATCCACAGTGCCCCCATAATAACAGTGATATCCACAGTGCCCCCATAATAACAGTGATATCCACAGTGTCCCCATAATAACAGTGATATCCACAGTGTCCCCATAATAACAGCGATATCCACAGTGCCCCCATAATAACAGCGATATCCACAGTGCCCCCATAATAACAGTGATATCCACAGTGCCCCCATAATAACAGTGATATCCACAGTGTCCCCATAATAACAGTGATATCCACAGTGCCCCCATAATAACAGTGATATCCACAGTGTCCCCATAATAACAGTGATATCCACAGTGCCCCCATAATAACAGCGATATCCACAGTCTCCCCATAATAACAGTGATATCCACAGTGTCCCCATAATAACAGTGATATCCACAGTGCCCCCATAATAACAGTGATATCCACAGTGCCCCCATAATAACAGTGATATCCACAGTGCCCCCATAATAACAGTGATATCCACAGTGCCCCCATAATAACAGTGATATCCACAGTGCTCCCATAATAACAGCGATATCCACAGTGCCCCCATAATAACAGCGATATCCACAGTGCCCCCATAATAACAGCGATATCCACAGTGTCCCCATAATAACAGTGATATCCACAGTGCCCCCATAATAACAGTGATATCCACAGTGCCCCCATAATAACAGTGATATCCACAGTGCCCCCATAATAACAGTGATATCCACAGTGCCCCCATAATAACAGTGATATCCACAGTGCTCCCATAATAACAGTGATATCCACAGTGCCCCCATAATAACAGTGATATCCACAGTGCCCCCATAATAACAGTGATATCCACAGTGCCCCCATAATAACAGCGATATCCACAGTGTCCCCATAATAACAGTGATATCCACAGTGCCCCCATAATAACAGTGATATCCACAGTGCCCCCATAATAACAGTGATATCCACAGTGCCCCCATAATAACAGTGATATCCACAGTGTCCCCATAATAACAGTGATATCCACAGTGCCCCCATAATAACAGTGATATCCACAGTGCCCCCATAATAACAGTGATATCCACAGTGCCCCCATAATAACAGTGATATCCACAGTGCCCCCATAATAACAGTGATATCCACAGTGCCCCCATAATAACAGTGATATCCACAGTGCCCCCATAATAACAGCGATATCCACAGTGTCCCCATAATAACAGTGATATCCACAGTGCCCCCATAATAACAGTGATATCCACAGTGCCCCCATAATAACAGTGATATCCACAGTGCCCCCATAATAACAGTGATATCCACAGTGTCCCCATAATAACAGTGATATCCACAGTGCCCCCATAATAACAGTGATATCCACAGTGCCCCCATAATAACAGTGATATCCACAGTGCCCCCATAATAACAGTGATATCCACAGTGCCCCCATAATAACAGTGATATCCACAGTGCCCCATAATAACAGTGATATCCACAGTGCCCCCATAATAACAGTGATATCCACAGTGCCCCCATAATAACAGTGATATCCACAGTGCTCCCATAATAACAGTGATATCCACAGTGCCCCCATAATAACAGTGATATCCACAGTGCCCCCATAATAACAGTGATATCCACAGTGCCCCCATAATAACAGTGATATCCACAGTGCCCCCATAATAACAGTGATATCCACAGTGCCCCCATAATAACAGTGATATCCACAGTGTCCCCATAATAACAGTGATATCCACAGTGTCCCCATAATAACAGTGATATCCACAGTGTCCCCATAATAACAGTGATATCCACAGTGCCCCCATAATAACAGTGATATCCACAGTGTCCCCATAATAACAGCGATATCCACAGTGTCCCCATAATAACAGTGATATCCACAGTGCCCCCATAATAACAGTGATATCCACAGTGCTCCCATAATAACAGTGATATCCACAGTGCCCCCATAATAACAGCGATATCCACAGTGTCCCCATAATAACAGTGATATCCACAGTGCCCCCATAATAACAGTGATATCCACAGTGTCCCCATAATAACAGCGATATCCACAGTGTCCCCATAATAACAGCGATATCCACAGTGTCCCCATAATAACAGTGATATCCACAGTGCCCCATAATAACAGTGATATCCACAGTGCCCCCATAATAACAGTGATATCCACAGTGCCCCATAATAACAGCGATATCCACAGTGTCCCCATAATAACAGTGATATCCACAGTGTCCCCATAATAACAGTGATATCCACAGTGCCCCCATAATAACAGTGATATCCACAGTGTCCCCATAATAACAGTGATATCCACAGTGCCCCCATAATAACAGTGATATCCACAGTGTCCCCATAATAACAGTGATATCCACAGTGCTCCCATAATAACAGTGATATCCACAGTGCCCCCATAATAACAGCGATATCCACAGTGCCCCCATAATAACAGTGATATCCACAGTGCTCCCATAATAACAGTGATATCCACAGTGCCCCCATAATAACAGCGATATCCACAGTGTCCCCATAATAACAGTGATATCCACAGTGCCCCCATAATAACAGTGATATCCACAGTGTCCCCATAATAACAGCGATATCCACAGTGCCCCCATAATAACAGCGATATCCACAGTGTCCCCATAATAACAGTGATATCCACAGTGCCCCCATAATAACAGTGATATCCACAGTGTCCCCATAATAACAGCGATATCCACAGTGTCCCCATAATAACAGCGATATCCACAGTGTCCCCATAATAACAGTGATATCCACAGTGCCCCCATAATAACAGTGATATCCACAGTGCCCCATAATAACAGCGATATCCACAGTGTCCCCATAATAACAGTGATATCCACAGTGCCCCCATAATAACAGCGATATCCACAGTGCCCCCATAATAACAGTGATATCCACAGTGCCCCATAATAACAGTGATATCCACAGTGTCCCCATAATAACAGTGATATCCACAGTGCCCCCATAATAACAGTGATATCCACAGTGCCCCCATAATAACAGTGATATCCACAGTGTCCCATAATAACAGCGATATCCACAGTGCCCCCATAATAACAGCGATATCCACAGTGTCCCCATAATAACAGTGATATCCACAGTGTCCCCATAATAACAGTGATATCCACAGTGTCCCCATAATAACAGTGATATCCACAGTGCCCCCATAATAACAGTGATATCCACAGTGTCCCCATAATAACAGTGATATCCACAGTGTCCCCATAATAACAGCGATATCCACAGTGCCCCCATAATAACGGTGATATCCACAGTGTCCCATAATAACAGTGATATCCACAGTGTCCCATAATAACAGTGATATCCACAGTGTCCCCATAATAACAGTGATATCCACAGTGTCCCATAATAACAGCGATATCCACAGTGTCCCATAATAACAGTGATATCCACAGTGCCCCCATAATAACAGTGATATCCACAGTGCCCCCATAATAACAGTGATATCCACAGTGTCCCCATAATAACAGTGATATCCACAGTGTCCCCATAATAACAGTGATATCCACAGTGTCCCATAATAACAGCGATATCCACAGTGCCCCCATAATAACAGTGATATCCACAGTGTCCCATAATAACAGCGATATCCACAGTGCCCCATAATAACAGCGATATCCACAGTGTCCCCATAATAACAGTGATATCCACAGTGCCCCCATAATAACAGCGATATCCACAGTGCCCCCATAATAACAGTGATATCCACAGTGCCCCCATAATAACAGTGATATCCACAGTGTCCCCATAATAACAGTGATATCCACAGTGCCCCCATAATAACAGTGATATCCACAGTGTCCCCATAATAACAGTGATATCCACAGTGTCCCCATAATAACAGTGATATCCACAGTGCCCCCATAATAACAGTGATATCCACAGTGTCCCCATAATAACAGTGATATCCACAGTGTCCCCATAATAACAGCGATATCCACAGTGTCCCCATAATAACAGTGATATCCACAGTGTCCCCATAATAACATAGTAACATAGTAACATAGTAACATAGTTAGTAAGGCCGAAAAAAGACATTTGTCCATCCAGTTCAGCCTATATTCCATCATAATAAATCCCCAGATCTACGTCCTTCTACAGAACCTAATAATTGTATGATACAATATTGTTCTGCTCCAGGAAGACATCCAGGCCTCTCTTGAACCCCTCGACTGAGTTCGCCATCACCACCTCCTCAGGCAAGCAATTCCAGATTCTCACTGCCCTAACAGTAAAGAATCCTCTTCTATGTTGGTGGAAAAACCTTCTCTCCTCCAGACGCAAAGAATGCCCCCTTGTGCCCGTCACCTTCCTTGGTATAAACAGATCCTCAGCGAGATATTTGTATTGTCCCCTTATATACTTATACATGGTTATTAGATCGCCCCTCAGTCGTCTTTTTTCTAGACTAAATAATCCTAATTTCGCTAATCTATCTGGGTATTGTAGTTCTCCCATCCCTTTTATTAATTTTGTTGCCCTCCTTTGAACTCTCTCTAGTTCCATTATATCCTTCCTGAGCACCGGTGCCCAAAACTGGACACAGTACTCCATGTGCGGTCTAACTAGGGATTTGTACAGAGGCAGTATAATGCTCTCATCATGTGTATCCAGACCTCTTTTAATGCACCCCATGATCCTGTTTGCCTTGGCAGCTGCTGCCTGGCACTGGCTGCTCCAGGTAAGTTTATCATTAACTAGGATCCCCAAGTCCTTCTCCCTGTCAGATTTACCCAGTGGTTTCCCATTCAGTGTGTAATGGTGATATTGATTCCCTCTTCCCATGTGTATAACCTTACATTTATCATTGTTAAACCTCATCTGCCACCTTTCAGCCCAAGTTTCCAACTTATCCAGATCCATCTGTAGCAGAATACTATCTTCTCTTGTATTAACTGCTTTACATAGTTTTGTATCATCTGCAAATATCGATATTTTACTGTGTAAACCTTCTACCAGATCATTAATGAATATGTTGAAGAGAACAGGTCCCAATACTGACCCCTGCGGTACCCCACTGGTCACAGCGACCCAGTTAGAGACTATACCATTTATAACCACCCTCTGCTTTCTATCACTAAGCCAGTTACTAACCCATTTACACACATTTTCCCCCAGACCAAGCATTCTCATTTTGTGTACCAACCTCTTGTGCGGCACGGTATCAAACGCTTTGGAAAAATCGAGATATACCACGTCCAATGACTCACCGTGGTCCAGTCTATAGCTTACCTCTTCATAAAAACTGATTAGATTGGTTTGACAGGAGCGATTTCTCATAAACCCATGCTGATATGGAGTTAAACAGTTATTCTCATTGAGATAATCCAGAATAACATCCCTCAGAAACCCTTCAAATATTTTACCAACAATAGAGGTTAGACTTACTGGCCTATAATTTCCAGGTTCACTTTTAGAGCCCTTTTTGAATATTGGCACCACATTTGCTATGCGCCAGTCCTGCGGAACAGACCCTGTCTCTATAGAGTCCCTAAAAATAAGAAATAATGGTTTATCTATTACATTACTTAGTTCTCTTAGTACTCGTGGGTGTATGCCATCCGTACCCGGAGATTTATCTATTTTAATCTTATTTAGCCGGTTTCGCACCTCTTCTTGGGTTAGATTGGTGACCCTTAATATCGGGCTTTCATTGTTTCTTGGGATTTCACCTAGCATTTCATTTTCCACCGTGAATACCGTGGAGAAGAAGGTGTTTAATATGTTAGCTTTTTCCTCGTCATCTACAACCATTCTTTCCTCACTATTTTTTAAGGGGCCTACATTTTCAGTTTTTATTCTTTTACTATTGATATAGTTGAAGAACAGTTTGGGATTAGTTTTACTCTCCTTAGCAATGTGCTTCTCTGTTTCCTTTTTGGCAGCTTTAATTAGTTTTTTAGATAAAGTATTTTTCTCCCTATAGTTTTTTAGAGCTTCAATGGTGCCATCCTGCTTTAGTAGTGCAAATGCTTTCTTTTTACTGTTAATTGCCTGTCTTACTTCTTTGTTTAGCCACATTGGGTTTTTCCTATTTCTAGTCCTTTTATTCCCACAAGGTATAAACCGCTTACACTGCCTATTTAGGATGTTCTTAAACATTTCCCATTTATTATCTGTATTATTAGTTCTGAGGATATTGTCCCAGTCTACCAGATTAAGGGCATCTCTAAGCTGGTCAAACTTTGCCTTCCTAAAGTTCAATGTTTTTGTGACTCCCTGACAAGTCCCCCTAGTGAAAGACAGGTGAAACTGCACAATATTGTGGTCGCTATTTCCTAAATGCCCAACCACCTGCAGATTTGTTATTCTGTCAGGTCTATTAGATAGTATTAGGTCTAAAAGTGCTGCTCCTCTGGTTGGATTCTGCACCAATTGTGAAAGATAATTTTTCTTGGTTATTAGCAGAAACCTGTTGCCTTTATGGGTTTCACAGGTTTCTGTTTCCCAGTTAATATCCGGGTAGTTAAAGTCCCCCATAACCAGGACCTCATTATGGGTTGCAGCTTCATCTATCTGCTTTAGAAGTAGACTTTCCATGGTTTCTGTTATATTTGGGGGTTTGTAACAGACCCCAATGAGAATAACAGCGATATCCACAGTGCCCCATAATAACAGCGATATCCACAGTGCCCCCATAATAACAGCGATATCCACAGTGCCCCCATAATAACAGTGATATCCACAGTGTCCCCATAATAACAGCGATATCCACAGTGCCCCCATAATAACAGTGATATCCACAGTGCTCCCATAATAACAGCGATATCCACAGTGTCCCCATAATAACAGTGATATCCACAGTGTCCCCATAATAACAGTGATATCCACAGTGTCCCCATAATAATAGGGATATCCACAGTGCCCCCATAATAACAGCGATATCCACAGTGTCCCCATAATAACAGCGATATCCACAGTGTCCCCATAATAACAGCGATATCCACAGTGCCCCATAATAACAGTGATATCCACAGTGCCCCCATAATAACAGTGATATCCACAGTGTCCCCATAATAACAGGGATATCCACAGTGCCCCCATAATAACAGCGATATCCACAGTGCCCCATAATAACAGCGATATCCACAGTGCCTCCATAATAACAGTGATATCCACAGTGTCCCCATAATAACAGTGATATCCACAGTGCCCCCATAATAACAGTGATATCCACAGTGTCCCCATAATAACAGGGATATCCACAGTGCCCCCATAATAACAGCGATATCCACAGTGCCCCATAATAACAGCGATATCCACAGTGCCCCATAATAACAGCGATATCCACAGTGCCTCCATAATAACAGGGATATCCACAGTGCCCCCATAATAACAGCGATATCCACAGTGCCCCATAATAACAGCGATATCCACAGTGTCCCCATAATAACAGTGATATCCACAGTGTCCCCATAATAACAGTGATATCCACAGTGTCCCCATAATAACAGTGATATCCACAGTGTCCCCATAATAACAGTGATATCCACAGTGTCCCCATAATAACAGCGATATCCACAGTGCCCCCATAATAACAGTGATATCCACAGTGCCCCCATAATAACAGCGATATCCACAGTGCCCCCATAATAACAGTGATATCCACAGTGTCCCCATAATAACAGGGATATCCACAGTGTCCCCATAATAACAGTGATATCCACAGTGTCCCCATAATAACAGGGATATCCACAGTGTCCCCATAATAACAGTGATATCCACAGTGCCCCCATAATAACAGTGATATCCACAGTGTCCCCATAATAACAGGGATATCCACAGTGCCCCCATAATAACAGCGATATCCACAGTGCCCCATAATAACAGCGATATCCACAGTGCCCCATAATAACAGTGATATCCACAGTGTCCCCATAATAACAGTGATATCCACAGTGTCCCCATAATAACAGCGATATCCACAGTGTCCCCATAATAACAGGGATATCCACAGTGCCCCCATAATAACAGCGATATCCACAGTGTCCCCATAATAACAGTGATATCCACAGTGCCCCATAATAACAGCGATATCCACAGTGCTCCCATAATAACAGCGATATCCACAGTGCCCCATAATAACAGCGATATCCACAGTGTCCCCATAATAACAGTGATATCCACAGTGCCCCATAATAACAGTGATATCCACAGTGCCCCATAATAACAGCGATATCCACAGTGTCCCCATAATAACAGTGATATCCACAGTGCCCCATAATAACAGCGATATCCACAGTGCCCCATAATAACAGCGATATCCACAGTGTCCCCATAATAACAGTGATATCCACAGTGCCCCATAATAACAGCGATATCCACAGTGTCCCCATAATAACAGTGATATCCACAGTGCCCCCATAATAACAGTGATATCCACAGTGTCCCCATAATAACAGTGATATCCACAGTGCCCCATAATAACAGCGATATCCACAGTGTCCCCATAATAACAGTGATATCCACAGTGTCCCCATAATAACAGTGATATCCACAGTGCCCCCATAATAACAGTGATATCCACAGTGTCCCCATAATAACAGTGATATCCACAGTGCCCCATAATAACAGCGATATCCACAGTGCCCCCATAATAACAGCGATATCCACAGTGTCCCCATAATAACAGTGATATCCACAGTGTCCCCATAATAACAGTGATATCCACAGTGCCCCCATAATAACAGTGATATCCACAGTGTCCCCATAATAACAGTGATATCCACAGTGTCCCCATAATAACAGTGATATCCACAGTGTCCCCATAATAACAGTGATATCCACAGTGCCCCATAATAACAGCGATATCCACAGTGTCCCCATAATAACAGTGATATCCACAGTGTCCCCATAATAACAGTGATATCCACAGTGTCCCCATAATAACAGTGATATCCACAGTGTCCCCATAATAACAGTGATATCCACAGTGCCCCCATAATAACAGTGATATCCACAGTGCCCCATAATAACAGTGATATCCACAGTGCCCCCATAATAACAGTGATATCCACAGTGTCCCCATAATAACAGTGATATCCACAGTGCCCCATAATAACAGTGATATCCACAGTGCCCCCATAATAACAGTGATATCCACAGTGTCCCCATAATAACAGCGATATCCACAGTGCCCCATAATAACAGCGATATCCACAGTGCCCCCATAATAACAGCGATATCCACAGTGTCCCCATAATAACAGTGATATCCACAGTGTCCCCATAATAACAGTGATATCCACAGTGCCCCCATAATAACAGTGATATCCACAGTGTCCCCATAATAACAGTGATATCCACAGTGCCCCATAATAACAGCGATATCCACAGTGCCCCCATAATAACAGCGATATCCACAGTGCCCCATAATAACAGCGATATCCACAGTGCCCCATAATAACAGCGATATCCACAGTGCCCCATAATAACAGTGATATCCACAGTGTCCCCATAATAACAGCGATATCCACAGTGCCCCCATAATAACAGTGATATCCACAGTGCCCCCATAATAACAGAGATATCCACAGTGCCCCATAATAACAGTGATATCCACAGTGCCCCATAATAACAGTGATATCCACAGTGTCCCCATAATAACAGTGATATCCACAGTGTCCCCATAATAACAGTGATATCCACAGTGCCCCCATAATAACAGTGATATCCACAGTGTCCCCATAATAACAGTGATATCCACAGTGTCCCCATAATAACAGTGATATCCACAGTGCCCCATAATAACAGCGATATCCACAGTGTCCCCATAATAACAGTGATATCCACAGTGCCCCCATAATAACAGTGATATCCACAGTGTCCCCATAATAACAGTGATATCCACAGTGCCCCATAATAACAGCGATATCCACAGTGTCCCCATAATAACAGTGATATCCACAGTGTCCCCATAATAACAGTGATATCCACAGTGCCCCATAATAACAGTGATATCCACAGTGTCCCCATAATAACAGTGATATCCACAGTGTCCCCATAATAACAGTGATATCCACAGTGCCCCCATAATAACAGCGATATCCACAGTGTCCCCATAATAACAGTGATATCCACAGTGTCCCCATAATAACAGTGATATCCACAGTGCCCCCATAATAACAGTGATATCCACAGTGTCCCCATAATAACAGTGATATCCACAGTGTCCCCATAATAACAGTGATATCCACAGTGTCCCCATAATAACAGTGATATCCACAGTGCCCCATAATAACAGTGATATCCACAGTGTCCCCATAATAACAGTGATATCCACAGTGTCCCCATAATAACAGTGATATCCACAGTGTCCCCATAATAACAGTGATATCCACAGTGTCCCCATAATAACAGTGATATCCACAGTGCCCCCATAATAACAGTGATATCCACAGTGCCCCATAATAACAGTGATATCCACAGTGCCCCCATAATAACAGTGATATCCACAGTGTCCCCATAATAACAGTGATATCCACAGTGCCCCATAATAACAGTGATATCCACAGTGCCCCATAATAACAGTGATATCCACAGTGTCCCCATAATAACAGCGATATCCACAGTGCCCCATAATAACAGCGATATCCACAGTGCCCCCATAATAACAGCGATATCCACAGTGTCCCCATAATAACAGTGATATCCACAGTGTCCCCATAATAACAGTGATATCCACAGTGCCCCCATAATAACAGTGATATCCACAGTGTCCCCATAATAACAGTGATATCCACAGTGTCCCCATAATAACAGTGATATCCACAGTGCCCCCATAATAACAGTGATATCCACAGTGCCCCATAATAACAGCGATATCCACAGTGCCCCATAATAACAGCGATATCCACAGTGCCCCATAATAACAGTGATATCCACAGTGCCCCATAATAACAGCGATATCCACAGTGCCCCCATAATAACAGTGATATCCACAGTGCCCCATAATAACAGAGATATCCACAGTGCCCCATAATAACAGTGATATCCACAGTGCCCCATAATAACAGTGATATCCACAGTGTCCCCATAATAACAGTGATATCCACAGTGTCCCCATAATAACAGTGATATCCACAGTGCCCCATAATAACAGTGATATCCACAGTGTCCCCATAATAACAGTGATATCCACAGTGCCCCCATAATAACAGCGATATCCACAGTGCCCCATAATAACAGCGATATCCACAGTCACAGTGCCCCATAATAACAGTGATATCCACAGTGTCCCCATAATAACAGCGATATCCACAGTGCCCCCATAATAACAGTGATATCCACAGTGCCCCCATAATAACAGAGATATCCACAGTGCCCCCATAATAACAGTGATATCCACAGTGCCCCATAATAACAGTGATATCCACAGTGTCCCCATAATAACAGTGATATCCACAGTGTCCCCATAATAACAGTGATATCCACAGTGCCCCCATAATAACAGTGATATCCACAGTGCCCCCATAATAACAGTGATATCCACAGTGTCCCCATAATAACAGTGATATCCACAGTGTCCCCATAATAACAGTGATATCCACAGTGTCCCCATAATAACAGTGATATCCACAGTGCCCCCATAATAACAGTGATATCCACAGTGTCCCCATAATAACAGTGATATCCACAGTGTCCCCATAATAACAGTGATATCCACAGTGTCCCCATAATAACAGTGATATCCACAGTGTCCCCATAATAACAGTGATATCCACAGTGCCCCCATAATAACAGTGATATCCACAGTGTCCCCATAATAACAGTGATATCCACAGTGCCCCCATAATAACAGTGATATCCACAGTGTCCCCATAATAACAGTGATATCCACAGTGTCCCCATAATAACAGCGATATCCACAGTGCTCCCCATAATAACAGTGATATCCACAGTGTCCCCATAATAACAGTGATATCCACAGTGCCCCCATAATAACAGTGATATCCACAGTGCCCCATAATAACAGTGATATCCACAGTGTCCCCATAATAACAGTGATATCCACAGTGTCCCCATAATAACAGTGATATCCACAGTGCCCCCATAATAACAGTGATATCCACAGTGTCCCCATAATAACAGCGATATCCACAGTGCCCCATAATAACAGTGATATCCACAGTGTCCCCATAATAACAGTGATATCCACAGTGCCCCATAATAACAGTGATATCCACAGTGCCCCCATAATAACAGCGATATCCACAGTGTCCCCATAATAACAGTGATATCCACAGTGCCCCCATAATAACAGTGATATCCACAGTGTCCCCATAATAACAGTGATATCCACAGTGCCCCCATAATAACAGTGATATCCACAGTGCCCCATAATAACAGTGATATCCACAGTGCCCCCATAATAACAGCGATATCCACAGTGCCCCCATAATAACAGTGATATCCACAGTGTCCCCATAATAACAGTGATATCCACAGTGTCCCCATAATAACAGCGATATCCACAGTGTCCCCATAATAACAGTGATATCCACAGTGTCCCCATAATAACAGTGATATCCACAGTGTCCCCATAATAACAGCGATATCCACAGTGCCCCCATAATAACAGTGATATCCACAGTGCCCCATAATAACAGTGATATCCACAGTGTCCCCATAATAACAGCGATATCCACAGTGTCCCCATAATAACAGTGATATCCACAGTGTCCCCATAATAACAGCGATATCCACAGTGCCCCATAATAACAGTGATATCCACAGTGTCCCCATAATAACAGCGATATCCACAGTGCCCCCATAATAACAGCGATATCCACAGTGCTCCCCATAATAACAGTGATATCCACAGTGCCCCCATAATAACAGTGATATCCACAGTGCCCCCATAATAACAGTGATATCCACAGTGTCCCCATAATAACAGTGATATCCACAGTGCCCCCCATAATAACAGTGATATCCACAGTGCCCCCATAATAACAGCGATATCCACAGTGCCCCATAATAACAGTGATATCCACAGTGTCCCCATAATAACAGGACTGTGGATACCTGGGTGTCGTAACCAGTGCCTTCCCCCCTCCCATCAGTCCCGTAATCAAACACACACAGTCCTAGGTGGGTTGAACAGGTCGGTCACAGTTTATTAATTAAATAAGCAGAGAAAGGGCAATTACATATCGTAACGAGCGGCTCGCGCCGAGCTCCTGTCCGTGATCGACAGGGGAATTGGCCCAACGAGCGGTTACGACCTTTGCCCTCCCCCGCTGCTTCCGCTGTGACTTAATAAAGGTTACCAGGGTTAGTTATATCACATACGTATGCAAAAAACACTTTTTTTTTTTTTTTTTTTTTTATAAACTTACAACATAATTTACACATTTACATTCTCCTGCGGGTTAGTATCATAATTAGCCTTTAAAAGGGAGGGTGGGTGGGACAAACGCTTCCAGGTGTCCTGCCGAGAGTGAAAGAGAAAGTTCTCGGCCGGACACCTGGATTTAACCCCTGTAGGAGTGGCCGTAGGACCCCTCCCCTCTAGTGCCCACTGGCCGGCTGGGGGTCTTCCAATTAGTGCATCACTAAAGGGGGTGGGGGGAGTGATGCTAGGGGGGAACTGGCACAGACCACCTTTACGTGCAGCTCTCTATGTGCTCCCCAGTCAGAGACGCGCACCTTAGTCAGTACCGCGTCTGCCAGACTGTGGATACCTGGGTGTCGTAACCAGTGCCTTCCCCCCTCCCATCAGTCCCGTAATCAAACACACACAGTCCTAGGTGGGTTGAACAGGTCGGTCACAGTTTATTAATTAAATAAGCAGAGAAAGGGCAATTACATATCGTAACGAGCGGCTCGCGCCGAGCTCCTGTCCGTGATCGACAGGGGAATTGGCCCAACGAGCGGTTACGACCTTTGCCCTCCCCCGCTTCTTCCGCCACGGAGGATCCCGTGTACTACCTACGCGGGACTCCGACCCCACCCCTCAATGTTAAGGCCTGTTCAACCCCATCCTGTAAACCAGACAGAAAAATATCGAGGCCAATGTCCGTTAGGTGAACTCCGTCCGGTCTTAATTGTGGCGTGTTATCCCCTTGTAGCTGGTGGTGACGGATCACGATACCGCCTCTTCCTCTCACATATTTTCCAATCCGAGCATTGAATTTGCTCCTTGTCCGCTCTATGGCTTTTTTATCTCTTGCTCCGTGCCAGACGGCCCGTGGTGTTATATCCGACCACACCAGTATCATGTTCCTGAATAGACAGCTGAACCTTTCCATATCAGTTGTCACCCATTTGTACAATTCGGCCACCTTTTGTTTGCCAAGGTCATTGCCACACGCGTGTACCACCATTATCACCGGGTGTTCCGCCATCCCTGCTATTCCAACCATCTCTTTGAACACCTGTTTCCACTGGAGGCCTCTGACACCCCTCCATTTAACTTTTATGCCCGGGAGGTAAAGATTTATCCCTCCTGGCCGCCGTTCGGCCCTCTTTTCGGCCCAGTAAACGTAGGAATCTCCTACCACCCAAACTTCAACCCCTGTAAGAGACAACACATGTTAATTAAGCAAGTCGGGTCTAATGTATCTGGCGAAGCATGCGGACTTCCAACGACCCCTTCTCTGCACCTCGGCCTCTGGCACTCCTGCCCTAGCCGCTTCCGTGGCTGCCCCAATGCGGAACGAATGTGTTCCGTACTCCTTTGGGTTTGCGCCGTTTTTTTCCAAGCATAGCTTGAATATCGCCTGGAATTGGTACTTGGTCAGGGGGGACCCGTCTGTATGAGTGAAGAAAAATCTACCAGCGTGTCTTATCTCGGCGAATCTTCTAACCATTTTTAGCGGGCAAGCTGGGCCATCAGTGGAGTTAACCAGGACCCATGTTCCCCTACCGGTGGGATCGCATTTGGATTTTCTAACCCTGATGCGCAGGGCGTCGCTGCATATTACTATGTCCTCATAAATTAGGCCGCCTTCCGACGCGTTTTTTGACCGCGGTAGCAATTCACTGATACGCAGTGCTCCGAAAAAGACGGTCGCAAAAGCTGCCGATAAGAGGGCTGCCTCGTATTGCGATGAGCAGACTGACGGGGATAACGCAATCAGGTCCTGCAATAGTCTCAGTGAAATGGGGCGGCGACATTCTTGGCTTGGCTGAAGCCTTTTCCAACCTTTTATGGCTTGTCTTATGCAAAAGGACTTAGTTACGTCTACCCATCCCAATAATTGAAAGAAAAATGCTAGCCCCGATAATTTCCGTTGTGCCGAGGTGCCCGACGCCCCATCTCCTCTCATCCGCATTAGAAAATCAGTCGTCACCGCGCTTCGTGCTTGATCGCATTTATCGACTGGCCTACCCCGAATTAGTGAGCACCACTCCTCCCAAGCCTTACCATACACCTGCCAGGTAGCTGGCGAAACGGAGGCCCGGATTAAGGGCATCAATGATTGGCCACTGTATCCCACAGGGACAGTGGACACAGGATACCCAGGGGTTGCGCGTTGGGCTGCTGGATTCTGAAAGCCTGCCAATTGGAAAATAACAATGGGTTAATGATATTCTCGTCAACATCCGCCACCCCGGTGGCTCTACACCAAATATTGTTTTCTAGGCATATCAGTGCGAGCCGTCGCAAGAGAGCGAGTATGGGCAAGGATGAAGACGACATGTGATTTAGACTCCTCGCTGTTTTCACATTTTTAGTTTGGAAACGAATGTTCATGTTCCTCAACAGATCGGCCCATATCTCCAACGCTGCTACTACCGCAAACAATTCCCATAGGGCTGGGTCTTGCCCCCACTTTGTTGTCGTCCATCTTTCTGGCCAACCAGATTTGCACCATTGGTTTTTATAGATTGCTGCGAAACCCTCCTTTTTGTTCCACCCTATTGTCAGCCCTAATTCCTTGCTTGTGATCTCTCTAGCCATGACACACGTGTGACCGTTGTACGATTGCAGGAACGTCTGCCATACCAGCAGATCAGCTTTTAGCGAACGAGTGAGCCTAATTCTATGGCCGGGCTGCGAAGCGCCTTTTGTTGCCAGAGATAGTCTGCGCGAGAATGCTCTGCCGACCGGCATTACGCGGCAGGCAAACGTCAGTAGACCCAATAACGCCTGCATTTGCTGTAGGGTTACCTTTTTAACTTCGCGGAAGCCTTTCAACATTTGCAGGGTTTTTTGTATTTTATCCTCTGGTAAGCGGAACACCATCAAGTTGGTGTCTATTTCAATGCCCAGAAAGGGCAATACATTACATGGACCCTCCGTTTTCTCCGGTGACAATGGCACGCCGAATTTGAGTGAGATAGATTTGAATTTTTCTAGTAGATCGGAGCAGAGTTTAGAATTTCTGGGGCCGACGAACAGGAAATCGTCGAGGTAGTGAATTAGGGATTTACTGCCCGTTTCGTACTGAACTACCCAATCTAGGAAGGTGCTGAATAGCTCGAAATAGTGACATGAGATGGAACATCCCATTGGGAGGCACATGTCGAAGTAATAGTGTTGGTCCACTTTGCAGCCCAGCAGGTGGAAACATTCGGGGTGCACGGGTAGTAAACGGAATGCCGATTCAATGTCCGATTTGGCGAGCAGGGCGCCGGTCCCGGCTGCCCGCACTAATTCTACCGCCCTATCAAAAGACGCGTATGAGACCGAAGCTTCTTCTGGAGTAATTGCGTCGTTAACCGAATCGCCCTTTGGGTGAGATAAATGATGGATTAGGCGGTATTTCCCGGGTTCCTTTTTTGGTATGATGCCTAACGGTGATATTTTAATGTTTTTGAAGGGGAGCGACGTAAAGGGGCCTGCTACCCTACCCAATTCGACCTCCTTTCCAATTTTTTGCCTAAGAATTTTGGGGAATTCGCGAGCCGATTTAAGGTTATCGGATAGGGTTGGCGTTCTTGTTAGCCTAAAGGGAATAAAGAACCCGTCGGAGAATCCCGCCTGCAGCTGCTGAGCCGCTTTCTTATTGGGGTAGAGCTTTAGCCAGGGGGCCATCGCGGTTACGCTCACTGGGGTTCTGCCTTGTAGGCCCTTTGTGCGGCTGACGAGTGCACCTTGATGCTTGGTGTCCCCCCCCGCAAGCGGAGCATTCGTGTCTGAACTTGCATAGCGCGTGGAAACGGCAGTTTCCCTCGTTATATAGCCAGCAGGCCCCGGGTTTTCGCACGACCACTGAGTTCTGACCTGCGGCTCCGGAGTAATTAGTGGTCGTGGCTGAAAAGGGGGGCTGCTTTTGAGACAACATCATACGCAACCACACGTCTGTCGCTTTTACCCCCCAGCCTAGATCGGGCTGTAGGGCCAGACGCCTGCGGAACTCCTCGTCGTACCTTCGCCAGGCTGAACCGCCGTGCGACTTGTACGAACTATATATCATGTCCTGATATATAAACAATTCGGAGCAGCGTTCCGGATGTTTCTGGCCCATAATACAGCCCAATACTGCGAAGGCCTGGATCCAATTATTCATGGTTAGAGCAATTTTCGATCTCCCCCTATCAAAACCCCTATCGTTCGCTTTATCCACCGATTGTTGGTCGGCTGATAACAGCGACCATATATCTATGTAATCGTTGCTCCATATCTTCAGTCTCGTTTCCTGGTCTATATGAGCGCCTAGCGGACTGATCCCGCAAAAGAAGGCGTCTTTGTGTAGATTAGCGGATTGTGGTATTGAATTGTTCACCACATTTCCCCTTGCCTGAGATAATTGCAGGATTATCTCCTTTAACGCTGAAGTTAGCTCCATTTCCTTCACATTAACCCCGTAGCGTAACGTTTCCTCGCTACCCTTGGAACACTCACCGCTGTGTGATTCTGGACGAGTGGACACCGATCCTGGAGGAACCCCCGCCGATGTTGACGGGGGGATGTCGCAGGACGGGGAAACTCTGGCTCCCGCTACAGCGTGGGACTGGACGATGTGCTGAGTATTGTGCGTTGGAGCCCGATTACTACCACATAGTGGCGGATTGATGGCTCCGTCTTCAGCGACTGCGCGGTGATAGTTGTGGCTGGAAGCCGCGGGGGGAGCCCGATTACTACCACATAGTGGCGGATTGATGGCTCCGTCTTCAGCGACTGCGTGGTGGTTGTTGTGGCTGGAAGCCGTGGGGGATTGTTCTCCCCGGCTGAAAGCCCTAGAGGGTGCCCGCGATTTAGAGGACTTGCCACGTGCACGATGACTCCTATCAGGACTTAGCGATACCTCGGACCCCTCGGATGTTGCTGATGACGGCCATCCTGTGGCCCGGGATCTGCGGCGGCTCCTATGGGAGCTGCGTCTGCGACGGTGACGGGAGGGGCGTTTAGAGGAGTAGCGGGAACGGCGACGGGAGTTATCGGAGGAAGATTGGGAGGACGTGTGGCGCCTACGCCTTCGTCCGCCGTTATTATGCGGTGCAATGGGGGGGATTCTATCAGTAGACAGAGGGGGATAATTGGCCGTAGATGGTCCTGTAACGCTAATCGGAAGGGGGGCGTCAGGAGGTAACCATATTCATCCCCATTGCTGGGATTTGACGGGGCAGCGGTTAACGGATAATTTTTATTTAGGTTTTGGGCAGTGGGGGGAGGTGATAATGTGTTTGTGTTTGGTGCGTTTACTGAGGTGTCGCCATGATTCCCGCTGCGCGGCTGTTGAGCGCCTTGCTCGGTCCCATGGGACCGAACAACGCGCTCCTCAGCCGCCCTGTGACCTCTCCGGCCTGACCCCTGATACCCCCGTACAGGCATCAGGGCTGCGTCTGCCGGGGGTAGGCTGGTGGTCAGGCCAGGTGATAAATCAGCACGCTGATCGGTCGATTTCGACCGATCAGCGCACTGTGGGGAAAGTGAGGGGTTAAAACCAAGCCCCAGGTTACCCCCTGCGGGCGGCGTATATGTGCCCGCAGGGAAGGCAACCGAGGACTGGCCAGCGCTGTGTTCAGCGCTCATCTGCCGCGACCGGAAGCCTCCCCAGCACTCCGAGCGGTGTCCGAGGCCTCCGGAAGACGCCTGCAGCTGCGAGGCGGCGAGGCCCTCCCCTCCCCGACCTGGAGCCGCTCCGGGGCGCGGGGCAAGCGGGCGGATCGCCTGCCACCCGGCGCCACCACCGGCCTCTCCGGAGCGGCCGGGGAAGGGGGCGACACCGTCCGCCGCCGGGCGCCGCCGGATGTAGCCCCGCACAGCCGGGACGGAGCCGGCTGCCCATCACTGCCATCTGCCCCCACCGGAGTCCGGACAAGAACCGGCGAGGAGATGCCGGCCACCCTCCGACGGGTGCGACGCCCGGCTCTACCCCGCCGCCTTCGAGAGGCCCCCAGTCCCCCTACAGCCGAGGGGTCCGGCACAGACAGCGGCGCAGAGAGGGGCCTCTGTCCACCGATCGGGGCCGGGCCTAACGACGGACCGCAGGGCGCTGGTGCTCCCGAAGGTCTTGGAGGTGAGCTAGGCCCGAGGGGGCCCGATGGCGGAGGGGTGAGGGAGAACAGCCCTGGAGAAGGGATACTGGGGGAAGGACCCAGGGGACCAGCGGGCGATGGGGTAATATAGGACGGACATACGGGACCAGGGGACAATGGGATAATGGAGGACGGACCTATGGGGCCAGGGGACGAAGGGGTGAGGAAAGACAGAGCGGGGTCAGGAGAAGGCCCAGGGAGGTGAGCCCTGAGGCCGGTAAGGATGGCCTGAAGCCAGTGCTCACCTCTCTGTTCCAATCCTTTCCGCAGGGCCTCGACCAGGGGGTCCGACATTACTACAGGAATGCAGGGACAAACGCTTCCAGGTGTCCTGCCGAGAGTGAAAGAGAAAGTTCTCGGCCGGACACCTGGATTTAACCCCTGTAGGAGTGGCCGTAGGACCCCTCCCCTCTAGTGCCCACTGGCCGGCTGGGGGTCTTCCAATTAGTGCATCACTAAAGGGGGTGGGGGGAGTGATGCTAGGGGGGAACTGGCACAGACCACCTTTACGTGCAGCTCTCTATGTGCTCCCCAGTCAGAGACGCGCACCTTAGTCAGTACCGCGTCTGCCATGATATCCACAGTGTCCCCATAATAACAGTGATATCCACAGTGCCCCCCATAATAACAGTGATATCCACAGTGCCCCCATAATAACAGCGATATCCACAGTGCCCCCATAATAACAGCGATATCCACAGTGCCCCATAATAACAGTGATATCCACAGTGTCCCCATAATAACAGTGATATCCACAGTGCCCCCATAATAACAGTGATATCCACAGTGCCCCCATAATAACAGTGATATCCACAGTGTCCCCATAATAACAGCGATATCCACAGTGTCCCCATAATAACAGTGATATCCACAGTGCCCCATAATAACAGTGATATCCACAGTGCCCCCCATAATAACAGTGATATCCACAGTGTCCCCATAATAACAGCGATATCCACAGTGCCCCATAATAACAGTGATATCCACAGTGTCCCCATAATAACAGTGATATCCACAGTGCCCCCATAATAACAGTGATATCCACAGTGCCCCCATAATAACAGTGATATCCACAGTGTCCCCATAATAACAGTGATATCCACAGTGCCCCCATAATAACAGTGATATCCACAGTGCCCCCATAATAACAGTGATATCCACAGTGTCCCCATAATAACAGCGATATCCACAGTGTCCCCATAATAACAGTGATATCCACAGTGCCCCCCATAATAACAGTGATATCCACAGTGCCCCCATAATAACAGTGATATCCACAGTGCCCCCATAATAACAGCGATATCCACAGTGCCCCATAATAACAGTGATATCCACAGTGTCCCCATAATAACAGTGATATCCACAGTGCCCCCATAATAACAGTGATATCCACAGTGCCCCCATAATAACAGTGATATCCACAGTGTCCCCATAATAACAGCGATATCCACAGTGCCCCCATAATAACAGTGATATCCACAGTGTCCCCATAATAACAGTGATATCCACAGTGTCCCCATAATAACAGTGATATCCACAGTGTCCCCATAATAACAGTGATATCCACAGTGTCCCCATAATAACAGTGATATCCACAGTGCCCCCATAATAACAGTGATATCCACAGTGCCCCCATAATAACAGTGATATCCACAGTGTCCCCATAATAACAGTGATATCCACAGTGTCCCCATAATAACAGTGATATCCACAGTGTCCCCATAATAACAGTGATATCCACAGTGCTCCCATAATAACAGTGATATCCACAGTGCCCCATAATAACAGTGATATCCACAGTGCCCCCATAATAACAGTGATATCCACAGTGCCCCATAATAACAGTGATATCCACAGTGCCCCATAATAACAGTGATATCCACAGTGCCCCATAATAACAGTGATATCCACAGTGCCCCCATAATAACAGTGATATCCACAGTGCCCCATAATAACAGCGATATCCACAGTGCTCCCCATAATAACAGTGATATCCACAGTGTCCCCATAATAACAGTGATATCCACAGTGCCCCATAATAACAGTGATATCCACAGTGCCCCCATAATAACAGTGATATCCACAGTGCCCCCATAATAACAGTGATATCCACAGTGCCCCATAATAACAGTGATATCCACAGTGCCCCCATAATAACAGTGATATCCACAGTGCCCCCATAATAACAGTGATATCCACAGTGCTCCCATAATAACAGTGATATCCACAGTGCTCCCATAATAACAGTGATATCCACAGTGCCCCCATAATAGTGATATCCACAGTGCCCCCATAATAACAGTGATATCCACAGTGTCCCCATAATAACAGTGATATCCACAGTGCTCCCATAATAACAGTGATATCCACAGTGCTCCCATAATAACAGTGATATCCACAGTGTCCCATAATAACAGTGATATCCACAGTGCCCCCATAATAACAGCGATATCCACAGTGCCCCCCATAATAACAGTGATATCCACAGTGCCCCCATAATAACAGTGATATCCACAGTGCCCCCATAATAACAGCGATATCCACAGTGCCCCCCATAATAACAGTGATATCCACAGTGCCCTCATAATAACAGTGATATCCACAGTGCCCCCATAATAACAGTGATATCCACAGTGCCCCCATAATAACAGTGATATCCACAGTGCTCCCATAATAACAGTGATATCCACAGTGCTCCCATAATAACAGTGATATCCACAGTGCCCCCATAATAGTGATATCCACAGTGCCCCCATAATAACAGTGATATCCACAGTGTCCCCATAATAACAGTGATATCCACAGTGCTCCCATAATAACAGTGATATCCACAGTGCTCCCATAATAACAGTGATATCCACAGTGTCCCATAATAACAGTGATATCCACAGTGCCCCCATAATAACAGCGATATCCACAGTGCCCCCCATAATAACAGTGATATCCACAGTGCCCCCATAATAACAGTGATATCCACAGTGCCCCCCATAATAACAGTGATATCCACAGTGCCTCCCCATAATAACAGTGATATCCACAGTGCCCCCATAATAACAGCGATATCCACAGTGCCCCCCATAATAACAGTGATATCCACAGTGCCCCCATAATAACAGTGATATCCACAGTGCCCCCCATAATAACAGTGATATCCACAGTGCCTCCCCATAATAACAGTGATATCCACAGTGCCCCCATAATAACAGTGATATCCACAGTGCCCCCCATAATAACAGTGATATCCACAGTGCCTCCCCATAATAACAGCGATATCCACAGTGCCCCCCATAATAACAGTGATATCCGCAGTGTCCCCATAATAACAGTGATATCCACAGTGTCCCCATAATAACAGTGATATCCACAGTGCCCCATAATAACAGTGATATCCACAGTGCTCCCCATAATAACAGCGATATCCACAGTGCCCCCATAATAACAGTGATATCCACAGTGCCCCCATAATAACAGCGATATCCACAGTGCCCCCCATAATAACAGCGATATCCACAGTGCCCCCATAATAACAGTGATATCCACAGTGCCCCCATAATAACAGTGATATCCACAGTGTCCCCATAATAACAGTGATATCCACAGTGCCCCCATAATAACATCCACAGTGCCCCCATAATAACTGTGATATCCACAGTGCCCCCATAATAACAGTGATATCCACAGTGTCCCCATAATAACAGTGATATCCACAGTGCCCCCATAATAACAGCGATATCCACAGTGCCCCCATAATAACAGTGATATCCACAGTGCCCCCATAATAACAGTGATATCCACAGTGCCCCCATAATAACAGTGATATCCACAGTGCCCCCATAATAACAGCGATATCCACAGTGTCCCATAATAACAGTGATATCCACAGTGCCCCCATAATAGTGATATCCACAGTGCCCCCATAATAACAGTGATATCCACAGTGTCCCCATAATAACAGTGATATCCACAGTGTCCCCATAATAACAGCGATATCCACAGTGTCCCTGTGAGGATAATATATAATATAAATTTTAGTTTCTCTTGCCTGTGAGTGCCATGCTGTGGGCTAAAACCCCCCTTCTCTTTGTGTTCCTGAAATGTGTGTGTAGGAAAGGTTTTATCGCTTCTAGCTCTGGGAGCATAGGAATTTTTACGATCGGTATAGCTGCATAGACAATGGTACCAGCTGAAACTGGTCTGATCTCTCTTTTAAAACATGAGGCTCTTTGTCCTTATCTTGTAAGATTCTGGGCCACCGATTTGGGCTAGAAAAACAATAAGTATATATTGCTAACCTCCATCGGCGGATCTATCAGCTACTGTAAGCCTGAGCCTCTAATTCCACCAGGTAAAAAAATATGGATTTCTCTGGAACTGTATGTCCCAAATAGCCCAAATTTGGTTTCATTAGAAAGCCAATTGTAAAATAAGAAGAAAGCTGGGTGTGTTATGATTCTGACATGTTTGGGAACGAAAATGCGAGACTTATAAGAATTAGAGTTAAATTTGGTTAGTCTGAAGAGAGAGGACGGACTGGGTAAACCAACCCCTTTTAGTGATGTCACCAGGCTGAGCTATAAGTGTTATGCCTGGCACCCAGCAGTGGGAGTCTGAGTTTTTTACTTTAGGAGCTGTTTCTATCCCGACCTCCCGATGCACTGGGACATTTGGGGTTTCGCCTACCAGCATGGTTTTGCCTGAAATGAACTGAGAACATGTGAGTTTTACCTTTTCTCATTTAATCCCTTGTAAAGCTGCAGTAGGATCGTACGCAGTGACCCACAAATTCAAACACAAAAATTCTCTTTTAATGTGTTTCTTCACAGCATTAAAGTCCAATTCACATAAATGCATATAACTTCAGTGGATATTATCAGTGACCAGTTTACACCAGTTCAAAGCAATACATATCACATGGCTTTAGATTTGCTGTCCCTAAACAGGCCAGACTTCCCTTGTCCAGTTTCCCTGGGCGACCACACGCCATGTCACAGTTTCTATACGTCTCCATACACACAGCCTCATATGTTGCAGACACTACACACGCCAGCCCTCCTCTGACTATTTCTCGTGGGTGTCCTGCATCGCTGTATCACAGTCTCTTTACAGACTCTTTACTCACACAGTCGTACACAGTTCAGGATATCTTCCGGATAGCAGCCGGGCACCATATCCACCTGTTTGCAATCGTTGCACATGCTAGTCCTCTTTCGGGTACAGGACATCCACCTCCGGGCACAGGACTGTTCACATCCGACTCCTACGGGCACAGGACATCCACCTTCGGGCACAGGACTGTCCACATCCGACTCCTTCGGGTACAGGACTGTCCACATCCGACTCCTTCGGGTACAGGACTGTCCACATCCGACTCCTTTGGGCACAGGACATCCACTTCCGGGCACAGGACTGTCCACATCCGAGACCAGTACCATGGATAACTTGCATCTCTGTGTACACTGCAGGTGCCAGGCTATTCAGCTGCCCTGGGTGTTGCCTCTGCTGGCCTCCATGCACTCTGCAGACCAGCACACACCAGACTGACACTGACGTGCACCTCGGACACCTGACACACCCATACCCCTTACTGCAGGGTTTTTAAACACACCAACCTGTGGCCTTCAGCCACCTGGAAAACCCGGACCGGAGATCCGTGACTCTCATGCACACCTATGGACTTCATCCGTCTGCATGCACATTCTGGGGAGAACAAACAGCGCCCCCTAGCTGTATCAGGGGCCACAGCCTCACATATCCTCCCCCCCTGTTCATACCTGTGGGGTTGAACACTTGTTACCCCGTATGGGCACGAGATAATAAGGCATCGGTATGACCCTGTGACATCTCTGCCCAAAACAACGTTTTCAGTTTCTCCTGCCAATACCTCTAGGGGGAAGCCTATCGGGATTACACTCTGACCCTAATTTGGCGACCCCTATGGCAGGTATCTCAATATTTTCAGGTTCTACGCCCAAAACAGTACATAAACACATTCTCTGCGGCAACTGCAGCGCCTCTAGCTGCTGCTGCCAGAACTGCAGCTCCTGCTGCGCAGAATTCGTGGACCCGCCGATCCACAGCAAATCTTCGTAACCCCACCGAGTTACCGCCAGAAGCCTTCAATCTTCATGGCCCCGCCGAGCCACAGCATGCTGTCTTGAGAAGAAAAAAAAAATTTCCAGCCGAATTTGCACAATGCTATGCAGCACGCTTTGGCGTATGCCTCAGTTCACACTGCCCCTTGCATTCTCTCCACCATATGTAAAGCTGCAGTAGCATCGTACGCAGTGAAGAAGCAGTGACCCACAAATTCAAACACAAAAGTCTCTTTTAATGTGTTTCTTCACAGCATTAAAGTCCACTTCACATAAATGCATATTACTTCAGTGGATATTATCAGTGACCAGTTTACACCTGTTCAAAGCAATACATATCACATGGCTTTAGATTTGCGGTCCCTAAACAGGCCAGACTTCCCTTGTCCAGTTTCCCTGGGCGACCGCACGCCATCTTACAGTCTCTATATGTCTCCATACACACAGCCTCATATGTTGCAGACACTACACACGCCAGCCCTCCTCTGACTAGTTCTCGTGGGTGTCCTGCATCGCTGTATCACAGTCGCTTTACACACTCTTTACTCACACAGTCGTACACAGTTCAGGATATCCTCCGGATAGCAGCCGGGCACCATATCCACCTGTTTGCAATCGTTGCACATGCTAGTCCTCTTTCGGGTACAGGACATCCACCTCCGGGCACAGGACTGTCCACATCCGAGACCAGTAGCATGGACGACTTGCATCTCTGTGTACACTGCGGGTGCCAGGCTATTCAGCTGGCTCTACTAGCCTCCATGCGCTCTGGAGACCAGCACACACCAGACTGACACTGACGTACACCTGGCCTGACCTGGCCAGACACCTGACACATCCATACCCCTTACTGCAGGGTTTTTAAACACATCAACCTGTGGCCTTCAGCCACCTGGAAAACCCGGACCGGAGATCCGTGACTCATGCACACCTATGGACTTCATCCGTCTGCATGCACATTCTGGGGAGAACAAACAGCGCCCCCTAGCTGTATCAGGGGCCACAGCCTCACACCCTTTATTTTATAATTACCTTGTACATATTTTCAATTGTCTCATATTGTAACATCTTTATATGCCTTTTTATAATCACTGCTTTCTTTCGGAGTAAAATATATAAATTACTAGTTTTCATTCTTCCTGCTCTAAAGCGTACCCTAAGTCTTCTGAAGGGAATTACGCTACTGTTTTGGGTTAGCTTCGGACCTGTTTAAACAAAGCTGGTGGCAGGATACCGTGTTCTGGGTATTTGGGAGTCGTTGTAGCGACGGCGGCGTTGATAATTATTGTTCCTGCCTGAGTGGGAGTAGTTATATCGCCTCGCTGCAGCATGCCCAATAGCCAGTACATAGCAGGCAGCCTTTCTGGCGACTAATTACCCTAGGTGCAGTACCTAATCTGACCTGAGGGTAAGGGGGTGCCAGAGAGCTGCAAGTTCAAGCAGAACTGTACAGCGGGATATACATAAATCCCTGCATAATAACAGTGATATCCACAGTGCCCCCATAATAACAGTGATATCCACAGAGCCCCCATAATAACAGCGATATCCACAGTGCCCCCATAATAACAGTGATATCCACAGTGTCCCCATAATAACAGTGATATCCACAGTGCCCCCATAATAACAGCGATATCCACAGTGTCCCTGTGAGGATAATATATAATATAAATTTTAGTTTCTCTTGCCTGTGAGTGCCATGCTGTGGGCTAAAACCCCCCTTCTCTTTGTGTTCCTGAAATGTGTGTGTAGGAAAGGTTTTATCGTTTCTAGCTCTGGGAGCAAAGGAATTTTTACGATCGGTATAGCTGCATAGACAATGGTACCAGCTGAAACTGGTCTGATCTCTCTTTTAAAACATGAGGCTCTTTGTCCTTATCTTGTAAGATTCTGGGCCACCGATTTGGGCTAGAAAAACAATAAGTATATATTGCTAACCTCCATCGGCGGATCTATCAGCTACTGTAAGCCTGAGCCTCTAATTCCACCAGGTAAAAAAATATGGATTTCTCTGGAACTGTATGTCCCAAATAGCCCAAATTTGGTTTCATTAGAAAGCCAATTGTAAAATAAGAAGAAAGCTGGGTGTTATGATTCTGACATGTTTGGGAACGAAAAGGCGAGACTTATAAGAATTAGAGTTAAATTTGGTTAGTCTGAAGAGAGAGGACGGACTGGGTAAACCAACCCCTTTTAGTGATGTCACCAGGCTGAGCTATAAGTGTTATGCCTGGCACCCAGCAGTGGGAGTCTGAGTTTTTTACTTTAGGAGCTGTTTCTATCCCGACCTCCCGATGCACTGGGACATTTGGGGTTTCGCCTACCAGCATGGTTTTGCCTGAAATGAACTGAGAACATGTGAGTTTTACCTTTTCTCATTTAATCCCTTGTAAAGCTGCAGTAGGATCGTACGCAGTGACCCACAAATTCAAACACAAAAATTCTCTTTTAATGTGTTTCTTCACAGCATTAAAGTCCAATTCACATAAATGCATATAACTTCAGTGGATATTATCAGTGACCAGTTTACACCAGTTCAAAGCAATACATATCACATGGCTTTAGATTTGCTGTCCCTAAACAGGCCAGACTTCCATTGTCCAGTTTCCCTGGGCGACCACACGCCATGTCACAGTTTCTATACGTCTCCATACACACAGCCTCATATGTTGCAGACACTACACACGCCAGCCCTCCTCTGACTATTTCTCGTGGGTGTCCTGCATCGCTGTATCACAGTCTCTTTACAGACTCTTTACTCACACAGTCGTACACAGTTCAGGATATCCTCCGGATAGCAGCCGGGCACCATGTCCACCTGTTTGCAATCGTTGCACATGCTAGTCCTCTTTCGGGTACAGGACATCCACCTCCGGGCACAGGACTGTTCACATCCGACTCCTACGGGCACAGGACATCCACCTTCGGGCACAGGACTGTCCACATCCGACTCCTTCGGGTACAGGACTGTCCACATCCGACTCCTTCGGGTACAGGACTGTCCACATCCGACTCCTTTGGGCACAGGACATCCACTTCCGGGCACAGGACTGTCCACATCCGAGACCAGTACCATGGATAACTTGCATCTCTGTGTACACTGCAGGTGCCAGGCTATTCAGCTGCCCTGGGTGTTGCCTCTGCTGGCCTCCATGCACTCTGCAGACCAGCACACACCAGACTGACACTGACGTGCACCTCGGACACCTGACACACCCATACCCCTTACTGCAGGGTTTTTAAACACACCAACCTGTGGCCTTCAGCCACCTGGAAAACCCGGACCGGAGATCCGTGACTCTCATGCACACCTATGGACTTCATCCGTCTGCATGCACATTCTGGGGAGAACAAACAGCGCCCCCTAGCTGTATCAGGGGCCACAGCCTCACATATCCTCCCCCCCTGTTCATACCTGTGGGGTTGAACACTTGTTACCCCGTATGGGCACGAGATAATAAGGCATCGGTATGACCCTGTGACATCTCTGCCCAAAACAACGTTTTCAGTTTCTCCTGCCAATACCTCTAGGGGGAAGCCTATCGGGATTACACTCTGACCCTAATTTGGCGACCCCTATGGCAGGTATCTCAATATTTTCAAGTTCTACGCCCAAAACAGTACATAAACACATTCTCTGCGGCAACTGCAGCGCCTCTAGCTGCTGCTGCCAGAACTGCAGCTCCTGCTGCGCAGAATTCGTGGACCCGCCGATCCACTGCAAATCTTCGTAACCCCACCGAGTTACCGCCAGAAGCCTTCAATCTTCATGGCCCCGCCGAGCCACAGCATGCTGTCTTGAGAAGAAAAAAAAAATTTCCAGCCGAATTTGCACAATGCTATGCAGCACGCTTTGGCGTATGCCTCAGTTCACACTGCCCCTTGCATTCTCTCCACCATATGTAAAGCTGCAGTAGCATCGTACGCAGTGAAGAAGCAGTGACCCACAAATTCAAACACAAAAGTCTCTTTTAATGTGTTTCTTCACAGCATTAAAGTCCACTTCACATAAATGCATATTACTTCAGTGGATATTATCAGTGACCAGTTTACACCTGTTCAAAGCAATACATATCACATGGCTTTAGATTTGCGGTCCCTAAACAGGCCAGACTTCCCTTGTCCAGTTTCCCTGGGCGACCGCACGCCATCTTACAGTCTCTATACGTCTCCATACACACAGCCTCATATGTTGCAGACACTACACACGCCAGCCCTCCTCTGACTAGTTCTCGTGGGTGTCCTGCATCGCTGTATCACAGTCGCTTTACACACTCTTTACTCACACAGTCGTACACAGTTCAGGATATCCTCCGGATAGCAGCCGGGCACCATATCCACCTGTTTGCAATCGTTGCACATGCTAGTCCTCTTTCGGGTACAGGACATCCACCTCCGGGCACAGGACTGTCCACATCCGACTCCTACGGGCACAGGACATCCACCTCCGGGCACAGGACTGTCCACATCCGACTACTTCGGGTACAGGACATCCACCTCCGGGCACAGGACTGTCCACATCCGAGACCAGTAGCATGGACGACTTGCATCTCTGTGTACACTGCGGGTGCCAGGCTATTCAGCTGGCTCTGCTAGCCTCCATGCGCTCTGGAGACCAGCACACACCAGACTGACACTGACGTACACCTGGCCTGACCTGGCCAGACACCTGACACATCCATACCCCTTACTGCAGGGTTTTTAAACACATCAACCTGTGGCCTTCAGCCACCTGGAAAACCCGGACCGGAGATCCGTGACTCATGCACACCTATGGACTTCATCCGTCTGCATGCACATTCTGGGGAGAACAAACAGCGCCCCCTAGCTGTATCAGGGGCCACAGCCTCACACCCTTTATTTTATAATTACCTTGTACATATTTTCAATTGTCTCATATTGTAACATCTTTATATGCCTTTTTATAATCACTGCTTTCTTTCGGAGTAAAATATATAAATTACTAGTTTTCATTCTTCCTGCTCTAAAGCGTACCCTAAGTCTTCTGAAGGGAATTACGCTACTGTTTTGGGTTAGCTTCGGACCTGTTTAAACAAAGCTGGTGGCAGCATACCGTGTTCTGGGTATTTGGGAGTCGTTGTAGCGACGGCGGCGTTGATAATTATTGTTCCTGCCTGAGTGGGAGTAGTTATATCGCCTCGCTGCAGCATGCCCAATAGCCAGTACATAGCAGGCAGCCTTTCTGGCGACTAATTACCCTAGGTGCAGTACCTAATCTGACCTGAGGGTAAGGGGGTGCCAGAGAGCTGCAAGTTCAAGCAGAACTGTACAGCGGGATATACATAAATCCCTGCATAATAACAGTGATATCCACAGTGCCCCCATAATAACAGTGATATCCACAGAGCCCCCATAATAACAGCGATATCCACAGTGCCCCCATAATAACAGTGATATCCACAGTGTCCCCATAATAACAGTGATATCCACAGTGCCCCCATAATAACAGCGATATCCACAGTGTCCCTGTGAGGATAATATATAATATAAATTTTAGTTTCTCTTGCCTGTGAGTGCCATGCTGTGGGCTAAAACCCCCCTTCTCTTTGTGTTCCTGAAATGTGTGTGTAGGAAAGGTTTTATCGCTTCTAGCTCTGGGAGCAAAGGAATTTTTACGATCGGTATAGCTGCATAGACAATGGTACCAGCTGAAACTGGTCTGATCTCTCTTTTAAAACATGAGGCTCTTTGTCCTTATCTTGTAAGATTCTGGGCCACCGATTTGGGCTAGAAAAACAATACGTATATATTGCTAACCTCCATCGGCGGATCTATCAGCTACTGTAAGCCTGAGCCTCTAATTCCACCAGGTAAAAAAATATGGATTTCTCTGGAACTGTATGTCCCAAATAGCCCAAATTTGGTTTCATTAGAAAGCCAATTGTAAAATAAGAAGAAAGCTGGGTGTTATGATTCTGACATGTTTGGGAACGAAAAGGCGAGACTTATAAGAATTAGAGTTAAATTTGGTTAGTCTGAAGAGAGAGGACGGACTGGGTAAACCAACCCCTTTTAGTGATGTCACCAGGCTGAGCTATAAGTGTTATGCCTGGCACCCAGCAGTGGGAGTCTGAGTTTTTTACTTTAGGAGCTGTTTCTATCCCGACCTCCCGATGCACTGGGACATTTGGGGTTTCGCCTACCAGCATGGTTTTGCCTGAAATGAACTGAGAACATGTGAGTTTTACCTTTTCTCATTTAATCCCTTGTAAAGCTGCAGTAGGATCGTACACAGTGACCCACAAATTCAAACACAAAAATTCTCTTTTAATGTGTTTCTTCACAGCATTAAAGTCCAATTCACATAAATGCATATAACTTCAGTGGATATTATCAGTGACCAGTTTACACCAGTTCAAAGCAATACATATCACATGGCTTTAGATTTGCGGTCCCTAAACAGGCCAGACTTCCCTTGTCCAGTTTCCCTGGGCGACCACACGCCATGTCACAGTTTCTATACGTCTCCATACACACAGCCTCATATGTTGCAGACACTACACACGCCAGCCCTCCTCTGACTATTTCTCGTGGGTGTCCTGCATCGCTGTATCACAGTCTCTTTACAGACTCTTTACTCACACAGTCGTACACAGTTCAGGATATCCTCCGGATAGCAGCCGGGCACCATATCCACCTGTTTGCAATCGTTGCACATGCTAGTCCTCTTTCGGGTACAGGACATCCACCTCCGGGCACAGGACTGTTCACATCCGACTCCTACGGGCACAGGACATCCACCTTCGGGCACAGGACTGTCCACATCCGACTCCTTCGGGTACAGGACTGTCCACATCCAACTCCTTCGGGTACAGGACTGTCCACATCCGACTCCTTTGGGCACAGGATATCCACCTCCGGGCACAGGACTGTCCACATCCGAGACCAGTACCATGGATAACTTGCATCTCTGTGTACACTGCAGGTGCCAGGCTATTCAGCTGCCCTGGGTGTTGCCTCTGCTGGCCTCCATGCACTCTGTAGACCAGCACACACTAGACTGACACTGACGTGCACCTCGCATACCTGACACACCCATACCCCTTACTGCAGGGTTTTTAAACACACCAACCTGTGGCCTTCAGCCACCTGGAAAACCCGGACCGGAGATCCGTGACTCTCATGCACACCTATGGACTTCATCCGTCTGCATGCACATTCTGGGGAGAACAAACAGCGCCCCCTAGCTGTATCAGGGGCCACAGCCTCACATATCCTCCCCCCCTGTTCATACCTGTGGGGTTGAACACTTGTTACCCCATATGGGCACGAGATAATAAGGCATCGGTATGACCCTGTGACATCTCTGCCCAAAACAACGTTTTCAGTTTCTCCTGCCAATACCTCTAGGGGGAAGCCTATCGGGATTACACTCTGACCCTAATTTGGCGACCCCTATGGCAGGTATCTCAATATTTTCAGGTTCTACGCCCAAAAAAGTACATAAACACATTCTCTGCGGCAACTGCAGCGCCTCTAGCTGCTGCTGCCAGAACTGCAGCTCCTGCTGCGCAGAATTCGTGGACCCGCCGATCCACAGCAAATCTTCGTAACCCCACCGAGTTACCGCCAGAAGCCTCCAATCTTCATGGCCCCGCCGAGCCACAGCATGCTGTCTTGAGAAGAAAAAAAAAATTTCCAGCCGAATTTGCACAATGCTATGCAGCACGCTTTGGCGTATGCCTCAGTTCACACTGCCCCTTGCATTCTCTCCACCATATGTAAAGCTGCAGTAGCATCGTACGCAGTGAAGAAGCAGTGACCCACAAATTCAAACACAAAAGTCTCTTTTAATGTGTTTCTTCACAGCATTAAAGTCCACTTCACATAAATGCATATAACTTCAGTGGATATTATCAGTGACCAGTTTACACCTGTTCAAAGCAATACATATCACATGGCTTTAGATTTGCGGTCCCTAAACAGGCCAGACTTCCCTTGTCCAGTTTCCCTGGGCGACTACACGCCATCTTACAGTCTCTATACGTCTCCATACACACAGCCTCATATGTTGCAGACACTACACACGCCAGCCCTCCTCTGACTAGTTCTCGTGGGTGTCCTGCATCGCTGTATCACAGTCGCTTTACACACTCTTTACTCACACAATCGTACACAGTTCAGGATATCCTCCGGATAGCAGCCGGGCACCATATCCACCTGTTTGCAATCGTTGCACATGCTAGTCCTCTTTCGGGTACAGGACATCCACCTCCGGGCACAGGACTGTCCACATCCGACTCCTACGAGCACAGGACATCCACCTCCGGGCACAGGACTGTCCACATCCGACTACTTCGGGTACAGGACATCCACCTCCGGGCACAGGACTGTCCACATCCGAGACCAGTAGCATGGACGACTTGCATCTCTGTGTACACTGCGGGTGCCAGGCTATTCAGCTGGCTCTGCTAGCCTCCATGCGCTCTGGAGACCAGCACACACCAGACTGACACTGACGTACACCTGGCCTGACCTGGCCAGACACCTGACACATCCATACCCCTTACTGCAGGGTTTTTAAACACATCAACCTGTGGCCTTCAGCCACCTGGAAAACCCGGACCGGAGATCCGTGACTCATGCACACCTATGGACTTCATCCGTCTGCATGCACATTCTGGGGAGAACAAACAGCGCCCCCTAGCTGTATCAGGGGCCACAGCCTCACACCCTTTATTTTATAATTACCTTGTACATATTTTCAATTGTCTCATATTGTAACATCTTTATATGCCTTTTTATAATCACTGCTTTCTTTCGGAGTAAAATATATAAATTACTAGTTTTCGTTCTTCCTGCTCTAAAGCGTACCCTAAGTCTTCTGAAGGGAATTACGCTACTGTTTTGGGTTAGCTTCGGACCTGTTTAAACAAAGCTGGTGGCAGCATACCGTGTTCTGGGTATTTGGGAGTCGTTGTAGCGACGGCGGCGTTGATAATTATTGTTCCTGCCTGAGTGGGAGTAGTTATATCGCCTCGCTGCAGCGTGCCCAATAGCCAGTACATAGCAGGCAGCCTTTCTGGCGACTAATTACCCTAGGTGCAGTACCTAATCTGACCTGAGGGTAAGGGGGTGCCAGAGAGCTGCAAGTTCAAGCAGAACTGTACAGCGGGATATACATAAATCCCTGCAGTTCGTGGTATATTGAAGAGCAGTGGGACAGTGGAGGGATAACTAAGATAAGCCCCCCTGCACATGTGATAGCTGTCTGTTGGCCTAAAGTCACCCCGATCCGTGACGTAGGGGTGATGGTCACGGTGTGAAACGTGACATACCCCCATAATAACAGTGATATCCACAGTGTCCCCATAATAACAGTGATATCCACAGTGCCCCCATAATAACAGTGATATCCACAGTGCCCCCATAATAACAGTGATATCCACAGTGCCCCCATAATAACAGTGATATCCACAGTGCCCCCATAATAACAGTGATATCCACAGTGCCCCCATAATAACAGTGATATCCACAGTGCCCCCATAATAACAGTGATATCCACAGTGCCCCCATAATAACAGTGATATCCACAGTGCCCCCATAATAACAGCGATATCCACAGTGCCCCCATAATAACAGTGATATCCACAGTGCCCCCATAATAACAGTGATATCCACAGTGCCCCCATAATAACAGTGATATCCACAGTGTCCCCATAATAACAGTGATATCCACAGTGTCCCCATAATAACAGTGATATCCACAGTGCCCCCATAATAACAGTGATATCCACAGTGCCCCCATAATAACAGTGATATCCACAGTGCCCCCTTAATAACAGTGATATCCACAGTGCCCCCATAATAACAGTGATATCCACAGTGCCCCCATAATAACAGTGATATCCACAGTGTCCCCATAATAACAGCGATATCCACAGTGCCCCCATAATAACAGTGACATCCACAGTGCCCCCATAACAGTGACATCCACAGTGCCCCCATAATAAAAGTGATATCCACAGTGCCCCCATAATAACAGCGATATCCACAGTGCCCCCATAATAACAGTGACATCCACAGTGCCCCCATAACAGTGACATCCACAGTGCCCCCATAATAACAGCGATATCCACAGTGCCCCCATAATAACAGCGATATCCACAGTGCCCCCATAATAACAGTGATATCCACAGTGCCCCCATAATAACAGTGATATCCACAGTGCCCCCATAATAACAGTGATATCCACAGTGTCCCCATAATTACAGTGATATCCACAGTGTCCCATAATAACAGTGATGTCCACAGTGTCCCCATAATAACAGTGATATCCACAGTGCCCCCATAATAACAGTGATATCCACAGTGCCCCCATAATAACAGTGATATCCACAGTGTCCCCATAATTACAGTGATATCCACAGTGCCCCCATAATAACAGTGATATCCACAGTGCCCCCATAATAACAGCGATATCCACAGTGCCCCCATAATAACAGCGATATCCACAGTGCCCCCATAATAACAGTGATATCCACAGTGCCCCCATAATAACAGTGATATCCACAGTGCCCCCATAATAACAGTGATATCCACAGTGTCCCCATAATTACAGTGATATCCACAGTGTCCCATAATAACAGTGATGTCCACAGTGTCCCCATAATAACAGTGATATCCACAGTGCCCCATAATAACAGTGATATCCACAGTGCCCCCATAATAACAGTGATATCCACAGTGCCCCCATAATAACAGTGATATCCACAGTGCCCCATAATAACAGTGATATCCACAGTGCCCCCATAATAACAGTGATATCCACAGTGCCCCCATAATAACAGTGATATCCACAGTGCCCCCATAATAACAGTGATATCCACAGTGTCCCCATAATAACAGTGATATCCACAGTGCCCCCATAATAACAGTGATATCCACAGTGCCCCATAATAACAGTGATATCCACAGTGCCCCCATAATAACAGTGATATCCACAGTGCCCCCATAATAACAGTGATATCCACAGTGCCCCCATAATAACAGTGATATCCACAGTGCCCCATAATAACAGTGATATCCACAGTGCCCCCATAATAACAGCGATATCCACAGTGCCCCCATAATAACAGTGACATCCACAGTGCTCCCATAATAACAGTGATATCCACAGTGCCCCCATAATAACAGCGATATCCACAGTGCCCCCATAATAACAGTGACATCCACAGTGCTCCCATAATAACAGTGATATCCACAGTGCCCCCATAACAGTGACATCCACAGTGCCCCCATAATAACAGCGATATCCACAGTGCCCCCATAATAACAGCGATATCCACAGTGCCCCCATAATAACAGTGATATCCACAGTGCCCCCATAATAACAGTGATATCCACAGTGCCCCATAATAACAGCGATATCCACAGTGCCCCCATAATAACAGTGACATCCACAGTGCCCCCATAACAGTGACATCCACAGTGCCCCCATAATAACAGCGATATCCACAGTGCCCCCATAATAACAGCGATATCCACAGTGCCCCCATAATAACAGTGATATCCACAGTGCCCCCATAATAACAGTGATATCCACAGTGCCCCATAATAACAGCGATATCCACAGTGCCCCCATAATAACAGAGATATCCACAGTGCCCCCATAATAACAGTGATATCCACAGTGCCCCCCATAATAACAGTGATATCCACAGTGTCCCCATAATAACAGTGATATCCACAGTGCCCCCATAATAACAGTGATATCCACAGTGCCCCCATAATAACAGTGATATCCACAGTGCCCCCATAACAGTGACATCCACAGTGCCCCATAATAACAGTGATATCCACAGTGCCCCCATAATAACAGTGATATCCACAGTGCCCCCATAACAGTGACATCCACAGTGCCCCCATAATAGCAGTGATATCCACAGTGCCCCCATAATAACAGTGATATCCACAGTGCCCCCCATAATAACAGTGATATCCACAGTGTCCCCATAATAACAGTGATATCCACAGTGCCCCCATAACAGTGACATCCACAGTGCCCCATAATAACAGTGATATCCACAGTGCCCCCATAATAACAGTGATATCCACAGTGCCCCCATAACAGTGACATCCACAGTGCCCCCATAATAACAGTGATATCCACAGTGCCCCCCATAATAACAGTGATATCCACAGTGTCCCCATAATAACAGTGATATCCACAGTGCCCCCATAACAGTGACATCCACAGTGCCCCATAATAACAGTGATATCCACAGTGCCCCCATAATAACAGTGATATCCACAGTGCCCCCATAACAGTGACATCCACAGTGCCCCCATAATAGCAGTGATATCCACAGTGCCCCATAATAACAGTGATATCCACAGTGCCCCCATAATAACAGTGATATCCACAGTGCCCCCATAACAGTGACATCCACAGTGCCCCCATAATAACAGTGATATCCACAGTGCCCCCATAATAACAGTGATATCCACAGTGTCCCCATAATAACAGTGATATCCACAGTGCCCCCATAATAACAGTGATATCCACAGTGTCCCCATAATAACAGTGATATCCACAGTGCCCCCATAATAACAGTGATATCCACAGTGCCCCCCATAATAACAGTGATATCCACAGTGTCCCATAATAACAGTGATATCCACAGTGCCCCCATAATAACAGTGATATCCACAGTGCCCCATAATAACAGTGATATCCACAGTGTCCCCATAATAACAGTGATATCCACAGTGCCCCATAATAACATCCACAGTGCCCCCATAATAACAGTGACATCCACAGTGTCCCCATAATAACAGTGATATCCACAGTGCCCCCATAATAACAGTGATATCCACAGTGTCCCCATAATAACAGTGATATCCACAGTGCCCCATAATAACATCCACAGTGCCCCCATAATAACAGTGATATCCACAGTGCCCCCATAATAACAGTGACATCCACAGTGTCCCCATAATAACAGTGATATCCACAGTGCCCCCATAATAACAGCGATATCCACAGTGCCCCCATAATAACAGTGATATCCACAGTGTCCCCATAATAACAGTGATATCCACAGTGCCCCCATAATAACAGTGATATCCACAGTGCCCCCATAATAACAGCGATATCCACAGTGCCCCCATAATAACAGTGATATCCACAGTGTCCCCATAATAACAGTGATATCCACAGTGCCCCCATAATAACAGTGACATCCACAGTGCCCCATAATAACAGCGATATCCACAGTGTCCCCATAATAACAGTGATATCCACAGTGCCCCCATAATAACAGTGATATCCACAGTGCCCCCCATAATAACAGTGATATCCACAGTGTCCCATAATAACAGTGATATCCACAGTGCCCCATAATAACAGTGATATCCACAGTGTCCCCATAATAACAGTGATATCCACAGTGCCCCCATAATAACAGTGATATCCACAGTGCCCCCCATAATAACAGTGATATCCACAGTGTCCCATAATAACAGTGATATCCACAGTGCCCCCATAATAACAGTGATATCCACAGTGCCCCATAATAACAGTGATATCCACAGTGTCCCCATAATAACAGTGATATCCACAGTGTCCCCATAATAACAGTGATATCCACAGTGTCCCCATAATAACAGTGATATCCACAGTGCCCCCATAATAACAGTGACATCCACAGTGTCCCCATAATAACAGTGATATCCACAGTGCCCCCATAATAACAGTGATATCCACAGTGTCCCCATAATAACAGTGATATCCACAGTGCCCCATAATAACATCCACAGTGCCCCCATAATAACAGTGATATCCACAGTGCCCCCATAATAACAGTGACATCCACAGTGTCCCCATAATAACAGTGATATCCACAGTGCCCCCATAATAACAGTGATATCCACAGTGCCCCCATAATAACAGTGATATCCACAGTGTCCCCATAATAACAGTGATATCCACAGTGTCCCCATAATAACAGTGATATCCACAGTGCCCCATAATAACATCCACAGTGCCCCCATAATAACAGTGATATCCACAGTGCCCCCATAATAACAGTGACATCCACAGTGTCCCCATAATAACAGTGATATCCACAGTGCCCCCATAATAACAGTGATATCCACAGTGCCCCCATAATAACAGTGATATCCACAGTGTCCCCATAATAACAGTGATATCCACAGTGCCCCCATAATAACAGTGACATCCACAGTGCCCCCGCAGTAGTGTCTGTTCCTGTGGGGGCTGCTCCCGCTCTGACCTACTTCTCCGCTGACATTGTGCAGCAGTAATTACAGCCCCCCACTCTGACTCTTTCCTCAGCATTGACTCCATAGTTGCCGCCTCGCACAGACCTGCGGCCGATCATTGCTTTATATCACAGGGAAGAGCGGACCCCGATAGATGACGGCTCATAGGCCGGACCCCGTACACTGACTAACAGGTGCAGCGTCCTCGGTGTCCACCACTTTCTATGTGATGTTGTCCAGATCTCTGCTTGCTGTCAGTGAATGGAAACCTCCTTCCCTCTGAGCCTCGTCCATCAGCAGCACAAGCCCACCTGGTCTCAGAGAAAACCGGGGCAGGATGGGAAGAGCCCGGAGATGGTGGGGACGGAATCACAAACTGCACCAGGAATTACATTACTTCTGGGTGCAAAATTCTGCAATAAGTCAACTAAATATGTGAATGGAACCTGACATCTGATACTTGTAGTCCCTCAAGTGCTGCTGAATAAAACATACAACAGCCAGTGTCTGCTCTACACCACAGTCCAGCAGCATCTATGTGTATATGTGCATTCTAGAGAATTCTAATTACCTACAGCAATCAGTAGAGGGAGCTCTCTGCATACAGTTATTACAGCGCTAAATGTATTTACAGTACACAGGGAGCTCCCCCTAGTGGTGGCTGCAGACAGGATCTTATCATGTATCTCTCTATACAGGGAGCTCCCCCTAGTGGTGGCTGCAGACAGGATCTTATCATGTATCTCTGTATACAGGGAGCTCCCCCTAGTGGTGGCTGCAGACAGGACCTTATCATGTATCTCTGTATACAGGGAGCTCCCCCTAGTGGTGACTGCAGACAGGATCTTATCATGTATCTCTGTATACAGGGAGCTCCCCCTAGTGGTGGCTGCAGACAGGATCTTATCATGTATCTCTGTATACAGGGAGCTCCCCCTAGTGGTGGCTGCAGACAGGATCTTATCATGTATCTCTGTATACAGGGAGCTCCCCCTAGTGGTGGCTGCAGACAGGACCTTATCATGTATCTCTGTATACAGGGAGCTCCCCCTAGTGGTGGCTGCAGACAGGATCATATCATGTATCTCTGTATACAGGGAGCTCCCCCTAGTGGTGGCTGCAGACAGGATCATATCATGTGTCTCTATATACAGGGAGCTCCCCCTAGTGGTGACTGCAGACAGGATCTTATCATGTATCTCTGTATACAGGGAGCTCCCCCTAGTGGTGGCTGCAGACAGGACCTTATCATGTATCTCTGTATACAGGGAGCTCCCCCTAGTGGTGACTGCAGACAGGATCTTATCATGTATCTCTGTATACAGGGAGCTCCACCTAGTGGTGGCTGCAGACAGGATCTTATCATGTATCTCTGTATACAGGGAGCTCCCCCTAGTGGTGGCTGCAGACAGGATCTCATCATGAATCTCTGTATACAGGGAGCTCCACCTAGTGGTGGCTGCAGACAGGATCTTATCATGTATCTCTGTATACAGGGAGCTCCCCTAGTGGTGGCTGCAGACAGGATCTTATCATGTATCTCTGTATACAGGGAGCTCCCCCTAGTGGTGGCTGCAGACAGGATCTCATCATGAATCTCTGTATACAGGGAGCTCCACCTAGTGGTGGCTGCAGACAGGATCTTATCATGTATCTCTGTATACAGGGAGCTCCCCTAGTGGTGGCTGCAGACAGGATCTTATCATGTATCTCTGTATACAGGGAGCTCCCCCTAGTGGTGACTGCAGACAGGATCTTATCATGTATCTCTGTATACAGGGAGCTCCCCCTAGTGGTGACTGCAGACAGGATCTTATCATGTATCTCTGTATACAGGGAGCTCCCCCTAGTGGTGACTGCAGACAGGATCTTATCATGTATCTCTGTATACAGGGAGCTCCCCCTAGTGGTGACTGCAGACAGGATCTTATCATGTATCTCTGTATACAGGGAGCTCCCCTAGTGGTGGCTGCAGACAGAAGCTTATCATGATCTCTGTATACAGGGAGCTCCCCCTAGTGGTGTCTGCAGACAGGATCTTATCATGTATCTCTGTATACAGGGAGCTCCCCCTAGTGGTGTCTGCAGACAGGATCTTATCATGTATCTCTGTATACAGGGAGCTCCCCCTAGTGGTGTCTGCAGACAGGATCTTATCATGCATCTCTGTATACAGGGAGCTCCCCCTAGTGGTGTCTGCAGACAGGATCTTATCATGTATCTCTGTATACAGGGAGCTCCCCCTAGTGGTGTCTGCAGACAGGATCTTATCATGCATCTCTGTATACAGGGAGCTCCCCCTAGTGGTGGCTGCAGACAGGATCGTATCATATATCTCTGTATACAGGGAGCTCCCCCTAGTGGTGGCTGCAAACAGGATCTTATCATGTATCTCTGTATACAGGGAGCTCCCCCTAGTGGTGGCTGCAGACAGGATCTTATCATGTATCTCTGTATACAGGGAGCTCCCCCTAGTGGTGGCTGCAGACAGGATCATATCATGTATCTCTGTATACAGGGAGCTCCCCCTAGTGGTGACTGCAGACAGGACCTTATCATGTATCTCTGTATACAGGGAGCTCCCCCTAGTGGTGACTGCAGACAGGATCTTATCATGTATCTCTGTATACAGGGAGCTCCCACTAGAGGTGGCTGCAGACAGGATCTTATCATGTATCTCTGTATACAGGGAGCTCCCCCTAGTGGTGGCTGCAGACAGGATCTTATCATGTATCTCTGTATACAGGGAGCTCCCCCTAGTGGTGGTTGCAGACAGGATCTTATCATGTATCTCTGTATACAGGGAGCTCCCCCTAGTGGTGGCTGCAGACAGGATCTTATCATGTATCTCTGTATACAGGGAGCTCCCCCTAGTGGTGACTGCAGACAGGATCTTATCATGTATCTCTGTATACAGGGAGCTCCCACTAGAGGTGGCTGCAGACAGGATCTTATCATGTATCTCTGTATACAGGAAGCTCCCCCTAGTGGTGGCTGCAGACAGGATCTTATCATGTATCTCTGTATACAGGGAGCTCCCCCTAGTGGTGGCTGCAGACAGGATCGTATCATATATCTCTGTATACAGGGAGCTCCCCCTAGTGGTGGCTGCAGACAGGATCTTATCATGTATCTCTGTATACAGGGAGCTCCCCCTAGTGGTGGCTGCAGACAGGATCTTATCATGTATCTCTGTATACAGGGAGCTCCCCCTAGTGGTGGCTGCAGACAGGATCATATCATGTATCTCTGTATACAGGGAGCTCCCCCTAGTGGTGACTGCAGACAGGATGTTATCATGTATCTCTGTATACAGGGAGCTCCCCCTAGTGGTGGCTGCAGACAGGACCTTATCATGTATCTCTGTATACAGGGAGCTCCCCCTAGTGGTGGCTGCAGACAGGATCTTATCATGTATCTCTGTATACAGGGAGCTCCCCCTAGTGGTGGTTGCAGACAGGATCTTATCATGTATCTCTGTATACAGGGAGCTCCCCCTAGTGGTGACTGCAGACAGGATCTTATCATGTATCTCTGTATACAGGGAGCTCCCCCTAGTGGTGGCTGCAGACAGGATCTTATCATGTATCTCTGTATACAGGGAGCTCTCCCTAGTGGAGGCTGCAGACAGGATCTTATCATGTATCTCTGTATACAGGAAGCTCCCCCTAGTGGTGGCTGCAGACAGGATGTTATCATATATCTCTGTATACGGGGAGCTCCCCCTAGTGGTGACTGCAGACAGGATCTTATCATGTATCGCTGTATACAGGGAGCTCCCCCTAGTGGTGGCTGCAGACAGGATCTTATGTATCTCTGTATACAGGGAGCTCCCCCTAGTGGTGACTGCAGACAGAATGTTATCATGTATCTCTGTATACAGGGAGCTCCCCCTAGTGGTGGCTGCAGACAGGATCTTATCATGTATCCCTGTATACAGGGAGCTCCCCCTAGTAGTGACTGCAGACAGAATGTTATCATGTATCTCTGTATACAGGGAGCTCCCCCTAGTGGTGGCTGCAGACAGGATCTTATCATGTATCTCTGTATACAGGGAGCTCCCCCTAGTGGTGACTGCAGACAGGATCTTATGTATCTCTGTATACAGGGAGCTCCCCCTAGTGGTGGCTGCAGTCAGAATCTTACCATATATCTCTGTATACAGAGAGCTCCCCCTAGTGGTGTCTGCAGACAGGATCTTATCATGTATCTCTGTATACAGGGAGCGCCCCCTAGTGGTGGCTGCAGACAGGATCTTATCATGTATCTCTGTATACAGGGAGCGCCCCCTAGTGGTGGCTGCAGACAGGATCTTACCATATATCTCTGTATACAGAGAGCTCCCCCTAGTGGTGTCTGCAGACAGAATGTTATCATGTATCTCTGTATACAGGGAGCTCCCCCTAGTGGTGGCTGCAGACAGGATCTTATCATGTATCTCTGTATACAGGGAGCTCCCCCTAGTGGTGACTGCAGACAGGATCTTATGTATCTCTGTATACAGGGAGCTCCCACTAGTGGTGGCTGCAGACAGGATCTTATCATGTATCTCTGTATACAGGGAGCTCCCCCTAGTGGTGGCTGCAGTCAGAATCTTACCATATATCTCTGTATACAGAGAGCTCCCCCTAGTGGTGGCTGCAGACAGGATCTTATCATGTATCTCTGTATACAGGGAGCTCCCCCTAGTGGTGACTGCAGACAGGATATTATGATGTATCTTTGTATACAGGGAGCTCCCCCTAGTGGTGGCTGCAGACAGGATCTTATCATGTATCTCTGTATACAGGGAGCTCCCCCTAGTGGTGGCTGCAGACAGGATCTTATCATGTATCTCTGTATACAGGGAGCTCCCCCTAGTGGTGGCTGCAGACAGGATCTTATCATGTATCTCTGTATACAGGGAGCTCCCCCTAGTGGTGACTGCAGACAGGATCTTATCATGTATCTCTGTATACAGGGAGCTCCCCCTAGTGGTGACTGCAGACAGGATCTTATCATGTATCTCTGTATACAGGGAGGTCCCCTAGTGGTGGCTGCAGACAGGATCTTATCATGTATCTCTATACAGGGAGCTCCCCCTAGTGGTGGCTGCAGACAGGATCTTATCATGTATCTCTGTATACAGGGAGCTCCCCCTAGTGGTGGCTGCAGACAGGATGTTATCATGTATCTCTGTATACGGGGAGCTCCCCCTAGTGGTGACTGCAGACAGGATCTTATCATGTATCTCTGTATACAGGGAGCTCCCCCTAGTGGTGGCTGCAGACAGGATGTTATCATGTATCTCTGTATACAGGGAGCTCCCTCTAGTGGTGGCTGCAGACAGGATCTTATCATGTATCTCTATACAGGGAGCTCCCCCTAGTGGTGGCTGCAGACAGGATCTTATCATGTATCTCTGTATACAGGGAGCTCCCCCTAGTGGTGGCTGCAGACAGGATGTTATCATGTATCTCTGTATACGGGGAGCTCCCCCTAGTGGTGACTGCAGACAGGATCTTATCATGTATCTCTGTATACAGGGAGCTCCCCCTAGTGGTGACTGCAGACAGGATATTATGATGTATCTTTGTATACAGGGAGCTCCCCCTAGTGGTGGCTGCAGACAGGATCTTATCATGTATCTCTGTATACAGGGAGCTCCCCCTAGTGGTGGCTGCAGACAGGATCTTATCATGTATCTCTGTATACAGGGAGCTCCCCCTAGTGGTGGCTGCAGACAGGATCTTATCATGTATCTCTGTATACAGGGAGCTCCCCCTAGTGGTGACTGCAGACAGGATCTTATCATGTATCTCTGTATACAGGGAGCTCCCCCTAGTGGTGACTGCAGACAGGATCTTATCATGTATCTCTGTATACAGGGAGGTCCCCTAGTGGTGGCTGCAGACAGGATCTTATCATGTATCTCTATACAGGGAGCTCCCCCTAGTGGTGGCTGCAGACAGGATCTTATCATGTATCTCTGTATACAGGGAGCTCCCCCTAGTGGTGGCTGCAGACAGGATGTTATCATGTATCTCTGTATACAGGGAGCTCCCTCTAGTGGTGGCTGCAGACAGGACCTTATCATGTATCTCTGTATACAGGGAGCTCTCCCTAGTGGTGGCTGCAGACAGGATCTTATCATGTATCTCTGTATACAGGGAGCTCCCCCTAGTGGTGACTGCAGACAGGATGTTATCATGTATCTCTGTATACAGGGAGCTCCCCCTAGTGGTGGCTGCAGACAGGATCTTATCATGTATCCCTGTATACAGGGAGCTCCCCCTAGTGGTGACTGCAGACAGGATGTTATCATGTATCTCTGTATACAGGGAGATCCCCCTAGTGGTGGCTGCAGACAGGATCTTATCATGTGTCTCTGTATACAGGGAGCTCCCCCTAGTGGTGACTGCAGACAGGATCTTATGTATCTCTGTATACAGGGAGCTCCCCCTAGTGGTGGCTGCAGACAGGATCTTATGTATCTCTGTATACAGGGAGCTCCCCCTAGTGGTGGCTGCAGTCAGAATCTTACCATATATCTCTGTATACAGAGAGCTCCCCCTAGTGGTGTCTGCAGACAGGATCTTATCATGTATCTCTGTATACAGGGAGCTCCCCCTAGTGGTGGCTGCAGACAGGATCTTATCATGTATCTCTGTATACAGGGAGCTCCCCCTAGTGGTGGCTGCAGACAGAATCTTGTCATGTATCTCTGTATAGAGGGAGCTCCCCCTAGTGGTGACTGCAGACAGGATCTTAACATGTATCTCTGTTTATAGGGAGCTCCCTCTAGTGGTGGCTGCAGACAGGATCTTATCATGTATCTCTGTATACAGGGAGCTCCCCCTAGTGGTGTCTGCAGACAGGATCTTATCATGTATCTCTGTATACAGGGAGCTCCCCCTAGTGGTGTCTGCAGACAGGATCTTATCATGTATCTCTGTATACAGGGAGCTCCCCCTAGTGGTGGCTGCAGACAGGATCTTATCATGTATCTCTGTATACAGGGAGCTCCCCCTAGTGGTGGCTGCAGACAGGATCTTATCATGTATCTCTGTATACAGGGAGCTCCCCCTAGTGGTGGCTGCAGACAGGATCTTATCATGTATCTCTGTATACAGGAAGCTCCCCCTAGTGGTGGCTGCAGACAGGATCTTATCATGTATCTCTGTATACAGGGAGCTCCCCCTAGTGGTGGCTGCAGACAGAATCTTACCATATATCTCTGTATACAGGGAGCTCGCCCTAGTGGTGTCTGCAGACAGGATCTTATCATGTATCTCTGTATACAGGGAGCTCCCCCTAGTGGTGGCTGCAGACAGGATCTTATCATGTATCTCTGTATACAGGGAGCTCCCCCTAGTGGTGGCTGCAGACAGGATCTTATCATGTATCTCTGTATACAGGGAGCTCCCCCTAGTGGTGGCTGCAGACAGGATCTTATCATGTATCTCTGTATACAGGGAGCTCCCCCTAGTGGTGGCTGCAGACAGGATCTTATCATGTATCTCTGTATACAGGAAGCTCCCCCTAGTGGTGGCTGCAGACAGGATCTTATCATGTATCTCTGTATACAGGGAGCTCCCCCTAGTGGTGGCTGCAGACAGAATCTTACCATATATCTCTGTATACAGGGAGGTCGCCCTAGTGGTGTCTGCAGACAGGATCTTATCATGTATCTCTGTATACAGGGAGCGCCCCCTAGTGGTGGCTGCAGACAGGATCTTATCATGTATCTCTGTATACAGGGAGCTCCCCCTAGTGGTGGCTGCAGACAGGATCTTATCATGTATCTCTGTATACAGGGAGCTCGCCCTAGTGGTGTCTGCAGACAGGATCTTATCATGTATCTCTGTATACAGGGAGCTCCCCCTAGTGGTGACTGCAGACAGGATGTTATCATGTATCTCTGTATACAGGGAGCTCCCCCTAGTGGTGGCTGCAGACAGGATCTTATCATGTATCTGTGTATACAGGGAGCTCCCCCTAGTGGTGGCTGCAGACAGGATCTTATCATGTATCTCTGTATACAGGGAGCTTCCCCTAGTGGTGGCTGCAGACTGGATCTTATCATGTATCTCTGTATACAGGGAGCTCCCCCTAGTGGTGACTGCAGACATGATCTTATCATGTATCTCTGTATACAGGGAGCTCCCCCTAGTGGTGACTGCAGACATGATCTTATCATGTATCTCTGTATACAGGGAGCTCCCCCTAGTGGTGACTGCAGACATGATCTTATCATGTATCTCTGTATACAGGGAGCTCCCCCTAGTGGTGACTGCAGACAGGATGTTATCATGTATCTCTGTATACAGGGAGCTCCCCCAAGTGGTGGCTGCAGACAGGATCTTATCATGTATCTCTGTATACAGGGAGCTCCCCCTAGTGGTGACTGCAGACAGGATCTTATCATGTATCTCTGTATACAGGGAGCTCCCCCTAGTGGTGGCTGCAGACAGGATCTTATCATGTATCTCTGTATACAGGGAGCTCCCCCTAGTGGTGACTGCAGACAGGATGTTATCATGTATCTCTGTATACAGGGAGCTCCCCCAAGTGGTGGCTGCAGACAGGATCTTATCATGTATCTCTGTATACAGGGAGCTCCCCCTAGTGGTGACTGCAGACAGGATCTTATCATGTATCTCTGTATACAGGGAGCTCCCCCTAGTGGTGGCTGCAGACAGGATCTTATCATGTATCTGTGTATACAGGGAGCTCCCCCTAGTGGTGGCTGCAGACAGGATCTTATCATGTATCTCTGTATACAGGGAGCTCCCCCTAGTGGTGACTGCAGACAGGATCCTAAATAGGCAGTGTAAGCAGTTTATACCTTGTGGGAATAAAAGGACTAGAAATAGGAAAAACCCAATGTGGCTAAACAAAGAAGTAAGACAGGCAATTAACAGTAAAAAGAAAGCATTTGCACTACTAAAGCAGGATGGCACCATTGAAGCTCTAAAAAACTATAGGGAGAAAAATACTTTATCTAAAAAACTAATTAAAGCTGCCAAAAAGGAAACCGAGAAGCACATTGCTAAGGAGAGTAAAACTAATCCCAAACTGTTCTTCAACTATATCAATAGTAAAAGAATAAAAACTGAAAATGTAGGCCCCTTAAAAAATAGTGAGGAAAGAATGGTTGTAGATGACGAGGAAAAAGCTAACATATTAAACACCTTCTTCTCCACGGTATTCACGGTGGAAAATGAAATGCTAGGTGAAATCCCAAGAAACAATGAAAACCCTATATTAAGGGTCACCAATCTAACCCAAGAAGAGGTGCGAAACCGGCTAAATAAGATTAAAATAGATAAATCTCCGGGTCCGGATGGCATACACCCACGAGTACTAAGAGAACTAAGTAATGTAATAGATAAACCATTATTTCTTATTTTTAGTGACTCTATAGAGACAGGGTCTGTTCCGCAGGATTGGCGCATAGCAAATGTGGTGCCAATATTCAAAAAGGGCTCTAAAAGTGAACCTGGAAATTATAGGCCAGTAAGTCTAACCTCTATTGTTGGTAAAATATTTGAAGGGTTTCTGAGGGATGTTATTCTGGATTATCTCAATGAGAATAACTGTGTAACTCCATATCAGCATGGGTTTATGAGAAATCGCTCCTGTCAAACCAATCTAATCAGTTTTTATGAAGAGGTAAGCTATAGGCTGGACCACGGTGAGTCATTGGACGTGGTATATCTCGATTTTTCCAAAGCGTTTGATACCGTGCCGCACAAGAGGTTGGTACACAAAATGAGAATGCTTGGTCTGGGGGAAAATGTGTGTAAATGGGTTAGTAACTGGCTTAGTGATAGAAAGCAGAGGGTGGTTATAAATGGTATAGCCTCTAACTGGGTCGCTGTGACCAGTGGGGTACCGCAGGGGTCAGTATTGGGACCTGTTCTCTTCAACATATTCATTAATGATCTGGTAGAAGGTTTACACAGTAAAATATCGATATTTGCAGATGATACAAAACTATGTAAAGCAGTTAATACAAGAGAAGATAGTATTCTGCTACAGATGGATCTGGATAAGTTGGAAACTTGGGCTGAAAGGTGGCAGATGAGGTTTAACAATGATAAATGTAAGGTTATACACATGGGAAGAAGGAATCAATGTCACCATTACACACTGAATGGGAAACCACTGGGTAAATCTGACAGGGAGAAGGACTTGGGGATCCTAGTTAATGATAAACTTACCTGGAGCAGCCAGTGCCAGGCAGCAGCTGCCAAGGCAAACAGGATCATGGGGTGCATTATAAGAGGTCTGGATACACATGATGAGAGCATTATACTGCCTCTGTACAAATCCCTAGTTAGACCGCACATGGAGTACTGTGTCCAGTTTTGGGCACCGGTGCTCAGGAAGGATATAATGGAACTAGAGAGAGTACAAAGGAGGGCAACAAAATTAATAAAGGGGATGGGAGAACTACAATACCCAGATAGATTAGCGAAATTAGGATTATTTAGTCTAGAAAAAAGACGACTGAGGGGCGATCTAATAACCATGTATAAGTATATAAGGGGACAATACAAATATCTCGCTGAGGATCTGTTTATACCAAGGAAGGTGACGGGCACAAGGGGGCATTCTTTGCGTCTGGAGGAGAGAAGGTTTTTCCACCAACATAGAAGAGGATTCTTTACTGTTAGGGCAGTGAGAATCTGGAATTGCTTGCCTGAGGAGGTGGTGATGGCGAACTCAGTCGAGGGGTTCAAGAGAGGCCTGGATGTCTTCCTGGAGCAGAACAATATTGTATCATACAATTATTAGGTTCTGTAGAAGGACGTAGATCTGGGTATTTATTATGATGGAATATAGGCTGAACTGGATGGACAAATGTCTTTTTTCGGCCTTACTAACTATGTTACTATGTTACTATGTTACTATGTTAGGATGTTATCATGTATCTCTGTATACAGGGAGCTCCCCCTAGTGGTGGCTGCAGACAGGATCTTGTCATGTATCTCTGTATACGGGGAGCTCCCCCAAGTGGTGACTGCAGACAGGATCTTATCATGTATCTCTGTATACAGGGAGCTCCCCCTAGTGGTGACTGCAGACAGGATCTTATCATATATATCTGTATACAGGGAGCTCCCCCTAGTGGTGGCTGCAGACAGGATCTTATCATGTATCTCTGTATACAGGGAGCTCCCCCTAGTGGTGGCTGCAGACAGGATCTTATGTATCTCTGTATACAGGGAGGTCCCCCTAGTGGTGGCTACAGACAGGATCTTATCATGTGTCTCTGTATACAGGGAGCTCCCCCTAGTGGTGGCTGCAGTCAGAATCTTACCATATATCTCTGTATACAGAGAGCACCCCCTAGTGGTGTCTGCAGACAGGATCTTATCATGTATCTCTGTATACAGGGAGCTCCCCCTAGTGGTGGCTGCAGACAGGATCTTATCATATATCTCTGTATACAGGGAGCACCCCCTAGTGGTGGCTGCAGACAGGATCTTATCATGTATCTCTGTTTATAGGGAGCTCCCCCTAGTGGTGGCTGCAGACAGGATCTTATCATGTATCTCTGTATACAGGAAGCTCCCCCTAGTGGTGGCTGCAGACAGGATCTTATCATGTATCTCTATATACAGGGAGCTCCCCCTAGTGGTGGCTGCAGACAGAATCTTATCATGTATCTCTGTATACAGGAAGCTCCCCCTAGTGGTGGCTGCAGACAGGATCTTATCATGTATCTCTGTATACAGGGAGCTCCCCCTAGTGGTGGCTGCAGACAGGATCTTATCATGTATCTCTGTATACAGGAAGCTCCCCCTAGTGGTGGCTGCAGACAGGATCTTATCATGTATCTCTGTATACAGGGAGCTCCCCCTAGTGGTGGCTGCAGACAGAATCTTACCATATATCTCTGTATACAGGGAGCTCCCCCTAGTGGTGTCTGCAGACAGGATCTTATCATGTATCTCTGTATACAGGGAGCTCCCCCTAGTGGTGGCTGCAGACAGGATCTTATCATGTATCTCTGTATACAGGGAGCTCCCCCTAGTGGTGGCTGCAGACAGGATCTTATCATGCATCTCTGTATACAGGGAGCTCCCCCTAGTGGTAGATGCAGACAGAATCTTATCATGTATCTCTGTATACAGGGAGCGCCCCCTAGTGGTGTCTGCAGACAGGATCTTATCATGTATCTCTGTATACAGGGAGCTCCCCCTAGTGGAGGCTGCAGACAGGATCTTATCATGGATCTCTGTATACAGGGAGCTCCCTCTAGTGGTGGCTGTAGACAGGATCTTATCATGTATCTCTGTATACAGGGAGCTCCCCCTAGTGGTGGCTGCAGACAGGATCTTATCATGTATCTCTGTATACGGGGAGCTCCCTCTAGTGGTGGCTGTAGACAGGATCTTATCATGTATCTCTGTATACAGGGAGCTCCCCCTAGTGGTGGTTGCAGTCAGGATCTTATCATGTATCTCTGTATACAGGGAGCTCCCTCTAGTGGTGGCTGCAGACAGGATCTTATCATGTATCTGTGTATACAAGGAGCTCCCCCTAGTGGTGGCTGTAGACAGGATCTTATCATGTATCTCTGTATACAGGGAGCTCCTCCTAGTGGTGGCTGCAGACAGGATCTTATCATGTATCTCTGTATACAGGGAGCTCCCCCTAGTGGTGGTTGCAGTCAGGATCTTATCATGTATCTCTGTATACAGGGAGCGCCCCCTAGTGGTGGCTGCAGACAGGATCTTATCATGTATCTCTGTATACAGGGAGCGCCCCCTAGTGGTGGCTGCAGACAGGATCTTATCATGTATCTCTGTATACAGGGAGCTCCCCCTAGTGGTGGCTGCAGACAGGATCTTATGTATCTCTGTATACAGGGAGGTCCCCCTAGTGGTGGCTACAGACAGGATCTTATCATGTGTCTCTGTATACAGGGAGCTCCCCCTAGTGGTGGCTGCAGTCAGAATCTTACCATATATCTCTGTATACAGAGAGCACCCCCTAGTGGTGTCTGCAGACAGGATCTTATCATGTATCTCTGTATACAGGGAGCTCCCCCTAGTGGTGGCTGCAGACAGGATCTTATCATATATCTCTGTATACAGGGAGCACCCCCTAGTGGTGACTGCAGACAGGATCTTATGTATCTCTGTATACAGGGAGGTCCCCCTAGTGGTGGCTACAGACAGGATCTTATCATGTGTCTCTGTATACAGGGAGCTCCCCCTAGTGGTGTCTGCAGACAGGATCTTATCATGTATCTCTGTATACAGGGAGCACCCCCTAGTGGTGGCTGCAGACAGGATCTTATCATATATCTCTGTTTATGGGGAGCTCCCTCTAGTGGTGGCTGCAGACATGATCTTATCATGTATCTCTGTATACAGGGAGCTCCCCCTAGTGGTGGCTGCAGACAGGATCTTATCATGTATCTCTGTATACAGGAAGCTCCCCCTAGTGGTGGCTGCAGACAGGATCTTATCATGTATCTCTGTATACAGGGAGCTCCCCCTAGTGGTGGCTGCAGTCAGAATCTTACCATATATCTCTGTATACAGAGAGCACCCCCTAGTGGTGTCTGCAGACAGGATCTTATCATGTATCTCTGTATACAGGGAGCACCCCCTAGTGGTGGCTGCAGACAGGATCTTATCATATATCTCTGTTTATAGGGAGCTCCCTCTAGTGGTGGCTGCAGACATGATCTTATCATGTATCTCTGTATACAGGGAGCTCCCCCTAGTGGTGGCTGCAGACAGGATCTTATCATGTATCTCTGTATACAGGAAGCTCCCCCTAGTGGTGGCTGCAGACAGGATCTTATCATGTGTCTCTGTATACAGGGAGCTCCCCCTAGTGGTGGCTGCAGACAGAATCTTACCATATATCTCTGTATACAGGGAGCTCCCCCTAGTGGTGTCTGCAGACAGGATCTTATCATGTATCTCTGTATACAGGGAGCTCCCCCTAGTGGTGGCTGCAGACAGGATCTTATCATGTATCTCTGTATACAGGGAGCTCCCCCTAGTGGTAGATGCAGACAGAATCTTATCATGTATCTCTGTATACAGGGAGCGCCCCCTAGTGGTGTCTGCAGACAGGATCTTATCATGTATCTCTGTATACAGGGAGCTCCCTAGTGGTGGCTGCAGACAGGATCTTATCATGCATCTTGTATACAGGGAGCTCCCCCTAGTGGAGGCTGCAGACAGGATCTTATCATGGATCTCTGTATACAGGGAGCTCCCTCTAGTGGTGGCTGTAGACAGGATCTTATCATGTATCTCTGTATACAGGGAGCTCCCTCTAGTGGTGGCTGCAGACAGGATCTTATCATGCATCTCTGTATACAGGGAGCTCCCTCTAGTGGTGGCTGTAGACAGGATCTTATCATGTATCTCTGTATACAGGGAGCTCCCTCTAGAGGTGGCTGTAGACAGGATCTTATCATGTATCTCTGTATACAGGGAGCTCCCCCTAGTGGTGGCTGCAGACAGGATCTTATCATGTATTTCTGTATACAGGGAGCTCCCCCTAGTGGTGGTTGCAGTCAGGATCTTATCATGTATCTCTGTATACAGGGAGCTCCCTCTAGTGGTGGCTGCAGACAGGATCTTATCATGTATCTGTGTATACAAGGAGCTCCCCCTAGTGATGGCTGTAGACAGGATCTTATCATGTATCTCTGTATACAGGGAGCTCCTCCTAGTGGTGGCTGCAGACAGGATCTTATCATGTATCTCTGTATACAGGGAGCTCCCCCTAGTGGTGGTTGCAGTCAGGATCTTATCATGTATCTCTGTATACAGGGAGCTCCACCTAGTGGTGGCTGCAGACAGGATCTTATCTTGTATCTCTGTATACAGGGAGCTCCCTCTAGTGGTGGCTGCAGACAGGATCTTATCTTGTATCTCTGTATACAGGGAGCTCCCCCTAGTGGTGGCTGTAGACAGGATCTTATCATGTATCTCTGAATACAGGGAGCTCCTCCTAGTGGTGGCTGCAGACAGGATCTTATCATGTATCTCTGTATACAGGGAGCTCCCTCTAGTGGTGGCTGCAGACAGGATCTTATCATGTATCTCTGTATACAGGGAGCTCCCCCTAGTGGTGGCTGCAGACAGGATCTTATCATGTATCTCTGTATACAGGGAGCTCCTCCTAGTGGTGGCTGCAGACAGGATCTTATCATGTATCTCTGTATACAGGGACCTCCCTCTAGTGGTGGCTGGAGACAGGATCTTATCATGTATCTCTGTATACAGGGACCTCCCTCTAGTGGTGGCTGCAGACAGGATCTTATCATGTATCTCTGTATACAGGGACCTCCCTCTAGTGGTGGCTGGAGACAGGATCTTATCATGTATCTCTGTATACAGGGACCTCCCTCTAGTGGTGACTGCAGACAGGATCTTATCATGTATCTCTGTATACAGGGTGCTCCTCCTAGTGGTGGCTGCAGACAGGATCTTATCATGTATCTCTGTATACAGGGAGTTCCCCCTAGTGGTGGCTGCAGACAGGATCTTATCACGTGTCTCTGTATACAGGGAGCTACTCCGAGTGGTGACTGCAGACAGGATCTTATCATGTATCTCTGTATACAGGGAGCTCCCTCTAGTGGTGGCTGCAGACAGGCTCTTATCATGTATCTCTGTATACAGGGAGCTCCCCCTAGTGGTGACTGCAGAGGATCTTATCATGTATCTCTGTATACAGGGAGCTCCCCCTAGTGGTGACTGCAGACAGGATCTTATCATGTATCTCTGTATACAGGGAGCTCCCCCTAGTGGTGGCTGCAGACAGGATCTTATCATGCATCTCTGTATACAGGGAGCTCCCCCTAGTGGTGGCTGCAGACAGGATCTTATCATGCATCTCTGTATACAGGGAGCTCCCCCTAGTGGTGACTGCAGACAGGATCTTATCATGTATCTCTGTATACAGGGAGCTCCCCCTAGTGGTGACTGCAGACAGGATCTTATCATGTATCTCTGTATACAGGGAGCTCCCCCTAGTGGTGGCTGCAGACAGGATCTTATCATGTATCTCTGTATACAGGGAGCTCCCCCTAGTGGTGACTGCAGACAGGATCTTATCATGTATCTCTGTATACAGGGAGCTCCCCCTAGTGGTGACTGCAGACAGGATCTTATCATGTATCTCTGTATACAGGGAGCTCCCCCTAGTGGTGGCTGCAGACAGGATCTTATCATGTATCTCTGTATACAGGGAGCTCCCCCTAGTGGTGGCTGCAGACAGGATCTTATCATGTATCTCTGTATACAGGGAGCTCCCCCTAGTGGTGGCTGCAGACAGGATCTTATCATGTATCTCTATATACAGGGAGCTCCCCGTAGTGGTGGCTGCAGACAGGATCTTATCATGTATCTCTGTATACAGGGAGCTCCCTCTAGTGGTGGCTGCAGACAGGATCTTATCATGTATCTGTGTATACAAGGAGCTCCCCCTAGTGGTGGCTGTAGACAGGATCTTATCATGTATCTCTGTATACAGGGAGCTCCTCCTAGTGGTGGCTGCAGACAGGATCTTATCATGTATCTCTGTATACAGGGAGCTCCCCCTAGTGGTGGTTGCAGTCAGGATCTTATCATGTATCTCTGTATACAGGGAGCGCCCCCTAGTGGTGGCTGCAGACAGGATCTTATCATGTATCTCTGTATACAGGGAGCGCCCCCTAGTGGTGGCTGCAGACAGGATCTTATCATGTATCTCTGTATACAGGGAGCTCCCCCTAGTGGTGGCTGCAGACAGGATCTTATGTATCTCTGTATACAGGGAGGTCCCCCTAGTGGTGGCTACAGACAGGATCTTATCATGTGTCTCTGTATACAGGGAGCTCCCCCTAGTGGTGGCTGCAGTCAGAATCTTACCATATATCTCTGTATACAGAGAGCACCCCCTAGTGGTGTCTGCAGACAGGATCTTATCATGTATCTCTGTATACAGGGAGCTCCCCCTAGTGGTGGCTGCAGACAGGATCTTATCATATATCTCTGTATACAGGGAGCACCCCCTAGTGGTGACTGCAGACAGGATCTTATGTATCTCTGTATACAGGGAGGTCCCCCTAGTGGTGGCTACAGACAGGATCTTATCATGTGTCTCTGTATACAGGGAGCTCCCCCTAGTGGTGTCTGCAGACAGGATCTTATCATGTATTTCTGTATACAGGGAGCACCCCCTAGTGGTGGCTGCAGACAGGATCTTATCATATATCTCTGTTTATAGGGAGCTCCCTCTAGTGGTGGCTGCAGACATGATCTTATCATGTATCTCTGTATACAGGGAGCTCCCCCTAGTGGTGGCTGCAGACAGGATCTTATCATGTATCTCTGTATACAGGAAGCTCCCCCTAGTGGTGGCTGCAGACAGGATCTTATCATGTATCTCTGTATACAGGGAGCTCCCCCTAGTGGTGGCTGCAGTCAGAATCTTACCATATATCTCTGTATACAGAGAGCACCCCCTAGTGGTGTCTGCAGACAGGATCTTATCATGTATCTCTGTATACAGGGAGCACCCCCTAGTGGTGGCTGCAGACAGGATCTTATCATATATCTCTGTTTATAGGGAGCTCCCTCTAGTGGTGGCTGCAGACATGATCTTATCATGTATCTCTGTATACAGGGAGCTCCCCCTAGTGGTGGCTGCAGACAGGATCTTATCATGTATCTCTGTATACAGGAAGCTCCCCCTAGTGGTGGCTGCAGACAGGATCTTATCATGTATCTCTGTATACAGGGAGCTCCCCCTAGTGGTGGCTGCAGACAGAATCTTACCATATATCTCTGTATACAGGGAGCTCCCCCTAGTGGTGTCTGCAGACAGGATCTTATCATGTATCTCTGTATACAGGGAGCTCCCCCTAGTGGTGGCTGCAGACAGGATCTTATCATGTATCTCTGTATACAGGGAGCTCCCCCTAGTGGTAGATGCAGACAGAATCTTATCATGTATCTCTGTATACAGGGAGCGCCCCCTAGTGGTGTCTGCAGACAGGATCTTATCATGTATCTCTGTATACAGGGAGCTCCCTAGTGGTGGCTGCAGACAGGATCTTATCATGCATCTTGTATACAGGGAGCTCCACCTAGTGGAGGCTGCAGACAGGATCTTATCATGGATCTCTGTATACAGGGAGCTCCCTCTAGTGGTGGCTGTAGACAGGATCTTATCATGTATCTCTGTATACAGGGAGCTCCCTCTAGTGGTGGCTGCAGACAGGATCTTATCATGCATCTCTGTATACAGGGAGCTCCCTCTAGTGGTGGCTGTAGACAGGATCTTATCATGTATCTCTGTATACAGGGAGCTCCCTCTTGAGGTGGCTGTAGACAGGATCTTATCATGTATCTCTGTATACAGGGAGCTCCCCCTAGTGGTGGCTGCAGACAGGATCTTATCATGTATTTCTGTATACAGGGAGCTCCCTCTAGTGGTGGCTGTAGACAGGATCTTATCATGTATCTCTGTATACAGGGAGCTCCCCCTAGTGGTGGTTGCAGTCAGGATCTTATCATGTATCTCTGTATACAGGGAGCTCCCTCTAGTGGTGGCTGCAGACAGGATCTTATCATGTATCTGTGTATACAAGGAGCTCCCCCTAGTGATGGCTGTAGACAGGATCTTATCATGTATCTCTGTATACAGGGAGCTCCTCCTAGTGGTGGCTGCAGACAGGATCTTATCATGTATCTCTGTATACAGGGAGCTCCACCTAGTGGTGGCTGCAGACAGGATCTTATCTTGTATCTCTGTATACAGGGAGCTCCCTCTAGTGGTGGCTGCAGACAGGATCTTATCTTGTATCTCTGTATACAGGGAGCTCCCCCTAGTGGTGGCTGTAGACAGGATCTTATCATGTATCTCTGAATACAGGGAGCTCCTCCTAGTGGTGGCTGCAGACAGGATCTTATCATGTATCTCTGTATACAGGGAGCTCCCTCTAGTGGTGGCTGCAGACAGGATCTTATCATGTATCTCTGTATACAGGGAGCTCCCCCTAGTGGTGGCTGCAGACAGGATCTTATCATGTATCTCTGTATACAGGGAGCTCCTCCTAGTGGTGGCTGCAGACAGGATCTTATCATGTATCTCTGTATACAGGGACCTCCCTCTAGTGGTGGCTGGAGACAGGATCTTATCATGTATCTCTGTATACAGGGAGCTCCTCCTAGTGGTGGCTGCAGACAGGATCTTATCATGTATCTCTGTATACAGGGAGTTCCCCCTAGTGGTGGCTGCAGACAGGATCTTATCACGTGTCTCTGTATACAGGGAGCTACTCCGAGTGGTGACTGCAGACAGGATCTTATCATGTATCTCTGTATACAGGGAGCTCCCTCTAGTGGTGGCTGCAGACAGGCTCTTATCATGTATCTCTGTATACAGGGAGCTCCCCCTAGTGGTGACTGCAGAGGATCTTATCATGTATCTCTGTATACAGGGAGCTCCCCCTAGTGGTGACTGCAGACAGGATCTTATCATGTATCTCTGTATACAGGGAGCTCCCCCTAGTGGTGGCTGCAGACAGGATCTTATCATGCATCTCTGTATACAGGGAGCTCCCCCTAGTGGTGGCTGCAGACAGGATCTTATCATGCATCTCTGTATACAGGGAGCTCCCCCTAGTGGTGACTGCAGACAGGATCTTATCATGTATCTCTGTATACAGGGAGCTCCCCCTAGTGGTGACTGCAGACAGGATCTTATCATGTATCTCTGTATACAGGGAGCTCCCCCTAGTGGTGGCTGCAGACAGGATCTTATCATGTATCTCTGTATACAGGGAGCTCCCCCTAGTGGTGACTGCAGACAGGATCTTATCATGTATCTCTGTATACAGGGAGCTCCCCCTAGTGGTGACTGCAGACAGGATCTTATCATGTATCTCTGTATACAGGGAGCTCCCCCTAGTGGTGACTGCAGACAGGATCTTATCATGTATCTCTGTATACAGGGAGCTCCCCCTAGTGGTGGCTGCAGACAGGATCTTATCATGTATCTCTGTATACAGGGAGCTCCCCCTAGTGGTGGCTGCAGACAGGATCTTATCATGTATCTCTGTATACAGGGAGCTCCCCCTAGTGGTGGCTGCAGACAGGATCTTATCATGTATCTCTGTATACAGGGAGCTCCCCCTAGTGGTGGCTGCAGACAGGATCTTATCATATATCTCTGTATACAGGGAGCTCCCCCTAGTGGTGGCTGCAGACAGGATCTTATCATGTATCTCTGTATACAGGGAGCTCCCCCTAGTGGTTGTGGGGTTGGAGCTTCTCCGGTTATTGGTTCTTCCTCCCCTGTCGTAGTGAGTGGTTATTTCTGTCGCGGTAACAGCGGGCGGGGGATCATTCTTCCTCTGCGGGGTAACGACTTCCGATGTGAATTTATCAGGTTTCCTTTTTTCCTTTATTATCTGGAGCGGGATAAATCCGTATAAAACACCATCCAGAACAGATAATAGCGCTCCCTCCGCCTCCGAATCATCACAGCCGAACACATAATAGTGGATGTAACAGTGACTCACAGCTGAGGGTTTGTTACAGTGTATCCCCTGCAGGTAGCAATCTATTACAGTGCCTTGCGAAAGTATTCGTCCCCCTGGAACTTTTCCACCTTTTCCCACATTTCTTGCTTCAAACATAAAGATACTAAATGTAAATTTTTGGTGAAGAATCAACAACAAGTGGAACACAATTCTGAAATTGAACGAAAGTTATTGGTTATTTTAAATTTTTGTGGAAATGAACTGAAAAGTGGGGCGTGCAATATTATTCGGCCCCTTTACTTTCAGTGCAGAAGTTCATTGTGGATCTCTGAATGATCCAATGTCGTCCTAAATCCCTAATGATGATAAATATAATCCACCTGTGTGTAATCAAGTCTCCGTATAAATGCACCTGCTCTGTGATAGTCTCAGGGTTCTGCATCATGAAGACCAAGGAACACAACAGGCAGCTCCGTGATACTGTTGTGGAGAAGGTTAAAGCCGGATTTGGATACAAAATTATTTCCAAAACTTTAAACATCCCAAGGAGCACTGTGCAAGCGATCATATTGAGATGGAAGGAGTATCATACCACTGCAAATCTACCAAGACCCGGCCGTCCCTCTAAACTTTCATCTCAAACAAGGAGAAGACTGATCAGAGATGCAGCCAAGATGATGGGAGGAGTTGTCCATGTCGGAGGCTTGTAGATCTGTATGTGCAGCATCACGCCCCTTCCCACGTGCTCGGCCGGCTGTGCTGCCTGGCACGGTGACGCCGGGTACCACCAGCTCTGCTTGTTGCCATGGAGACTCTCTGAAGTTGGCTTCCGGACTTTTTAGAAGTAGAAAATGAATAGAAATAAAATCCAATAAGGCTGAAACTACAAGCGAGAGCGGTAATCTGCGGAAATCCTGCCGGGGAGGTTGTCTGACCATGGGAAAGCTGGGTCACTCTGCAGGAGCACAGGGATGAACGCCCAGCCATTCCTTCAAGTTTACAAAGTGCAAACTTCTACCCGTACTTCCATCTTTAACCATTCAGACATTTCTTACTATCGGTTTCTGGGAAAGCTGGGTGACACTAGTATGACTGCCGCTACAGCTCCTGCATTACCCAGCTTTTCTTTGGTTGTCAGGACTAATATGGTGTTCATATTAATTGTCACCCCCCTTCTCACATCCCTTATTGCAGTGTACAGCTATATGTTCATGACTGAGGTCACATCCAAGTGGGAGAGGAGGGGTGTACATACTTTACTACCAGAAAGGGGGCCAGGGCCTCCGATAAGTCCAGGCAACGGAGGGTCTCATATTCTCTGTCTTCTGTCAACTAAAGGATTGGTAATGGCTGTCTCTGATCCTGGAGGATGGAGCTGTTGTCAGATGATGGGTGATGGCTGTCTCTGATCCTGGAGGATGGAGCTGTTGTCAGATGACGGGTGATGGCGGTCTCTGATCCTGGAGGATAGAGCTGTTGTCAGATGACGGGTGATGGCTGTCTCTGATCCTGGAAGATGGAGCTGCTGTCAGATGATAGGTGATGGCTGTCTCTGATCCTGGAGGATGGAGCAGCTGTCAGATGATAGGTGATGGCTGTCTCTGATCCTGGAGGATGGAGCTGTTGTCAGATGATGGGTGATGGCCGTCTCTGATCCTGGAGGATGGAGCTGTTGTCAGATGACGGGTGATGGCTGTCTCTGATCCTGGAGGATGGAGCTGCTGTCAGATGATAGGTGATGGCTGTCTCTAATCCTGGAGGATGGATCTGCTGTCAGATGATAGGTGATGGCTGTCTCTGATCCTGGAGGATGGAGCTGTTCTCAGATGATGGGTGATGGCTGTCTCTGATCCTGGAGGATGGAGCTGCTGTCAGATGATAGGTGATGGCTGTTTCTAATCCTGGAGGATGGATCTGCTGTCAGATGATAGGTGATGGCTGTCTCTAATCCTGGAGGATGGATCTGCTGTCAGATGATAGGTGATGGCTGTCTTTGATCCTGGAGGATGGAGCTGTTGTCAGATGACGGGTGATGGCGGTCTCTGATCCTGGAGGATGGAGCTGTTGTCAGATGATGGGTGATGGCGGTCTCTGATCCTGGAGGATGGAGCTGTTGTCAGATGACGGGTGATGGCTGTCTCTGATCCTGGAGGATGGAGCTGCTGTCAGATGATAGGTGATGGCTGTCTCTGATCCTGGAGGATGGAGCAGCTGTCAGATGATAGGTGATGGCTGTCTCTGATCCTGAAGGATGGAGCTGTTGTCAGATGATGGGTGATGGCCGTCTCTGATCCTGGAGGATGGAGCTGTTGTCAGATGACGGGTGATGGCTGTCTCTGATCCTGGAGGATGGAGCTGCTGTCAGATGATAGGTGATGGCTGTCTCTAATCCTGGAGGATGGATCTGCTGTCAGATGATAGGTGATGGCTGTCTCTGATCCTAGAGGATGGAGCTGTTCTCAGATGATGGGTGATGGCTGTCTCTGATCCTGGAGGATGGAGCTGCTGTCAGATGATAGGTGATGGCTGTTTCTAATCCTGGAGGATGGATCTGCTGTCAGATGATAGGTGATGGCTGTCTCTAATCCTGGAGGATGGATCTGCTGTCAGATGATAGGTGATGGCTGTCTTTGATCCTGGAGGATGGAGCTGTTGTCAGATGATAGGTGATGGCGGTCTCTGATCCTGGAGGATGGAGCTGTTGTCAGATGATGGGTGATGGCTGTCTCTGATCCTGGAGGATGGAGCGGCTGTCAGATGATAGGTGATGGCTGTCTCTAATCCTGGAGGATGGAGCGGCTGTCAGATGATGGGTGATGGCTGTCTCTGATACTGGAGGATGGAGCGGCTGTCAGATGATGGGTGATGGCTGTCTCTGATCCTGGAGGATGGAGCGGCTCTCAGATGATAGATGATGGCTGTCTCTAATCCTGGAGGATGGAGCTGTTGTCAGATGATGGGTGATGGCTGTCTCTAATCCTGGAGGATGGAGCGGCTGTCAGATGATAGGTGATGGCTGTCTCTGATCCTGGAGGATGGAGCTGTTCTCAGATGATGGGTGATGGCTGTCTCTGATCCTGGAGAATGGAGCTGCTGTCAGATGATGGGTGATGGCTGTCTCTGATCCTGGAGGATGGAGCCGCTGTCAGATGATAGGTGATGGCTGTCTCTAATCCTGGAGGATGTAGCTGCTGTCACATGATGGGTGATGGCTGTCTCTCATCCTGGAGGATGGAGCTGCTGTCAGATGATAGGTGATGGCTGTCTCTGATCCTGGAGGATGGAGCTGTTCTCAGATGATGGGTGATGGCTGTCTCTGATCCTGGAGGATGGAGCTGCTGTCAGATGATAGGTGATGGCTGTTTCTAATCCTGGAGGATGGAGCTGTTGTCAGATGATGGGTGATGGCTGTCTCTGATCCTGGAGGATGGAGCTGCTGTCAGATGATAGGTGATGGCTGTCTCTGATCCTGGAGGATGGAGCTGCTGTCAGATGATAGGTGATGGCTGTCTCTGATCCTGGAGGATGGAGCTGTTCTCAGATGATGGGTGATGGCTGTCTCTGATCATGGAGGATGGAGCTGCTGTCAGATGATAGGTGATGGCTGTTTCTAATCCTGGAGGATGGAGCTGTTGTCAGATGATGGGTGATGGCTGTCTCTGATCCTGGAGGATGGAGCTGCTGTCAGATGATAGGTGATGGCTGTCTCTGATCCTGGAGGATGGAGCTGCTGTCAGATGATAGGTGATGGCTGTCTCTAATCCTGGAGGATGGAGCTGTTGTCAGATGATGGGTGATGGCTGTCTCTGATCCTGGAGGATGGAGCTGTTGTCAGATGATGGGTGATGGCTCTCTGATCCTGGAGGATGGAGCAGCTGTCAGATGATAGGTGATGGCTGTCTCTAATCCTGCAGGATGGAGCAGCTGTCAGATGATGGGTGATGGCTGTCTCTGATCCTGGAGGATGGAGCTGTTGTCAGATGATGGGTGATGGCTGTCTCTGATCCTGGAGGATCGAGCAGCTGTCAGATGATAGGTGATGGCTGTCTCTGATCCTGGAGGATGGAGCTGTTGTCAGATGATGGGTGATGGCTGTCTCTAATCCTGGAGGATGGAGCGGCTGTCAGATGATGGGTGATGGCTGTCTCTGATCCTGGAGGATGGAGCGGCTGTCAGATGATGGGTGATGGCTGTCTCTAATCCTGGAGGATGGAGCAGCTGTCAGATGATAGGTGATGGCTGTCTCTGATCCTGGAGGATGGAGCGGCTGTCAGATGATGGGTGATGGCTGTCTCTGATCCTGGAGGATGGAGCGGCTCTCAGATGATAGGTGATGGCTGTCTCTAATCCTGTAGGATGGAGCTGTTGTCAGATGATGGGTGATGGCTGTCTCTAATCCTGGAGGAAGGAGCGGCTGTCAGATGATAGGTGATGGCTGTTTCTGATCCTGAAGGATGCAGTGGCTGTTAGATTATAGATGATGGCTGTCTCTGATCTTGGAGGATGTGGAACACATTTTTCCTAATTTATTTACAATACATGGTCCTTGTGGACCACATTTCTCATCTATTCCCCATGCATGATTTTCAAGACTACACTTGTACTTGTTTTTCATCATACATGGTCCTTGTAGCCACGCTTCTCTTCATCCATTCCCTATGCTTGGTTCTCATGGACCATACTTGCCTTGTCTTTCACCATATATGGTCCTTGTGACCACGCTTCTCCTCATCTATTCCCCATTGATGGTTCTCATGGACCACCTTCATTTCATCTATTTCCCATGTTTGTTCCTCATGGACTATACTTGTCCTTGTTTTTCACCATACATGGTCCTTGTGACCACGCTTCTCCTCATCTATTCCCCTTGCTTGGTCCTCATGGACTATACTTGTCCTTGTTTTTCACCATACATGGTCCTTGTGACCACGAATCTCCTCATCTATTTCCCATGCTTGATCCTTTAGGACTACAGTGGGTACGGAAAGTATTCAGGCCCTTTTACATTTTTTACTCTTTGTTTCACTGCTGCCATTTGGTAAGTTCAAAAAAGTTCATTTTTTTCTCATTAATGAATCCTCTGCACCCCATCTTGACTGGAAAAAAACAGAAATGTAGTAATTTTTGCAAATTTAAGAAAAACTGAAATATCACATGGTCATAAGTATTCAGACTCTTTGCTCAGACATTCATATTTAAGTCACATGCTGTCCTTTTCCTTGTGATCCTCCTTGAGATGGTTCTACTCCCTCATTGGAGTCTATATAAGACCTCACAGCTCACAGTGCATGTCAGACCAAATGCGAATCATGAGGTCAAAGGAACTGGCCAAGGAGCTCAGAGACAGAATTGTGGCAAGGCACAGATCTGGCCATGGTTACAACAGAATTTCTGCAGCACTCAAGGTGCCTAAGAGCTCAGTGGCCAACTATTACTGCAGCCTCCACCAGTCGTCCCTTTATGGCTGAGTGGCCCGACGGAAGCCTCTCCTCAGTGCAAGACATATGAAAGCCCGCTTAGCTAAAAAACATATGAAGGACTCCTAGACTATGAGGAATAAGATTCTCTGGTCTGATGAGATGAAGATAGAACTTTATGGTGATAATTCTAAGCGGTATGTGTGGAGACTGCTCATCACCTGCCCAATACAATCCCAACAGTGAAACATGGTGGTGGCAGCATCATGCTATGGGGGTGTTTTTCAGCTGCAGGGACAGGACGACTGGTTGTCATTGAAGGAAACATGAATGCGGCCAAGTGCAGAGATATCCTGGATAAAAACCTCTTCCAGAGTGCTCTGGACCTCAGACTTGGCCGAAGGTTCACCTTCCAACAAGACAATGACCCTAAGCACACAGATAAAATAACAAAGGAGCGGCTTCAGAACAACTCTGTGACCATTCCTGACTGACCCAGCCAGAGCCCTGACCTAAACCCAAATGAGCATCTCTGGAGAGACCTGAAAATGGCATCCACCAACGTTCACCATCCAACCTGACGGAACTGGAGAGGATCTGCAAGGAAGAATGGCCGAGGATCCCCAAATCCTGGGGTGAAAAACTTGTTGCATCATTCCCAAGAACACTCATGGCCGTACTGGCTCAAAAGGTGCTTCTACCCAATACTGAGCAAAGGGGCTGAAGACTTATGACCATGGGATATTTCAGTTTTTCTTTTTTAATAAATTTGCAAAAATCACTACATTTCTGTATTTTCAGTGTAGAAGGGGTGCAGAGTACATTAATGAGAAAAAATGAACTTTTTTGAATTTACCAAATGGCTGCAATGAAACAGAGTGAAAAATGTAAAGGGGTCTGAATACTTTCCGTACCAACTATATGCTTATCCGTGTTTTTTAGCATACTTGGCCCTTTAGCGCCACACTTCTTTACCTCCTGATTTTTTACTTTACCCGATTTATCCATTTTAGCATTTTATCTTCTATTAGTAATTGTATTTTTATATCTTTTGCTATTTTTGATCTCCGGATTCTCAGTTTGTTGTATCTCTTATCTCTGAATGACGCTTCCATGTTAGAATTTTGTCTTATTTATTCTCCGGATTTTCATTTTTTCTTCTAACACTTTAAGCTCCATATAGAAACTTTTTATCAAAGATGTTTATCCGGTGGTGTCACGCACTCAGGTCTGTTCCCACGTGGCTCTTGAATCCTAACACCAAATTGGGGAACATCAACCATGTGAATGACACGAGATGGGGTGAGGGCAGAATCCCACCAATACTGACCAGTCAGTGCGTGAGATCCACAGTGTAAGGGATCATTCCCACTTGTGATGAAATCGGACGAATGCAATCCGATAAAAAATCGGATTGAATTCAGACCAATGTTATTCTATAATTGTGTCTCTATCTGCGTTTTTTCTTCTAGCTCGGATAGGATAACGATCGGACTGGAAAAAAACTGCAGCATGCTGCGATTGTCATCCAAAATCGGATCGCATCCCGCAATAAAAGTCATGCGAGTTCTGTCCGATTTTTATGCACCGGTGTCCTTTGAAAAGCCGGTAATTCATATGCGGCTACTGTAAAATCACACTGACAGGTTAGAATAGAATAGATAGAATAAATGTGTACACATAGAATATATGTATATACACTGCTCAAAAAAATAAAGGGAACACTAAAGTCCCACATCCCAGATATCACTGAATGAAATATTCCAGTTGTAAATCTTTATTCGTTACATAGTGGAATGTGTTGAGAACAATAAAACCTAAAAATGATCAACGTAAGTCACAACTAACATCCCACGGAGGTCTGGAGTTGGAACGATGCTCAAAATCTAAGTGGAAAATTAAGATACAGGTTGATCCAACTTCAGTGGAAATGCCTCAAGAAAAGGAAACGATGCTCAGTAGTGTGTGTGGCCTCCACGTGCCTGTATGATCTCCCTACAACACCTGGGCATGCTCCTGATGAGGAGGCAGATGGTCTCCTGAGGGATCTCCTCCCAGACCTGGACTAAAGCATCCGCCAACTCCTGCACAGTCTGTGGTGCAGCGTGACGTTGGTGGATGGTGCGAGACATGATGTCCCAGATGTCCTCAATCGGATTCAGGTCTGGAGAACGGGCGGGCCAGTCCATAGCTTCAATGCCTTCATCTTGCAGGAACTGCTGACACTCTCCAGCCACATGAGGTCTGGCAGATGAAAGCAGGTTCACACTGAGCACATGTGACAGACGTGACAGAGTCTGGAGTCGCCATGGAGAGCGATCTGCTGCCTGCAACATCCTTCAGCATGACCGGTTTGGCAGTGGGTCAGTAATGGTGTGGGGTGGCATTTTTTTGGAGGGCCGCACAGCCCTCCATGTGCTCGCCAGAGGTAGCCTGCCTGCCATTAAGTACCGAGATGAGATCCTCAGACCCCTTGTGAGACCAGATGCTGATGGGGTTGGCCCTGGGTTCCTCCTAATGCAGGACAGTGCCAGACCTCATGTGGCTGGAGAGTGTCAGCAGTTACTGCAAGATGAAGGCATTGAAGCTATGGACTGGCCCGCCCATTCCCCAGACCTGAATCCGATTGACCACATCTGGGACATCATGTCTCGCTCCATCCACCAATGTCACTTTGCACCACAGACTGTCCAGGAGTTGGCGGATGCTTTAGTCCAGGTCTGGGAGGAGATCCCTCAGGAGACCATCCGCTGCCTCATCAGGGGCATGCCCAGGCATTGTACAGTAGGGAGGTCATACAGACACGTGGAGGCTACACACACTACTGAGCATCATTTCCTTGTCTTGAGGCATTTCCACTTAAGTTGGATCAGCCGGTAACTTCAATTTCCACTTTGAGTATCATTCCAAATCCAGACATCTGTGGGATATTAGTTGTGATTTACATTGATAATTGTTATGTTTTATTGTTCTGAACACATTCCACTATGCAATGGATAAAAATTTGCAACTGGAATATTTTATTCAGTGATATCTAGGAAGTGGGATCTTAGTGTTCCCTTTATTTTTTTGAGCAGTATATATATATATATATATATATATATATATATATATATAATAATGTGTGTCTTTATATTTCATAGAGAGATAGATAGAAGAATAGCGGGTAATTCATTTGCTGGCTTCTGTAAAATCAGTGCAGGAGCCGACAGAATAGAGGACATAGTTTACATACAGTAAATAGATGCAGAATAGTTAGATATATAGATGTCAGTGACCAATACAGTTAGTACAGTGTGTGTGATAATTACTGGACATGTATAAAATTAATAAAAGATTCTTTTTGGGGGAAAAAATGGTGTGGGCTCCCACGCAATTTTCGGAACCAGCAGAGGGAAAACCAGCACCTGGGGGCTGATAATAATAGCCTAGGAAGTGACCCCCCCCCCAGCATAAAAACATCAGCAGTCAGCCGCCCCAGAAAAGGCGTATCTCTAAGATGCGCCAATTCCGGTACTTAGCCTCGCTTTTCCCACTTGCCCTGTAGTGGTGGCATATGGGGTAATTATTGTGGGGTTGATATCACTTTTGTATTGTAAGGTGACATCAAGCCCGGCTTGGTAATGGAGAGGAGTCAATAAGACCCCTATCCATTACTAATCTTATAGTTGTTACAGGTTAAATAAAGACACAGCCAGAATAAAGTCTTTTAATGAAATAAAACACAATACAGTTTTCCCATTTTATTATTACTCCTAATCCATGCGACGCCCTCGATCTCCTGCAATAAAAATAAAATAACAAACCAACAATATACCATACCTGTCCGCCGTTGTGTCCCACGGCGTAATCCATATCTGGGGTATATACAGTTTACAACCTGGACGGTGCCAAGATGCGACCGCCCCGGCTGAAAACTACTCGTGAATGAGGAGATGCTGCGATCGGAGCCTCAGTGACTAGCGGTGACGTCACTGATGCTGCGCTACCTCACTGCCTGAACTGCGGTAACCTACCATGGGAAAATGCCAGTTCATTTTCCCACGCTCCAGAGTTCAACTCAGATCAGGCTGTGAGGCAGCGCAGCATCAGTGATGGCACCGCCGGGGGGCTGCGGTGTTGGGGTGCTCAGGTGTTGGGGGGGCTCCGGTACTGGGGTGTTGGGGTGCTCTGGTGTTGGGGTACTCGGTGTTGGGGGCTCCGGTGCTCCAGTGCTGCGAGGATCTGGTGATGCCGCCTGCGCTCGTCCTCTCACTGTGATCCATCCTTTGCCCTCTGTCTATGGACATTGTGTTACCAACAACCTGAGGGCGACCTCACCAATATTTGTAACTGGAACCCCTCGTTCCATGCTGGGGGTAGTGTTAATGGTGTAAGTATGTCTGATAGAGCCGCTAACTCTCTGTCTCCTCACAGGGGAGTACGTGGACGGCGTCAGCGACCAAGATGTCATCCTGATTCACTCCTGCCGACAATGGACGACGGTGACAGCGCATAGCCTGGAGGAGGGACACTACGTGATTGGGCCCAAGATCGATATTCCGCTGCAGTACCCAGGTAACGCGTCCGTCCGGACCCCTCTGGTGTATCACTAGATAATGTGTGCAGGGAAAAGCTGGTGCCCTGTATGTGACATTTAGGCTCTGGTGCCCTGTATGTGACATTTAGGCTCTGGTGTCCTGTATGTGACATTTAGGCTCTGGTGCCCTGTATGTGACATTTAGGCTCTGGTGCCCTGTATGTGACATTTAGGCTCTGGTGCCCTGTATGTGAGATTTAGGCTCTGGTGCCCTGTATGTGACATTTAGGCTCTGGTGACCTGTTTGTGGCATTTAGGCTCTGGTGTCCTGTATGTGACATTTAGGCTCTGGTGTCCTGTATGTGACATTTAGGCTCTGGTGCCCTGTATGTGACATTTAGGCTCTGGTGCCCTGTATGTGACATTTAGGCTCTGGTGTCCTGTATGTGACATTTAGGCTCTGGTGCCCTGTATGTGACATTTAGGCTCTGGTGCCCTGTATGTGAGATTTAGGCTCTGGTGCCCTGTATGTGACATTTAGGCTCTGGTGACCTGTTTGTGGCATTTAGGCTCTGGTGTCCTGTATGTGACATTTAGGCTCTGGTGTCCTGTATGTGACATTTAGGCTCTGGTGTCCTGTATGTGACATTTAGGCTCTGGTGTCCTGTATGTGACATTTAGGCTCTGGTGCCCTGTATGTGACATTTAGGCTCTGGTGCCCTGTATGTGACATTTAGGCTCTGGTGCCCTGTATGTGACATTTAGGCTCTGGTGACCTGTTTGTGGCATTTAGGCTCTGGTGTCCTGTATGTGACATTTAGGCTCTGGTGTCCTGTATGTGACATTTAGGCTTTGGTGACCTGTTTGTGGCATTTAGGCTTTGGTGACCTGTTTGTGACATTTAGGCTCTGGTGCCCTGTATGTGGCATTTAGACTCTGGTGTCCTGTATGTGACATTTAGGCTCTGGTGTCCTGTATGTGACATTTAGGCTCTGGTGTCCTGTATGTGACATTTAGGCTCTGGTGCCCTGTATGTGACATTTAGGCTCTGGTGACCTGTTTGTGGCATTTAGGCTCTGGTGCCCTGTATGTGACATTTAGGCTCTGGTGTCCTGTATGTGACATTTAGGCTCTGGTGTCCTGTATGTGACATTTAGACTCTGGTGTCCTGTATGTGGCATTTAGACTCTGGTGACCTGTTTGTGGCATTTAGGCTCTGGTGTCCTGTATGTGACATTTAGGCTCTGGTGCCCTGTATGTGACATTTAGGCTCTGGTGTCCTGTATGTGACATTTAGGCTCTGGTGCCCTGTATGTGACATTTAGGCTCTGGTGCCCTGTATGTGACATTTAGGCTCTGGTGCCCTGTATGTGACATTTAGGCTCTGGTGCCCTGTATGTGACATTTAGGCCCTGGTGTCCTGTATGTGACATTTAGGCTCTGGTGTCCTGTATGTGACATTTAGACTCTGGTGTCCTGTATGTGGCATTTAGACTCTGGTGACCTGTTTGTGGCATTTAGGCTCTGGTGTCCTGTATGTGACATTTAGGCTCTGGTGCCCTGTATGTGACATTTAGGCTCTGGTGTCCTGTATGTGACATTTAGGCTCTGGTGCCCTGTATGTGACATTTAGGCTCTGGTGCCCTGTATGTGACATTTAGGCTCTGGTGCCCTGTATGTGACATTTAGGCTCTGGTGACCTGTTTGTGGCGTTTAGGCTCTGGTGTCCTGTATGTGACATTTAGGCTCTGGTGCCCTGTATGTCGCATTTAGGCTCTGGTGCCCTGTATGTGACATTTAGGCTCTGGTGACCTGTATGTGACATTTAGGCTCTGGTGTCCTGTATGTGACATTTAGGCTCTGGTGCCCTGTATGTGACATTTAGGCTCTGGTGCCCTGTATGTGACATTTAGGCTCTGGTGCCCTGTATGTGACATTTAGGCTCTGGTGCCCTGTATGTGACATTTAGGCTCTGGTGCCCTGTATGTGACATTTAGGCTCTGGTGCCCTGTATGTGACATTTAGGCTCTGGTGACCTGTTTGTGGCATTTAGGCTCTGGTGTCCTGTATGTGACATTTAGGCTCTGGTGTACTGTATGTGACATTTAGGCTCTGGTGTCCTGTATGTGACATTTAGGCTCTGGTGCCCTGTATGTGGCATTTAGGCTCTGGTGCCCTGTATGTGACATTTAGGCTCTGGTGACCTGTTTGTGGCATTTAGGCTCTGGTGCCCTGTATGTGACATTTAGGCTCTGGTGTCCTGTATGTGACATTTAGACTCTGGTGTCCTGTATGTGGCATTTAGACTCTGGTGACCTGTTAGTGGCATTTAGGCTCTGGTGTCCTGTATGTGACATTTAGGCTCTGGTGCCCTGTATGTGACATTTAGGCTCTGGTGACCTGTATGTGACATTTAGGCTCTGGTGCCCTGTATGTGACATTTAGGCTCTGGTGCCCTGTATGTGACATTTAGGCTCTGGTGCCCTGTATGTGACATTTAGGCTCTGGTGACCTGTTTGTGGCATTTAGGCTCTGGTGTCCTGTATGTGACATTTAGGCTCTGGTGCCCTGTATGTCGCATTTAGGCTCTGGTGCCCTGTATGTGACATTTAGGCTCTGGTGACCTGTATGTGACATTTAGGCTCTGGTGCCCTGTATGTGACATTTAGGCTCTGGTGCCCTGTATGTGACATTTAGGCTCTGGTGCCCTGTATGTGACATTTAGGCTCTGGTGTCCTGTATGTGACATTTAGGCTCTGGTGCCCTGTATGTGACATTTAGGCTCTGGTGCCCTGTATGTGACATTTAGGCTCTGGTGCCCTGTATGTGACATTTAGGCTCTGGTGACCTGTTTGTGGCATTTAGGCTCTGGTGTCCTGTATGTGACATTTAGGCTCTGGTGCCCTGCCCTGTATGTCGCATTTAGGCTCTGGTGCCCTGTATGTGACATTTAGGCTCTGGTGACCTGTTTGTGGCATTTAGGCTCTGGTGCCCTGTATGTGACATTTAGGCTCTGGTGTCCTGTATGTGACATTTAGGCTCTGGTGCCCTGTATGTGACATTTAGACTCTGGTGACCTGTATGTGCCATTTAGACTCTGGTGTCCTGTATGTGACATTTAGGCTCTGGTGCCCTGTATGTGACATTTAGGCTCTGGTGACCTGTTTGTGGCATTTAGGCTCTGGTGTCCTGTATGTGACATTTAGGCTCTGGTGCCCTGTATGTCGCATTTAGGCTCTGGTGCCCTGTATGTGACATTTAGGCTCTGGTGACCTGTTTGTGGCATTTAGGCTCTGGTGCCCTGTATGTGACATTTAGGCTCTGGTGTCCTGTATGTGACATTTAGGCTCTGGTGCCCTGTATGTGACATTTAGACTCTGGTGACCTGTATGTGCCATTTAGACTCTGGTGTCCTGTATGTGACATTTAGGCTCTGGTGCCCTGTATGTGGCATTTAGGCTCTGGTGTCCTGTATGTGACATTTAGGCTCTGGTGCCCTGTATGTGGCATTTAGGCTCTGGTGTCCTGTATGTGACATTTAGGCTCTGGTGCCCTGTATGTGCCATTTAGACTCTGGTGACCTGTATGTGACATTTAGGCTCTGGTGTCCTGTATGTGCCATTTAGGCTCTGGTGCCCTGTATGTGACATTTAGGCTCTGGTGCCCTGTATGTGACATTTAGGCTCTGGTGACCTGTATGTGCCATTTAGACTCTGGTGTCCTGTATGTGACATTTAGGCTCTGGTGCCCTGTATGTGGCATTTAGGCCCTGGTGTCCTGTATGTGACATTTAGACTCTGGTGTCCTGTATGTGACATTTAGGCTCTGGTGTCCTGTATGTGGCATTTAGGCTCTGGTGCCCTGTATGTGCCATTTAGACTCTGGTGACCTGTATGTGGCATTTAGACTCTGGTGCCCTGTATGTGACATTTAGACTCTGGTGACCTGTATGTGCCATTTAGACTCTGGTGACCTGTATGTGGCATTTAGGCTCTGGTGCCCTGTATGTGACATTTAGGCTCTGGTGCCCTGTATGTGACATTTAGGCTCTGGTGTCCTGTATGTGGCATTTAGGCTCTGGTGTCCTGTATGTGGCATTTAGGCTCTGGTGACCTGTTTGTGGCATTTAGGCTCTGGTGACCTGTTTGTGGCATTTAGGCTTTGGTGACCTGTTTGTGGCATTTAGGCTCTGGTGACCTGTTTGTGACATTTAGGCTCTGGTGTCCTGTATGTGGCATTTAGGCTTTGGTGCCCTGTATGTGACATTTAGACTCTGGTGACCTGTTTGTGGCATTTAGGCTCTGGTGACCTGTTTGTGGCATTTAGGCTCTGGTGACCTGTTTGTGACATTTAGGCTCTGCTGTCCTGTATGTGGCATTTAGGCTTTGGTGACCTGTTTGTGGCATTTAGGCTCTGGTGTCCTGTATGTGACATTTAGGCTCTGGTGTCCTGTATGTGGCATTTAGGCTCTGGTGACCTGTTTGTGGCATTTAGGCTCTGGTGACCTGTTTGTGGCATTTAGGCTCTGGTGACCTGTTTGTGGCATTTAGGCTTTGGTGACCTGTTTGTGGCATTTAGGCTCTGGTGACCTGTTTGTGACATTTAGGCTCTGGTGTCCTGTATGTGGCATTTAGGCTTTGGTGACCTGTTTGTGGCATTTAGGCTCTGGTGCCCTGTATGTGACATTTAGGCTCTGGTGTCCTGTATGTGACATTTAGGCTCTGGTGCCCGGTTGCGACTTCCCCCCTTTGGCAGCTCCCCACGGGTCCCATTCACCCTTTCTATAATTCTTCGTCCTGTTTTGCCTCCATTTGTCTTTTTCTGTGGCGGCGACTTTACTTCTCTGTAGACCCCGATCCCTGATCTCTGCCGCTTTATCTTCTGATTCACGGGACAGGAAGCTCTGCAGCGCCAGCCTCTTCGGTGACAGTAATTACAGGCTGTACCAGGCGCTTGACACGGACGCCCCCGATAATTACACCTTCCAGCTGTGACATAATAAAAATCATATTATCGTTGTTAATCTTCTACCCAGGAGATGGTTTTATGTTGGAGAAACAGGACGGGAACAGTTGGCGAAGCCGCGGCCATAAACGTGACGTTCCCGCACATTCTCAATCACTGAGCGGTGTACCGGCCCCGTGATTGCTCTGTATCTGGCACATCCACTGGCACTACCCCTGTGTGACATCTGTCACCACCCTCATCCCACGTCCTGAAGATTGTCCCGGAACATTTATGTTAAACTATATGATATTTTATATTTGAATACAGGAAATAAGCAGGGGCGGGGCATGAGGAGTAGAGATCTACCAAGCCCCGCCCAAGCTCAAGGAGCAGCCATAGAAGATGGTTGTCCTTTGTTGTGTCCTTACTATGAGGGACCTGCTCTAGTTATCACTACATACTATAGAGGCAGACCATGAAGTCGTGATGGAGCCCTTGGAATTTGAGGTGCCAAACATGGCTGGTTCTCTTTCCATTCTATTTTATGATGGGGTAATGAGAACCTCCAGAGGATATTGGGGTAACAAGAACCTCCAGAGGATGATGGGATAACAAAAGCCTAGAGAGGATGATGGAATAACAAGAATCTCTAGAGGAGCCATCTTATTAGAACCAAGGTCATAGAAATCTCTTCTGTGTTGGCTAGCCATTTCTTTTCCTAATCCCTGCTTTCTCTTGTAGCCTTTTCCAAGGATTAGCTCAGTTACAGCAGCCATTTCCATTAGCTATGGAGCTTTGGGTAGTCACCGGGTCACTCAGGTTCCATTGAGAGGCAGAGTCCTTCCAGTCCCCAATTCTGTGCACCTCAAGCTCAGAACATTAAGTTTTACCCTACAGTGAGTGTAGTGCCTGATCCATGAAAGGGAGTAAAATGCTGGGGGAAATGGAGAGACCGTGAGCGGAGGGGACTAGAGAAACTGTGGGCGGAGGTGACTAGAGAGACCATGGACGGAGGTGACTAGAGAGACCGTGGACGGAGGTGACTAGAGAGACCGTGGGTGGAGGTGACTAGAGAGACCATGGACGGAGGTGACTAGAGAGACCATGGACGGAGGTGACTAGAGAGACCATGGGCAGAGGTGACTAGAGAGACCGTGGGCGGAGGTGACTAGAGAGACCGTGGACGGAGGTGACTAGAGAGACCGTGGGCGGAGGTGACTAGAGAGACCATGGACGGAGGTGACTAGAGAGACCATGGACGGAGGTGACTAGAGAGACCATGGACGGAGGTGACTAGAGAGACCATGGGCGGAGGTGACTAGAGAGACCATGGGCGGAGGTGACTAGAGAGACCATGGACGGAGGTGACTAGAGAGACCATGGACGGAGGTGACTAGAGAGACCATGGACGGAGGTGACTAGAGAGACCATGGGCGGAGGTGACTAGAGAGACCATGGGTGGAGGTGACTAGAGAGACCGTGGGTGGAGGTGACTAGAGAGACCGTGGGTGGAGGTCACTAGAGAGACCATGGGTGGAGGGGACGAGAGAGACCGTGGTCGGAGGTGACTAGAGAGACCGTGGTCGGAGGTGACTAGAGAGACCGTGGGCGGAGGTGACTAGAGAGACCGTGGACGGAGGTGACTAGAGAGACCATGGACGGAGGGGACTAGAGAGACCGTGGACGGAGGTGACTAGAGAGACCATGGGCGGAGGTGACTAGAGAGACCGTGGACGGAGGTGACTAGAGAGACCATGGACGGAGGTGACTAGAGAGACCGTGGACGGAGGTGACTAGAGAGACCGTGGGCGGAGGTGACTAGAGAGACCGTGGACGGAGGTGACTAGAGAGACCGTGGGCAGAGGTGACTAGAGAGACCATGGACGGAGGTGACTAGAGAGACCATGGACGGAGGTGACTAGAGAGACCATGGACGGAGGGGACAGGAGAGACCGTGGGCGGAGGTGACTAGAGAGACCGTGGGCGGAGGGGACAGGAGACACCGTGGGCGGAGGGGACAGGAGACACCGTGGGCGGAGGGGACAGGAGACACCGTGGGCGGAGGGGACATGAGAGACCATGGGCGATGGGAACAGCAGAGGCCCAGGGCAGAAGGAACAGGAGAGACCCAGGTGGAGGGTACGAGAGAAGCCCTCGGCCCCTGGGTGGAGGGAATGGCAAAGGCTGTGGGAGGAGGTAATGGGAGAGGCCGTGGGAGGAGGTAATGGGAGAGGCCGTGGGAGGAGGGGATGGTAAAGGCCCCTGGGGCAGAGGGGACGGGAAAAGCCGTGGGAGGAGGTAATGGGAGAGGCTGTGGGAGGAGGTAATGGGAGAGGCTGTGGGAGGAGGTAATGGGAGAGGCTGTGGGAGGAGGTAATGGGAGAGGCTGTGGGAGGAGGTAATGGGAGAGGCCGTGGGAGGAGGTAATGGGAGAGGCCGTGGGAGGAGGTAATGGGAGAGGCCGTGGGAGGAGGTAATGGGAGAGGCTGTGGGAGGAGGTAATGGGAGAGGCCGTGGGAGGAGGTAATGGGAGAGGCTGTGGGAGGAGGGGATTGGAAAGGCTGTGGGAGGAGGTAATGGGAGAGGCTGTGGGAGGAGGTAATGGGAGAGGCTGTGGGAGGAGGTAATGGGAGAGGCTGTGGGAGGAGGGGATTGGAAAGGCTGTGGGAGGAGGGTGTGGTAAAGGCACCTGGGGCGGAGGGGACGGGAAAGGCCGTGGGAGGAGGGAACGAGAGAGGCCCTGGGCCGAGGGGACGGGAAAGGCCCCTGGCGCAGAGGGTATAGGAGAATAAACAGGAGCCATGTCTGGGACTCACATATTGATGACGTATCCGTAGCCACGTTCTACAGTTCACCTCCCTGCTCGATACGTCATCACAATGCAAGTCCCGGACGACTCCGTTACTGTCCATTATGTGGGGAAAGGGAGTGATGAAAGTTTACTCAATGTATCAGCTAGAAAGGAGCAGAAATCCTGGAGGTATAAGAAGAGTTTCCGCCTCTGATGCTTTCACCATCCAGCCTCCTCCTATGGCGGCAGATCGTCAGGAAGAGGCGATGTGAGGCCACTGGCGTCCGTTCTGTGGACTCATCGTTTTCTGGGATTAGGGTCACTTAGCTCGTATCGCTGTCTGCGCGGTCGCCTCTGGTATTTAAGGGCTCTGAGATCATCTCCATTGAGCGGGGACTTAATGAAGGTTCTTAGAGTATTTCATTCTGACATTGATTCGCCCTCATGAATTACTAATGTGAATTGTATCCTGAACGGGATGTGCTGTGCTCTGCGAGGCCGCGACCAGGAGAACGTGTTAACCTCACCCCATCCTCATTCATAAACCTCCAGCCAGTCATACGTGGCGCTGGGCTCCAGAACAGCCCCCACAGCCGGGATTCAAGAGCGCCAATAATATATACACGTCCCCTGCAGCCCACAATCTGCGTAATATTAAGTCTTCTACTCCAGTTACATCCAGAGCTGCAGACACCTCTATTGCAAGAACAGGGATCCCTGAGAGTGAGGACCAGTGGTGGACCAAGCAGTGGTGCTGGATTATACCTCTACCCCTCCGAATCCACTGATATCACCTGCACCCACCATAGAAATCTTCTAATATGTCCAGCACCCACTATTGAGATCCACCAAGGTCACTGGCACCCAACAGAAATCCCATGAGGTCACCAACACCCACCATAGAGATCCACTGAGGACACCAGCACCCCCCATAGAAATCCACTGAGAACACCAGCACCCCCCATAGAGATCCACTGAGGACACCAGCACCCCCCATAGAAATCCACTGAGAACACCAGCACCCCCCATAGAGATCCACTGAGGACACCAACACCCACCATAGAGATCCACTGAGGACACCAGCACCCCCCATAGAAATCCACTGAGGACACCAGCACCCCCCATAGAGATCCACTGAGGACACCAGCACCCCCCATAGAGATCCACTGAGGACACCAACACCCACCATAGAGATCCACTGAGGACACCAGCACCCCCCATAGAGATCCACTGAGGACACCAGCACCCACTATTGAGATCCACCAAGGTCACTGGCACCCAACAGAAATCCCATGAGGTCACCAACACACACCATAGAGATCCACTGAGGACACCAACACCCACCATAGAGATCCACTGAGGACACCAGCACCCACCATAGATATCCACTGAGGACACCAGCACCCCCCATAGAGATCCACTGAGGACACCAACACCCACCATAGAGATCCACTGAGGACACCAGCACCCCCCATAGAGATCCACTGAGGACACCAGCACCCCCCATAGAGATCCACTGAGGACACCAGCACCCCCCATAGAGATCCACTGAGGACACCAGCACCCCCCATAGAGATCCACTGAGGACACCAGCACCCACCATAGAGATCCACTGAGGACACCAGCACCCCCCATAGAGATCCACTGAGGACACCAGCACCCACCATAGAGATCCACTGAGGACACCAGCACCCCCCATAGATATCCACTGAGGACACCAGCACCCCCCATAGAGATCCACTGAGGACACCAGCACCCCCCATAGAGATCCACTGAGGACACCAGCACCCCCCATAGAGATCCACTGAGGACACCAGCACCCCCCATAGAGATCCACTGAGGACACCAGCACCCACCATAGAGATCCACTGAGGACACCAACACCCACCATAGAGATCCACTGAGGACACCAGCACCCCCCATAGAGATCCACTGAGGACACCAGCACCCCCCATAGAGATCCACTGAGAACACCAGCACCCACCATAGAGATCCACTGAGGACACCAGCACCCCCCATAGATATCCACTGACGACACCAGCACCCACCATAGAGATCCACTGAGGACACCAGCACCCCCCATAGATATCCACTGACGACACCAGCACCCACCATAGAGATCCACTGAGGACACCAGCACCCACCATAGAGATCCACTGAGGACACCAACACCCACCATAGAGATCCACTGAGGACACCAGCACCCACCATAGAGATCCACTGAGGACACCAGCACCCACCATAGAGATCCACTGAGGACACCAGCACCCACGATAGAGATCCACTGAGGACACCAACACCCACCATAGAGATCCACTGAGGACACCAGCACCCCCCATAGATATCCACTGAGGACACCAGCACCCACCATAGAGATCCACTGAGGACACCAGCACCCCCCATAGATATCCACTGAGAACACCAGCACCCACCATAGAGATCCACTGAGGACACCAGCACCAACCATAGAGATCCTCTGAGGTAACCAGCACCCACCATAGAGATCCACTGAGGACACCAGCACCCACTATAGAGATCTACTGATGTCAGCAGCACCCACCATAGAGATCCACTGAGGTAACCAGCACCCGCCATAGAGATCCACTGACGTCACCAGCACCCACCATAGAGATCCCTTGAGGTCTCCAGCACCCACCATAGACATCCCTTGAGGTCTCCAGCACCCACCATAGACATCCCTTAAGGTCTCCAGCACCCACCATAGCGATCCCTTGAGGTCTCCAGCACCCACCATAGCGATCCCTTGAGGTCTCCAGTATCCACCATAGAAATCCCTTGAGGTCTCCAGCACCCACCATAGCGATCCCTTGAGGTCTCCAGTACCCACCATAGAAATCCCTTGAGGTCTCCAGCACCCACCATAGCGATCCCTTGAGGTCTCCAGCACCCACCATAGCGATCCCTTGAGGTCTCCAGCACCCACCATAGACATCCCTTGAGGTCTCCAGCACCCACCATAGCGATCCCTTGAGGTCTCCAGCACCCACCATAGACATCCCTTGAGGTCTCCAGCACCCACCATAGCGATTCCTTGAGGTCTCCAGCACCCACCATAGACATCCCTTGAGGTCTCCAGCACCCACCATAGACATCCCTTGAGGTCTCCAGCACCCACCATAGTGATCCCTTGAGGTCTCCAGCACCCACCATAGACATCCATTGAGGTCTCCAGCACCCACCATAGACATCCCTTGAGGTCTCCAGCACCCACCATAGCGATCCCTTAAGGTCTCCAGCACCCACCATAGACATCCCTTGAGGTCTCCAGCACCCACCATAGCGATCCCTTAAGGTCTCCAGCACCCACCATAGACATTCCTTGAGGTCTCCAGCACCCACCATAGACATCCCTTGAGGTCTCCAGCACCCACCACAGCGATCCATTAAGGTCTCCAGCACCCACCATAGACATTCCTTGAGGTCTCCAGCACCCACCATAGCGATCCCTTAAGGTCTCCAGCACCCACCATAGACATTCCTTGAGGTCTCCAGCACCCACCATAGACATCCCTTGAGGTCTCCAGCACCCACCACAGCGATCCATTAAGGTCTCCAGCACCCACCATAGACATCCCTTGAGGTCTCCAGCACCCACCACAGCGATCCATTAAGGTCTCCAGCACCCACCTTAGACATCCCTTGAGGTCTCCAGCACCCACCATAGACATCCTTTGAGGTCTCCAGCACCCACCATAGCGATCCCTTGAGGTCTCCAGCACCCACCATAGACATCCCTTGAGGTCTCCAGCACCCACCATAGTGATCCCTTGAGGTCTCCAGCACCCACCATAGACATCCCTTGAGGTCTCCAGCACCCACCATAGCGATCCCTTGAGGTCTCCAGCACTCACCATAGACATCCATTGAGGTCTCCAGCACCCACCACAGCGATCCCTTAAGGTCTCCAGCACCCACCATAGACATTCCTTGAGGTCTCCAGCACCCACCATAGACACCCCTTAAGGTCTCCAGCACCCACCATAGACATTCCTTGAGGTCTCCAGCACCCACCATAGACATCCCTTGAGGTCTCCAGCACCCACCATAGCGATCCCTTAAGGTCTCCAGCACCCACCATAGCGATCCCTTAAGGTCTCCAGCAACCACTATAGAGATCACTTGCAGTCATCAGCACCCACATAGAGATTCCCTGATGTCACTAGCACCCATAAGAGATCAACTGAATTGCCTACACTCACTGTAGAGATCCACTGACGTCACTGTCAACCACCATAGAGATCCACTGAGGTCCTGAGGTCACTTGTGCCCACCATAGGAATCTCCTGAGGTTATCGGTACCCACCATGAGGATACACTGAGGTCCCTGGAACCCACCATTGAGATCCTCTAATATTTCAGCACCCACCACAGGGATCTAGGATCAACTGACAGCACTAGAAGCCAACATCTTCCCACAGTGGAGTTGTATACAGCCTGGACAATCGTCCTTCTTGTTGGTTTGGTTTGTTACAGTGTGTCAGTCTGCAGTCCATGTCACAAAGGATTGTGGGATTGGATACAATTGTAACAGCCTTTGTATCTGTCAGATCAGGTTTTCAGTCTCTGGATTTATGTGCCATTCACAGTCAGCAAGCAGAGATGGTGAAAACAGTGATGGATGGGACCACAAAGTCTAGGAGAACACTGCTGTATACTGGGGGTTGTAGTCCTTATCCCCTCTGAGCAGGTCCCTCTGGGGTCCGATGTCTCCGAGTCTGCGGGACGTGTCGCTGACACTGGAGGATCCCTGGTCTTCAGGGAAGGCAGAGTGCAGACATCCAGAGGATGTGAGCTCAGTAAAATCCAATATTTACTCCGGAAGGAAGACAGATGATAGCGGGATTATTACAGGATCCCCAGGGGAGGGCACAGGATAATTGCTGGAGCAGGTAAAACCATGGAGGAGGGGAGGAGGCCAGGGTCACAGGAGGGGAGGAGGCCGGGGTCACAGGAAGATACAGATGTAATCCAGGGAGGAGATACATTGGCCCAGGCTGATGGAGACAGTGATGGCAGGAGACGGCATCCCCTCTGTCCGGGGGCCCAGCTGGTATAATTTGGGTCATTAGGGCCCCACTATGGGCCCAGCAGATGCCGCCTCTTCTGTGGTGCCAGGATCTTGGTTTCAATAGAAGCAATTTTCTGAATTTTGTCCCATTACGGCCAGCTATTCTCAATGATGGTTAAAGGAATTGACTCCGCAGAGGAAGGACCGGCGACAGGTAGCCGATCCCTGGGGGTCTGACTGCTGGGACCATAGCTGTCATCAGAGGGGGACACCAGAGCCCTGTTCTCCGAACCTTTATAAAGACATTTCCACATCTTCCATCCATTCCACATTCTCAGCTGAGTGACCCCTGACCTCCACAGGGTTGATTGACAGCTCGTAACCAGTCCAAGGTGCAACATTCCTGGGCCTCAATGCGAGATCTACAACTGTCCCCCACCCACCATGGGTTGTTTACAACATCAGTGCTTACTTGTAGAGAAGCCATTGTGCCCCCCCATGACCCACCCACTAGCACACTGCCTATTAGTAAATGTCACATTAGAACGGTGCGCCCTCTACAGGTCTCACACTGACATGATTCCACACTCCGTGCTCCAGCAGATGGTGACGATCACCGGGCCCGGATTCACTTGGCACCGGATTTTGCCATCTCCGGTACAGTCAGCACAGAGCGCCACATTCTCCGAATCACAGTAATTAATCGCAGCCCCCGACTCAATGGCTGCCTATTAATTACATTCCACCAGTTATCGAGCTCTGGTCGTCGCCAGTCAGACCCGGGCACAGTCACCGAGAACAGGAGCCGCCATCTGACGACCAGCTTATAATTAATGGAAATTCATCAGTGGGTGGAAGTGGATCGATGCCATGGAAGCCGTGAACGAGCCGCCTGTGCACTGCGCCTCCCTGGCATCGCACCAGTCGTAAGCAGGGACACGTTCACCGTCCACTCGTGGGCACGTACACCATGTTCCAAATTATTATGCCAATGACATTTTTCTCGGATTTTCCTAAATGGTCGGTGCAGATGACAGTCAGTCTAATAAAAGTCATCACCCGTTAGATTATACATCAAATTTTATTGAAGAAACCTCCCAATGATAACAGTATAATCTCCAAAATGAATAAAACCCCACAATGCACTGTTCCAAATTATTAGGCACAGTAGAATTTCTAACCATTTGATATAAAGAACTGAAAATGCTCATTTGTGGAATTTGCAGCATTAGGAGGTCACATTCACTGAACAAAAAAGCTGTTTAACCCCAAAACCTCCTAACAGGCCAAGTTACATGTAACATAGGAGCCTTCTTTGATGTCACCTTCACAATTCTTGCATCCATTGATCTTGTGAGTTTTTGGAGAGTTTCTGCTTGTATTTCTTCCCTCCCAGAGCTGCTGTTTTGATGTGAACTGCCTCCCACCCTCATAGATCTTGTGCTGGATGATTCTCCAAAGGTTCTCTATAGGGGTTGAGGTCAGGTGATGATGGCGGCCGCACCATGAGTTTATCTCCTTTTATGCCCATAGCAGCCAATGACTCAGAGGTTTCTTTGCAGCATGAGATGGGGCATTGTCAGCATGAAGATGATTTTGCTCCTGACGTTTCTGCTTTTTAGACCATGGAAGAAAGTTGTCAGTCAAAAACTCTATATACTCTGCAGAGGTCATTTTCACACCTTCAGGAACCTTAAAGGGCCCTACCAGCTTTTTCCCCTTGTTTTCAGCTTAAAACATGACTCCTCCACCTCCTTGCTGATGTCACAGCCTTGTTGGGACATGGTGGCCACCACCAACCATCCACTACTCCATCCATCTGGACCATCCAGGGTTGCTCGACACTCATCAGTAAACAAGACTGTTCGGAAATTAGTCTTCATGTATGTCTGGGCCCACTGCAACCGTTTCTGCTTGTGAACACTGTTTAGGGGTGGCCGAATAGTAGGTTTATGCACCACAGCAAGCCTTTGAAGGATCCTACACCTTGAGATTCGAGGGACTTCAGAGGCACCAGCAGCTTCAAATATCTGTTTGCTGCTTTGTAATGGTATTTTGGCAGCTGCTCTCTTAATCCCATGAATTTGTCTGGCAGAAACCTTCCTCATTATGCCTTTATCAGCACGAACACATTGTGCTCAGATTCAGTCACAAATCTCTTCACAGTATAATGATCACTCTTAAGTTTTCGTGAAATATCTAATGTTTTCATCCCTTGTCCAAGGCATTGCACTATTTAATGCTTTTCAGCAGCAGAGAGATCCTTTTTATTTCCCATATTGCTTGAAAACTGTGGCCTGCTTAATAATGTGGAGCATCATTTTTAAATAGTTTTCCTTTAATTAGAATCACCTGGAAAACTAATTATCACATGTGTTTAAGATTGATTTCAGTGATCTATTGAGCCCTGAGACACAATAACATCCACGAGTTTATTTGAAAAACAAAACAATTAAATCTTTATGACACTTCAATCCAATTTGCATAATAATTTGGAACACGGTGTCCATCATCCCTGGGGGCATCACTATTACTATGGCATGGCAAATTTGCCGCACTGAAAAACAGACAAGCCAAATGCCCCTGGCACATGTGTGATTGATCTATGGGCTACAGCGTGGCACATGGCCTTGTGTTTCCCTCTGTAGTTGGGAAAATTATTGTGAAAATGTTGTGACTATAAAGCCTTCACTGCCGTGTGATCACTAAAATGGTGAATACCTACAAGGTGGGGCCGCTGGGTGGGCACTAAGTGACTTTTGATTGGACAATTAATTCTTATGTCTCTGTCTTGGCCTTGGGGACCAGTTTTTGCTTTGAGGGTGTGACCAGGGTAAGCAGGGGCAGGTTCAGTGGGAGGCTGAGGTGGGGTTAGCGTGTGGTCAGGGTAATTAGGGGTCGGGTTAAAGTGTAGTGAGGGTAAAAATGACTGCTGTTAACGGGGTCAAAGAAAGCATGGGCAAGCTCAGGGTAAGCAGGGTCTGGACTAGAACGTGGCTAAGGTAAGCAGGGGTGTGATTAAAGTTTGGCTAAGATAAGCAGGGGTGTGATTAAGGTGTGGCTTGGGTAAGCAGGGGTGTGATTAAAGTTTGGCTAAGATAAGCAAAGGTGTGATTAAAGTGTGGCTTGGGTAAGCAGGGGTGTGATTAAGGTGTGTTTTGTGTAAGCAGGAGTGTGGTTACGGCGTGGCTTGGGTAAATTGGTGTGATTAGGGTGTTGCTTGGGTAAACAGGAGTGTGATTAAGGTGTTGCTTGAGTAAGCAGGGGTGTGATTAGAGTGTGGCTTGGTAAGCAGGGGTGTGATTAGGGTGTGGCTTGGTAAGCAGGGGTGTGATTAGGGAGTTGCTTGAGTAAACAGGGGTGTGATTAGGGTGTGTTTTGTGTAAGCAGGAGTGTGGTTACGGCGTGGCTTGGGTAAATTGGTGTGATTAGGGTGTTGCTTGGGTAAACAGGAGTGTGATTAAGGTGTTGCTTGAGTAAGCAGGGGTGTGATTAGAGTGTGGCTTGGTAAGCAGGGGTGTGATTAGGGTGTGGCTTGGTAAGCAGGGGTGTGATTAGGGCGTGGCTTGGGTAAGCATGGGTTGTGATTAGGGTGTGGCTTGGTAAGCAGGGTGTTATTAGGGTGTGGCTTGGTAAGCAGGGGTGTGATTAGGGTGTTTCACAGCTAGGCAGGGGTGTGATTAGGGCGTGGCTTGGGTAAGCAGGGGTGTCACTAGGTTTTGGCTTGGGTAAGCAGGGGTGTGATTAGGGTGTGGCTTGGGTAAGCAGGGGATGTGATTAAGGTGTGGTTTAGTAAGCAGAGGTGTGATTACGGTGTGGCTTGGTAAGCAGGGGTGTGATTAGGGTGTTTCACAGCTAGGCAGGGGTGTGATTAGGGCGTGGCTTGGGTAAGCAGGGGTGTCACTAGGTTTTGGCTTGGGTAAGCAGGGGTGTGATTAGGGTGTGGCTTGGGTAAGCAGGGGATGTGATTAAGGTGTGGTTTAGTAAGCAGAGGTGTGATTTTGGTGTGGCTTGGGTAGGCAGGGGTGTGATTAGAGCATGGTTTGTGTAAGCAGAGGTGTGATTAGAGTATGGCTTGAGTAAGCAAGGATCTGGGCAATCCTCATATCATGTCTGCTCTGATAGTGTTTAAAATAATGAGATTGTAAAAGATTGACTAGTGTAAGGAAAGTGAATGACTGTGGCCCCCAACTCATCGTTATTTTTCTGCCTTTGTTGGGAGAAAATATTTTATTGTAGACATTTTTACGATTGTGCCCAAGGCTTTTTGCTCCATTTTCATGTTATTTTTTTTTTCATTCCTCGCCATTTTTTGGTTTTCTTGACAATGTAGCTGAGGTTTTTGGCAATTTCACCATTTCAGACTTTTCAAAATATCGCAAATTTTTGTGCGACTCTTTTTTTTTTTTTTTTGCACAAGCTGCAGATAAATGTCCGACATCTTATTAAAAGTAGGCAAAAATAGAGTTAAAAAGCAAAAAAAAAAAGAAAAAAAAACATATTTGCATTTGGGCCAAATTCATGAAACACAAACTTAGATCAAAATCCACTAATGCATAAAGAAAGATGAGAAAAAAATGGCGAGAAATCTGCAGCGCGTTCCTTCATACGTCCCTGTTTGCAGCCAACGTCTCCAAGGACTCTCCACAAGACCAGGAGCGTCATGAGCAACCAGAATTTACCAATGGCACCTTCACGGCTCAAGACCACCGTTCCTGAATGTAAAATAACGCCTCCACACTTAACCCATTCACTGCCAGGGCGTGGAGGAGGTGATGGGAGCCGCGTTTAGCTGTTGCCTTAGGCCCCGCTTTATCTGTTCTTGTCATAGCCGCTTCCTTTATTACGGGGCCCCATCTGTTCAGAGACGGGATTTGGGGGGTTTTACTCGTCCAAGTCATCAATAGTGAATGAAGAGCTGATAAATAAGTCATCATGGCGACTGGAACATGCTGCAGCAGCTGAGCCCAAATATATGGAGGAAGAGCCCCCTGCTGGAGACCACCAAAGGCTCATAGAGTACAGGGGGCTTCAGGTATGGGGGCCGACACTGGCCCTGAGCACCAGAACAAATATGCCTCCTGCTGGAGACCACCCAAAGACTCATAGAGTACAGGGGGCTTCAGGTATGGGGGCCGACACTGGCCCTGAGCACCAGAACAAATATGCCTCCTGTAGGAGACCACCCAAAGACTCATAGAGTACAGGGGGCTTCAGGTATGGGGGCCGACACTGGCCCTGAGCACCAGAACAAATATGCCTCCTGTAGGAGACCACCCAAAGACTTATAGAGTGCAGGGGGCTTCAGGTATGGGAGCTGACACTGGCCCTGAGCACCAGAACAAATATACCTCCTGCTGGAGACCACCCAAAGACTCATAGAGTACAGGGGGCTTCAGGTATGGGGGCCAACACTGGCCCTGAGCACCAGAACAAATCTACCTCCTGCTGGAGACCACCAAAGGCTCAAAGAATACAGGGGGCTTCAGGTATAGGGCCGACACTGGCTGTGAGCACCAGAATATGCCTCCTGTAGGAGACCACCATAGCAAGGGTGGACACAGACAGAAGAGGGCCCCTGTGGAAGAACCATATATGGGACCTTTGCAGTCCAGTAATGTCTCTGTGACTGGAGCGGTCTTCTGCTTTGGAGGCAGTAGTGGCCCCCTTAGCTCTTGGGCCCCTGAAAATTCTGCACAGGTTGCACCAGTGGTTTATCGGGCCTCTATACCATAGACTCACTCAGTACAGGGGGCCCTGGGAATGGCGGACCGGACACTGGCCTCGAGCACCATCTCAACTTTATGGCGGTAACAAGATGCCCATGTTGGAAGTCTCCATGAACGCCCCCAGAACAGGGACTATGGGTATGGGGGTCCCCTGGCCGCGAGGCATCCAGAGGCTGTAATGGTGGCCATAGTGATGGTCACTCAGCTTTCAAAGAACAGGAAAACACCATGATTTCTATCTACTTGGAGTATTTTGAGGGAGACACTCTGTCCTAGGCCATGACGTGTGAGGATTGACGATCCAGGCGCATAGAACCTGTCAGTAAATGTTTTGCCCTCTGGACGCTCCGAGACGGCAGAGCAATGATTAACCCGGGGCGTATCGATGGCCGCCGTAGATGGAGGGTGATGTAAATGCTGAAGATCGCCCTTCCTGATTGACCCTTCGGCTCCGTCACACTACACAGCCGGATACGGGCAGACCTGCTACATGTCCCATCACCTCCATTTTGGGTCTTCTGCTAGGCCCAACTTGTCGCCGTGCTCCATAGGAGACCATCATCTTCAATATATACTGCGGTGTCCCAGTATATACCACACATAATTAATCAAGTGTGAGCTCCAGTAATTTTGGAAACTAAAAAAGTGGGGAAAAAAATGAGCAAAAAAAATTAAGAAAAAGTTTATCTCGCTGCCTTTCCTCATCTCAAAAATAAAAATATAAAAAAAATATAAACATATTTGGTATCATGGCATCCGTACATGTCCGTAAATAAAAAGTGTGCAAAAATCAAGCCCTCGCCTGGCTCCATCAATGGAAAAATGTAAAAAAATTACAGATCACAGAAAATGGCGACACAAAGATTTTAGTTTTTTTTACAAATTTACGATTTTTCTTCAATCACTAAAATATGAATAAAACAAGTTTTGGCATCGCCATAATCGTACTGACCAGGAGAATCGCGTTTCCAGGTCCTTTTTACTACTCAAACAACGCTGTAAAAACAGAACTAAAAAAAAATGGCGAAATTGCGGATTATTTCAACATTTCACTGCACTTGAATTTTTTTTTATTGTTTTTATTTTTCAGTACATTATACGATAAATTATATGGTGTCTTTTAAAGCTGCAGATCAATCGGCCAAAAAAAACAAGGAAAAATGTAAAAAGTTATGGCTCTTGGGATAAGACAAAGAAAAAACGGAAGCGTAAACAGGACGCCATGATTCAGGGCCAAAGGTCAGATTTCACCTGAAGGAATGTAAACGTTTTTATAATGTTTCTAGTCAGTGACAGGAAGCCGAGATCTCGAAAATGGAAGATAAATTTAGGCCTGGTTTATTAAAACTTTAAAGTGGTCTGTGTTGTCCGTAGCAACCAATCAGCGTTCAGCTTTCATTTCTCCAGAATTGCTTTAGAAATGAAAGCTGAATTCTGATTGGTTGCTGCGGGCAACTGACATTTTTGACAAATGAGGCCTAGATTATATTAGAAGGCCCCCGGCTCATTGTCACGGTAAAACACAACATTTCATGAGCCAAGACTCAGGGCCTCCAGATAAATCTCATCTTCCATTATCACCCCAATCTTTGTGTCAGGAAAGAAGACATTTCACGTCTAAATCAACACAAGATAATGACCCGGAGTCCATTATGGGTGTGAAAACTTGTGCGAGAATGGGGTATGGCGAGAAGGAGAAGAAGAATGGAGACCACAGACTGTGTCACCAAGGAGAAAGAGGTCTCTGAACTGCGAACATAATGAAGATCTGTGCAAATAACCAGTAAAAACCATATAATAACAACGTGACCACAGTGAGACGGGAGCGACACCACAGCTGTGCACAGGCGGTGCTAATAACCAGAGCCGAAATCATACAGCGTCATAGCAATGAGGAAAGCAAACTGGTGTCTGACAAAATGTACGCAGCCCCCTATATACAGGAAAATACTGCCCCCTATATACAGGAAAATACTGCCCCCTATATACAGGAAAATACTGCCCCCTATATACAGGAAAATACTGCCCCTATATACAGGAAAATATTGCCCCCTATATACAGGAAAATACTGCCCCCATATACAGGAAAATACTGCCCCCTATATACAGGAAAATACTGCCCCTATATACAGGAAAATACTGCCCCCTGTATACAGGAAAATACTGCCCCCTATATACAGGAAAATATTGCCCCCTATATACAGGAAAATACTGCCCCCTATATACAGGAAAATACTGCCCCCATATACAGGAAAATACTGCCCCCTATATACAGGAAAATACTGCCCCCTATATACAGGAAAATACTGCCCCCTGTATACAGGAAAATACTGCCCCCTGTATACAGGAAAATACTGCCCCTATATACAGGAAAATACTGCCCCCATACACAGGAAAATACTGCCCCCATACACAGGAAAATACTGCCCCCTATATACAGGAAAATACTGCCCCCATACACAGGAAAATACAGCGCCCTATATACAGGAAAATACTGCCCCTATATACAGGAAAATACTGCCCCTATATACAGGAAAATATTGCCCCCTATATACAGGAAAATACTGCCCCCTATATACAGGAAAATACTGCCCCCTATATACAGGAAAATACTGCCCCTATATACAGGAAAATATTGCCCCCTATATACAGGAAAATACGGCGCCCTATATACAGGAAAATACTGCCCCTATATACAGGAAAATACTGCCCCTATATACAGGAAAATATTGCCCCCTATATACAGGAAAATACTGCCCCCTATATACAGGAAAATACTGCCCCCATATACAGGAAAATACTGCCCCCTATATACAGGAAAATACTGCCCCCTATATACAGGAAAATACTGCCCCCTATATACAGGAAAATACTGCCCCCTGTATACAGGAAAATACTGCCCCTATATACAGGAAAATACTGCCCCCATATACAGGAAAATACTGCCCCTATATACAGGAAAATACTGCCCCTATATACAGGAAAATACTGCCCCTATATACAGGAAAATACTGCCCCTATATACAGGAAAATACTGCCCCCTATATACAGGAAAATACTGCCCCCATATACAGGAAAATATTGCCCCCATATACAGAAAAATATTGCCCCCTATATACAGGAAAATACTGCCCCCTATATACAGGAAAATACTGCCCCCTATATACAGGAAAATACTGCCCCCATATACAGGAAAATACTGCCCCCTATATACAGGAAAATACTGCCCCCTATATACAGGAAAATACTGCCCCCTATATACAGGAAAATACTGCCCCCATATACAGGAAAATACTGCCCCTATATACAGGAAAATACTGCCCCCATATACAGGAAAATACGGCCCCCTATATACAGGAAAATACTGCCCCTATATACAGGAAAATACTGCCCCCATATACAGGAAAATACGGCCCCCTATATACAGGAAAATACTGCCCCTATATACAGGAAAATACTGCCCCCTATATACAGGAAAATACTGCCCCCATATACAGGAAAATACTGCCCCCTATATACAGCAAAATACTGCCCCCATATACAGGAAAATACTGCCCCCTATATACAGGAAAATACTGCCCCCATATACAGTAAAATACTGCCCCCTATATACAGGAAAATACTGTGTCCAGTTTTGGGCACCGGTGCTCAGGAAGGATATAATGGAACTAGAGAGAGTACAAAGGAGGGCAACAAAATTAATAAAGGGGATGGGAGAACTACAATACCCAGATAGATTAGCGAAATTAGGATTATTTAGTCTAGAAAAAAGACGACTGAGGGGCGATCTAATAACCATGTATAAGTATATAAGGGGACAATACAAATATCTCGCTGAGGATCTGTTTATACCAAGGAAGGTGACGGGCACAAGGGGGCATTCTTTGCGTCTGGAGGAGAGAAGGTTTTTCCACCAACATAGAAGAGGATTCTTTACTGTTAGGGCAGTGAGAATCTGGAATTGCTTGCCTGAGGAGGTGGTGATGGCGAACTCAGTCGAGGGGTTCAAGAGAGGCCTGGATGTCTTCCTGGAGCAGAACAATATTGTATCATACAATTATTAGGTTCTGTAGAAGGACGTAGATCTGGGGATTTATTATGATGGAATATAGGCTGAACTGGATGGACAAATGTCTTTTTTCGGCCTTACTAACTATGTTACTATGTTACTATGTTACTATGTTACTGCCCCCTATATACAGGAAAATACTGCCCCCCATATACAGGAAAATACTGCCCCTATATACAGGAAAATACTGCCCCCATATACAGGAAAATACTGCCCCCTATATACAGGAAAATACTGCCCCCTATATACAGGAAAATACTGCCCCCTATATACAGGAAAATACTGCCCCCTATATACAGGAAAATACTGCCCCCTATATACAGGAAAATACTGCCCCCTGTATACAGGAAAATACTGCCCCTATATACAGGAAAATACTGCCCCCATATACAGGAAAATACTGCCCCTATATACAGGAAAATACTGCCCCTATATACAGGAAAATACTGCCCCTATATACAGGAAAATACTGCCCCTATATACAGGAAAATACTGCCCCCTATATACAGGAAAATACTGCCCCCATATACAGGAAAATATTGCCCCCATATACAGAAAAATATTGCCCCCTATATACAGGAAAATACTGCCCCCTATATACAGGAAAATACTGCCCCCTATATACAGGAAAATACTGCCCCCATATACAGGAAAATACTGCCCCCTATATACAGGAAAATACTGCCCCCTATATACAGGAAAATACTGCCCCCTATATACAGGAAAATACTGCCCCCATATACAGGAAAATACTGCCCCTATATACAGGAAAATACTGCCCCCATATACAGGAAAATACGGCCCCCTATATACAGGAAAATACTGCCCCTATATACAGGAAAATACTGCCCCCTATATACAGGAAAATACTGCCCCCTATATACAGGAAAATACTGCCCCCATATACAGGAAAATACTGCCCCTATATACAGGAAAATACTGCCCCCATATACAGGAAAATACGGCCCCCTATATACAGGAAAATACTGCCCCTATATACAGGAAAATACTGCCCCCTATATACAGGAAAATACGGCCCCCTATATACAGGAAAATACTGCCCCCATATACAGGAAAATACTGCCCCCTATATACAGCAAAATACTGCCCCCATATACAGTAAAATACTGCCCCCTATATACAGGAAAATACTGCCCCCTATATACAGGAAAATACTGCCCCCTATATACAGGAAAATACTGCCCTCATATACAGGAAAATACTGCCCCCTATATACAGGAATATACTGCCCCCTATATACAGGAAAATACTGCCCCCTATATACAGGAAAATACTGCCCCCTATATACAGGAAAATACTGCCCCCTATATACAGGAAAATACTGCCCCCTATAAACAGGAAAATACTGCCCCCATATACAGGAAAATACTGCCCCCTATATACAGGAAAATACTGCCCCCTATATACAGGAAAATACAGCCCCTATATGCAGGAAAATACTGACCCCTATATACAGAAAAATACTGCCCCCTATATAAAGGAAAATACTGCCCCTATATACAGGAAAATACTGCCCCCTATATACAGGAAAATACTGCCCCTATATACAGGAGGATAACTACTATAATACTGCCCCTATGTACAAGAATATAACTACTATAATACTGCCCCTATATACAAGAATATAACTACTATAATACTGCTCCTATGTACAAGAATACAACTACTATAATACTGCCCCTATGTACAAGAATATAACTACTATAATACTGCTCTTATGTACAAGAATGTAACTACTATAATACTGCTCTTATGTACATGAATATAACTACTATAATACTGCTCCTATGTACAGGAATATAACTACTATAATACTGCTCCTATGTACAAGAATATAACTACTATAATACTGCTCCTATGTACAAGAATATAACTACTATAATACTGCCCCTATGTACAAGAATATAACTACTATAATACTGCTCCTATGTACAAGAATATAACTACTATAATACTGCTCCTATGTACAAGAATATAACTACTATAATACTGCCCTTATGTACAAGAATATAACTGCTGTAATACTGCCCCTATGTACAAGAATATAACTACTATAATACTGCTCTTATGTACAAGAATGTAACTACTATAATACTGCTCTTATGTACATGAATATAACTACTATAATACTGCCCCTATGTACAAGAATATAACTACTATAATACTGCTCCTATGTACAAGAATATAACTACTATAATACTGCTCCTATGTACAAGAATATAACTACTATAATACTTCTCCTATGTACAACAATATAACCACTATAATACTGCTCCTATGTACAAAAATATAACTACTATAATACTGCTCCTATGTACAAGAATATAACTACTATAATACTGCTCTTATGTACAAGAATATAACTACTATAATACTGCTCCTATGTACAAGAATATAACTACTATAATACTGCCCCTATGTGCAAGAATATAACTACTATAATACTGCCCCTATGTACAAGAATATAACTACTATAATACTGCCCCTATGTACAAGAATATAACTACTATAATACTGCTCCCTATGTACAAGAATATAACTACTATAATACTGCCCCTATGTACAAGAATATAACTACTATAATACTGCCCCTATGTACAAGAATATAACTACTATAATACTGCTCCTATGTACAAGAATATAACTACTATAATACTGCCCCTATGTACAAGAATATAACTACTATAATACTGCCCCTATGTACAAGAATATAACTACTATAATACTGCCCCTATGTACAAGAATATAACTACTATCATGCTGCTCCTATGCACAAGAATATAACTACTATAATACTGCCCCTATGTACAAGAATATAACTACTATAATACTGCCCCTATGTACAAGAATATAACTACTATAATACTGCTCCTATGTACAAGAATATAACTACTATAATACTGCCCCTATATACAAGAATATAACTACTATAATACTGCTCCTATGTACAAGAATATAACTACTATAATACTGCCCCTATATACAAGAATATAACTACTATAATACTGCTCCTATGTACAAGAATATAACTACTATAATACTGCCCCTATGTACAAGAATATAACTACTATAATATTGCCCCTATGTACAAGAGTATAACTACTATAATACTGCTCCTATGTACAAGAATATAACTACTATAATACTGCCCCTATGTACAAGAATATAACTACTATAATACTGCCCCTATGTACAAGAATATAACTACTATAATACTGCTCCCTATGTACAAGAATATAACTACTATAATACTGCCCCTATATACAAGAATATAACTACTATAATACTGCTCCTATGTACAAGAATATAACTACTATAATACTGCCCCTATGTACAAGAATATAACAACTATAATACTGCCCCTATGTACAAGAATATAACTACTATAATACTGCTCCTATGTACAAGAATATAACTACTATAATACTGCTCCTATGTACAAGAATATAACTACTATAATACTGCCCCTATATACAAGAATATAACTACTATAATACTGCTCCTATGTACAAGAATATAACTACTATAATACTGCTCCTATGTACAAGAATATAACTACTATAATACTGCTCCTATATACAAGAATATAACTATTATAATACTGCTCCTATGTACAAGAATATAACTACTATAATACTGCTCCCTATGTACAAGAATATAACTACTATAATACTGCCCCTATATACAAGAATATAACTACTATAATACTGCTCCTATGTACAAGAATATAACTACTATAATACTGCCCCTATGTACAAGAATATAACTACTATAATACTGCCCCCTATGTACAAGAATATAACTACTATAATACTGCTCCCTATGTACAAGAATATAACTACTATAATACTGCCCCTATATACAAGAATATAACTACTATAATACTGCTCCTATGTACAAGAATATAACTACTATAATACTGCCCCTATGTACAAGAATATAACAACTATAATACTGCCCCTATGTACAAGAATATAACTACTATAATACTGCTCCTATGTACAAGAATATAACTACTATAATACTGCTCCTATGTACAAGAATATAACTACTATAATACTGCCCCTATATACAAGAATATAACTACTATAATACTGCTCCTATGTACAAGAATATAACTACTATAATACTGCTCCTATGTACAAGAATATAACTACTATAATACTGCTCCTATATACAAGAATATAACTATTATAATACTGCTCCTATGTACAAGAATATAACTACTATAATACTGCTCCCTATGTACAAGAATATAACTACTATAATACTGCCCCTATATACAAGAATATAACTACTATAATACTGCTCCTATGTACAAGAATATAACTACTATAATACTGCCCCTATGTACAAGAATATAACTACTATAATACTGCCCCTATGTACAAGAATATAACTTTTATAATACTGCTCCCTATGTACAAGAATATAACTACTATAATACTGCCCCTATATACAAGAATATAACTACTATAATACTGCTCCTATGTACAAGAATATAACTACTATAATACTGCCCCTATGTACAGGAATATAACTACTATAATACTGCCCCCTATATACAAGAATATAACTACTATAATACTGCTCCTATGTACAAGAATATAACTACTATAATACTGCCCCTATGTACAAGAATATAACAACTATAATACTGCCCCTATGTACAAGAATATAACTACTATAATACTGCTCCTATGTACAAGAATATAACTACTATAATACTGCTCCTATGTACAAGAATATAACTACTATAATACTGCCCCTATGTACAAGAATATAACTACTATAATACTGCTCCCTATGTACAAGAATATAACTACTATAATACTGCCCCTATATACAAGAATATAACTACTATAATACTGCTCCTATGTACAAGAATATAACTACTATAATACTGCCCCTATGTACAAGAATATAACTACTATAATACTGCTCCTATGTACAAGAATATAACTACTATAATACTATGACTATGGGGTTAGTAATTGGGCGTCCTATTGACGATTCTCTATTACTAACTCCTGGGCTTGATGTTACCTGACAATACAAAGCTGACATCAATCCTACAACTATCACCCCACTTTCTACCGCACCAGGACAAGTGGGAAGATCGGAGCTAAGCACCAGATTTTGCGTATCTCATGGATGCTCCATTTCTTTGGCAGCTGAAGGCTGATGTTTTTAGTCTGGGAGGGGGGCAATATCTATGGCCCCTTTCCAGGCTACTGTATCAATTGCAACTCACAGCTGTTTTTATTCTTTGCTGGGTTTTGATTGTAGGGGACCCTACGTCACGTTTTTTTAGGGGGTCTCCCTTGTAATAACCAGTAAAGGCTGATGAACAAACAGCTGTGAGCTATAAATACTGTAATATCCTGGGAACATTTATGGCTATTGGCCCCTTCCCAGATTATTAATAATCAGTGTCCAGCTGTCGGCTTTCCCTCTGCTGGTTCAAAACATAACACAGGAGCACACGCTGTTTTTTTTTTAATTTAATGTTTAATTTTACACAGCGGGTGCTGAATACAACTCCCATCATTGTCACCTGGTCACGGTGATCTCAAGGCGACCACGATGAGAGCATCCCTGCCGGAGCCTGGGATCAGCGTGAACGTTACCGCTTACTGTCTCATCCGTGTGATATCAGGGTGCCGGTGCAGGACGCATTTTGTTTGTGGTGCGTGAAAAAAAAATAAGGACCCGTCTGCGGACTCTTCACAATGACCCGCAGTCCGCCCTGTGCCCACCTCCATACTGAATACAATGTGTCTGTATTGGCGACCCCTCTAAAAACGGAATGTGAAGGGGCCGAGGTGAAAGTATACTAACCCTATCATTGACCGGCGGCCGCCTTCTCCAGTGTATAAGGGGTTAATGCCGCCATGTCTTTATGTTGGCGGAGGATTAATGTGTCTGCAGATTCGCCTTCCTGCTCCGTAATAGAGCCGAGGCCAGGAGACTCCATTATCGTTGGCCCCGAGGGTCTCCCGGGGGTCCGGCCCGCGGCTGATCGGAAACTGATTGATTGAGTGGCCGGGATCGTCTGTGACCCTTCAGGTCCATTCACCAGGCGGAGGAGGGGGCGCTTCCTGGCAATTGCTATCTGGTTGTAAGTGGCCCCTGGGACAAGGAGGGGGCCGCTCCGTGTTATTGTGGGGGGCCGTCGTTGTGTGCGGGGTCTTTACATACCCAGATTTTCAGATCTGATCTTCTCCAGAATAAACTGCTTGAAGAACTCTTGGAAATGTCTTTCCTCATCTCTCGTAAAGAGGGTCCCGCAGGAAAGTCCCCGATCAGCCGCCGTCCGATCAAAACGCTGCAGGCGATCGTCTACAAAAAAAGTCCAAAAACTTCCACAAACTCTGCAGGAAACCAGAACACTGCAGTGGTAAGGTGATCATTTCTGACAACCCACAAAACTGTGTGTGCACAGAGCCCTAGATGACCCCCGCAGTGTCGCTCCCCGCAGTGTCGCCCCCTCACAGTGTCGCCCCTCCACAGTGTCATTCCCCCGCAGTGTCGCTCCCCCGCAGTGTCATTCCCCCGCAGTGTCGCTCTCCACACAGTGCCACTCCCCCCGCAGTGTCGCTTCCCCGCAGTGTCACCCCCCGCAGTGTCGCCCCCCCACAGTGTCGCTCCCCCCGCAGTGTCACTCCCCTGCAGGGTCGCTCCCTACACAGTATCACTCCCCTGCAGTATCGCTCCCCCCACATTGTCACTCCCCCCACAGTGTCACTCACCCCACAGTGTCACTCACCCCACATTGTCACTCCCCCCACAGTGTCACTCACCCCACAGTGTCACTTCCCCTCAGTGTCGCTCCCTCCGCAGTGTCGCTCCCCCCACAGTGTCACTCCCCCCACAGTGTCACTCCCCCCACAGTTAAGTAAATAAGGCAGCACACTGCAGCACTAGAACATACAAACTTGAAAAACGAAATTTGAACTGCATTACTGCACTAGAAATATGAAAAATGAGAGCTTTTAGCGCATAAAAATGGCCAATTTTATGTGTACCTGGTAGCCCCTTTACGGCATCTCTCTTATACCAGGTCCTACACTTGCCTTTCCTCACTGAGAATAAACGTCTCCATCTGAATGGGCACATGTGAAACCTCTTCTTAGACTAAAATTCTTTATCTGTGGAGGGGTATTGGACCCATTCACATGCACCCATTCAGATGGAGACGTTTATTCTCAGCGAGGTAAGGCAAGCGTAGGACCTGGTATAAGAGAGATGCCGTAAAGTGGCTACCAGGTACACATAAAATTGGCCATTTTTATGCGCTAAAAGCTCTAATTTTTCATATTTCTAGTGCAGTAATGCAGTTCAAATTTCGTTTTTCAAGTTTGTATGTTCTAGCGCTGCAGTGTGCTGCCTTATTTACTTGACTATATACGAGTTGGCGACTCTAGGTTCAGCACCTGTTCACACTGAGTCTATGTTTGGATGTGCAGGTCAGGTTGTTGAAATGTACTCCCCCCACAGTGTCATTCCCATGCAGTGTCGCTCCCCCCGCAGTGGCACTCCCCTGCAGTGTCTCTCCCCCCACAGTGTCACTCCCCCCACAGTGTCACTCCCCCTGCAGTGTCGCTCCCCCCGCAGTGTCGCTCCCCCGCAGTGTCGCTCCCCACACAGTGTCACTCCCTCCGCAGTGTCGCTCCCCCGCAGTGTCGCTCCCCCCGCAGTGTCGCTCCCCCGCAGTGTCGCTCCCCCCGCAGTGTCCTTCCCCCCAGTGTCGACCCCCGCAGTGTCGCTCCCCCCACAGTGTCGACCCCCCCACAGTGTCGCTCCCCCACAGTGTCGCTCCTCCCGCACACTGAGACCCCCGGGGATGAGAATGGTCTATCATGGGGGGTGACGTCGCCCCTCACACTGAGACCCCCGGGGATGAGAATGGTCTATCATGGGGGGGTGACATTGCCCCTCACACTGAGACCCCCGGGGATGAGGATGGTCTATCATGGGGGGTGACGTCGCCCCTCACACTGAGACCCCCGGGGATGAGAGTGGTCTATCATGGGGGGTGACAGGAGTCCGGCCTGGTGATATAATGGGGTGTACTGGTTATTGGGGGGCAGCGGGAACTGACGGATAATCACCCTATAGATCACAGCCGGAGGGACCCCAATGTCAGAATGAATCCAGCCTGTCAATGATATTGTATGAAATGTAATATGATTTTGTAGCTTTGCCTGTTAGACCCATGCTGCGGGCTTCTCTGTGTGTTTCTGCTGTGTGTCACCCGCAGTCAGAGCACCCGGAACGCAGATAACTGTCTGCCTTCCGGACCCTCCTCAGTCCGGAAGGCAGACAAGACACTTGGGGATCAGCAAAACTAAGGCCCGGCTGTCTCAACACTTCTATTGGCCTAAGATGGGGACAGATGTGTCAAACTACTGCCGCTCCTGTGTCACCTGTCAAAGAGTGGGGAAGGCGGGGCCTGCTCTTAAGGCTCCCCTGATCCCTTTACCAGTGATAGAGGAGCCTTTCCAGAGGATCGCGGTGGACATTGTGGGCCCGCTGGCCGTCCCCAGCAGCTCTGGAAAGCAATACATCCTTACTGTGGTAGACTACGCTACCCGGTACCCAGAGGCAGTAGCTCTGTCGTCAACTAGGGCAGATAAGGTGGCGGATGCCCTGTTGGCTATCTTTTCACGTGTAGGGTTTCCCAGGGAAATGCTTACTGATCAAGGGACCCAATTTATGTCTCGTCTAATGGAGGCTCTCTGTAAGAGAATGCAGGTGAAGCACCTGGTATCGAGTGCGTATAACCCACAGACCAATGGCTTGTGTGAGCGCTTCAATGGTACCCTCAAACAGATGCTACGCATGCTGGTTGAGACCCAAGGGTGCGACTGGGAGCGGTACCTCCCACACTTGATATTCGCTTACCGAGAGGTTCCGCAGGCCTTGATGGGGTTCTCCCCCTTCGAGCTCCTGTACGGCAGGCGAGTCCGGGGACCCCTTGGGTTGGTAAGAGAATCCTGGGAAGAGGAGCCGAACCCTTCTGAAGTATCCATAGTGGAGTATGTCATGCGCTTCCGTGACAAGATGCAGACCTTGATGCAGTTGGTGCATGACAACATGATGCAGGCTCAGGCTGACCAGAAACACTGGTACGACCAGAACGCCCGGAAGCGGACCTACCACGTGGGTCAAAAGGTGTGGGTGCTGGTTCCCGTACCAAAGGATAAACTTCAGGCAGCCTGGGAGGGCCCGTACGTCGTCCACCAACAGCTCAACTCGGTCACTTACGTGGTCACACTTGACCACGCTCGGGGTGGGCGAAAGGCCTTTCACGTCAACATGATGAAGGCTCATCACGAACGTGAACCTTTCGTCCTACCGGTCTGCAGCGTGCCCGAAGACGGGGAGGAAGACACCCTCCTGGACATGCTGGCCCAAGCCAAGGCCGGTGGGTCCATTGAGGATGTGGAGGTAAGCGCCTCACTAACCGAACCCAAGCGGTCGCAGTTGCGGACCAAGCTGGAACCCTTCCGGGCCATCTTCTCCAACCGACCTGGAAGGACTGAGTTAGCAGTCCACGAGGTGGGCACCGGGAATCACGCCCCACTACGGCGAACGCCCTATCGAATCTCCGACCAGGTGCAGCAGGTTATGCGCCAGGAGATCGATGAGATGTTACAGCTGGGGGTGATTCGACGGTCAAAGAGCGTGTGGACCTCACCTGTAGTTCTTATGCCCAAGAAGGACCGGACCACCCGATTCTGCGTGGACTACAGGGGGCTCAACGCCATTACAGCCTCTGACGCGCACCCAGTGCCGCACATCGAGGAGCTGCTTGAGAGGTTAGCTGGCGCAGATTACCTAACCATAATGGACCTGAGTCGAGGATACTGGCAGATTCTCCTGAGCCCCGAGGCGCAGATGTCCGCCTTTATCACACCCTTTGGACTGTATGTGTCCACGGTCATGCCCTTCGGCATGAAGAATGCCCCTGCCACTTTCCAGCGGATGGTCAACCTCCTGCTTCAGGGACCGGAGAAGTACGCAGTGGTGTACTTGGATGACATTGCCATCTTCAGTTCCTCCTGGGAGGAACACCTGCAGCATCTCGAGGAGGTGCTCAGGCGAATTCACCGAGCTAGACTGACTATCGAGCTCGGAAAGTGAGGTCCACTACCTGGGGCACCAGATAGGTGGAAGCACCATGAAGCCAGAGCATGGCAATGGTGATGGGTTGGCCCACCAGGGTGAACCTGCTGAGGTGCGCATGGAGGAGCACCGAGAGGTCCTGCCTCCTTAGCGCAGACCAAAAGGGTGAGGTGTCACGATATTGTATGAAATGTAATATGATTTTGTAGCTTTGCCTGTTAGACCCATGCTGCGGGCTAAAAAACCCTTTTCTCTGTGTGTTTCTGCTGTGTGTAGAAGAGGTTTTTATTGCTTTTAGCTGCAAATTCCTGATTCTGGGCAACTTACTCATTCCCTTCCACCTAAAGAATTTATACGACCGCTGTAGTTGCAATGGACAGTTGTGCCAGCTAGAACTGGTCTGATATCCCTCTCAAGACATGCAGTTCTTTGTCCTGTTATTGTAAGATATTGGGTCAACGATTTTGGCTAGGAAAATAATAAGTCCATTTTGCGAATCTCCCATCGGCGGATCTATCAGCCACAGTAAGCGCGAGCCTCTAATTCCAACAGGTAAAAAAGTACGGATTTCTCAGGAACTGTGTGTCCCAACTAGCCCTAACTTGGTACCAATAGAAAGCCAAATGTAAAATAAGAAGAATGAGGGGTGTGCTGGGATTCTGACAAGTTCTGGAGCGGAGATACAAGCATTATACAAATTTGTGTTAAATTTGGTAAGTCTGAGGAGAGGGGAGGGGCTGGGGAAACCAACCCTGTTACTGATGTCACAGGGCTGCAGTTTATAAGTTTTCTGCCAGGCACCCAGCAGTGAGTCTTACCTGAGGAGCCCTTACTGCTAGCCCTGATGAACTGGGATATTTGGGAACTCCGCCCACTAGCCTGGTTGCCTGCAATGTCCTGAACACATGGAAGTGTTAATTTCTCATTTAACCCCTGTTATTTTTATAATTACCTTGTACATATTTTCAGTTGTCTCTTTTGTAACATCCTTGTAATATTTTTATAAACACTGCCTTCTTTCAGAGTAAAATATCCAAATTACTAGTTTTCGTTCTTCCTGCTCTAAAACGTACCCTAAGTCTTCTGAAGGGAATTACGCTACTGTTTTGGGTTAGCTTCGGACCCGTTTAATCGAAGCTGGTGGCAGCATACCTTGTTCTGTGCCTTTGGGAGTCGTTGTAGCGACTGCTGCGTTGTTAATTGTTCCTGCCTGAGTGGGAGTAGTTATATCGCCTCGCTGCAGCGTGCCCAATAGCCAGTACATAGCAGGCAGCCTTTCTGGCGACTAATTACCCCAGGTGCAGTACCTAATCTGACCTGAGGGTAAGGGGGGCGCCAGAGAGCTGCAAGTGTTAAGCGGAACTGTAAGCGGGATATACATAAATCCCTGCAGGTCGTGGTATATTGAAGAGCAGTGGGATACCTAGAATAAGCCCCTGCTGTAAACTAAGAAGTCAATAGCCTTGTGTGTGTTTTTTTCATCACATCGTGGAGTGGAGGGATAACTAAGATAAGCCCCCCTGCACATGTGATAGCCGTCTGTTGGCCTAAAGTCACCCCGATCCGTGACGTAGGGGTGACGGTCACGGTGTGAATCGTGACACAGCCCATCACCGCTCATCCTGAGCCCTCTGCTTCATGAGTAGATTTCCAGAAGACTGGCACATAAAAGGAGGATAATGGGGGGCTCGACGCCCTGTGGGGTGTGGGCACGTATAGGGTGGGCAGTGGTCGGAGGGCTTGAAATATGTCACCCGCCTACGCGCTATTGTTCTCAGGGCTCAGTTTAGGAGTCTCATGGGGCCTCTGAAGACCAGCTCTGGGTCCTGCTGGGACTTGTGGTTCTACAGTGGGATGGAGATTGGCGTAGTGAATATGGCGACCATTGTGTGCTACAGTGGGGGAAATGAGACTGCGACCACTATTGCAACCTAAGGGCCATTACTTGGGGTCAGTCTCCACTTGTGAACCAGGAGGATCAGGATGAGCGGTGCTGAAAACACGACATGGTCGCCAGGCTGCAGCAATTGGGGTCTCGGTAATGAGGGGTTCACTCAATACCTGCTCCAAATCCATCACAGCGACAGCCAAGAAATGGGCGACCACAATGGGGCCCCTTGTCTGCGGCTGAATGTCCTGTAGGAAGATGGATGTGCGCAGCCCCCCATACTGGCATCCACCCCGGCGACCCCCGGACAATCAGAGCCTTCACCCCCAGATCCGGCCCTGTGTGATCACTGCCTGGTGCTGAAGGACAGCGCCGACCTGCGCGCCGGGACCGCTGCGCCACCCGGTGGTCACATGGGGAGATGCAGCTCAGCCCGGGTTGTGGGAACTTCGTAGATAAAACATTTCTGCGACTTTCTGATTCTCAGATTCATCATTTCAGAGTTTTTCTTTCCTTTTTTTTTTGTACTTGTTGCATTTTTTGCACTAAATTCATCAAACTGATGCAGATTCATGAATTTTGTGCAAAATATTAAATGAAAGAAAAATGGACGAAGCGGCAGAGAGCGACAGAAACCGGAGGAAACGGCCGAAGAATCCACGAATGGAGGAAAACGGAGCGGAAAACAGCAGGAAAGTCTCCTCGATAAAGTCCTGAATATTTACTACAGCTCTGCTTGCTGTCAGCGTCTCGGGCGGATGAGGGTTGTTACATTGTATCTCTGCTTGCTGTCGGTGTCTCGGGTGGATGAGGGCTGTTACATTGTATCTCTGCTTGCTGTCAGCGTCTCGGGTAGATGAGGGCTGTTACATTGTATCTCTGCTTGCTGTCAGCGTCTCGGGTGGATGAGGGCTGTTACATTGTATCTCTGCTTGCTGTCTGTGTCTCGGGAGGATGAGGGCTGTTACATTGTATCTCTGCTTGCTGTCAGCGTCTCGGGCGGATGAGGGTTGTTACATTGTATCTCTGCTTGCTGTCAGTGTCTCGGGTAGATGAGGGCTGTTACATTGTATCTCTGCTTGCTGTCAGTGTCTCGGGTGGATGAGGGTTGTTACATTGTATCTCTGCTTGCTGTCAGTGTCTCGGGCGGATGAGGGTTGTTACATTGTATTTCTGCTTGCTGTCAGTGTCTCGGGCGGATGAGGGTTGTTACATTGTATTTCTGCTTGCTGTCAGTGTCTCGGGGGATGAGGGCTGTTACATTGTATCTCTGCTTGCTGTCAGTGTCTCGGGCGGATGAGGGTTGTTACATTGTATCTCTGCTTGCTGTCAGTGTCTCGGGCGGATGAGGGTTGTTACTTTGTATCTCTGCTTGCTGTCAGTGTCTCTGGTGGATGAGGGCTGTTACATTGTATCTCTGCTTGCTGTCAGCGTCTCGGGTAGATGAGGGCTGTTACATTGTATCTCTGCTTGCTGTCAGTGTCTCGGGCGGATGAGGGTTGTTACATTGTATTTCTGCTTGCTGTCAGTGTCTCGGGTAGATGAGGGTTGTTACATTGTATCTCTGCTTGCTGTCAGCGTCTCGGTCAGATGAGGGTTGTTACATTGTATTTCTGCTTGCTGTCAGTGTCTCGGGTAGATGAGGGTTGTTACATTGTATCTCTGCTTGCTGTCAGCGTCTCGGTCAGATGAGGGTTGTTACATTGTATTTCTGCTTGCTGTCAGCGTCTCGGGCGGATGAGGGTTGTTACATTGTATCTCTGCTTGCTGTCAGTGTCTCGGGTAGATGAGGGCTGTTACATTGTATCTCTGCTTGCTGTCAGCGTCTCGGGTGGATGAGGGTTGTTACATTGTATCTCTGCTTGCTGTCAGCGTCTCGGGCGGATGAGGGTTGTTACATTGTATCTCTGCTTGCTGTCAGTGTCTCGGGTAGATGAGGGCTGTTACATTGTATCTCTGCTTGCTGTCAGCGTCTCGGGCGGATGAGGGTTGTTACATTGTATCTCTGCTTGCTGTCAGTGTCTCGGGTAGATGAGGGTTGTTACATTGTATCTCTGCTTGCTGTCAGCGTCTCGGGTGGATGAGGGTTGTTACATTGTATCTCTGCTTGCTGTCAGTGTCTCGGGTGGATGAGGGTTGTTACATTGTATCTCTGCTTGCTGTCAGTGTCTCGGGTGGATGAGGGCTGTTACATTGTATCTCTGCTTGCTGTCAGCGTCTCGGGTGGATGAGGGTTGTTACATTGTATCTCTGCTTGCTGTCAGCGTCTCGGGTGGATGAGGGTTGTTACATTGTATCTCTGCTTGCTGTCAGTGTCTCGGGTGGATGAGGGTTGTTACATTGTATCTCTGCTTGCTGTCAGTGTCTCGGGTGGATGAGGGCTGTTACATTGTATCTCTGCTTGCTGTCAGCGTCTCGGGTGGATGAGGGTTGTTACATTGTATCTCTGCTTGCTGTCAGCGTCTCGGGTGGATGAGGGTTGTTACATTGTATCTCTTCTTGCTGTCAGTGTCTCGGGTGGATGAGGGCTGTTACATTGTATCTCTGCTTGCTGTCAGTGTCTCGGGCGGATGAGGGTTGTTACATTGTATCTCTGCTTGCTGTCAGTGTCTCGGGTGGATGAGGGTTGTTACATTGTATCTCTGCTTGCTGTCCGTGTCTCGGGTGGATGAGGGTTGTTACGTTGTATCTCTGCTTGCTGTCCGTGTCTCGGGAGGATGAGGGTTGTTACATTGTATCTCTGCTTGCTGTCAGCGTCTCGGGTGGATGAGGGTTGTTACATTGTATCTCTGCTTGCTGTCAGTGTCTCGGGTGGATGAGGGCTGTTACATTGTATCTCTGCTTGCTGTCAGTGTCTCGGGTGGATGAGGGTTGTTACATTGTATCTCTGCTTGCTGTCAGTGTCTCGGGGATGAGGGTTGTTACATTGTATCTCTGCTTGCTGTCAGTGTCTCGGGTAGATGAGGGCTGTTACATTGTATCTCTGCTTGCTGTCAGCGTCTCGGGTGGATGAGGGTTGTTACATTGTATCTCTGCTTGCTGTCAGTGTCTCGGGTGGATGAGGGCTGTTACATTGTATCTCTGCTTGCTGTCAGTGTCTCGGGCGGATGAGGGTTGTTACATTGTATCTCTGCTTGCTGTCAGTGTCTCGGGTGGATGAGGGTTGTTACATTGTATCTCTGCTTGCTGTCAGTGTCTCGGGTGGATGAGGGTTGTTACATTGTATCTCTGCTTGCTGTCAGTGTCTCGGGAGGATGAGGGTTGTTACATTGTATCTCTGCTTGCTGTCAGCGTCTCGGGCGGATGAGGGTTGTTACATTGTATCTCTGCTTGCTGTCAGTGTCTCGGGCGGATGAGGGTTGTTACATTTTATCTCTGCTTGCTGTCAGTGTCTCGGGTAGATGAGGGTTGTTACATTGTATCTCTGCTTGCTGTCTGTGTCTCGGGCGGATGAGGGCTGTTACATTGTATCTCTGCTTGCTGTCTGTGTCTCGGGTAGATGAGGGTTGTTACATTGTATCTCTGCTTGCTGTCAGCGTCTCGGGCGGATGAGGGTTGTTACATTGTATCTCTGCTTGCTGTCAGTGTCTCGGGTGGATGAGGGCTGTTACATTGTATCTCTGCTTGCTGTCTGTGTCTCGGGCGGATGAGGGTTGTTACATTGTATCTCTGCTTGCTGTCAGCGTCTCGGGTGGATGAGGGCTGTTACATTGTATCTCTGTTTGCTGTCAGCATCTCGGTGGATGAGGGTTGTTACATTGTATCTCTGCTTGCTGTCAGCGTCTCGGGCGGATGAGGGTTGTTACATTGTATCTCTGCTTGCTGTCAGTGTCTTGGGCGGATGAGGGTTGTTACATTGTATCTCTGCTTGCTGTCAGCGTCTCGGGCGGATGAGGGTTGTTACATTGTATCTCTGCTTGCTGTCAGTGTCTCGGGTAGATGAGGGCTGTTACATTGTATCTCTGCTTGCTGTCAGTGTCTCGGGTGGATGAGGGTTGTTACATTGTATCTCTGCTTGCTGTCAGTGTCTCGGGTAGATGAGGGCTGTTACATTGTATCTCTGCTTGCTGTCAGCGTCTCGGGTGGATGAGGGTTGTTACATTGTATCTCTGCTTGCTGTCAGCGTCTCGGGCGGATGAGGGTTGTTACATTGTATCTCTGCTTGCTGTCAGTGTCTCGGGTAGATGAGGGCTGTTACATTGTATCTCTGCTTGCTGTCAGCGTCTCGGGTGGATGAGGGTTGTTACATTGTATCTCTGCTTGCTGTCAGTGTCTCGGGTGGATGAGGGTTGTTACATTGTATCTCTGCTTGCTGTCAGTGTCTCGGGTGGATGAGGGCTGTTACATTGTATCTCTGCTTGCTGTCAGCGTCTCGGGTGGATGAGGGTTGTTACATTGTATCTCTGCTTGCTGTCAGCGTCTCGGGTGGATGAGGGTTGTTACATTGTATCTCTGCTTGCTGTCAGTGTCTCGGGTGGATGAGGGTTGTTACATTGTATCTCTGCTTGCTGTCAGTGTCTCGGGTGGATGAGGGCTGTTACATTGTATCTCTGCTTGCTGTCAGCGTCTCGGGTGGATGAGGGTTGTTACATTGTATCTCTGCTTGCTGTCAGCGTCTCGGGTGGATGAGGGTTGTTACATTGTATCTCTGCTTGCTGTCAGTGTCTCGGGTGGATGAGGGCTGTTACATTGTATCTCTGCTTGCTGTCAGTGTCTCGGGCGGATGAGGGTTGTTACATTGTATCTCTGCTTGCTGTCAGTGTCTCGGGTGGATGAGGGTTGTTACATTGTATCTCTGCTTGCTGTCAGTGTCTCGGGTGGATGAGGGTTGTTACATTGTATCTCTGCTTGCTGTCAGCGTCTCGGGTGGATGAGGGTTGTTACATTGTATCTCTGCTTGCTGTCAGTGTCTCGGGTGGATGAGGGCTGTTACATTGTATCTCTGCTTGCTGTCAGTGTCTCGGGTGGATGAGGGTTGTTACATTGTATCTCTGCTTGCTGTCAGTGTCTCGGGGATGAGGGTTGTTACATTGTATCTCTGCTTGCTGTCAGTGTCTCGGGTAGATGAGGGCTGTTACATTGTATCTCTGCTTGCTGTCAGCGTCTCGGGTGGATGAGGGTTGTTACATTGTATCTCTGCTTGCTGTCAGTGTCTCGGGTGGATGAGGGTTGTTACATTGTATCTCTGCTTGCTGTCAGTGTCTCGGGTGGATGAGGGCTGTTACATTGTATCTCTGCTTGCTGTCAGCGTCTCGGGTGGATGAGGGTTGTTACATTGTATCTCTGCTTGCTGTCAGCGTCTCGGGTGGATGAGGGTTGTTACATTGTATCTCTGCTTGCTGTCAGTGTCTCGGGTGGATGAGGGCTGTTACATTGTATCTCTGCTTGCTGTCAGTGTCTCGGGCGGATGAGGGTTGTTACATTGTATCTCTGCTTGCTGTCAGTGTCTCGGGTGGATGAGGGTTGTTACATTGTATCTCTGCTTGCTGTCAGTGTCTCGGGTGGATGAGGGTTGTTACATTGTATCTCTGCTTGCTGTCAGTGTCTCGGGAGGATGAGGGTTGTTACATTGTATCTCTGCTTGCTGTCAGCGTCTCGGGCGGATGAGGGTTGTTACATTGTATCTCTGCTTGCTGTCAGTGTCTCGGGCGGATGAGGGTTGTTACATTTTATCTCTGCTTGCTGTCAGTGTCTCGGGTAGATGAGGGTTGTTACATTGTATCTCTGCTTGCTGTCTGTGTCTCGGGCGGATGAGGGCTGTTACATTGTATCTCTGCTTGCTGTCTGTGTCTCGGGTAGATGAGGGTTGTTACATTGTATCTCTGCTTGCTGTCAGCGTCTCGGGCGGATGAGGGTTGTTACATTGTATCTCTGCTTGCTGTCAGTGTCTCGGGTGGATGAGGGCTGTTACATTGTATCTCTGCTTGCTGTCTGTGTCTCGGGCGGATGAGGGTTGTTACATTGTATCTCTGCTTGCTGTCAGCGTCTCGGGTGGATGAGGGCTGTTACATTGTATCTCTGTTTGCTGTCAGCATCTCGGTGGATGAGGGTTGTTACATTGTATCTCTGCTTGCTGTCAGCGTCTCGGGCGGATGAGGGTTGTTACATTGTATCTCTGCTTGCTGTCAGTGTCTTGGGCGGATGAGGGTTGTTACATTGTATCTCTGCTTGCTGTCAGCGTCTCTGGCGGATGAGGGTTGTTACATTGTATCTCTGCTTGCTGTCAGCGTCTCGGGCGGATGAGGGTTGTTACATTGTATCTCTGCTTGCTGTCAGCGTCTCGGGCGGATGAGGGCTGTTACATTGTATCTTTGCTTGCTGTCGGTGTCTCGGGCGGATGAGGGCTGTTACATTGTATCTCTGCTTGCTGTCAGCGTCTCGGGCGGATGAGGGTTGTTACATTGTATTTCTGCTTGCTGTCGGTGTCTCGGGTGGATGAGGGTTGTTACATTGTATTTCTGCTTGCTGTCAGTGTCTCGGGTGGATGAGGGTTGTTACATTGTATCTCTGCTTGCTGTCAGCGTCTCGGGTAGATGAGGGTTGTTACATTGTATCTCTGCTTGCTGTCAGTGTCTCGGGTGGATGAGGGTTGTTACATTGTATCTCTGCTTGCTGTCAGCGTCTCGGGTAGATGAGGGCTGTTACATTGTATCTCTGCTTGCTGTCTGTGTCTCGGGCGGATGAGGGCTGTTACATTGTATCTCTGCTTGCTGTCTGTGTCTCGGGTAGATGAGGGTTGTTACATTGTATCTCTGCTTGCTGTCAGCGTCTCGGGCGGATGAGGGTTGTTACATTGTATCTCTGCTTACTGTCAGCGTCTCGTGCGGATGAGGGTTGTTACATTGTATCTCTGCTTGCTGTCAGTGTCTCGGGTGGATGAGGGTTGTTACATTGTATTTCTGCTTGCTGTCGGTGTCTCGGGCGGATGAGGGCTGTTACATTGTATCTCTGCTTGCTGTCGGTGTCTCTGGTGGATGAGGGCTGTTACATTGTATCTCTGCTTGCTGTCTGTGTCTCGGGCGGATGAGGGTTGTTACATTGTATCTCTGCTTGCTCTCAGCGTCTCGGGTGGATGAGGGCTGTTACATTGTATCTCTGTTTGCTGTCAGCATCTCGGTGGATGAGGGTTGTTACATTGTATCTCTGCTTGCTGTCAGCGTCTCGGGCGGATGAGGGTTGTTACATTGTATCTCTGCTTGCTGTCAGTGTCTCGGGCGGATGAGGGTTGTTACATTGTATCTCTGCTTGCTGTCAGCGTCTCGGGCGGATGAGGGTTGTTACATTGTATCTCTGCTTGCTGTCAGTGTCTCGGGCGGATGAGGGTTGTTACATTGTATCTCTGCTTGCTGTCAGCGTCTCGGGCGGATGAGGGTTGTTACATTGTATCTCTGCTTGCTGTCAGTGTCTTGGGCGGATGAGGGTTGTTACATTGTATCTCTGCTTGCTGTCGGTGTCTCGGGTGGATGAGGGTTGTTACATTGTATTTCTGCTTGCTGTCGGTGTCTCTGGTGGATGAGGGCTGTTACATTGTATCTCTGCTTGCTGTCTGTGTCTCGGGCGGATGAGGGTTGTTACATTGTATCTCTGCTTGCTGTCAGCGTCTCGGGTGGATGAGGGCTGTTACATTGTATCTCTGTTTGCTGTCAGCATCTCGGTGGATGAGGGTTGTTACATTGTATCTCTGCTTGCTGTCAGCGTCTCGGGCGGATGAGGGTTGTTACATTGTATCTCTGCTTGCTGTCAGTGTCTTGGGCGGATGAGGGTTGTTACATTGTGTCTCTGCTTGCTGTCAGCGTCTCGGGTGGATGAGGGCTGTTACATTGTATCTCTGCTTGCTGTCAGCGTCTCGGGTGGATGAGGGTTGTTACATTGTATCTCTGCTTGCTGTCGGTGTCTCGGGCGGATGAGGGTTGTTACATTGTATCTCTGCTTGCTGTCGGTGTCTCGGGCGGATGAGGGTTGTTACATTGTATCTCTGCTTGCTGTCAGCGTCTCGGGCGGATGAGGGTTGTTACATTGTATCTCTGCTTGCTGTCGGTGTCTCGGGCGGATGAGGGCTGTTACATTGTATCTCTGCTTGCTGTCAGCGTCTCGGGCGGATGAGGGTTGTTACATTGTATTTCTGCTTGCTGTCGGTGTCTCGGGTTGATGAGGGCTGTTACATTGTATTTCTGCTTGCTGTCAGTGTCTCGGGCGGATGAGGGTTGTTACATTGTATCTCTGCTTGCTGTCAGTGTCTCGGGTGGATGAGGGTTGTTACATTGTATCTCTGCTTGCTGTCAGTGTCTCGGGTGGATGAGGGTTGTTACATTGTATCTTTGCTTGCTGTCGGTGTCTCGGGCGGATGAGGGCTGTTACATTGTATCTCTGCTTGCTGTCAGCGTCTCGGGCGGATGAGGGTTGTTACATTGTATTTCTGCTTGCTGTCAGTGTCTCGGGCGGATGAGGGTTGTTACATTGTATCTCTGCTTGCTGTCAGTGTCTCGGGTGGATGAGGGTTGTTACATTGTATCTCTGCTTGCTGTCAGTGTCTCGGGTGGATGAGGGTTGTTACATTGTATCTTTGCTTGCTGTCAATGTCTCGGGGATGAGGGTTGTTACATTGTATCTCTGCTTGCTGTCGGTGTCTCGGGTTGATGAGGGTTGTTACATTGTATCTCTGCTTGCTGTCAGTGTCTCGGGTGGATGAGGGTTGTTACATTGTATCTCTGCTTGCTGTCAATGTCTCGGGGATGAGGGTTGTTACATTGTATCTCTGCTTGCTGTCGGTGTCTCGGGCGGATGAGGGCTGTTACATTGTATCTCTGCTTGCTGTCGGTGTCTCTGGTGGATGAGGGCTGTTACATTGTATCTCTGCTTGCTGTCAGCGTCTCGGGTGGATGAGGGTTGTTACATTGTATCTCTGCTTGCTGTCAGTGTCTCGGGTGGATGAGGGTTGTTACATTGTATCTCTGCTTGCTGTCAGCGTCTCGGGCGGATGAGGGTTGTTACATTGTATCTCTGCTTGCTGTCAGTGTCTTGGGCGGATGAGGGTTGTTACATTGTATCTCTGCTTGCTGTCAGCGTCTCGGGTGGATGAGGGTTGTTACATTGTATCTCTGCTTGCTGTCGGTGTCTCGGGCGGATGAGGGTTGTTACATTGTATCTCTGCTTGCTGTCGGTGTCTCGGGCGGATGAGGGTTGTTACATTGTATCTCTGCTTGCTGTCAGCGTCTCGGGCGGATGAGGGTTGTTACATTGTATTTCTGCTTGCTGTCAGTGTCTCGGGCGGATGAGGGTTGTTACATTGTATCTCTGCTTGCTGTCAGTGTCTCGGGTGGATGAGGGTTGTTACATTGTATCTCTGCTTGCTGTCAGTGTCTCGGGTGGATGAGGGTTGTTACATTGTATCTTTGCTTGCTGTCGGTGTCTCGGGCGGATGAGGGCTGTTACATTGTATCTCTGCTTGCTGTCAGCGTCTCGGGCGGATGAGGGTTGTTACATTGTATTTCTGCTTGCTGTCGGTGTCTCGGGTTGATGAGGGCTGTTACATTGTATTTCTGCTTGCTGTCAGTGTCTCGGGCGGATGAGGGTTGTTACATTGTATCTCTGCTTGCTGTCAGTGTCTCGGGTGGATGAGGGTTGTTACATTGTATCTCTGCTTGCTGTCAGTGTCTTGGGTGGATGAGGGTTGTTACATTGTATCTTTGCTTGCTGTCAATGTCTCGGGGATGAGGGTTGTTACATTGTATCTCTGCTTGCTGTCGGTGTCTCGGGTTGATGAGGGTTGTTACATTGTATCTCTGCTTGCTGTCAGTGTCTCGGGTGGATGAGGGTTGTTACATTGTATCTCTGCTTGCTGTCAATGTCTCGGGGATGAGGGTTGTTACATTGTATCTCTGCTTGCTGTCGGTGTCTCGGGCGGATGAGGGCTGTTACATTGTATCTCTGCTTGCTGTCGGTGTCTCTGGTGGATGAGGGCTGTTACATTGTATCTCTGCTTGCTGTCAGCGTCTCGGGTGGATGAGGGTTGTTACATTGTATCTCTGCTTGCTGTCAGTGTCTCGGGTGGATGAGGGTTGTTACATTGTATCTCTGCTTGCTGTCAGTGTCTCGGGTGGATGAGGGTTGTTACATTGTATCTCTGCTTGCTGTCAGTGTCTCGGGTGGATGAGGGTTGTTACATTGTATCTTTGCTTGCTGTCAATGTCTCGGGGATGAGGGTTGTTACATTGTATCTCTGCTTGCTGTCGGTGTCTCGGGCGGATGAGGGCTGTTACATTGTATCTCTGCTTGCTGTCGGTGTCTCTGGTGGATGAGGGCTGTTACATTGTATCTCTGCTTGCTGTCAGCGTCTCGGGTGGATGAGGGTTGTTACATTGTATCTCTGCTTGCTGTCAGTGTCTCGGGTGGATGAGGGTTGTTACATTGTATCTCTGCTTGCTGTCAGTGTCTCGGGCGGATGAGGGCTGTTACATTGTATTTCTGCTTGCTGTCAGTGTCTCGGGAGGATGAGGGTTGTTACATTGTATCTCTGCTTGCTGTCAGTGTCTCGGGTAGATGAGGGCTGTTACATTGTATCTCTGCTTGCTGTCGGTGTCTCGGGCGGATGAGGGCTGTTACATTGTATCTCTGCTTGCTGTCGGTGTCTCTGGTGGATGAGGGCTGTTACATTGTATCTCTGCTTGCTGTCAGTGTCTCGGGTGGATGAGGGTTGTTACATTGTATCTCTGCTTGCTGTCAGTGTCTCGGGCGGATGAGGGTTGTTACATTGTATCTCTGCTTGCTGTCAGCGTCTCGGGCGGATGAGGGTTGTTACATTGTATCTCTGCTTGCTGTCAGTGTCTCGGGTTGATGAGGGCTGTTACATTGTATCTCTGCTTGCTGTCAGTGTCTCGGGCGGATGAGGGCTGTTACATTGTATTTCTGCTTGCTGTCGGTGTCTCGGGCGGATGAGGGCTGTTACATTGTATCTCTGCTTGCTGTCGGTGTCTCTGGTGGATGAGGGCTGTTACATTGTATCTCTGCTTGCTGTCAGTGTCTCGGGTGGATGAGGGTTGTTACATTGTATTTCTGCTTGCTGTCAGTGTCTCGGGCGGATGAGGGTTGTTACATTGTATCTCTGCTTGCTGTCAGCGTCTCGGGCGGATGAGGGTTGTTACATTGTATCTCTGCTTGCTGTCAGTGTCTCGGGTGGATGAGGGTTGTTACATTGTATCTCTGCTTGCTGTCAGTGTCTCGGGTGGATGAGGGTTGTTACATTGTATCTCTGCTTGCTGTCAATGTCTCGGGGATGAGGGTTGTTACATTGTATCTCTGCTTGCTGTCAGTGTCTCGGGCGGATGAGGGCTGTTACATTGTATTTCTGCTTGCTGTCGGTGTCTCGGGCGGATGAGGGCTGTTACATTGTATCTCTGCTTGCTGTCGGTGTCTCTGATGGATGAGGGCTGTTGCATTGTATCTCTGCTTGCTGTCAGCGTCTCGGGTGGATGAGGGTTGTTACATTGTATCTCTGCTTGCTGTCAGTGTCTCGGGTGGATGAGGGTTGTTACATTGTATCTCTGCTTGCTGTCAGTGTCTCGGGCGGATGAGGGCTGTTACATTGTATTTCTGCTTGCTGTCGGTGTCTCGGGCGGATGAGGGCTGTTACATTGTATCTCTGCTTGCTGTCAGCGTCTCTGGAGGATGAGGGTTGTTACATTGTATCTCTGCTTGCTGTCAGCGTCTCTGGAGGATGAGGGTTGTTACATTGTATCTCTGCTTGCTGTCAGCATCTCGGGCGGATGAGGGTTGTTACATTTTATCTCTGCTTGCTGTCAGTGTCTCGGGCGGATAAGGGTTGTTACATTGTATCTCTGCTTGCTGTCAGTGTCTCGGGTGGATGAGGGTTGTTACATTGTATCTCTGCTTGCTGTCAGTGTCTCGGGTAGATGAGGGCTGTTACATTTTATCTCTGCTTGCTGTCAGTGTCTCGGGCGGATAAGGGTTGTTACATTGTATCTCTGCTTGCTGTCAGTGTCTCGGGTGGATGAGGGTTGTTACATTGTATCTCTGCTTGCTGTCAGTGTCTCGGGTTGATGAGGGCTGTTACATTGTATCTCTGCTTGCTGTCGGTGTCTCGGGCGGATGAGGGTAGTTACATTGTATCTCTGCTTGCTGTCAGTGTCTCGGGTGGATGAGGGTTGTTACATTGTATCTCTGCTTGCTGTCAGTGTCTCGGGTGGATGAGGGTTGTTACATTGTATCTCTGCTTGCTGTCAATGTCTCGGGGATGAGGGTTGTTACATTGTATCTATGCTTGCTGTCGGTGTCTCGGGCGGATGAGGGCTGTTACATTGTATCTCTGCTTGCTGTCGGTGTCTCTGGTGGATGAGGGCTGTTACATTGTATCTCTGCTTGCTGTCAGCGTCTCGGGTGGATGAGGGTTGTTACATTGTATCTCTGCTTGCTGTCAGCGTCTCGGGTGGATGAGGGTTGTTACATTGTATCTCTGCTTGCTGTCAGTGTCTCGGGTGGATGAGGGTTGTTACATTGTATCTCTGCTTGCTGTCAGCGTCTCGGGTGGATGAGGGTTGTTGCATTGTATCTCTGCTTGCTGTCAGCGTCTCGGGTGGATGAGGGCTGTTACATTGTATCGCTGCTTGCTGTCAGTGTCTCGGGCGGATGAGGGTTGTTACATTGTATTTCTGCTTGCTGTCGGTGTCTCGGGCGGATGAGGGCTGTTACATTGTATCTCTGCTTGCTGTCAGTGTCTCGGGCGGATGAGGGTTGTTACATTGTATCTCTGCTTGCTGTCAGCGTCTCTGGAGGATGAGGGTTGTTACATTGTATCTCTGCTTGCTGTCAGCATCTCGGGCGGATGAGGGTTGTTACATTTTATCTCTGCTTGCTGTCAGTGTCTCGGGTGGATGAGGGTTGTTACATTGTATCTCTGCTTGCTGTCAGCGTCTCGGGTGGATGAGGGTTGTTACATTTTATCTCTGCTTGCTGTCAGTGTCTCGGGCGGATGAGGGTTGTTACAATGTGTCTCTGCTTGCTGTCAGTGTCTCGGGTAGATGAGGGCTGTTACATTGTATCTCTGCTTGCTGTCAGTGTCTCGGGTGGATGAGGGTTGTTACATTGTATCTCTGCTTGCTGTCAGTGTCTCGGGTGGATGAGGGTTGTTACATTGTATCTCTGCTTGCTGTCAGTGTTTCGGGAGGATGAGGGTTGTTACGTTGTATCTCTGCTTGCTGTCAGTGTCTCGGGTGGATGAGGGCTGTTACATTGTATCGCTGCTTGCTGTCAGTGTCTCGGGCGGATGAGGGTTGTTACATTGTATTTCTGCTTGCTGTCGGTGTCTCGGGCGGATGAGGGCTGTTACATTGTATCTCTGCTTGCTGTCAGTGTCTCGGGCGGATGAGGGTTGTTACATTGTATCTCTGCTTGCTGTCAGCGTCTCTGGAGGATGAGGGTTGTTACATTGTATCTCTGCTTGCTGTCAGCATCTCGGGCGGATGAGGGTTGTTACATTTTATCTCTGCTTGCTGTCAGTGTCTCGGGTGGATGAGGGTTGTTACATTGTATCTCTGCTTGCTGTCAGCGTCTCGGGTGGATGAGGGTTGTTACATTTTATCTCTGCTTGCTGTCAGTGTCTCGGGCGGATGAGGGTTGTTACATTGTATCTCTGCTTGCTGTCAGCATCTCGGGCGGATGAGGGTTGTTACATTGTATCTATGCTTGCTGTCGGTGTCTCGGGTAGATGAGGGCTGTTACATTGTATCTCTGCTTGCTGTCAGCGTCTCGGGTGGATGAGGGCTGTTACATTGTATCGCTGCTTGCTGTCAGTGTCTCGGGCGGATGAGGGTTGTTACATTGTATTTCTGCTTGCTGTCGGTGTCTCGGGCGGATGAGGGCTGTTACATTGTATCTCTGCTTGCTGTCAGTGTCTCGGGCGGATGAGGGTTGTTACATTGTATCTCTGCTTGCTGTCAGCGTCTCTGGAGGATGAGGGTTGTTACATTGTATCTCTGCTTGCTGTCAGCATCTCGGGCGGATGAGGGTTGTTACATTTTATCTCTGCTTGCTGTCAGTGTCTCGGGTGGATGAGGGTTGTTACATTGTATCTCTGCTTGCTGTCAGCGTCTCGGGTGGATGAGGGTTGTTACATTTTATCTCTGCTTGCTGTCAGTGTCTCGGGCGGATGAGGGTTGTTACATTGTGTCTCTGCTTGCTGTCAGTGTCTCGGGTAGATGAGGGCTGTTACATTGTATCTCTGCTTGCTGTCAGTGTCTCGGGTGGATGAGGGTTGTTACATTGTATCTCTGCTTGCTGTCAGTGTCTCGGGTGGATGAGGGTTGTTACATTGTATCTCTGCTTGCTGTCAGTGTCTCGGGTGGATGAGGGTTGTTACATTTTATCTCTGCTTGCTGTCAGTGTCTCGGGTGGATGAGGGTTGTTACATTTTATCTCTGCTTGCTGTCAGTGTCTCGGGCGGATGAGGGTTGTTACATTGTGTCTCTGCTTGCTGTCAGTGTCTCGGGTGGATGAGGGTTGTTACATTGTATCTCTGCTTGCTGTCAGCGTCTCGGGTGGATGAGGGTTGTTACATTTTATCTCTGCTTGCTGTCAGTGTCTCGGGCGGATGAGGGTTGTTACATTTTATCTCTGCTTGCTGTCAGTGTCTCGGGTGGATGAGGGTTGTTACATTGTATCTCTGCTTGCTGTCAGTGTCTCGGGCGTATGAGGGTTGTTACATTGTATCTCTGCTTGCTTTCAGTGTCTCGGGTGGATGAGGGTTGTTACATTTTATCTCTGCTTGCTGTCAGTGTCTCGGGTGGATGAGGGTTGTTACATTGTATCTCTGCTTGCTGTCAGTGTCTCGGGTGGATGAGGGCTGTTACATTGTATCTCTGCTTGCTGTCAATGTCTCGGGGGATGAGGGCTGTTACATTGTATCTCTGCTTGCTGTCAGTGTCTCGGGTGGATGAGGGCTGTTACATTGTATCTCTGCTTGCTGTCAATGTCTCGGGTGGATGAGGGCTGTTACATTGTATCTCTGCTTGCTGTCAGCGTCTCGGGCGGATGAGGGCTGTTACATTGTTTCTCTGCTTGCTGTCAGTGTCTCGGGTGGATGAGGGCTGTTACATTGTATCTCTGCTTGCTGTCAGTGTCTCGGGTGGATGAGGGCTGTTACATTGTATCTCTGCTTGCTGTCAGCGTCTCGGGTGGATGAGGGCTGTTACATTGTATCTCTGCTTGCTGTCGGTGTCTCGGGTGGATGAGGGCTGTTACATTGTATCTCTGCTTGCTGTCAGCGTCTCGGGAGGATGAGGGCTGTTACATTGTATCTCTGCTTGCTGTCAGTGTCTCGGGTGGATGAGGGCTGTTACATTGTATCTCTGCTTGCTGTCAGTGTCTCGGGCGGATGAGGGTTGTTACATTGTATTTCTGCTTGCTGTCAGCGTCTCGGGCGGATGAGGGCTGTTACATTGTATCTCTGCTTGCTGTCAATGTCTCGGGGGATGAGGGCTGTTACATTGTATCTCTACTTGCTGTCAGCGTCTCGGGCGGATGAGGGCTGTTACATTGTATCTCTGCTTGCTGTCAGCGTCTCGGGAGGATGAGGGTTGTTAGATTGTATCTCTGCTTGCTGTCAGCGTCTCGGGCGGATGAGGGCTGTTACATTGTATCTCTGCTTGCTGTCAGTGTCTCGGGTAGATGAGGGTTGTTATATTGTATCTCTGCTTGCTCTCAGTGTCTCGGGCGGATGAGGGTTGTTACATTGTATCTCTGCTTGCTGTCTGTGTCTCGGGCGGATGAGGGTTGTTACATTGTATCTCTGTTTGCTGTCAGTGTCTCGGGCAGATGAGGGCTGTTACATTGTGCCTCTGCTTGCTGTCAGCGTCTCGGGCGGATGAGCGTTGTTACATTGTATCTCTGCTTGCTGTCTGTGTCTCGGGCGGATGAGGGTTGTTACATTGTATCTCTGCTTGCTGTCAGTGTCTCGGGTGGATGAGGGTTGTTACATTGTATCTCTGCTTGCTGTCAGCGTCTCGGGTGGATGAGGGTTGTTACATTTTATCTCTGCTTGCTGTCAGTGTCTCGGGCGGATGAGGGTTGTTACATTGTGTCTCTGCTTGCTGTCAGTGTCTCGGGTAGATGAGGGCTGTTACATTGTATCTCTGCTTGCTGTCAGTGTCTCGGGTGGATGAGGGTTGTTACATTGTATCTCTGCTTGCTGTCAGCGTCTCGGGTGGATGAGGGTTGTTACATTTTATCTCTGCTTGCTGTCAGTGTCTCGGGTGGATGAGGGTTGTTACATTGTGTCTCTGCTTGCTGTCAGTGTCTCGGGTAGATGAGGGCTGTTACATTGTATCTCTGCTTGCTGTCAGTGTCTCGGGCGGATGAGGGTTGTTACATTGTGTCTCTGCTTGCTGTCAGTGTCTCGGGTAGATGAGGGCTGTTACATTGTATCTCTGCTTGCTGTCAGTGTCTTGGGTGGATGAGGGTTGTTACATTGTATCTCTGCTTGCTGTCAGCGTCTCGGGCGGATGAGGGTTGTTACATTTTATCTCTGCTTGCTGTCAGTGTCTCGGGTGGATGAGGGTTGTTACATTTTATCTCTGCTTGCTGTCAGTGTCTCGGGTGGATGAGGGTTGTTACATTGTATCTCTGCTTGCTGTCAGTGTCTCGGGCGGATGAGGGTTGTTACATTGTGTCTCTGCTTGCTGTCAGTGTCTCGGGTAGATGAGGGCTGTTACATTGTATCTCTGCTTGCTGTCAGCGTCTCGGGTGGATGAGGGTTGTTACATTTTATCTCTGCTTGCTGTCAGCGTCTCGGGCGGATGAGGGTTGTTACATTTTATCTCTGCTTGCTGTCAGTGTCTCGGGTGGATGAGGGTTGTTACATTTTATCTCTGCTTGCTGTCAGTGTCTCGGGTGGATGAGGGTTGTTACATTGTATCTCTGCTTGCTGTCAGCGTCTCGGGCGGATGAGGGTTGTTACATTTTATCTCTGCTTGCTGTCAGCGTCTCGGGTGGATGAGGGCTGTTACATTGTATCTCTGCTTGCTGTCAGTGTCTCGGGTGGATGAGGGTTGTTACATTGTATCTCTGCTTGCTGTCAGTGTCTCGGGTAGATGAGGGCTGTTACATTGTATCTCTGCTTGCTGTCAGTGTCTCGGGTGGATGAGGGTTGTTACATTGTATCTCTGCTTGCTGTCAGTGTCTCGGGTAGATGAGGGCTGTTACATTGTATCTCTGCTTGCTGTCAGTGTCTCGGGTGGATGAGGGTTGTTACATTGTATCTCTGCTTGCTGTCAGCGTCTCGGGCGGATGAGGGTTGTTACATTTTATCTCTGCTTGCTGTCAGTGTCTCGGGTGGATGAGGGTTGTTACATTTTATCTCTGCTTGCTGTCAGTGTCTCGGGTGGATGAGGGTTGTTACATTGTATCTCTGCTTGCTGTCAGCGTCTCGGGTGGATGAGGGTTGTTACATTGTATCTCTGCTTGCTGTCAGTGTCTCGGGTGGATGAGGGTTGTTACATTGTATCTCTGCTTGCTGTCAGTGTCTCGGGTAGATGAGGGCTGTTACATTGTATCTCTGCTTGCTGTCAGTGTCTCGGGCGGATGAGGGTTGTTACATTGTATCTCTGCTTGCTGTCAGTGTCTCGGGTGGATGAGGGTTGTTACATTTTATCTCTGCTTGCTGTCAGTGTCTCGGGTGGATGAGGGTTGTTACATTGTATCTCTGCTTGCTGTCAGTGTCTCGGGTGGATGAGGGTTGTTACATTGTATCTCTGCTTGCTGTCAGTGTCTCGGGTGGATGAGGGTTGTTACATTTTATCTCTGCTTGCTGTCAGTGTCTCGGGTGGATGAGGGTTGTTACATTTTATCTCTGCTTGCTGTCAGTGTCTCGGGTGGATGAGGGTTGTTACATTGTATCTCTGCTTGCTGTCAGCGTCTCGGGCGGATGAGGGTTGTTACATTGTATTTCTGCTTGCTGTCGGTGTCTCGGGCGGATGAGGGCTGTTACATTGTATCTCTGCTTGCTGTCAGTGTCTCGGGTGGATGAGGGCTGTTACATTGTATCTCTGCTTGCTGTCAATGTCTCGGGTGGATGAGGGCTGTTACATTGTATCTCTGCTTGCTGTCAGTGTCTCGGGTGGATGAGGGCTGTTACATTGTATCTCTGCTTGCTGTCAGCGTCTCGGGAGGATGAGGGCTGTTACATTGTATCTCTGCTTGCTGTCAGTGTCTCGGGTGGATGAGGGTTGTTACATTGTATTTCTGCTTGCTGTCAGCATCTCGGGCGGATGAGGGCTGTTACATTGTATCTCTGCTTGCTGTCAATGTCTCGGGTGGATGAGGGTTGTTACATTGTATCTCTGCTTGCTGTCAGTGTCTCGGGTGGATGAGGGCTGTTACATTGTATCTCTGCTTGCTGTCAGCGTCTCGGGAGGATGAGGGCTGTTACATTGTATCTCTGCTTGCTGTCAGTGTCTCGGGTGGATGAGGGTTGTTACATTGTATCTCTGCTTGCTGTCAGTGTCTCGGGTGGATGAGGGTTGTTACAATGTATTTCTGCTTGCTGTCAGCGTCTCGGGCGGATGAGGGCTGTTACATTGTATCTCTGCTTGCTGTCAATGTCTCGGGGGATGAGGGCTGTTACATTGTATCTCTGCTTGCTGTCAGCGTCTCGGGCGTATGAGGGCTGTTACATTGTTTCTCTGCTTGCTGTCAGTGTCTCGGGCGGATGAGGGCTGTTACATTGTATGTCTGCTTGCTGTCAGTGTCTCGGGTGGATGAGGGCTGTTACATTGTATCTCTGCTTGCTGTCAGTGTCTCGGGTAGATGAGGGTTGTTACATTGTATCTCTGCTTGCTGTCAGTGTCTCGGGAGGATGAGGGTTGTTACATTGTATCTCTGCTTGCTGTCAGCGTCTCGGGCGGATGAGGGCTGTTACATTGTATCTCTGCTTGCTGTCAGTGTCTCGGGTAGATGAGGGTTGTTACATTGTATCTCTGCTTGCTGTCAGTGTCTCGGGTAGATGAGGGTTGTTACATTGTATCTCTGCTTGCTGTCAGTGTCTCGGGCGGATGTGGGTTGTTACATTGGATCTCTGCTTGCTGTCTGTGTCTCGGGCAGATGAGGGTTGTTACATTGTATCTCTGCTTGCTGTCGGTGTCTCTGGTGGATGAGGGCTGTTACATTGTATCTCTGCTTGCTCTCAGTGTCTCGGGCGGATGAGGGTTGTTACATTGTATCTCTGCTTGCTGTCTGTGTCTCGGGCAGATGAGGGTTGTTACATTGTATCTCTGCTTGCTGTCAGCGTCTCCGGCAGATGAGGGTTGTTACATTGTATCTCTGTTTGCTGTCAGTGTCTCGGGCAGATGAGGGCTGTTACATTGTGTCTCTGCTTGCTGTCAGCGTCTCGGGCGGATGAGCGTTGTTACATTGTATCTCTGCTTGCTGTCTGTGTCTCGGGCGGATGAGGGTTGTTACATTGTATCTCTGCTTGCTGTCAGTGTCTCGGGTGGATGAGGGTTGTTACATTGTATCTCTGCTTGCTGTCAGTGTCTCTGGCGTATGAGGGTTGTTAAATTTTATCTCTGCTTGCTGTCAGTGTCTCGGGCGGATGAGGGCTGTTACATTGTATCTCTGCTTGCTGTCGGTGTCTCTGGTGGATGAGGGCTGTTACATTGTATCTCTGCTTGCTGTCAGCGTCTCGGGTGGATGAGGGTTGTTACATTGTATCTCTGCTTGCTGTCAGTGTCTCGGGTGGATGAGGGTTGTTACATTGTATCTCTGCTTGCTGTCAGTGTCTCGGGCGGATGAGGGCTGTTACATTGTATTTCTGCTTGCTGTCGGTGTCTCGGGCGGATGAGGGCTGTTACATTGTATCTCTGCTTGCTGTCAGTGTCTCGGGTAGATGAGGGCTGTTACATTGTATCTCTGCTTGCTGTCGCTGTCTCTGGTGGATGAGGGCTGTTACATTGTATCTCTGTTTGCTGTCAGTGTCTCGGGTGGATGAGGGTTGTTACATTGTATCTCTGCTTGCTGTCAGTGTCTCGGGCAGATGAGGGTTGTTACATTGTATCTCTGCTTGCTGTCAGCGTCTCGGGCGGATGAGGGTTGTTACATTGTATCTCTGCTTGCTGTCAGTGTCTCGGGTTGATGAGGGCTGTTACATTGTATCTCTGCTTGCTGTCAGTGTCTCGGGTGGATGAGGGTTGTTACATTGTATCTCTGCTTGCTGTCAGTGTCTCGGGTGGATGAGGGTTGTTACATTGTATCTCTGCTTGCTGTCAATGTCTCGGGGATGAGGGTTGTTACATTGTATCTCTGCTTGCTGTCGGTGTCTCGGGCGGATGAGGGCTGTTACATTGTATCTCTGCTTGCTGTCAGTGTCTCGGGTGGATGAGGGTTGTTACATTGTATCTCTGCTTGCTGTCAGTGTCTCGGGTGGATGAGGGTTGTTACATTGTATCTCTGCTTGCTGTCGGTGTCTCTGGTGGATGAGGGCTGTTACATTGTATCTCTGCTTGCTGTCAGTGTCTCGGGTGGATGAGGGTTGTTACATTGTATCTCTGCTTGCTGTCAGTGTCTCGGGTGGATGAGGGTTGTTACATTGTATCTCTGCTTGCTGTCAGTGTCTCGGGCGGATGAGGGCTGTTACATTGTATTTCTGCTTGCTGTCGGTGTCTCGGGCGGATGAGGGTTGTTACATTGTATCTCTGCTTGCTGTCAGTGTCTCGGGCGGATGAGGGTTGTTACATTGTATCTCTGCTTGCTGTCAGTGTCTCGGGCGGATGAGGGCTGTTACATTGTATCTCTGCTTGCTGTCAGTGTCTCGGGCGGATGAGGGTTGTTACATTGTATCTCTGCTTGCTGTCGGTGTCTCGGGCGGATGAGGGTTGTTACATTGTATCTCTGCTTGCTGTCGGTGTCTCGGGCGGATGAGGGCTGTTACATTGTATCTCTGCTTGCTGTCAGTGTCTCGGGCGGATGAGGGTTGTTACATTGTATCTCTGCTTGCTGTCAGCGTCTCTGGAGGATGAGGGTTGTTACATTGTATCTCTGCTTGCTCTCAGCATCTCGGACGGATGAGGGTTGTTACATTGTATCTCTGCTTGCTGTCAGCGTCTCGGGTGGATGAGGGTTGTTACATTTTATCTCTGCTTGCTGTCAGTGTCTCGGGCGGATGAGGGTTGTTACATTGTGTCTCTGCTTGCTGTCAGTGTCTCGGGTAGATGAGGGCTGTTACATTGTATCTCTGCTTGCTGTCAGTGTCTCGGGTGGATGAGGGTTGTTACATTGTATCTCTGCTTGCTGTCAGCGTCTCGGGCGGATGAGGGTTGTTACATTTTATCTCTGCTTGCTGTCAGTGTCTCGGGCGGATGAGGGTTGTTACATTGTGTCTCTGCTTGCTGTCAGTGTCTCGGGTGGATGAGGGTTGTTACATTGTATCTCTGCTTGCTGTCAATGTCTCGGGGATGAGGGTTGTTACATTGTATCTCTGCTTGCTGTCGGTGTCTCGGGCGGATGAGGGCTGTTATATTGTATCTCTGCTTGCTGTCGGTGTCTCTGGTGGATGAGGGCTGTTACATTGTATCTCTGCTTGCTGTCAGCGTCTCGGGTGGATGAGGGTTGTTACATTGTATCTCTGCTTGCTGTCAGTGTCTCGGGTGGATGAGGGTTGTTACATTGTATCTCTGCTTGCTGTCAGTGTCTCGGGCGGATGAGGGTTGTTACATTGTATCTCTGCTTGCTGTCAGTGTCTCGGGAGGATGAGGGCTGTTACATTGTATCTCTGCTTGCTGTCAGCATCTCGGGTGGATGAGGGTTGTTACATTGTATCTCTGCTTGCTGTCAGCATCTTGGGAGGATGAGGGTTGTTACATTTTATCTCTGCTTGCTGTCAGCGTCTCGGGTGGATGAGGGTTGTTACATTGTATCTCTGCTTGCTGTCAGCATCTTGGGAGGATGAGGGTTGTTACATTTTATCTCTGCTTGCTGTCAGTGTCTCGGGTGGATGAGGGTTGTTACATTGTATCTCTGCTTGCTGTCAGTGTCTCGGGCGGATGAGGGTTGTTACATTGTGTCTCTGCTTGCTGTCAGTGTCTCGGGTGGATGAGGGTTGTTACATTGTATCTCTGCTTGCTGTCAATGTCTCGGGGATGAGGGTTGTTACATTGTATCTCTGCTTGCTGTCGGTGTCTCGGGCGGATGAGGGCTGTTACATTGTATCTCTGCTTGCTGTCAGCATCTCGGGTGGATGAGGGTTGTTACATTGTATCTCTGCTTGCTGTCGGTGTCTCTGGTGGATGAGGGCTGTTACATTGTATCTCTGCTTGCTGTCAGCATCTCGGGCGGATGAGGGTTGTTACATTGTATCTCTGCTTGCTGTCGGTGTCTCTGGTGGATGAGGGCTGTTACATTGTATCTCTGCTTGCTGTCGGTGTCTCTGGTGGATGAGGGCTGTTACATTGTATCTCTGCTTGCTGTCAGTGTCTCGGGTGGATGAGGGTTGTTACATTGTATCTCTGCTTGCTGTCAGTGTCTCGGGTGGATGAGTGTTGTTACATTGTATCTCTGCTTGCTGTCAGCGTCTCGGGTGGATGAGGGTTGTTACATTGTATCTCTGCTTGCTGTCAGTGTCTCGGGTGGATGAGGGTTGTTACATTGTATCTCTGCTTGCTGTCAGTGTCTCGGGTGGATGAGGGCTGTTACATTGTATTTCTGCTTGCTGTCGGTGTCTCGGGCGGATGAGGGCTGTTACATTGTATCTCTGCTTGCTGTAAGTGTCTCGGGCGGATGAGGGTTGTTACATTGTATCTCTGCTTGCTGTCAGCGTCTCTGGAGGATGAGGGTTGTTACATTGTATCTCTGCTTGCTGTCAGCGTCTCTGGAGGATGAGGGTTGTTACATTGTATCTCTGCTTGCTGTCAGCATCTCGGGCGGATGAGGGTTGTTACATTGTATCTCTGCTTGCTGTCAGCGTCTCGGGCGGATGAGGGTTGTTACATTGTATCTCTGCTTGCTGTCAGCGTCTCGGGTGGATGAGCGTTGTTACATTTTATCTCTGCTTGCTGTCAGTGTCTCGGGTGGATGAGGGTTGTTACATTGTATCTGTGCTTGCTGTCAGTGTCTTGGGCGGATGAGGGTTGTTACATTGTATCTCTGCTTGCTGTCAGTGTCTCGGGCGGATGAGGGTTGTTACATTGTGTCTCTGCTTGCTGTCAGTGTCTCGGGTGGATGAGGGCTGTTACATTGTATCTCTGCTTGCTGTCAGTGTCTCGGGAGGATGAGGGTTGTTACATTGTATCTCTGCTTGCTGTCAGTGTCTCGGGTGGATGAAGGTTGTTACATTGTATCTCTGCTTGTTGTCAGTGTCTCGGGCGGATGAGGGTTGTTACATTGTATCGCTGCTTGCTGTCAGTGTCTCAGGTGGATGAGGGTTGTTACATTTTATCTCTGCTTGCTGTCAGTGTCTCGGGTGGATGAGGGTTGTTACATTGTATCTCTGCTTGCTGTCAGTGTCTCGGGTGGATGAGGGCTGTTACATTGTATCTCTGCTTGCTGTCAATGTCTCGGGGGATGAGGGCTGTTACATTGTATCTCTGCTTGCTGTCAGTGTCTCGGGCGGATGAGGGTTGTTACATTGTATCTCTGCTTGCTGTCAGCGTCTCGGGAGGATGAGGGCTGTTACATTGTATCTCTGCTTGCTGTCAGTGTCTCTGGTGGATGAGGGTTGTTACATTTTATCTCTGCTTGCTGTCAGTCTCTCGGGTGGATGAGGGTTGTTACATTGTATCTCTGCTTGCTGTCAGCGTCTCGGGCAGATGAGGGTTGTTACATTGTATCTCTGCTTGCTGTCAGTGTCTCGGGTAGATGAGGGTTGTTACATTTTATCTCTGCTTGCTGTCAGTGTCTCGGGTGGATGAGGGTTGTTACATTTTATCTCTGCTTGCTGTCAGTGTCTCGGGTGGATGAGAGTTGTTACATTGTATCTCTGCTTGCTGTCAGTGTCTCGGGTGGATGAGGGTTGTTACATTTTATCTCTGCTTGCTGTCAGCGTCTCGGGTGGATGAGGGTTGTTACATTGTATCTCTGCTTGCTGTCAGTGTCTCGGGTGGATGAGGGCTGTTACATTGTATCTCTGCTTTCTGTCAGTGTCTCGGGCGGATGAGGGCTGTTACATTGTATCTCTGCTTGCTGTCAGCGTCTCGGGTGGATGAGGGCTGTTACATTGTATCTCTGCTTTCTGTCAGTGTCTCGGGCGGATGAGGGCTGTTACATTGTATCTCTGCTTGCTGTCAGCGTCTCGGGCGGATGAGGGCTGCTACATTGTATCTCTGCTTGCTGTCAGTGTCTCGGGCGGATGAGGGTTGTTACATTGTATCTCTGCTTGCTGTCAGTGTCTCGGGCGGATGAGGGCTGTTACATTGTATCTCTGCTTGCTGTCATTGTCTCGGGGGATGAGGGCTGTTACATTGTATCTCTGCTTGCTGTCAGCATCTCGGGCGGATGAGGGCTGTTACATTGTATCTCTGCTTGCTGTCAGTGTCTCGGGCGGATGAGGGTTGTTACATTGTATCTCTGCTTGCTGTCAGTGTCTCGGGCGGATGAGGGCTGTTACATTGTATCTCTGCTTTCTGTCAGTGTCTCGGGCGGATGAGGGCTGTTACATTGTATCTCTGCTTGCTGTCAGCATCTCGGGCGGATGAGGGCTGTTACATTGTATCTCTGCTTGCTGTCAGTGTCTCGGGTAAATGTGGGTTGTTACATTGTATCTCTGCTTGCTGTCAGTGTCTCGGGTGGATGAGGGCTGTTACATTGTATCTCTGCTTGCTGTCAGCGATGAGGGTTGTTACATTGTATCTCTGCTTGCTGTCAGTGTCTCGGGTGGATGAGGGCTGTTACATTGTATCTCTGCTTGCTGTCAGTGTCTCGGGTGGATGAGGGTTGTTACATTGTATCTCTGCTTGCTGTCAGTGTCTCGGGTGGATGAGGGTTGTTACATTGTATCTTTGCTTGCTGTCAATGTCTCGGGCGGATGAGGGTTGTTACATTGTATCTCTGCTTGCTGTCGGGGTCTCGGGCGGATGAGGGCTGTTACATTGTATCTCTGCTTGCTGTCGGTGTCTCTGGTGGATGAGGGCTGTTACATTGTATCTCTGCTTGCTGTCGGTGTCTCGGGTGGATGAGGGTTGTTACATTGTACCTCTGCTTGCTGTCAGTGTCTCGGGCGGATGAGGGCTGTTACATTGTATCTCTGCTTGCTGTCGGTGTCTCGGGCGGATGAGGGCTGTTACATTGTATCTCTGCTTGCTGTCGGTGTCTCTGGTGGATGAGGGCTGTTACATTGTATCTCTGCTTGCTGTCAGTGTCTCGGGTGGATGAGGGGTTGTTACATTGTATCTCTGCTTGCTGTCAGTGTCTCGGGCGGATGAGGGTTGTTACATTGTATCTCTGCTTGCTGTCAGCGTCTCGGGCGGATGAGGGTTGTTACATTGTATCTCTGCTTGCTGTCAGTGTCTCGGGTTGATGAGGGCTGTTACATTGTATCTCTGCTTGCTGTCAGTGTCTTGGGTGGATGAGGGTTGTTACATTGTATCTCTGCTTGCTTTCAGTGTCTCGGGTGGATGAGGGTTGTTACATTGTATCTCTGCTTGCTGTCAGTGTCTCGGGCGGATGAGGGCTGTTACATTGTATCTCTGCTTGCTGTCGGTGTCTCGGGCGGATGAGGGCTGTTACATTGTATCTCTGCTTGCTGTCGGTGTCTCTGGTGGATGAGGGCTGTTACATTGTATCTCTGCTTGCTGTCAGTGTCTCGGGTGGATGAGGGTTGTTACATTGTATCTCTGCTTGCTGTCAGTGTCTCGGGTGGATGAGGGTTGTTACATTGTAGCTCTGCTCTCTGTCAGCGTCTCGGGCGGATGAGGGTTGTTACATTGTATCTCTGCTTGCTGTCAGTGTCTCGGGTTGATGAGGGCTGTTACATTGTATCTCTGCTTGCTGTCAGTGTCTCGGGTGGATGAGGGTTGTTACATTGTATCTCTGTTTGCTGTCAGTGTCTCGGGTGGATGAGGGTTGTTACATTGTATCTCTGCTTGCTGTCAATGTCTCGGGGATGAGGGTTGTTACATTGTATCTCTGCTTGCTGTCGGTGTCTCGGGCGGATGAGGGCTGTTACATTGTATCTCTGCTTGCTGTCGGTGTCTCTGGTGGATGAGGGCTGCTACATTGTATCTCTGCTTGCTGTTAGCGTCTCGGGTGGATGAGGGTTGTTACATTCTATCTCTGCTTGCTGTCAGTGTCTCGGGTGGATGAGGGTTGTTACATTGTATCTCTGCTTGCTGTTAGCGTCTCGGGTGGATGAGGGCTGTTACATTGTATCTCTGCTTGCTGTCGGTGTCTCTGGTGGATGAGGGCTGCTACATTGTATCTCTGCTTGCTGTTAGCGTCTCGGGTGGATGAGGGCTGTTACATTGTATCTCTGCTTGCTGTCAGTGTCTCGGGCGGATGAGGGTTGTTACATTGTATCTCTGCTTGCTGTCAGTGTCTCGGGCGGATGAGGGCTGTTACATTGTATTTCTGCTTGCTGTCGGTGTCTCGGGCTGATGAGGGCTGTTACATTGTATCTCTGCTTGCTGTCAGTGTCTCGGGCGGATGAGGGTTGTTACATTGTATCTCTGCTTGCTGTCAGCATCTCTTGAGGATGAGGGTTGTTACATTGTATCTCTGCTTGCTGTCAGCGTCTCTGGAGGATGAGGGTTGTTACATTGTATCTCTGCTTGCTGTCAGCATCTCGGGCGGATGAGGGTTGTTACATTTTATCTCTGCTTGCTGTCAGTGTCTCGGGCGAATGAGGGTTGTTACATTGTATCTCTGCTTGCTGTCAGCGTCTCGGGCGGATGAGGGTTGTTACATTGTATCTCTGCTTGCTGTCAGCGTCTCGGGTGGATGAGGGTTGTTACATTTTATCTCTGCTTGCTGTCAGTGTCTCGGGCGGATGAGGGTTGTTACATTGTGTCTCTGCTTGCTGTCAGTGTCTCGGGTAGATGAGGGCTGTTACATTGTATCTCTGCTTGCTGTCAGTGTCTCGGGTGGATGAGGGTTGTTACATTGTATCTCTGCTTGCTGTCAGTGTCTCGGGTGGATGAGGGTTGTTACATTGTATCTCTGCTTGCTGTCAGTGTCTCGGGCGGATGAGGGTTGTTACATTGTATCTCTGCTTGCTGTCAGTGTCTCGGGTAGATGAGGGTTGTTACATTTTATCTCTGCTTGCTGTCAGTGTCTCGGGTGGATGAGGGTTGTTACATTTTATCTCTGCTTGCTGTCAGTGTCTCGGGGGGATGAGGGTTGTTACATTGTATCTCTGCTTGCTGTCATTGTCTCGGGTGGATGAGGGTTGTTACATTTTATCTCTGCTTGCTGTCAGTGTCTCGGGTGGATGAGGGTTGTTACATTGTATCTTTGCTTGCTGTCAATCTCTCGGGGATGAGGGTTGTTACATTGTATCTCTGCTTGCTGTCGGTGTCTCAGGCGGATGAGGGCTGTTACATTGTATCTCTGCTTGCTGTCAGTGTCTCTGGTGGATGAGGGCTGTTACATTGTATCTCTGCTTGCTGTCAGCGTCTCGGGTGGATGAGGGTTGTTACATTGTATCTCTGCTTGCTGTCAGTGTCTCGGGTGGATGAGGGTTGTTACATTGTATCTCTGCTTGCTGTCAGTGTCTCGGGCGGATGAGGGCTGTTACATTGTATTTCTGCTTGCTGTCGGTGTCTCGGGCGGATGAGGGCTGTTACATTGTATCTCTGCTTGCTGTCGGTGTCTCTGGTGGATGAGGGCTGTTACATTGTATCTCTGCTTGCTGTCAGTGTCTCGGGTGGATGAGGGTTGTTACATTGTGTCTCTGCTTGCTGTCAGTGTCTCGGGCGGATGAGGGTTGTTACATTGTATCTCTGCTTGATGTCAGCGTCTCGGGCGGATGAGGGTTGTTACATTGTATCTCTGCTTGCTGTCAGTGTCTCGGGTTGATGAGGGCTGTTACATTGTATCTCTGCTTGCTGTCAGTGTCTCGGGTGGATGAGGGTTGTTACATTGTATCTCTGCTTGCTGTCGGTGTCTCGGGCGGACGAGGGTTGTTACATTGTATCTCTGCTTGCTGACAGCATCTCGGTGGATGAGGGTTGTTACATTGTATCTCTGCTTGCTGTCAGCGTCTCGGGCGGATGAGGGTTGTTACATTGTATTTCTGCTTGCTGTCGGTGTCTCGAGTTGAGGAGGGCTGTTACATTGTATCTCTGCTTGCTGTCAGTGTCTCGGGTGGATGAGGGTTGTTACATTGTATCTCTGCTTGCTGTCAGTGTCTCGGGTGGATGAGGGTTGTTACATTGTATCTTTGCTTGCTGTCAATGTCTCGGGGATGAGGGTTGTTACATTGTATCTCTGCTTGCTGTCGGTGTCTCGGGCGGATGAGGGTTGTTACATTGTATCTCTGCTTGCTGTCGGTGTCTCTGGTGGATGAGGGCTGTTACATTGTATCTCTGCTTGCTGTCAGCGTCTCGGGTGGATGAGGGTTGTTACATTGTATCTCTGCTTGCTGTCAGTGTCTCGGGTGGATGAGGGTTGTTACATTGTATCTCTGCTTGCTGTCAGTGTCTCGGGCGGATGAGGGTTGTTACATTGTATCTCTGCTTGCTGTCGGTGTCTCGGGTTGATGAGGGCTGTTACATTGTATCTCTGCTTGCTGTCAGTGTCTCGGGTGGATGAGGGTTGTTACATTGTATCTCTGCTTGCTGTCAGCGTCTCGGGCGGATGAGGATTGTTACATTGTATCTCTGCTTGCTGTCAGTGTCTCGGGTTGATGAGGGCTGTTACATTGTATCTCTGCTTGCTGTCAGTGTCTCGTGTGGATGAGGGTTGTTACATTGTATCTCTGCTTGCTGTCAGTGTCTCGGGTGGATGAGGGTTGTTACATTGTGTCTCTGCTTGCTGTCAATGTCTCGGGGATGAGGGTTGTTACATTGTATCTCTGCTTGCTGTCGGTGTCTCGGGCGGATTAGGGCTGTTACATTGTATCTCTGCTTGCTGTCGGTGTCTCTGGTGGATGAGGGCTGTTACATTGTATCTCTGCTTGCTGTCAGCGTCTCGGGTGGATGAGGGTTGTTACATTGTATCTCTGCTTGCTGTCAGTGTCTCGGGTGGATGAAGGTTGTTACATTGTATCTCTGCTTGCTGTCAGTGTCTCGGGCGGATGAGGGCTGTTACATTGTATTTCTGCTTGCTGTCGGTGTCTCGGGCGGATGAGGGCTGTTACATTGTATCTCTGCTTGCTGTCAGTGTCTCGGGCGGATGAGGGTTGTTGCATTGTATCTCTGCTTGCTGTCAGCGTCTCTGGAGGATGAGGGTTGTTGCATTGTATCTCTGCTTGCTGTCAGCGTCTCTGGAGGATGAGGGTTGTTACATTGTATCTCTGCTTGCTGTCAGCATCTCGGGCGGATGAGGGTTGTTACATTTTATCTCTGCTTGCTGTCAGTGTCTCGGGCGGATGAGGGTTGTTACATTGTATCTCTGCTTGATGTCAGCGTCTCGGGCGGATGAGGGTTGTTACATTGTATCTCTGCTTGCTGTCAGCGTCTCGGGTGGATGAGGGTTGTTACATTTTATCTCTGCTTGCTGTCAGTGTCTCGGGCGGATGAGGGTTGTTACATTGTGTCTCTGCTTGCTGTCAGCGTCTCGGGTAGATGAGGGCTGTTACATTGTATCTCTGCTTGCTGTCAGTGTCTCGGGTGGATGAGGGTTGTTACATTGTATCTCTGCTTGCTGTCAGTGTCTCGGGTGGATGAGGGCTGTTACATTGTATCTCTGCTTGCTGTCAGTGTCTCGGGTGGATGAGGGTTGTTACATTGTATCTCTGCTTGCTGTCAGTGTCTCGGGTGGATGAGGGTTGTTACATTGTATCTCTGCTTGCTGTCAGTGTCTCGGGCGGATGAGGGTTGTTACATTGTATCTCTGCTTGCTGTCAGCGTCTCGGGCGGATGAGGGTTGTTACATTGTGTCTCTGCTTGCTGTCAGCGTCTCGGGAGGATGAGGGCTGTTACATTGTATCTCTGCTTGCTGTCAGTGTCTCGGGTGGATGAGGGTTGTTACTTTGTATCTCTGCTTGCTGTCAGTGTCTCGGGCAGATGAGGGTTGTTACATTGTATCTCTGCTTGCTGTCAGTGTCTCGGGTGGATGAGGGTTGTTACATTTTATCTCTGTTTGCTGTCAGTGTCTCGGGTGGATGAGGGTTGTTACATTGTATCTCTGCTTGCTGTCAGCGTCTCGGGCAGATGAGGGTTGTTACATTGTATCTCTGCTTGCTGTCAGTGTCTCGGGTAGATGAGGGTTGTTACATTTTATCTCTGCTTGCTGTCAGTGTCTCGGGTGGATGAGGGTTGTTACATTTTATCTCTGCTTGCTGTCAGTGTCTCGGGTGGATGAGGGTTGTTACATTGTATCTCTGCTTGCTGTCAGTGTCTCGGGTGGATGAGGGTTGTTACATTTTATCTCTGCTTGCTGTCAATGTCTCGGGGGATGAAGGCTGTTACATTGTATCTCTGCTTTCTGTCAGTGTCTCGGGCGGATGAGGGCTGTTACATTGTATCTCTGCTTGCTGTCAGCGTCTCGGGCGGATGAGGGCTGTTACATTGTATCTCTGCTTGCTGTCAGTGTCTCGGGTAAATGTGGGTTGTTACATTGTATCTCTGCTTGCTGTCAGTGTCTCGGGTGGATGAGGGCTGTTACATTGTATCTCTGCTTGCTGTCAGCGATGAGGGTTGTTACATTGTATCTCTGCTTGCTGTCAGTGTCTCGGGTGGATGAGGGCTGTTACATTGTATCTCTGCTTGCTGTCAGTGTCTCGGGTGGATGAGGGTTGTTACATTGTATCTCTGCTTGCTGTCAGTGTCTCGGGTGGATGAGGGTTGTTACATTGTATCTTTGCTTGCTGTCAATCTCTCGGGGATGAGGGTTGTTACATTGTATCTCTGCTTGCTGTCGGTGTCTCGGGCGGATGAGGGCTGTTACATTGTATCTCTGCTTGCTGTCAGTGTCTCTGGTGGATGAGGGCTGTTACATTGTATCTCTGCTTGCTGTCAGCGTCTCGGGTGGATGAGGGTTGTTACATTGTATCTCTGCTTGCTGTCAGTGTCTCGGGTGGATGAGGGTTGTTACATTGTATCTCTGCTTGCTGTCAGTGTCTCGGGCGGATGAGGGCTGTTACATTGTATTTCTGCTTGCTGTCGGTGTCTCGGGCGGATGAGGGCTGTTACATTGTATCTCTGCTTGCTGTCGGTGTCTCTGGTGGATGAGGGCTGTTACATTGTATCTTTGCTTGCTGTCAGTGTCTCGGGTGGATGAGGGTTGTTACATTGTATCTCTGCTTGCTCTCAGTGTCTCCGTCGGATGAGGGTTGTTACATTGTATCTCTGCTTGATGTCAGCGTCTCGGGCGGATGAGGCTTGTTACATTGTATCTCTGCTTGCTGTCAGTGTCTCGGGTTGATGAGGGCTGTTACATTGTATCTCTGCTTGCTGTCAATGTCTCGGGTGGATGAGGGCTGTTACATTGTATCTCTGCTTGCTGTCAGCTATGAGGGCTGTTACATTGTATCTCTGCTTGCTGTCAGCGTCTCAGGCGGATGAGGGCTGTTACATTGTATCTCTGCTTGCTGTCAGTGTCTCGGGTAAATGTGGGTTGTTACATTGTATCTCTGCTTGCTGTCAGTGTCTCGGGTGGATGAGGGCTGTTACATTGTATCTCTGCTTGCTGTCAGCGATGAGGGTTGTTACATTGTATCTCTGCTTGCTGTTAGCGTCTCGGGTGGATGAGGGCTGTTACATTGTATCTCTGCTTGCTGTCGGTGTCTCTGGTGGATGAGGGCTGCTACATTGTATCTCTGCTTGCTGTTAGCGTCTCGGGTGGATGAGGGCTGTTACATTGTATCTCTGCTTGCTGTCAGTGTCTCGGGCGGATGAGGGTTGTTACATTGTATCTCTGCTTGCTGTCAGTGTCTCGGGCGGATGAGGGCTGTTACATTGTATTTCTGCTTGCTGTCGGTGTCTCGGGCTGATGAGGGCTGTTACATTGTATCTCTGCTTGCTGTCAGTGTCTCGGGCGGATGAGGGTTGTTACATTGTATCTCTGCTTGCTGTCAGCATCTCTTGAGGATGAGGGTTGTTACATTGTATCTCTGCTTGCTGTCAGCGTCTCTGGAGGATGAGGGTTGTTACATTGTATCTCTGCTTGCTGTCAGCATCTCGGGCGGATGAGGGTTGTTACATTTTATCTCTGCTTGCTGTCAGTGTCTCGGGCGGATGAGGGTTGTTACATTGTATCTCTGCTTGCTGTCAGCGTCTCGGGCGGATGAGGGTTGTTACATTGTATCTCTGCTTGCTGTCAGCGTCTCGGGTGGATGAGGGTTGTTACATTTTATCTCTGCTTGCTGTCAGTGTCTCGGGCGGATGAGGGTTGTTACATTGTGTCTCTGCTTGCTGTCAGTGTCTCGGGTAGATGAGGGCTGTTACATTGTATCTCTGCTTGCTGTCAGTGTCTCGGGTGGATGAGGGTTGTTACATTGTATCTCTGCTTGCTGTCAGTGTCTCGGGTGGATGAGGGTTGTTACATTGTATCTCTGCTTGCTGTCAGTGTCTCGGGCGGATGAGGGTTGTTACATTGTATCTCTGCTTGCTGTCAGTGTCTCGGGTAGATGAGGGTTGTTACATTTTATCTCTGCTTGCTGTCAGTGTCTCGGGTGGATGAGGGTTGTTACATTTTATCTCTGCTTGCTGTCAGTGTCTCGGGGGGATGAGGGTTGTTACATTGTATCTCTGCTTGCTGTCATTGTCTCGGGTGGATGATGGTTGTTACATTTTATCTCTGCTTGCTGTCAGTGTCTCGGGTGGATGAGGGTTGTTACATTGTATCTTTGCTTGCTGTCAATCTCTCGGGGATGAGGGTTGTTACATTGTATCTCTGCTTGCTGTCGGTGTCTCGGGCGGATGAGGGCTGTTACATTGTATCTCTGCTTGCTGTCAGTGTCTCTGGTGGATGAGGGCTGTTACATTGTATCTCTGCTTGCTGTCAGCGTCTCGGGTGGATGAGGGTTGTTACATTGTATCTCTGCTTGCTGTCAGTGTCTCGGGTGGATGAGGGTTGTTACATTGTATCTCTGCTTGCTGTCAGTGTCTCGGGCGGATGAGGGCTGTTACATTGTATTTCTGCTTGCTGTCGGTGTCTCGGGCGGATGAGGGCTGTTACATTGTATCTCTGCTTGCTGTCGGTGTCTCTGGTGGATGAGGGCTGTTACATTGTATCTCTGCTTGCTGTCAGTGTCTCGGGTGGATGAGGGTTGTTACATTGTGTCTCTGCTTGCTGTCAGTGTCTCGGGCGGATGAGGGTTGTTACATTGTATCTCTGCTTGATGTCAGCGTCTCGGGCGGATGAGGGTTGTTACATTGTATCTCTGCTTGCTGTCAGTGTCTCGGGTTGATGAGGGCTGTTACATTGTATCTCTGCTTGCTGTCAGTGTCTCGGGTGGATGAGGGTTGTTACATTGTATCTCTGCTTGCTGTCGGTGTCTCGGGCGGACGAGGGTTGTTACATTGTATCTCTGCTTGCTGACAGCATCTCGGTGGATGAGGGTTGTTACATTGTATCTCTGCTTGCTGTCAGCGTCTCGGGCGGATGAGGGTTGTTACATTGTATTTCTGCTTGCTGTCGGTGTCTCGAGTTGAGGAGGGCTGTTACATTGTATCTCTGCTTGCTGTCAGTGTCTCGGGTGGATGAGGGTTGTTACATTGTATCTCTGCTTGCTGTCAGTGTCTCGGGTGGATGAGGGTTGTTACATTGTATCTTTGCTTGCTGTCAATGTCTCGGGGATGAGGGTTGTTACATTGTATCTCTGCTTGCTGTCGGTGTCTCGGGCGGATGAGGGTTGTTACATTGTATCTCTGCTTGCTGTCGGTGTCTCTGGTGGATGAGGGCTGTTACATTGTATCTCTGCTTGCTGTCAGCGTCTCGGGTGGATGAGGGTTGTTACATTGTATCTCTGCTTGCTGTCAGTGTCTCGGGTGGATGAGGGTTGTTACATTGTATCTCTGCTTGCTGTCAGTGTCTCGGGCGGATGAGGGTTGTTACATTGTATCTCTGCTTGCTGTCGGTGTCTCGGGTTGATGAGGGCTGTTACATTGTATCTCTGCTTGCTGTCAGTGTCTCGGGTGGATGAGGGTTGTTACATTGTATCTCTGCTTGCTGTCAGCGTCTCAGGCGGATGAGGATTGTTACATTGTATCTCTGCTTGCTGTCAGTGTCTCGGGTTGATGAGGGCTGTTACATTGTATCTCTGCTTGCTGTCAGTGTCTCGTGTGGATGAGGGTTGTTACATTGTATCTCTGCTTGCTGTCAGTGTCTCGGGTGGATGAGGGTTGTTACATTGTGTCTCTGCTTGCTGTCAATGTCTCGGGGATGAGGGTTGTTACATTGTATCTCTGCTTGCTGTCGGTGTCTCGGGCGGATTAGGGCTGTTACATTGTATCTCTGCTTGCTGTCGGTGTCTCTGGTGGATGAGGGCTGTTACATTGTATCTCTGCTTGCTGTCAGCGTCTCGGGTGGATGAGGGTTGTTACATTGTATCTCTGCTTGCTGTCAGTGTCTCGGGTGGATGAAGGTTGTTACATTGTATCTCTGCTTGCTGTCAGTGTCTCGGGCGGATGAGGGCTGTTACATTGTATTTCTGCTTGCTGTCGGTGTCTCGGGCGGATGAGGGCTGTTACATTGTATCTCTGCTTGCTGTCAGTGTCTCGGGCGGATGAGGGTTGTTGCATTGTATCTCTGCTTGCTGTCAGCGTCTCTGGAGGATGAGGGTTGTTGCATTGTATCTCTGCTTGCTGTCAGCGTCTCTGGAGGATGAGGGTTGTTACATTGTATCTCTGCTTGCTGTCAGCATCTCGGGCGGATGAGGGTTGTTACATTTTATCTCTGCTTGCTGTCAGTGTCTCGGGCGGATGAGGGTTGTTACATTGTATCTCTGCTTGATGTCAGCGTCTCGGGCGGATGAGGGTTGTTACATTGTATCTCTGCTTGCTGTCAGCGTCTCGGGTGGATGAGGGTTGTTACATTTTATCTCTGCTTGCTGTCAGTGTCTCGGGCGGATGAGGGTTGTTACATTGTGTCTCTGCTTGCTGTCAGTGTCTCGGGTAGATGAGGGCTGTTACATTGTATCTCTGCTTGCTGTCAGTGTCTCGGGTGGATGAGGGTTGTTACATTGTATCTCTGCTTGCTGTCAGTGTCTCGGGTGGATGAGGGTTGTTACATTGTATCTCTGCTTGCTGTCAGTGTCTCGGGCGGATGAGGGTTGTTACATTGTGTCTCTGCTTGCTGTCAGCGTCTCGGGAGGATGAGGGCTGTTACATTGTATCTCTGCTTGCTGTCAGTGTCTCGGGTGGATGAGGGTTGTTACTTTGTATCTCTGCTTGCTGTCAGTGTCTCGGGCAGATGAGGGTTGTTACATTGTATCTCTGCTTGCTGTCAGTGTCTCGGGTGGATGAGGGTTGTTACATTTTATCTCTGTTTGCTGTCAGTGTCTCGGGTGGATGAGGGTTGTTACATTGTATCTCTGCTTGCTGTCAGCGTCTCGGGCAGATGAGGGTTGTTACATTGTATCTCTGCTTGCTGTCAGTGTCTCGGGTAGATGAGGGTTGTTACATTTTATCTCTGCTTGCTGTCAGTGTCTCGGGTGGATGAGGGTTGTTACATTTTATCTCTGCTTGCTGTCAGTGTCTCGGGTGGATGAGGGTTGTTACATTGTATCTCTGCTTGCTGTCAGTGTCTCGGGTGGATGAGGGTTGTTACATTTTATCTCTGCTTGCTGTCAATGTCTCGGGGGATGAAGGCTGTTACATTGTATCTCTGCTTTCTGTCAGTGTCTCGGGCGGATGAGGGCTGTTACATTGTATCTCTGCTTGCTGTCAGCGTCTCGGGCGGATGAGGGCTGTTACATTGTATCTCTGCTTGCTGTCAGTGTCTCGGGTAAATGTGGGTTGTTACATTGTATCTCTGCTTGCTGTCAGTGTCTCGGGTGGATGAGGGCTGTTACATTGTATCTCTGCTTGCTGTCAGCGATGAGGGTTGTTACATTGTATCTCTGCTTGCTGTCAGTGTCTCGGGTGGATGAGGGCTGTTACATTGTATCTCTGCTTGCTGTCAGTGTCTCGGGTGGATGAGGGTTGTTACATTGTATCTCTGCTTGCTGTCAGTGTCTCGGGTGGATGAGGGTTGTTACATTGTATCTTTGCTTGCTGTCAATCTCTCGGGGATGAGGGTTGTTACATTGTATCTCTGCTTGCTGTCGGTGTCTCGGGCGGATGAGGGCTGTTACATTGTATCTCTGCTTGCTGTCAGTGTCTCTGGTGGATGAGGGCTGTTACATTGTATCTCTGCTTGCTGTCAGCGTCTCGGGTGGATGAGGGTTGTTACATTGTATCTCTGCTTGCTGTCAGTGTCTCGGGTGGATGAGGGTTGTTACATTGTATCTCTGCTTGCTGTCAGTGTCTCGGGCGGATGAGGGCTGTTACATTGTATTTCTGCTTGCTGTCGGTGTCTCGGGCGGATGAGGGCTGTTACATTGTATCTCTGCTTGCTGTCGGTGTCTCTGGTGGATGAGGGCTGTTACATTGTATCTTTGCTTGCTGTCAGTGTCTCGGGTGGATGAGGGTTGTTACATTGTATCTCTGCTTGCTCTCAGTGTCTCCGTCGGATGAGGGTTGTTACATTGTATCTCTGCTTGCTGTCAGTGTCTCGGGTTGATGAGGGCTGTTACATTGTATCTCTGCTTGCTGTCAATGTCTCGGGTGGATGAGGGCTGTTACATTGTATCTCTGCTTGCTGTCAGCTATGAGGGCTGTTACATTGTATCTCTGCTTGCTGTCAGCGTCTCAGGCGGATGAGGGCTGTTACATTGTATCTCTGCTTGCTGTCAGTGTCTCGGGTAAATGTGGGTTGTTACATTGTATCTCTGCTTGCTGTCAGTGTCTCGGGTGGATGAGGGCTGTTACATTGTATCTCTGCTTGCTGTCAGCGATGAGGGTTGTTACATTGTATCTCTGCTTGCTGTCAGTGTCTCGGGTGGATGAGGGTTGTTACATTGTATCTCTGCTTGCTGTCAGTGTCTCGGGTGGATGAGGGTTGTTACATTGTATCCCTGCTTGCTGTCAGTGTCTCGGGTGGATGAGGGTTGTTACATTGTATCTCTGCTTGCTGTCAGTGTCTCGGGTGGATGAGGGCTGTTACATTGTATCTCTGCTTGCTGTCAGTGTCTCGGGTGGATGAGGGTTGTTACATTGTATCTCTGCTTGCTGTCAGTGTCTCGGGTGGATGAGGGTTGTTACATTGTATCTTTGCTTGCTGTCAATCTCTCGGGGATGAGGGTTGTTACATTGTATCTCTGCTTGCTGTCGGTGTCTCGGGCGGATGAGGGCTGTTACATTGTATCTCTGCTTGCTGTCAGTGTCTCTGGTGGATGAGGGCTGTTACATTGTATCTCTGCTTGCTGTCAGCGTCTCGGGTGGATGAGGGTTGTTACATTGTATCTCTGCTTGCTGTCAGTGTCTCGGGTGGATGAGGGTTGTTACATTGTATCTCTGCTTGCTGTCAGTGTCTCGGGCGGATGAGGGCTGTTACATTGTATTTCTGCTTGCTGTCGGTGTCTCGGGCGGATGAGGGCTGTTACATTGTATCTCTGCTTGCTGTCGGTGTCTCTGGTGGATGAGGGCTGTTACATTGTATCTCTGCTTGCTGTCAGTGTCTCGGGTGGATGAGGGTTGTTACATTGTATCTCTGCTTGCTGTCAGTGTCTCGGTCGGATGAGGGTTGTTACATTGTATCTCTGCTTGATGTCAGCGTCTCGGGCGGATGAGGGTTGTTACATTGTATCTCTGCTTGCTGTCAGTGTCTCGGGTTGATGAGGGCTGTTACATTGTATCTCTGCTTGCTGTCAGTGTCTCGGGTGGATGAGGGTTGTTACATTGTATCTCTGCTTGCTGTCGGTGTCTCGGGCGGATGAGGGTTGTTACATTGTATCTCTGCTTGCTGACAGCATCTCGGTGGATGAGGGTTGCTACATTGTATCTCTGCTTGCTGTCAGCGTCTCGGGCGGATGAGGGTTGTTACATTGTATTTCTGCTTGCTGTCGGTGTCTCGGGTTGATGAGGGCTGTTACATTGTATCTCTGCTTGCTGTCAGTGTCTCGGGTGGATGAGGGTTGTTACATTGTATCTCTGCTTGCTGTCAGTGTCTCGGGTGGATGAGGGTTGTTACATTGTATCTTTGCTTGCTGTCAATGTCTCGGGGATGAGGGTTGTTACATTGTATCTCTGCTTGCTGTCGGTGTCTTGGGCGGATGAGGGCTGTTACATTGTATCTCTGCTTGCTGTCGGTGTCTCTGGTGGATGAGGGCTGTTACATTGTATCTCTGCTTGCTGTCAGCGTCTCGGGTGGATGAGGGTTGTTACAATGTATCTCTGCTTGCTGTCAGTGTCTCGGGTGGATGAGGGCTGTTACATTGTATTTCTGCTTGCTGTCAGTGTCTCGGGTGGATGAGGGTTGTTACATTGTATCTCTGCTTGCTGTCAGTGTCTCGGGTGGATGAGGGCTGTTACATTGTATCTCTGCTTGCTGTCGGTGTCTCTGGTGGATGAGGGCTGTTACATTGTATCTCTGCTTGCTGTCAGTGTCTCGGGTGGATGAGGGTTGTTACATTGTATTTCTGCTTGCTGTCAGTGTCTCGGGCGGATGAGGGCTGTTACATTGTATCTCTGCTTGCTGTCGGTGTCTCTGGTGGATGAGGGCTGTTACATTGTATCTCTGCTTGCTGTCAGTGTCTCGGGTGGATGAGGGTTGTTACATTGTATCTCTGCTTGCTGTCAGTGTCTCGGGCGGATGAGGGTTGTTACATTGTATCTCTGCTTGCTGTCAGCGTCTCGGGCGGATGAGGGTTGTTACATTGTATCTCTGCTTGCTGTCAGTGTCTCGGGTTGATGAGGGCTGTTACATTGTATCTCTGCTTGCTGTCAGTGTCTCGGGTGGATGAGGGTTGTTACATTGTATCTCTGCTTGCTGTCAGTGTCTCGGGTGGATGAGGGTTGTTACATTGTATCTCTGCTTGCTGTCAATGTCTCGGGGATGAGGGTTGTTACATTGTATCTCTGCTTGCTGTCGGTGTCTCGGGCGGATGAGGGCTGTTACATTGTATCTCTGCTTGCTGTCGGTGTCTCTGGTGGATGAGGGCTGTTACATTGTATCTTTGCTTGCTGTCAGCGTCTCGGGTGGATGAGGGTTGTTACATTGTATCTCTGCTTGCTGTCAGTGTCTCGGGTGGATGAGGGTTGTTACATTGTATCTCTGCTTGCTGTCAGTGTCTCGGGCGGATGAGGGCTGTTACATTGTATTTCTGCTTGCTGTCGGTGTCTCGGGCGGATGAGGGCTGTTACATTGTATCTCTGCTTGCTGTCAGTGTCTCGGGCGGATGAGGGTTGTTACATTGTATCTCTGCTTGCTGTCAGTGTCTCGGGCGGATGAGGGTTGTTACATTGTATCTCTGCTTGCTGTCAGCGTCTCTGGAGGATTAGGGTTGTTGCATTGTATCTCTGCTTGCTGTCAGCGTCTCTGGAGGATGAGGGTTGTTACATTGTATCTCTGCTTGCTGTCAGCATCTCGGGCGGATGAGGGTTGTTACATTTTATCTCTGCTTGCTGTCAGTGTCTCGGGCGGATGAGGGTTGTTACATTGTATCTCTGCTTGCTGTCAGCATCTCGGGCGGGTGAGGGTTGTTACATTGTATCTCTGCTTGCTGTCAGCGTCTCGGGTGGATGAGGGTTGTTACATTTTATCTCTGCTTGCTGTCAGTGTCTCGGGCGGATGAGGGTTGTTACATTGTGTCTCTGCTTGCTGTCAGTGTCTCGGGTAGATGAGGGTTTTTACATTGTATCTCTGCTTGCTGTCAGTGTCTCGGGTGGATGAGGGCTGTTACATTGTATCTCTGCTTGCTGTCAGTGTCTCGGGTGGATGAGGGTTGTTACATTGTATCTCTGCTTGCTGTCAGTGTCTCGGGTGGATGAGGGTTGTTACATTGTATCTCTGCTTGCTGTCAGTGTCTCGGGCGGATGAGGGTTGTTACATTGTATCTCTGCTTGCTGTCTGTGTCTCGGGTGGATGAGGGTTGTTACATTGTATCTCTGCTTGCTGTCAGTGTCTCGGGTGGATGAGGGTTGTTACATTTTATCTCTGCTTGCTGTCAGTGTCTCGGGTGGATGAGGGTTGTTACATTGTATCTCTGCTTGCTGTCAGTGTCTCGGGTGGATGAGGGCTGTTACATTGTATCTCTGCTTGCTGTCAATGTCTCGGGGGATGAGGGCTGTTACATTGTATCTCTGCTTGCTGTCAGCGTCTCGGGTGGATGAGGGTTGTTACATTGTATCTCTGCTTGCTGTCAGTGTCTCGGGTGGATGAGGGTTGTTACATTGTATCTCTGCTTGCTGTCAGTGTCTCGGGTGGATGAGGGTTGTTACATTTTATCTCTGCTTGCTGTCAGTGTCTCGGGTGGATGAGGGTTGTTACATTGTATCTCTGCTTGCTGTCAGTGTCTCGGGTGGATGAGGGCTGTTACATTGTATCTCTGCTTGCTGTCAATGTCTCGGGGGATGAGGGCTGTTACATTGTATCTCTGCTTGCTGTCAGCCTATCGGGTGGATGAGGGCTGTTACATTGTATCTCTGTTTGCTGTCAGTGTCTCGGGTGGATGAGGGTTGTTACATTGTATCTCTGCTTGCTGTCAGCGTCTCGGGAGGATGAGGGCTGTTACATTGTATCTCTGCTTGCTGTCAGTGTCTCGGGTGGATGAGGGTTGTTACATTGTATCTCTGCTTGCTGTCAGTGTCTCGGGCAGATGAGGGTTGTTACATTGTATCTCTGCTTGCTGTCAGTGTCTCGGGTGGATGAGGGTTGTTACATTTTATCTCTGCTTGCTTTCAGTGTCTCGGGCGGATGAGGGTTGTTACATTGTATTTCTGCTTGCTGTCAGCGTCTCGGGCGGATGAGGGCTGTTACATTGTATCTCTGCTTGCTGTCAATGTCTCGGGGGATGAGGGCTGTTACATTGTATCTCTGCTTGCTGTCAGCGTCTCGGGCGGATGAGGGCTGTTACATTGTATCTCTGCTTGCTGTCAGTGTCTCGGGCGGATGAGGGCTGTTACATTGTATCTCTGCTTGCTGTCAATGTCTCGGGGGATGAGGGCTGTTACATTGTATCTCTGCTTGTTGTCAGTGTCTTGGGCGGATGAGGGTTGTTACATTGTATCTCTGCTTGCTGTCAGCGTCTCGGGCAGATGAGGGTTGTTACATTGTATCTCTGCTTGCTGTCAGTATCTCGGGTAGATGAGGGTTGTTACATTGTATCTCTGCTTGCTGTCAGTGTCTCGGGTGGATGAGGATTGTTACATTGTATCTCTGCTTGCTTTCAGTGTCTCGGGCGGATGAGGGTTGTTACATTGTATTTCTGCTTGCTGTCAGCGTCTCGGGTAGATGTGGGTTGTTACATTGTATCTCTGCTTGCTGTCAGTGTCTCGGGTGGATGAGGATTGTTACATTGTATCTCTGCTTGCTTTCAGTGTCTCGGGCGGATGAGGGTTGTTACATTGTATCTCTGCTTGCTGTCAGCGTCTCGGGTAGATGTGGGTTGTTACATTGTATCTCTGCTTGCTGTCAGTATCTCGGGTAGATGAGGGTTGTTACATTGTATCTCTGCTTGCTGTCAGTGTCTCGGGTGGATGAGGATTGTTACATTGTATCTCTGCTTGCTTTCAGTGTCTCGGGCGGATGAGGGTTGTTACATTGTATTTCTGCTTGCTGTCAGCGTCTCGGGCGGATGAGGGCTGTTACATTGTATCTCTGCTTGCTGTCAATGTCTCGGGGGATGAGGGCTGTTACATTGTATCTCTGCTTGCTGTCAGCGTCTCGGGCGGATGAGGGCTGTTACATTGTATCTCTGCTTGCTGTCAGTGTCTCGGGCGGATGAGGGCTGTTACATTGTATCTCTGCTTGCTGTCAATGTCTCGGGGGATGAGGGCTGTTACATTGTATCTCTGCTTGTTGTCAGTGTCTTGGGCGGATGAGGGTTGTTACATTGTATCTCTGCTTGCTGTCAGCGTCTCGGGCAGATGAGGGTTGTTACATTGTATTTCTGCTTGCTGTCGGTGTCTCGGGTTGATGAGGGTTGTTACATTGTATCTCTGCTTGCTGTCAGTGTCTCTGGTGGATGAGGGTTGTTACATTGTATCTCTGCTTGCTGTCAGCGATGAGGGTTGTTACATTGTATCTCTGCTTGCTGTCAGTGTCTCGGGTGGATGAGGGCTGTTACATTGTATCTCTGCTTGCTGTCAGTGTCTCGGGTGGATGAGGGTTGTTACATTGTATCTCTGCTTGCTGTCAGTGTTTCGGGTGGATGAGGGTTGTTACATTGTATCTTTGCTTGCTGTCAATGTCTCGGGGATGAGGGTTGTTACATTGTATCTCTGCTTGCTGTCGGTGTCTCGGGCGGATGAGGGCTGTTACATTGTATCTCTGCTTGCTGTCGGTGTCTCTGGTGGATGAGGGCTGTTACATTGTATCTCTGCTTGCTGTCAGCGTCTCTGGTGGATGAGGGTTGTTACATTGTATCTCTGCTTGCTGTCAGTGTCTCGGGTGGATGAGGGTTGTTACATTGTATCTCTGCTTGCTGTCAGTGTCTCGGGCGGATGAGGGCTGTTACATTGTATTTCTGCTTGCTGTCGGTGTCTCGGGCGGATGAGGGCTGTTACATTGTATCTCTGCTTGCTGTCGGTGTCTCTGGTGGATGAGGGCTGTTACATTGTATCTCTGCTTGCTGTCAGTGTCTCGGGTGGATGAGGGTTGTTACATTGTATCTCTGCTTGCTGTCAGTGTCTCGGGCGGATGAGGGTTGTTACATTGTATCTCTGCTTGCTGTCAGCGTCTCGGGCGGATGAGTGTTGTTACATTGTATCTCTGCTTGCTGTCAGTGTCTCGGGCGGATGAGGGTTGTTACATTGTATCTCTGCTTGCTGTCAGCGTCTCGGGCGGATGAGGGTTGTTACATTGTATCTCTGCTTGCTGTCAGTGTCTCGGGTTGATGAGGGCTGTTACATTGTATCTCTGCTTGCTGTCAGTGTCTCGGGTGGATGAGGGTTGTTACATTGTATCTCTGCTTGCTGTCAGTGTCTCGGGTGGATGAGGGTTGTTACATTGTATCTCTGCTTGCTGTCAATGTCTCGGGGATGAGGGTTGTTACATTGTATCTCTGCTTGCTGTCGGTGTCTCGGGCGGATGAGGGCTGTTACATTGTATCTCTGCTTGCTGTCGGTGTCTCTGGTGGATGAGGGCTGTTACATTGTATCTTTGCTTGCTGTCAGCGTCTCGGGTGGATGAGGGTTGTTACATTGTATCTCTGCTTGCTGTCAGTGTCTCGGGTGGATGAGGGTTGTTACATTGTATCTCTGCTTGCTGTCAGTGTCTCGGGCGGATGAGGGCTGTTACATTGTATTTCTGCTTGCTGTCGGTGTCTCGGGCGGATGAGGGCTGTTACATTGTATCTCTGCTTGCTGTCAGTGTCTCGGGCGGATGAGGGTTGTTACATTGTATCTCTGCTTGCTGTCAGTGTCTCGGGCGGATGAGGGTTGTTACATTGTATCTCTGCTTGCTGTCAGCGTCTCTGGAGGATTAGGGTTGTTGCATTGTATCTCTGCTTGCTGTCAGCGTCTCTGGAGGATGAGGGTTGTTACATTGTATCTCTGCTTGCTGTCAGCATCTCGGGCGGATGAGGGTTGTTACATTTTATCTCTGCTTGCTGTCAGTGTCTCGGGCGGATGAGGGTTGTTACATTGTATCTCTGCTTGCTGTCAGCATCTCGGGCGGGTGAGGGTTGTTACATTGTATCTCTGCTTGCTGTCAGCGTCTCGGGTGGATGAGGGTTGTTACATTTTATCTCTGCTTGCTGTCAGTGTCTCGGGCGGATGAGGGTTGTTACATTGTGTCTCTGCTTGCTGTCAGTGTCTCGGGTAGATGAGGGTTTTTACATTGTATCTCTGCTTGCTGTCAGTGTCTCGGGTGGATGAGGGCTGTTACATTGTATCTCTGCTTGCTGTCAGTGTCTCGGGTGGATGAGGGTTGTTACATTGTATCTCTGCTTGCTGTCAGTGTCTCGGGTGGATGAGGGTTGTTACATTGTATCTCTGCTTGCTGTCAGTGTCTCGGGCGGATGAGGGTTGTTACATTGTATCTCTGCTTGCTGTCTGTGTCTCGGGTGGATGAGGGTTGTTACATTGTATCTCTGCTTGCTGTCAGTGTCTCGGGTGGATGAGGGTTGTTACATTTTATCTCTGCTTGCTGTCAGTGTCTCGGGTGGATGAGGGTTGTTACATTGTATCTCTGCTTGCTGTCAGTGTCTCGGGTGGATGAGGGCTGTTACATTGTATCTCTGCTTGCTGTCAATGTCTCGGGGGATGAGGGCTGTTACATTGTATCTCTGCTTGCTGTCAGCGTCTCGGGTGGATGAGGGTTGTTACATTGTATCTCTGCTTGCTGTCAGTGTCTCGGGTGGATGAGGGTTGTTACATTGTATCTCTGCTTGCTGTCAGTGTCTCGGGTGGATGAGGGTTGTTACATTTTATCTCTGCTTGCTGTCAGTGTCTCGGGTGGATGAGGGTTGTTACATTGTATCTCTGCTTGCTGTCAGTGTCTCGGGTGGATGAGGGCTGTTACATTGTATCTCTGCTTGCTGTCAATGTCTCGGGGGATGAGGGCTGTTACATTGTATCTCTGCTTGCTGTCAGCCTATCGGGTGGATGAGGGCTGTTACATTGTATCTCTGTTTGCTGTCAGTGTCTCGGGTGGATGAGGGTTGTTACATTGTATCTCTGCTTGCTGTCAGCGTCTCGGGAGGATGAGGGCTGTTACATTGTATCTCTGCTTGCTGTCAGTGTCTCGGGTGGATGAGGGTTGTTACATTGTATCTCTGCTTGCTGTCAGTGTCTCGGGCAGATGAGGGTTGTTACATTGTATCTCTGCTTGCTGTCAGTGTCTCGGGTGGATGAGGGTTGTTACATTTTATCTCTGCTTGCTTTCAGTGTCTCGGGCGGATGAGGGTTGTTACATTGTATTTCTGCTTGCTGTCAGCGTCTCGGGCGGATGAGGGCTGTTACATTGTATCTCTGCTTGCTGTCAATGTCTCGGGGGATGAGGGCTGTTACATTGTATCTCTGCTTGCTGTCAGCGTCTCGGGCGGATGAGGGCTGTTACATTGTATCTCTGCTTGCTGTCAGTGTCTCGGGCGGATGAGGGCTGTTACATTGTATCTCTGCTTGCTGTCAATGTCTCGGGGGATGAGGGCTGTTACATTGTATCTCTGCTTGTTGTCAGTGTCTTGGGCGGATGAGGGTTGTTACATTGTATCTCTGCTTGCTGTCAGCGTCTCGGGCAGATGAGGGTTGTTACATTGTATCTCTGCTTGCTGTCAGTATCTCGGGTAGATGAGGGTTGTTACATTGTATCTCTGCTTGCTGTCAGTGTCTCGGGTGGATGAGGATTGTTACATTGTATCTCTGCTTGCTTTCAGTGTCTCGGGCGGATGAGGGTTGTTACATTGTATTTCTGCTTGCTGTCAGCGTCTCGGGTAGATGTGGGTTGTTACATTGTATCTCTGCTTGCTGTCAGTGTCTCGGGTGGATGAGGATTGTTACATTGTATCTCTGCTTGCTTTCAGTGTCTCGGGCGGATGAGGGTTGTTACATTGTATCTCTGCTTGCTGTCAGCGTCTCGGGTAGATGTGGGTTGTTACATTGTATCTCTGCTTGCTGTCAGTATCTCGGGTAGATGAGGGTTGTTACATTGTATCTCTGCTTGCTGTCAGTGTCTCGGGTGGATGAGGATTGTTACATTGTATCTCTGCTTGCTTTCAGTGTCTCGGGCGGATGAGGGTTGTTACATTGTATTTCTGCTTGCTGTCAGCGTCTCGGGCGGATGAGGGCTGTTACATTGTATCTCTGCTTGCTGTCAATGTCTCGGGGGATGAGGGCTGTTACATTGTATCTCTGCTTGCTGTCAGCGTCTCGGGCGGATGAGGGCTGTTACATTGTATCTCTGCTTGCTGTCAGTGTCTCGGGCGGATGAGGGCTGTTACATTGTATCTCTGCTTGCTGTCAATGTCTCGGGGGATGAGGGCTGTTACATTGTATCTCTGCTTGTTGTCAGTGTCTTGGGCGGATGAGGGTTGTTACATTGTATCTCTGCTTGCTGTCAGCGTCTCGGGCAGATGAGGGTTGTTACATTGTATTTCTGCTTGCTGTCGGTGTCTCGGGTTGATGAGGGTTGTTACATTGTATCTCTGCTTGCTGTCAGTGTCTCTGGTGGATGAGGGTTGTTACATTGTATCTCTGCTTGCTGTCAGCGATGAGGGTTGTTACATTGTATCTCTGCTTGCTGTCAGTGTCTCGGGTGGATGAGGGCTGTTACATTGTATCTCTGCTTGCTGTCAGTGTCTCGGGTGGATGAGGGTTGTTACATTGTATCTCTGCTTGCTGTCAGTGTTTCGGGTGGATGAGGGTTGTTACATTGTATCTTTGCTTGCTGTCAATGTCTCGGGGATGAGGGTTGTTACATTGTATCTCTGCTTGCTGTCGGTGTCTCGGGCGGATGAGGGCTGTTACATTGTATCTCTGCTTGCTGTCGGTGTCTCTGGTGGATGAGGGCTGTTACATTGTATCTCTGCTTGCTGTCAGCGTCTCTGGTGGATGAGGGTTGTTACATTGTATCTCTGCTTGCTGTCAGTGTCTCGGGTGGATGAGGGTTGTTACATTGTATCTCTGCTTGCTGTCAGTGTCTCGGGCGGATGAGGGCTGTTACATTGTATTTCTGCTTGCTGTCGGTGTCTCGGGCGGATGAGGGCTGTTACATTGTATCTCTGCTTGCTGTCGGTGTCTCTGGTGGATGAGGGCTGTTACATTGTATCTCTGCTTGCTGTCAGTGTCTCGGGTGGATGAGGGTTGTTACATTGTATCTCTGCTTGCTGTCAGTGTCTCGGGCGGATGAGGGTTGTTACATTGTATCTCTGCTTGCTGTCAGCGTCTCGGGCGGATGAGTGTTGTTACATTGTATCTCTGCTTGCTGTCAGTGTCTCGGGTTGATGAGGGCTGTTACATTGTATCTCTGCTTGCTGTCAGTGTCTCGGGTGGATGAGGGTTGTTACATTGTATCTCTGCTTGCTGTCGGTGTCTCGGGCGGATGAGGGCTGTTACATTGTATCTCTGCTTGCTGACAGCATCTCGGTGGATGAGGGTTGTTACATTGTATCTCTGCTTGCTGTCGGTGTCTCGGGTGGATGAGGGCTGTTACATTGTATTTCTGCTTGCTGTCGGTGTCTCGGGTGGATGAGGGCTGTTACATTGTATCTCTGCTTGCTGTCAGTGTCTCAGGTGGATGAGGGCTGTTACATTGTATCTCTGCTTGCTGTCGGTGTCTCGGTTAAATGTGGGTTGTTACATTGTATCTCTGCTTGCTGTCAGTGTCTCGGTTGGATAAGGGCTGTTACATTGTATCTCTGCTTGCTGTCAGTGTCTCGGGTAGATGAGGGTTGTTACATTGCATCTCTGCTTGCTGTCAGCGTCTCAGGTAGATGAGGGTTGTTACATTGTATCTCTGCTTGCTGTCAGTGTCTCGGGAGGATGAGGGTTGTTACATTGTATCTCTGCTTGCTGTCAGCGTCTCGGGCGGATGAGGGTTGTTACATTGTATCTCTGCTTGCTGTCAGCGTCTCGGGCGGATGAGGGCTGTTACATTGTATCTCTGCTTGCTGTCAGTGTCTCGGGTAGATGAGGGTTGTTACATTGTATCTCTGCTTGCTGTCAGTGTCTCGGGAGGATGAGGGTTGTTACATTGTATCTCTGCTTGCTGTCAGCGTCTCGGGCGGATGAGGGTTGTTACATTGTATCTCTGCTTGCTGTCAGCGTCTCGGGCGGATGAGGGTTGTTACATTGTATCTCTGCTTGCTGTCTGTGTCTCGGGCGGATGAGGGCTGTTACATTGTATCTCTGCTTGCTGTCGGTGTCTCTGGTGGATGAGGGTTGTTACATTGTATCTCTGCTTGCTGTCAGCGTCTCGGGTGGATGAGGGCTGTTACATTGTATCTCTGCTTACTGTCAGCGTCTCGGGTGGATGAGGGCTGTTACATTGTATCTCTGCTTGCTGTCAGCGTCTCAGGTGGATGAGGGCTGTTACATTGTATCTCTGCTTGCTGTCAGTGTCTCGGGTGGATGAGGGTTGTTACATTGTGTCTCTGCTTGTTGTCAGCATCTCGGGCAGATGAGGGTTGTTACATTGTATCTCTGCTTGCTGTCAATGTCTCGGGGGATGAGGGCTGTTACATTGTATTTCTGCTTGCTGTCGGTGTCTCATGTGGATGAGGGCTGTTACATTGTATCTCTGCTTGCTGTCAGTGTCTCGGGTGGATGAGGGCTGTTACATTGTATCTCTGCTTGCTGTCAATGTCTCGGGGGATGAGGGCTGTTACATTGTATCTCTGCTTGCTGTCAGTGTCTCGGGCGGATGAGGGCTGTTACATTGTATCTCTGCTTGCTGTCAGCGTCTCGGGCGGATGAGGGTTGTTACATTGTATCTCTGCTTGCTGTCAGTATCTCGGGTAAATGTGGGTTGTTACATTGTATCTCTGCTTGCTGTCAGTGTCTAGGGTGGATGAGGGCTGTTACATTGTATCTCTGCTTGCTGTCAGTGTCTCGGGTAGATGAGGGTTGTTACATTGTATCTCTTCTTGCTGTCAGCGTCTCGGGTGGATGAGGGTTGTTACATTGTATCTCTGCTTGCTGTCAATGTCTCGGGGGATGAGGGCTGTTACATTGTATTTCTGCTTGCTGTCGGTGTCTCAGGTGGATGAGGGCTGTTACATTGTATCTCTGCTTGCTGTCAGTGTCTCGGGTGGATGAGGGCTGTTACATTGTATCTCTGCTTGCTGTCAATGTCTCGGGGGATGAGGGCTGTTACATTGTATCTCTGCTTGCTGTCAGTGTCTCGGGCGGATGAGGGCTGTTACATTGTATCTCTGCTTGCTGTCAGCGTCTCGGGAGGATTTGGGTTGTTACATTGTATCTCTGCTTGCTGTCAGCGTCTCGGGTAAATGTGGGTTGTTACATTGTATCTCTGCTTGCTGTCAGTGTCTCGGGAGGATGAGAGTTGTTACATTGTATCTCTGCTTGCTGTCAGCGTCTCGGGCGGATGAGGGCTGTTACATTGTATCTCTACTTGCTGTCAGTGTCTCGGGTAGATGAAGGTTGTTACATTGTATCTCTGCTTGCTGTCAGTGTCTCGGGCGGATGTGGGTTGTTACATTGTATCTCTGCTTGCTGTCAATGTCTCGGGGGATGAGGGCTGTTACATTGTATCTCTGCTTGCTGTCAATGTCTCGGGTGGATGAGGGCTGTTACATTGTATCTCTGCTTGCTGTCAATGTCTCGGAGGATGAGGGCTGTTACATTGTATCTCTGCTTGCTGTCAGTGTCTCGGGTGGATGAGGGCTGTTACATTGTATCTCTGCTTGCTGTCAATGTCTCGGGGGATGAGGGCTGTTACATTGTATCTCTGCTTGCTGTCAGTGTCTCGGGCGGATGAGGGCTGTTACATTGTATCTCTGCTTGCTGTCAGTGTCTCGGGCGGATGAGGGCTGTTACATTGTATCTCTGCTTGCTGTCAGTATCTCGGGTAAATGTGGGTTGTTACATTGTATCTCTGCTTGCTGTCAGTGTCTCGGGTGGATGAGGGCTGTTACATTGTATCTCTGCTTGCTGTCAGTTTCTCGGGTAGATGAGGGTTGTTACATTGTATCTCTGCTTGCTGTCGGTGTCTCGGGCAGATGAGGGTTGTTACATTGTATCTCTGCTTGCTGTCGGTGTCTCGGGCGGATGTGGGTTGTTACATTGTATCTCTGCTTGCTGTCAGTGTCTCGGGAGGATGAGGGTTGTTACATTGTATCTCTGCTTGCTGTCAGTGTCTCGGGTGGATGAGGGTTGTTACATTGTATCTCTGCTTGCTGTCAGTGTCTCGGGCAGATGAGGGTTGTTACATTGTATCTCTGCTTGCTGTCGGTGTCTCGGGCGGATGTGGGTTGTTACATTGTATCTCTGCTTGCTGTCAGTGTCTCGGGCAGATGAGGGTTGTTACATTGTATCTCTGCTTGCTGTCAGTGTCTCGGGAGGATGAGGGTTGTTACATTGTATCTCTGCTTGCTGTCAGCGTCTCGGGTGGATGAGGGCTGTTACATTGTATCTCTGCTTGCTGTCAGTGTCTCGGGTAGATGAGGGTTGTTACATTGTATCTCTGCTTGCTGTCAGTGTCTCGGGAGGATGAGGGTTGTTACATTGTATCTCTGCTTGCTGTCAATGTCTCGGGGGATGAGGGCTGTTACATTGTATTTCTGCTTGCTGTCGGTGTCTCAGGTGGATGAGGGCTGTTCCATTGTATCTCTGCTTGCTGTCAGTGTCTCGGGTGGATGAGGGTTGTTACATTGTATCTCTGCTTGCTGTCAGTGTCTCCGGTGGATGAGGGCTGTTACATTGTATCTCTGCTTGCTGTCAATGTCTCGGGGGATGAGGGCTGTTACATTGTATCTCTGCTTGCTGTCAGTGTCTCGGGCGGATGAGGGCTGTTACATTGTATCTCTGCTTGCTGTCAGCGTCTCGGGCGGATGAGGGCTGTTACATTGTATCTCTGCTTGCTGTCAGTGTCTCGGGAGGATGAGGGTTGTTACATTGTATCTCTGCTTGCTGTCAGCGTCTCGGGCGGATGAGGGTTGTTACATTGTATCTCTGCTTGCTTTCAGCGTCTCGGGCGGATGAGGGCTGTTACATTGTATCTCTGCTTGCTGTCAGTGTCTCGGGTAGAAGAGGGTTGTTACATTGTATCTCTGCTTGCTGTCTGTGTCTCGGGCGGATGAGGGCTGTTACATTGTATCTCTGCTTGCTGTCGGTGTCTCTGGTGGATGAGGGTTGTTACATTGTATCTCTGCTTGCTGTCAGCGTCTCGGGTGGATGAGGGCTGTTACATTGTATCTCTGCTTACTGTCAGCGTCTCGGGTGGATGAGGGCTGTTACATTGTATCTCTGCTTGCTGTCAGCGTCTCAGGTGGATGAGGGCTGTTACATTGTATCTCTGCTTGCTGTCAGTGTCTCGGGTGGATGAGGGTTGTTACATTGTGTCTCTGCTTGTTGTCAGCATCTCGGGCAGATGAGGGTTGTTACATTGTATCTCTGCTTGCTGTCAGCGTCTCGGGTGGATGAGGGCTGTTACATTGTATCTCTGCTTGCTGTCAATGTCTCGGGGGATGAGGGCTGTTACATTGTATTTCTGCTTGCTGTCGGTGTCTCATGTGGATGAGGGCTGTTACATTGTATCTCTGCTTGCTGTCAGTGTCTCGGGTGGATGAGGGCTGTTACATTGTATCTCTGCTTGCTGTCAATGTCTCGGGGGATGAGGGCTGTTACATTGTATCTCTGCTTGCTGTCAGTGTCTCGGGCGGATGAGGGCTGTTACATTGTATCTCTGCTTGCTGTCAGCGTCTCGGGCGGATGAGGGTTGTTACATTGTATCTCTGCTTGCTGTCAGTATCTCGGGTAAATGTGGGTTGTTACATTGTATCTCTGCTTGTTGTCAGTGTCTCGGGAGGATGAGAGTTGTTACATTGTATCTCTGCTTGCTGTCAGCGTCTCGGGCGGATGAGGGCTGTTACATTGTATCTCTGCTTGCTGTCAGTGTCTCGGGTAGATGAAGGTTGTTACATTGTATCTCTGCTTGCTGTCAGTGTCTCGGGCGGATGAGGGCTGTTACATTGTATCTCTGCTTGCTGTCAGTGTCTCGGGCGGATGTGGGTTGTTACATTGTATCTCTGCTTGCTGTCAGCGTCTCGGGCAGATGAGGGTTGTTACATTGTATCTCTGCTTGCTTTCAGCGTCTCGGGAGGATGAGGGTTGTTACATTGTATCTCTGCTTGCTGTCAGCGTCTCGGGCGGATGAGGGTTGTTACATTGTATCTCTGCTTGCTGTCAGCGTCTCGGGTGGATGAGGGTTGTTACATTGTATCTCTGCTTGCTGTCAGTGTCTCGGGTAGATGAGGGTTGTTACATTGCATCTCTGCTTGCTGTCAGCGTCTCAGGTAGATGAGGGTTGTTACATTGTATCTCTGCTTGCTGTCAGTGTCTCGGGAGGATGAGGGTTGTTACATTGTATCTCTGCTTGCTGTCAGTGTCTCGGGAGGATAAGGGCTGTTACATTGTATCTCTGCTTGCTGTCAGCGTCTCGGGCGGATGAGGGTTGTTACATTGTATCTCTGCTTGCTGTCAGCGTCTTGGGCGGATGAGGGTTGTTACATTGTATCTCTGCTTGCTGTCAGTGTCTCGGGTAGATGAGGGTTGTTACATTGTATCTCTGCTTGCTGTCAGCGTTTTGGGCGGATGAGGGTTGTTACATTGTATCTCTGCTTGCTGTCTGTGTCTCTGTCGGATGAGGGTTGTTACATTGTATCTCTGCTTGCTGTCAGCGTCTCGGGTGGATGAGGGCTGTTACATTGTATCTCTGCTTGCTGTCAGCGTCTCGGGTGGATGAGGGCTGTTACATTGTATCTCTGCTTGCTGTCAGCGTCTCGGGTGGATGAGGGCTGTTACATTGTATCTCTGCTTGCTGTCAGTGTCTCGGGTGGATGAGGGTTGTTACATTGTGTCTCTGCTTGTTGTCAGCGTCTCGGGCGGATGAGGGTTGTTACATTGTATCTCTGCTTGCTGTCAATGTCTCGGGGGATGAGGGCTGTTACATTGTATCTCTGCTTGCTGTCAATGTCTCGGGTGGATGAGGGCTGTTACATTGTATCTCTGCTTGCTGTCAATGTCTCGGAGGATGAGGGCTGTTACATTGTATCTCTGCTTGCTGTCAGTGTCTCGGGTGGATGAGGGCTGTTACATTGTATCTCTGCTTGCTGTCAATGTCTCGGGGGATGAGGGCTGTTACATTGTATCTCTGCTTGCTGTCAGTGTCTCGGGCGGATGAGGGCTGTTACATTGTATCTCTGCTTGCTGTCAGTGTCTCGGGCGGATGAGGGCTGTTACATTGTATCTCTGCTTGCTGTCAGTATCTCGGGTAAATGTGGGTTGTTACATTGTATCTCTGCTTGCTGTCAGTGTCTCGGGTGGATGAGGGCTGTTACATTGTATCTCTGCTTGCTGTCAGTTTCTCGGGTAGATGAGGGTTGTTACATTGTATCTCTGCTTGCTGTCGGTGTCTCGGGCAGATGAGGGTTGTTACATTGTATCTCTGCTTGCTGTCAGTGTCTCGGGAGGATGAGGGTTGTTACATTGTATCTCTGCTTGCTGTCAGTGTCTCGGGTGGATGAGGGTTGTTACATTGTATCTCTGCTTGCTGTCAGTGTCTCGGGCAGATGAGGGTTGTTACATTGTATCTCTGCTTGCTGTCGGTGTCTCGGGCGGATGTGGGTTGTTACATTGTATCTCTGCTTGCTGTCAGTGTCTCGGGAGGATGAGGGTTGTTACATTGTATCTCTGCTTGCTGTCAGCGTCTCGGGTGGATGAGGGTTGTTACATTGTATCTCTGCTTGCTGTCAGCGTCTCGGGTGGATGAGGGTTGTTACATTGTATCTCTGCTTGCTGTCAGCGTCTCGGGTGGATGAGGGCTGTTACATTGTATTTCTGCTTGCTGTCAGTGTCTCGGGTAGATGAGGGTTGTTACATTGTATCGCTGCTTGCTGTCAGTGTCTCGGGAGGATGAGGGTTGTTACATTGTATCTCTGCTTGCTGTCAATGTCTCGGGGGATGAGGGCTGTTACATTGTATCTCTGCTTGCTGTCAGTGTCTCGGGCGGATGAGGGCTGTTACATTGTATCTCTGCTTGCTGTCAGCGTCTCGGGCGGATGAGGGCTGTTACATTGTATCTCTGCTTGCTGTCAGTATCTCGGGTAAATGTGGGTTGTTACATTGTATCTCTGCTTGCTGTCAGTGTCTCGGGTGGATGAGGGCTGTTACATTGTATCTCTGCTTGCTGTCAGTGTCTCGGCTAGATGAGGGTTGTTACATTGTATCTCTGCTTGCTGTCAGTGTCTCGGGAGGATGAGGGTTGTTACATTGTATCTCTGCTTGCTGTCAGCGTCTCGGGCGGATGAGGGCTGTTACATTGTATCTCTGCTTGCTGTCAGCGTCTCGGGCGGATGAGGGCTGTTACATTGTATCTCTGCTTGCTGTCAGTGTCTCGGGTAGATGAGGGTTGTTACATTGTATCTCTGCTTGCTGTCAGTGTCTCGGGTAGATGAGGGTTGTTACATTGTATCTCTGCTTGCTGTCAGTGTCTCGGGCGGATGTGGGTTGTTACATTGTATCTCTGCTTGCTGTCAGCGTCTCGGGCAGATGAGGGTTGTTACATTGTATCTCTGCTTGCTTTCAGCGTCTCGGGAGGATGAGGGTTGTTACATTGTATCTCTGCTTGCTGTCAGTGTCTCGGGAGGATGAGGGTTGTTACATTGTATCTCTGCTTGCTGTCAGCGTCTCGGGCGGATGAGGGTTGTTACATTGTATCTCTGCTTGCTGTCAGCGTCTCGGGTGGATGAGGGTTGTTACATTGTATCTCTGCTTGCTGTCAGTGTCTCGGGTGGATGAGGGCTGTTACATTGTATCTCTGCTTGCTGTCAGCGTCTCGGGTGGATGAGGGTTGTTACATTGTATCTCTGCTTGCTGTCAGTGTCTCGGGAGGATGAGGGTTGTTACATTGTATCTCTGCTTGCTGTCAATGTCTCGGGGGATGAGGGCTGTTACATTGTATTTCTGCTTGCTGTCGGTGTCTCAGGTGGATGAGGGCTGTTCCATTGTATCTCTGCTTGCTGTCAGTGTCTCGGGTGGATGAGGGTTGTTACATTGTATCTCTGCTTGCTGTCAGTGTCTCGGGTAGATGAGGGTTGTTACATTGTATCTCTGCTTGCTGTCAGTGTCTCCGGTGGATGAGGGCTGTTACATTGTATCTCTGCTTGCTGTCAATGTCTCGGGGGATGAGGGCTGTTACATTGTATCTCTGCTTGCTGTCAGCGTCTCGGGCGGATGAGGGCTGTTACATTGTATCTCTGCTTGCTGTCAGCGTCTCGGGCGGATGAGGGCTGTTACATTGTATCTCTGCTTGCTGTCAGTATCTCGGGTAAATGTGGGTTGTTACATTGTATCTCTGCTTGCTGTCAGTGTCTCGGGTGGATGAGGGTTGTTACATTGTATCTCTGCTTGCTGTCAGTGTCTCGGGAGGATGAGGGTTGTTACATTGTATCTCTGCTTGCTGTCAATGTCTCGGGGGATGAGGGCTGTTACATTGTATTTCTGCTTGCTGTCGGTGTCTCAGGTGGATGAGGGCTGTTCCATTGTATCTCTGCTTGCTGTCAGTGTCTCGGGTGGATGAGGGTTGTTACATTGTATCTCTGCTTGCTGTCAGTGTTTCGGGTAGATGAGGGTTGTTACATTGTATCTCTGCTTGCTGTCAGTGTCTCCGGTGGATGAGGGCTGTTACATTGTATCTCTGCTTGCTGTCAATGTCTCGGGGGATGAGGGCTGTTACATTGTATCTCTGCTTGCTGTCAGCGTCTCGGGCGGATGAGGGCTGTTACATTGTATCTCTGCTTGCTGTCAGCGTCTCGGGCGGATGAGGGCTGTTACATTGTATCTCTGCTTGCTGTCAGTATCTCGGGTAAATGTGGGTTGTTACATTGTATCTCTGCTTGCTGTCAGTGTCTCGGGCGGATGAGGGCTGTTACATTGTATCTCTGCTTGCTGTCAGCGTCTCGGGCGGATGAGGGCTGTTACATTGTATCTCTGCTTGCTGTCAGTATCTCGGGTAAATGTGGGTTGTTACATTGTATCTCTGCTTGCTGTCAGTGTCTCGGGTGGATGAGGGCTGTTACATTGTATCTCTGCTTGCTGTCAGTGTCTCGGGTAGATGAGGGTTGTTACATTGTATCTCTGCTTGCTGTCAGTGTCTCGGGAGGATGAGGGTTGTTACATTGTATCTCTGCTTGCTGTCAGCGTCTCGGGCGGATGAGGGCTGTTACATTGTATCTCTGCTTGCTGTCAGCGTCTCGGGCGGATGAGGGCTGTTACATTGTATCTCTGCTTGCTGTCAGTGTCTCGGGTAGATGAGGGTTGTTACATTGTATCTCTGCTTGCTGTCAGTGTCTCGGGTAGATGAGGGTTGTTACATTGTATCTCTGCTTGCTGTCAGCGTCTCGGGCGGATGTGGGTTGTTACATTGTATCTCTACTTGCTGTCAGCGTCTCGGGCAGATGAGGGTTGTTACATTGTATCTCTGCTTGCTTTCAGCGTCTCGGGAGGATGAGGGTTGTTACATTGTATCTCTGCTTGCTGTCAGTGTCTCGGGAGGATGAGGGTTGTTACATTGTATCTCTGCTTGCTGTCAGAGTCTCGGGCGGATGAGGGTTGTTACATTGTATCTCTGCTTGCTGTCAGCGTCTCGGGTGGATGAGGGTTGTTACATTGTATCTCTGCTTGCTGTCAGTGTCTCGGGAGGATGAGGGTTGTTACATTGTATCTCTGCTTGCTGTCAGCGTCTCAGGTGGATGAGGGTTGTTACATTGTATCTCTGCTTGCTGTCAGTGTCTCGGGCGGATGAGGGTTGTTACATTGTATCTCTGCTTGCTGTCAGCGTCTCGGGCAAATGAGGGCTGTTACATTGTATCTCTGCTTGCTGTCGGTGTCTCGGGTGGATGAGGGTTGTTACATTGTATCTCTGCTTGCTGTCAGTGTCTCGGGAGGATGAGGGTTGTTACATTGTATCTCTGCTTGCTGTCAGCGTCTCGGGTGGATGAGGGTTGTTACATTGTATCTCTGCTTGCTGTCAGCGTCTCGGGTGGATGAGGGTTGTTACATTGTATCTCTGCTTGCTGTCAGCGTCTCGGGTGGATGAGGGCTGTTACATTGTATTTCTGCTTGCTGTCAGTGTCTCGGGTAGATGAGGGTTGTTACATTGTATCGCTGCTTGCTGTCAGTGTCTCGGGAGGATGAGGGTTGTTACATTGTATCTCTGCTTGCTGTCAATGTCTCGGGGGATGAGGGCTGTTACATTGTATCTCTGCTTGCTGTCAGTGTCTCGGGCGGATGAGGGCTGTTACATTGTATCTCTGCTTGCTGTCAGCGTCTCGGGCGGATGAGGGCTGTTACATTGTATCTCTGCTTGCTGTCAGTATCTCGGGTAAATGTGGGTTGTTACATTGTATCTCTGCTTGCTGTCAGTGTCTCGGGTGGATGAGGGCTGTTACATTGTATCTCTGCTTGCTGTCAGTGTCTCGGCTAGATGAGGGTTGTTACATTGTATCTCTGCTTGCTGTCAGTGTCTCGGGAGGATGAGGGTTGTTACATTGTATCTCTGCTTGCTGTCAGCGTCTCGGGCGGATGAGGGCTGTTACATTGTATCTCTGCTTGCTGTCAGCGTCTCGGGCGGATGAGGGCTGTTACATTGTATCTCTGCTTGCTGTCAGTGTCTCGGGTAGATGAGGGTTGTTACATTGTATCTCTGCTTGCTGTCAGTGTCTCGGGTAGATGAGGGTTGTTACATTGTATCTCTGCTTGCTGTCAGTGTCTCGGGCGGATGTGGGTTGTTACATTGTATCTCTGCTTGCTGTCAGCGTCTCGGGCAGATGAGGGTTGTTACATTGTATCTCTGCTTGCTTTCAGCGTCTCGGGAGGATGAGGGTTGTTACATTGTATCTCTGCTTGCTGTCAGTGTCTCGGGAGGATGAGGGTTGTTACATTGTATCTCTGCTTGCTGTCAGCGTCTCGGGCGGATGAGGGTTGTTACATTGTATCTCTGCTTGCTGTCAGCGTCTCGGGTGGATGAGGGTTGTTACATTGTATCTCTGCTTGCTGTCAGTGTCTCGGGTGGATGAGGGCTGTTACATTGTATCTCTGCTTGCTGTCAGCGTCTCGGGTGGATGAGGGTTGTTACATTGTATCTCTGCTTGCTGTCAGTGTCTCGGGAGGATGAGGGTTGTTACATTGTATCTCTGCTTGCTGTCAATGTCTCGGGGGATGAGGGCTGTTACATTGTATTTCTGCTTGCTGTCGGTGTCTCAGGTGGATGAGGGCTGTTCCATTGTATCTCTGCTTGCTGTCAGTGTCTCGGGTGGATGAGGGTTGTTACATTGTATCTCTGCTTGCTGTCAGTGTCTCGGGTAGATGAGGGTTGTTACATTGTATCTCTGCTTGCTGTCAGTGTCTCCGGTGGATGAGGGCTGTTACATTGTATCTCTGCTTGCTGTCAATGTCTCGGGGGATGAGGGCTGTTACATTGTATCTCTGCTTGCTGTCAGCGTCTCGGGCGGATGAGGGCTGTTACATTGTATCTCTGCTTGCTGTCAGCGTCTCGGGCGGATGAGGGCTGTTACATTGTATCTCTGCTTGCTGTCAGTATCTCGGGTAAATGTGGGTTGTTACATTGTATCTCTGCTTGCTGTCAGTGTCTCGGGTGGATGAGGGTTGTTACATTGTATCTCTGCTTGCTGTCAGTGTCTCGGGAGGATGAGGGTTGTTACATTGTATCTCTGCTTGCTGTCAATGTCTCGGGGGATGAGGGCTGTTACATTGTATTTCTGCTTGCTGTCGGTGTCTCAGGTGGATGAGGGCTGTTCCATTGTATCTCTGCTTGCTGTCAGTGTCTCGGGTGGATGAGGGTTGTTACATTGTATCTCTGCTTGCTGTCAGTGTCTCGGGTAGATGAGGGTTGTTACATTGTATCTCTGCTTGCTGTCAGTGTCTCCGGTGGATGAGGGCTGTTACATTGTATCTCTGCTTGCTGTCAATGTCTCGGGGGATGAGGGCTGTTACATTGTATCTCTGCTTGCTGTCAGCGTCTCGGGCGGATGAGGGCTGTTACATTGTATCTCTGCTTGCTGTCAGCGTCTCGGGCGGATGAGGGCTGTTACATTGTATCTCTGCTTGCTGTCAGTATCTCGGGTAAATGTGGGTTGTTACATTGTATCTCTGCTTGCTGTCAGTGTCTCGGGCGGATGAGGGCTGTTACATTGTATCTCTGCTTGCTGTCAGCGTCTCGGGCGGATGAGGGCTGTTACATTGTATCTCTGCTTGCTGTCAGTATCTCGGGTAAATGTGGGTTGTTACATTGTATCTCTGCTTGCTGTCAGTGTCTCGGGTGGATGAGGGCTGTTACATTGTATCTCTGCTTGCTGTCAGTGTCTCGGGTAGATGAGGGTTGTTACATTGTATCTCTGCTTGCTGTCAGTGTCTCGGGAGGATGAGGGTTGTTACATTGTATCTCTGCTTGCTGTCAGCGTCTCGGGCGGATGAGGGCTGTTACATTGTATCTCTGCTTGCTGTCAGCGTCTCGGGCGGATGAGGGCTGTTACATTGTATCTCTGCTTGCTGTCAGTGTCTCGGGTAGATGAGGGTTGTTACATTGTATCTCTGCTTGCTGTCAGTGTCTCGGGTAGATGAGGGTTGTTACATTGTATCTCTGCTTGCTGTCAGCGTCTCGGGCGGATGTGGGTTGTTACATTGTATCTCTACTTGCTGTCAGCGTCTCGGGCAGATGAGGGTTGTTACATTGTATCTCTGCTTGCTTTCAGCGTCTCGGGAGGATGAGGGTTGTTACATTGTATCTCTGCTTGCTGTCAGTGTCTCGGGAGGATGAGGGTTGTTACATTGTATCTCTGCTTGCTGTCAGAGTCTCGGGCGGATGAGGGTTGTTACATTGTATCTCTGCTTGCTGTCAGCGTCTCGGGTGGATGAGGGTTGTTACATTGTATCTCTGCTTGCTGTCAGTGTCTCGGGAGGATGAGGGTTGTTACATTGTATCTCTGCTTGCTGTCAGCGTCTCGGGTGGATGAGGGTTGTTACATTGTATCTCTGCTTGCTGTCAGTGTCTCGGGCGGATGAGGGTTGTTACATTGTATCTCTGCTTGCTGTCAGCGTCTCGGGCAAATGAGGGCTGTTACATTGTATCTCTGCTTGCTGTCGGTGTCTCGGGTGGATGAGGGTTGTTACATTGTATCTCTGCTGGCTGTCAGTGTCTCGGGCGGATGTGGGTTGTTACGTTGTATCTCTGCTTGCTGTCATTGTCTCGGGTGGATGAGGGTTGTTACATTGTATCTCTGTTTGCTGTCAGTGTCTCGGGCAGATGAGGGCTGTTACATTGTATCTCTGCTTGCTGTCAGTGCCTCGGGTGGATGAGGGTTGTTACATTGTATCTCTGCTTGCTGTCAGTGTCTCGGGCGGATGAGGGCTGTTACATTGTATCTCTGTTTGCTGTCAGTGTCTCGGGTGGATGAGGGTTGTTGCATTGTATCTCTGCTTGCTGTCTGTGTCTCGGGCAGATGAGGGTTGTTACATTGTATCTCTGCTTGCTGTCAGTGTCTCGGGCGGATGAGGGTTGTTACATTGTGTCTCTGCTTGCTGTCGGTGTCTCGGGCAGATGACGGCTGTTACATTGTATCTCTGCTTGCTGTCAGCGTCTCGGGCAGATGAGGGTTGTTACATTGTATCTCTGCTTGCTGTCAGTGTCTCGGGTAGATGAGGGTTGTTACATTGTATCTCTGCTTGCTGTCGGTGTCTCGGGCAGATGAGGGCTGTTACATTTTATCTCTGCTTGCTGTCAGTGTCTCGGGCGGGTGAGGGTTGTTACATTGTATCTCTGCTTGCTGTCAGCGTCTCGGGGGGATGAGGGTTGTTACATTGTATCTCTGCTTGCTGTCAGCGTCTCGGGGGGATGAGGGTTGTTACATTGTATCTCTGCTTGCTGTCAGCGTCTCGCGCGGATGAGGGTTGTTACGTTGTATCTCTGCTTGCTGTCTGTTTCTCGGGTAGATGAGGGTTGTTACATTGTATCTCTGCTTGCTATCAGTGTCTTGGGCGGATGAGGGTTGTTACATTGTATCTCTGCTTGCTATCAGTGTCTTGGGCGGATGAGGGTTGTTACATTGTATCTCTGCTTGCTGTCAGCCTATCGGGCGGATGAGGGTTGTTACATTGTATCTCTGCTTGCTGTCAGTGTCTCGGACGGATGAGGGTTGTTACATTGTATCTCTGCTTGCTGTCAGTGTCTCGGACGGATGAGGGTTGTTACATTGTATCTTTGCTTGCTGTCAGTGTCTCGGGTAGATGAGGGCTGTTACATTGTGCCTCTGCTTGCTGTCAGTGTCTCGGGCGAATGAGGGTTGTTACATTGTATCTCTGCTTGCTGTCAGCGTCTCGGGCGGATGAGGGTTGTTACATTGTATCTCTGCTTGCTGTCAGCGTCTCTGGAGGATGTGGGTTGTTACATTGTATCTCTGCTTGCTGTCAGCGTCTCGGGCGGATGAGGGTTGTTACATTGTATCTCTGCTTGCTGTCAGCATCTCGGGTGGATGAGGGTTGTTACATTGTATCTCTGCTTGCTGTCAGTGTCTCGGGTGGATGAGGGTTGTTGCGTTGTATCTCTGCTTGCTATCAGTGTCTCGGGCGGATGAGGGTTGTTACATTGTATCTCTGCTTGCTGTCTGTGTCTCGGGTAGATGAGGGTTGTTACATTGTATCTCTGCTTGCTGTCAGTGTCTCGAGAGGATGAGGGTTGTTACATTGTATCTCTGCTTGCTGTCAGCGTCTCGGGCGGATGAGGGTTGTTACATTGTATCTCTGCTTGCTCTCAGCGTCTCGGGTGGATGAGGGTTGTTACATTGTATCTCTGCTTGCTGTCAGTGTCTCGGGAGGATGAGGGTTGTTACATTGTATCTCTGCTTGCTGTCAGCGTCTCGGGTGGATGAGGGTTGTTACATTGTATCTCTGCTTGCTGTCAGTGTCTCGGGCGGATGAGGGTTGTTACATTGTATCTCTGCTTGCTGTCAGCGTCTCGGGCGGATGAGGGTTGTTACATTGTATCTCTGCTTGCTGTCAGCGTCTCGGGTGGATGAGGGCTGTTACATTGTATCTCTGCTTGCTGTCGGTGTCTCGGGTGGATGAGGGTTGTTACATTGTATCTCTGCTTGCTGTCAGCATCTCGGGTGGATGAGGGCTGTTACATTGTATCTCTGCTTGCTGTCAGTGTCTCGGGCGGATGAGGGTTGTTACATTGTATCTCTGCTTGCTGTCAGCGTCTCGGGCAAATGAGGGCTGTTACATTGTATCTCTGCTTGCTGTCGGTGTCTCGGGCGGATGTGGGTTGTTACGTTGTATCTCTGCTTGCTGTCATTGTCTCGGGTGGATGTGGGTTGTTACATTGTATCTCTGCTTGCTGTCAGTGTCTCGGGCGGATGTGGGTTGTTACGTTGTATCTCTGCTTGCTGTCAGTGTCTCGGGAGGATGAGGGCTGTTACATTGTATCTCTGCTTGCTGTCATTGTCTCGGGTGGATGAGGGTTGTTACATTGTATCTCTGTTTGCTGTCAGTGTCTCGGGCAGATGAGGGCTGTTACATTGTATCTCTGTTTGCTGTCAGTGTCTCGGGTGGATGAGGGTTGTTACATTGTATCTCTGCTTGCTGTCAGTGTCTCGGGCGGATGAGGGCTGTTACATTGTATCTCTGTTTGCTGTCAGTGTCTCGGGTGGATGAGGGTTGTTACATTGTATCTCTGCTTGCTGTCTGTGTCTCGGGCGGATGAGGGCTGTTACATTGTATCTCTGCTTGCTGTCGGTGTCTCTGGTGGATGAGGGCTGTTACATTGTATCTCTGCTTGCTGTCAGTGTCTCGGGCGGATGTGGGTTGTTACGTTGTATCTCTGCTTGCTGTCATTGTCTCGGGTGGATGAGGGCTGTTACATTGTATCTCTGTTTGCTGTCAGTGTCTCGGGTGGATGAGGGTTGTTACATTGTATCTCTGCTTGCTGTCGGTGTCTCGGGTGGATGAGGGTTGTTACATTGTATCTCTGCTTGCTGTCTGTGTCTCGGGCAGATGAGGGTTGTTACATTGTATCTCTGCTTGCTGTCAGTGTCTCGGGCGGATGAGGGTTGTTACATTCTGTCTCTGCTTGCTGTCAGTGTCTCGGGTGGATGAGGGCTGTTACATTTTATCTCTGCTTGCTGTCAGTGTCTCGGGTTGATGAGGGTTGTTACATTGTATCTCTGCTTGCTGTCAATGTCTCGGGTGGATGAGGGCTGTTACATTGTATCTCTGCTTGCTGTCAGTGTCTCGGGTTGATGAGGGTTGTTACATTGTATCTCTGCTTGCTGTCAGTGTCTCGGGTGGATGAGGGTTGTTACATTGTATCTCTGCTTGCTGTCGGTGTCTCGGGTGGATGAGGGTTGTTACATTGTATCTCTGCTTGCTGTCTGTGTCTCGGGCAGATGAGGGTTGTTACATTGTATCTCTGCTTGCTGTCAGTGTCTCGGGCGGATGAGGGTTGTTACATTCTGTCTCTGCTTGCTGTCGGTGTCTCGGGTGGATGAGGGTTGTTACATTGTATCTCTGCTTGCTGTCAGTGTCTCGGGCGGATGAGGGTTGTTACATTTTATCTCTGCTTGCTGTCAGTGTCTCGGGTGGATGAGGGTTGTTACATTTTATCTCTGCTTGCTGTCGGTGTCTCGGGCAGATGACGGCTGTTACATTGTATCTCTGCTTGCTGTCAGCGTCTCGGGCAGATGAGGGTTGTTACATTGTATCTCTGCTTGCTGTCAGTGTCTCGGGTAGATGAGGGTTGTTACATTGTATCTCTGCTTGCTGTCGGTGTCTCGGGCAGATGAGGGCTGTTACATTTTATCTCTGCTTGCTGTCAGCGTCTCGGGCGGATGAGGGTTGTTACATTGTATCTCTGCTTGCTGTCAGCGTCTCGGGCGGATGAGGGTTGTTACGTTGTATCTCTGCTTGCTGTCAGCGTCTCGGGCGGATGAGGGTTGTTACGTTGTATCTCTGCTTGCTGTCAGCGTCTCGGGCGGATGAGGGTTGTTACGTTGTATCTCTGCTTGCTGTCTGTGTCTCGGGTAGATGAGGGTTGTTACATTGTATCTCTGCTTGCTATCAGTGTCTCGGGCGGATGAGGGTTGTTATATTGTATCTCTGCTTGCTGTCAGTGTCTCGGACGGATGAGGGTTGTTACATTGTATCTCTGCTTGCTGTCAGTGTCTCGGGCGGATGAGGGTTGTTACATTGTATCTCTGCTTGCTGTCAGCGTCTCGGGCGGATGAGGGTTGTTACATTGTATCTCTGCTTGCTGTCAGCGTCTCTGGAGGATGAGGGTTGTTACATTGTATCTCTGCTTGCTGTCAGCGTCTCGGGCGGATGAGGGTTGTTACATTTTATCTCTGCTTGCTGTCAGCGTCTCGGGTGGATGACGGCTGTTACATTGTATCTCTGCTTGCTGTCAGTGTCTCGGGTGGATGAAGGTTGTTGCATTGTATCTCTGCTTGCTATCAGTGTCTCGGGCAGATGAGGGTTGTTACATTGTATCTCTGCTTGCTGTCTGTGTCTCGGGTAGATGAGGGTTGTTACATTGTATCTCTGCTTGCTGTCAGTGTCTCGGGGGATGAGGGTTGTTACATTGTATCTCTGCTTGCTGTCTGTGTCTCGGGCGGATGAGGGTAGTTACATTGTATCTCTGCTTGCTGTCTGTGTCTCGGGTAGATGAGGGTTGTTACATTGTATCTCTGCTTGCTCTCAGTGTCTCGGGCGGATGAGGGTTGTTACATTGTATCTCTGCTTGCTGTCAGTGTCTCGGACGGATGAGGGTTGTTACATTGTATCTCTGCTTGCTGTCAGCGTCTCGGGTGGATGAGGGCTGTTACATTGTATCTCTGCTTGCTGTCAGCATCTCGGGCGGATGAGGGTTGTTACATTGTATCCCTGCTTGCTGTCAGCGTCTCGGGCGGATGAGGGCTGTTACATTGTATCGCTGCTTGCTGTCGGTGTCTCGGGTGGATGAGGGCTGTTACATTGTATCTCTGCTTGCTGTCAGCGTCTCTGGAGGATGAGGGTTGTTGCATTGTGTCTCTGCTTGCTGTCAGTGTCTCGGGCGGATGAGGGCTGTTACATTGTATCTCTGCTTGCTGTCAGCATCTCGGGCGGATGAGGGTTGTTACATTGTATCCCTGCTTGCTGTCAGCGTCTCGGGCGGATGAGGGCTGTTACATTGTATCGCTGCTTGCTGTCAGTGTCTCGGGCGGATGAGGGTTGTTACATTGTATCTCTGCTTGCTGTCAGTGTCTCGGGTGGATGAGGGTTGTTACATTGTATCTCTGCTTGCTGTCAGTGTCTCGGGTGGATGAGGGTTGTTACATTGTATCTCTGCTTGCTGTCAGTGTCTCGGGAGGATGAGGGTTGTTACATTGTATCTCTGCTTGCTGTCTGTGTCTCGGGTAGATGAGGGTTGTTACATTGTATCTCTGCTTGCTGTCTGTGTCTCGCGTAGATGAGGGTTGTTACATTGTGTCTCTGCTTGCTGTCAGCCTATCGGGTGGATGAGGGTTGTTACATTGTATCTCTGCTTGCTGTCAGTGTCTCGGGTGGATGAGGGTTGTTACATTGTATCTCTGCTTGCTGTCAGCCTATCGGGCTGATGAGGGTTGTTACATTGTATCTCTGCTTACTGTCAGTGTCTCGGGCGGATGAGGGTTGTTACATTGTATCTCTGCTTGCTGTCAGCGTCTCGGGCGGATGAGGGTTGTTACATTGTATCTCTGCTTGCTGTCTGTCTCGGGTAGATGTGGGTTGTTACATTGTATCTCTGCTTGCTGTCTGTGTCTCGGGTGGATGAGGGTTGTTACATTGTATCTCTGCTTGCTGTCAGCCTATTGGCCGGATGAGGGTTGTTGCATTGTATCTCTGCTTGCTGTCAGCCTATTGGCCGGATGAGGGTTGTTGCATTGTATCTCTGCTTGCTGTCAGCCTATTGGGCGGATGAAGGTTGTTACATTGTATCTCTGCTTGCTGTCAGCCTATCGGGCAGATGAAGGTTGTTACATTGTATCTCTGCTTGCTGTCAGCCTATCGGGCGGATGAGGGTTGTTACATTGTATCTCTGCTTGCTGTCAGTGTCTCGGGTAGATGAGGGTTGTTACATTGTATCTCTGCTTTCTGTCAGTGTCTCTGGCAGATGAGGGCTGTTACATTGTATCTCTGCTTGCTGTCAGTGTCTCGGGAGGATGAGGGTTGTTACATTGTATCTCTGCTTGCTGTCAGCCTATCGGGCGGATGAGGGTTGTTGCATTGTATCTCTGCTTGCTGTCAGTGTCTCGGGTAGATGAGGGTTGTTACATTGTATCTCTGCTTGCTGTCAGTGTCTCGGGAGGATGAGGGTTGTTACATTGTATCTCTGCTTGCTGTCAGCCTATCGGGCGCATGAGGGTTGTTGCATTGTATCTCTGCTTGCTGTCAGTGTCTCGGGTAGATGAGGGTTGTTACATTGTATCTCTGCTTGCTGTCAGCGTCTCGGGCAGATGAGGGCTGTTACATTGTATCTCTGCTTGCTGTCAGCCTATCGGGCAGATGAAGGTTGTTGCATTGTATTTCTTCTTGCTGTCAGCGTCTCGGGTGGATGAGGGTTGTTACATTGTATCTCTGCTTGCTGTCAGCGTCTCGGGCGGATGAGGGTTGTTACATTGTATCTCTGCTTGCTGTCAGTGTGTCGGGTTGATGAGGGCTGTTACATTGTATCTCTGCTTGCTGTCTGTGTCTTGGGTAGATGTGGGTTGTTACATTGTATCTCTGCTTGCTGTCAGCGTCTCGGGAGGATGAGGGTTGTTACATTGTATCTCTGCTTGCTGTCAGTGTCTCGGGTAGATGAGGGTTGTTACATTGTATCTCTGCTTGCTGTCAGCGTCTCGGGTAGATGAGGGTTGTTGCATTGTATCTCTGCTTGCTGTCAGCGTCTCGGGTAGATGAGGGTTGTTGCATTGTATCTCTGCTTGCTGTCAGCGTCTCGGGTAGATGAGGGTTGTTGCATTGTATCTCTGCTTGCTGTCAGCGTCTCGGGTAGATGAGGGTTGTTGCATTGTATCTCTGCTTGCTGTCAGCGTCTCGGGTAGATGAGGGTTGTTGCATTGTATCTCTGCTTGCTGTCAGCGTCTCGGGTAGATGAGGGTTGTTGCATTGTATCTCTGCTTGCTGTCAGCGTCTCGGATAGATGAGGGTTGTTACATTGTATCTCTGCTTGCTGTCAGTGTCTCGGGCGGATGAGGGTTGTTGCATTGTATCTCTGCTTGCTGTCAGTGTCTCGGGCGGATGAGGGTTGTTACATTGTATCTCTGCTTGCTGTCAGCCTATCGGGCGGATGAGGGTTGTTACATTGTATCTCTGCTTGCTGTCAGTGTCTCGGGCGGATGAGGGTTGTTACATTGTATCTCTGCTTGCTGTCAGCGTCTCGGACGGATGAGGGTTGTTACATTGTATCTCTGCTTGCTGTCAGCGTCTCGGGCGGATGAGGGTTGTTACATTGTATCTCTGCTTGCTGTCAGCCTATCGGGCGGATGAGGGTTGTTACATTGTATCTCTGCTTGCTGTCAGCCTATCGGGCGGATGAGGGTTGTTACATTGTATCTCTGCTTGCTGTCAGTGTCTCGGGTAGATGAGGGTTGTTACATTGTATCTCTGCTTGCTGTCAGCGTCTCGGATAGATGAGGGTTGTTACATTGTATCTCTGCTTGCTGTCAGTGTCTCGGGCGGATGAGGGTTGTTACATTGTATCTCTGCTTGCTGTCAGCCTATCGGGCGGATGAGGGTTGTTGCATTGTATCTCTGCTTGCTGTCAGCCTATCGGGCGGATGAGGGTTGTTACATTGTATCTCTGCTTGCTGTCAGTGTCTCGGGTAGATGAGGGTTGTTACATTGTATCTCTGCTTGCTGTCAGCGTCTCGGATAGATGAGGGTTGTTACATTGTATCTCTGCTTGCTGTCAGTGTCTCGGGCGGATGAGGGTTGTTACATTGTATCTCTGCTTGCTGTCAGCCTATCGGGCGGATGAGGGTTGTTACATTGTATCTCTGCTTGCTGTCAGCCTATCGGGCGGATGAGGGTTGTTACATTGTATCTCTGCTTGCTGTCAGTGTCTCGGGTAGATGAGGGTTGTTACATTGTATCTCTGCTTGCTGTCAGCGTCTCGGGTAGATGAGGGTTGTTGCATTGTATCTCTGCTTGCTGTCAGTGTCTCGGGTGGATGAGGGTTGTTACATTGTATCTCTGCTTGCTGTCAGCGTCTCGGGCGGATGAGGGTTGTTACATTGTATCTCTGCTTGCTGTCAGCCTATCGGGCGGATGAGGGTTGTTACATTGTATCTCTGCTTGCTGTCAGCCTATCGGGCGGATGAGGGTTGTTACATTGTATCTCTGCTTGCTGTCAGTGTCTCGGGTAGATGAGGGTTGTTACATTGTATCTCTGCTTGCTGTCAGCGTCTCGGATAGATGAGGGTTGTTACATTGTATCTCTGCTTGCTGTCAGTGTCTCGGGCGAATGAGGGTTGTTACATTGTATCTCTGCTTGCTGTCAGCCTATCGGGCGGATGAGGGTTGTTGCATTGTATCTCTGCTTGCTGTCAGTGTCTCGGGTGGATGAGGGTTGTTACATTGTATCGGTCTGGACAATGTTGCAGTCACACAGTTCTGACTGCTTTCTTGCAGTGACTCATTGTAGCAAACCCTCTGCTGTGAGAGCAGGACTGGATGGGTTTTCTTTGTTTGCCTTTATTTGCTTACAACGATCAGAGTTTGTGATTAGGAATTAATATGTAAAAGTATATGAGACATTTTCGGGACGTCATCACACTGGGGTCTGCAGAGCTCTGCTCTGGCATCCACTACTGCTCTGACGTTCCGTGCTGCTCTGGTGTCCGATGCTGTTCTGGTGTCCGGTGCTGTTCTGGTGTCCGGTGCTGTTCTGGTGTCTGGTGCTGTTCTGGTGTCCGATGCTGTTCTGGTGTCCGATGCTGTTCTGGTGTCCGATGCTGCTCTGACGTTCCGTGCTGTTCTGGTGTCCGATGCTGTTCTGGTGTCCGATGCTGTTCTGGTGTCCGATGCTGCTCTGGTGTCCGATGCTGTTCTGGTGTCCGATGCTGCTCTGGTGTCCGATGCTGTTCTGGTGTCCGATGCTGTTCTGGTGTCCGATGCTGCTCTGGTGTCCGATGCTGTTCTGGTGTCCGATGCTGTTCTGGTGTCCGATGCTGCTCTGGTGTCCGATGCTGTTCTGGTGTCCGATGCTGTTCTGGTGTCCGATGCTGTTCTGGTGTCCGATGCTGCTCTGGTGTCCGATGCTGTTCTGGTGTCCGATGCTGCTCTGGTGTCCGATGCTGCTCTGGTGTCCGATGCTGCTCTGGTGTCCGGTGCTGCTCTGGTGTCCGATGCTGTTCTGGTGTCCGGTGCTGTTCTGGTGTCCGGTGCTGTTCTGGTGTCCGGTGCTGTTCTGGTGTCTGGTGCTGTTCTGGTGTCCGATGCTGTTCTGGTGTCCGGTGCTGTTCTGGTGTCTGGTGCTGTTCTGGTGTCCGATGCTGTTCTGGTGTCCGATGCTGTTCTGGTGTCCGATGCTGCTCTGACGTTCCGTGCTGTTCTGGTGTCCGATGCTGTTCTGGTGTCCGATGCTGTTCTGGTGTCCGATGCTGTTCTGGTGTCCGATGCTGCTCTGGTGTCCGATGCTGTTCTGGTGTCCGATGCTGTTCTGGTGTCCGATGCTGCTCTGGTGTCCGATGCTGTTCTGGTGTCCGATGCTGTTCTGGTGTCCGATGCTGTTCTGGTGTCCGATGCTGCTCTGGTGTCCGATGCTGTTCTGGTGTCCGATGCTGCTCTGGTGTCCGATGCTGCTCTGGTGTCCGATGCTGCTCTGGTGTCCGGTGCTGCTCTGGTGTCCGATGCTGTTCTGGTGTCCGATGCTGTTCTGGTGTCCGATGCTGTTCTGGTGTCCGATGCTGTTCTGGTGTCCGATGCTGCTCTGGTGTCCGATGCTGCTCTGGTGTCCGATGCTGTTCTGGTGTCCGATGCTGTTCTGGTGTCCGATGCTGTTCTGGTGTCCGATGCTGTTCTGGTGTCCGATGCTGTTCTGGTGTCCGATGCTGTTCTGGTGTCCGATGCTGTTCTGGTGTCCGATGCTGTTCTGGTGTCCGATGCTGTTCTGGTGTCCGATGCTGTTCTGGTGTCCGATGCTGTTCTGGTGTCCGATGCTGTTCTGGTGTCCGATGCTGTTCTGGTGTCCGATGCTGCTCTGGTGTCCGATGCTGTTCTGGTGTCCGATGCTGTTCTGGTGTCCGATGCTGTTCTGATGTCCGATGCTGTTCTGGTGTCCGATGCTGTTCTGGTGTCCGATGCTGTTCTGGTGTCCGATGCTGTTCTGGTGTCCGATGCTGTTCTGGTGTCCGATGCTGTTCTGGTGTCCGATGCTGTTCTGGTGTCCGATGCTGTTCTGGTGTCCGATGCTGCTCTGGTGTCCGATGCTGTTCTGGTGTCCGATGCTGCTCTGGTGTCCGATGCTGTTCTGGTGTCCGATGCTGTTCTGGTGTCCGGTGCTGTTCTGGTGTCCGGTGCTGCTCTGGTGTCCGGTGCTGCTCTGGTGTCCGATGCTGTTCTGGTGTCCGATGCTGTTCTGGTGTCCGGTGCTGTTCTGGTGTCCGGTACTGCTCTGGTGTCCGGTGCTGCTCTGGTGTCCGATGCTGTTCTGGTGTCCGGTGCTGTTCTGGTGTCCGGTGCTGTTCTGGTGTCCGGTGCTGCTCTGGTGTCCGGTGCTGCTCTGGTGTCCGATGCTGTTCTGGTGTCCGATGCTGTTCTGGTGTCCGATGCTGTTCTGGTGTCCGATGCTGCTCTGGTGTCCGATGCTGTTCTGGTGTCCGATGCTGTTCTGGTGTCCGATGCTGTTCTGGTGTCCGATGCTGTTCTGGTGTCCGATGCTGTTCTGGTGTCCGATGCTGTTCTGGTGTCCGATGCTGTTCTGGTGTCCGATGCTGCTCTGGTGTCCGATGCTGTTCTGGTGTCTGATGCTGTTCTGGTGTCCGATGCTGCTCTGGTGTCCGATGCTGCTCTGGTGTCCGATGCTGTTCTGGTGTCCGATGCTGCTCTGACGTTCCGTGCTGTTCTGGTGTCCGGTGCTGTTCTGGTGTCCGATGCTGTTCTGGTGTCCGATGCTGTTCTGGTGTCCGATGCTGTTCTGGTGTCCGATGCTGTTCTGGTGTCCGATGCTGTTCTGGTGTCCGGTGCTGTTCTGGTGTCCGATGCTGCTCTGGTGTCCGATGCTGTTCTGGTGTCCGATGCTGCTCTGGTGTCCGATGCTGTTCTGGTGTCCGATGCTGTTCTGGTGTCTGGTGCTGTTCTGGTGTCCGATGCTGTTCTGGTGTCCGGTGCTGTTCTGGTGTCCGATGCTGTTCTGGTGTCCGATGCTGTTCTGGTGTCCGATGCTGTTCTGGTGTCCGATGCTGTTCTGGTGTCCGATGCTGCTCTGACGTTCCGTGCTGTTCTGGTGTCCGGTGCTGTTCTGGTGTCCGATGCTGTTCTGGTGTCCGATGCTGTTCTGGTGTCCGATGCTGTTCTGGTGTCCGATGCTGTTCTGGTGTCCGATGCTGTTCTGGTGTCCGATGCTGTTCTGGTGTCCGATGCTGCTCTGGTGTCCGATGCTGTTCTGGTGTCCGATGCTGTTCTGGTGTCCGATGCTGTTCTGGTGTCCGATGCTGCTCTGGTGTCCGATGCTGTTCTGGTGTCCAGTGCTGTTCTGGTGTCCGATGCTGTTCTGGTGTCCGATGCTGTTCTGGTGTCCGATGCTGTTCTGGTGTCCGATGCTGTTCTGGTGTCCGATGCTGTTCTGGTGTCCGATGCTGTTCTGGTGTCCGATGCTGCTCTGACGTTCCGTGCTGTTCTGGTGTCCGGTGCTGTTCTGGTGTCCGATGCTGTTCTGGTGTCCGATGCTGTTCTGGGGTCCGATGCTGTTCTGGTGTCCGATGCTGTTCTGGTGTCCGATGCTGTTCTGGTGTCCGATGCTGCTCTGACGTTCCGTGCTGTTCTGGTGTCCGGTGCTGTTCTGGTGTCCGATGCTGTTCTGGTGTCCGATGCTGTTCTGGTGTCCGATGCTGTTCTGGTGTCCGATGCTGTTCTGGTGTCCGATGCTGTTCTGGTGTCCGGTGCTGTTCTGGTGTCCGATGCTGCTCTGGTGTCCGATGCTGTTCTGGTGTCCGATGCTGCTCTGGTGTCCGATGCTGTTCTGGTGTCCGATGCTGTTCTGGTGTCTGGTGCTGTTCTGGTGTCCGATGCTGTTCTGGTGTCCGGTGCTGTTCTGGTGTCCGATGCTGTTCTGGTGTCCGATGCTGTTCTGGTGTCCGATGCTGTTCTGGTGTCCGATGCTGTTCTGGTGTCCGATGCTGCTCTGACGTTCCGTGCTGTTCTGGTGTCCGGTGCTGTTCTGGTGTCCGATGCTGTTCTGGTGTCCGATGCTGTTCTGGTGTCCGATGCTGTTCTGGTGTCCGATGCTGTTCTGGTGTCCGATGCTGTTCTGGTGTCCGATGCTGTTCTGGTGTCCGATGCTGTTCTGGTGTCCGATGCTGTTCTGGTGTCCGGTGTTGTTCTGGTGTCCGATGCTGTTCTGGTGTCCGATGCTGTTCTGGTTAGGGTTGAGCGAAACGGGTCGAACATTTTCAAAAGTCGCCGACTTTTGGCTAAGTCGGGGTTTCATGAAACCCGATCCGACCCCTGTGCGGGGTCGGCCATGCGGTACGCGACTTTCGCGCCAAAGTCGCGTTTCAATGACGCGAAAAGCGCCATTTCTCAGCCAATGAAGGTAAACGCAGAGTGTGGGCAGCGTGATGACATAGGTCCTGGTCTCCACCATCTTAGAGAAGGGCATTGCAGTGATTGGCTTGCTGTCTGCGACGTCACAGGGGCTATAAAGAGGCGTTCCCGCCGACCGCCATCTTACTGCTGCTGATCTGAGCTTAGGGAGAGGTTGCTGCCGCTTTGTCAGAAGCAGGGATAGCGTTAGGCAGGGTCCATTAACCACAAAACCGCTTGTGCTGCAGCGATTTGCACTGCCCAACACCACCCTCGGTGTGCAGGGACAGTGGAAGTTTTTTTTTTTTTTTTTCCCCTCAGCGCTGTAGCTCATTGGGCTGCCCTAGAAGGCTCCCTGATAGCTGCATTGCTGTGTGTACGCCGCTGTGCAAACCAACTGCTTTTTTCAAAGCACAAATCCTCTTGTTCCTTCCTTTCTGCACAGCTATCTTTTTTGTTTGTCCACACTTTTTATTTCATTTGTGCATCAGTCCACTCCTTATTGCTGCCTGCCATACCTGGCTGAGATTACTGCAGGCAGGGAGATAGTAGCTGCCTGCCATACCTGGCTGAGATTACTGCAGGCAGGGAGATAGTAATTGTAGGACAGTCCCTGTTTTTTTTTTTTTTTTTTTTTTGGTGGGAGATTAAGATTGGCAATTTGGCATTTCTGCTAGAGTGCCATCCCTGTGTGTGCCATCTCTCTCACATAGTGGGCCATAGAAAGCCTATTTAATTTTTTTTTTTGTTTTATAAATTTTCCCTGAAAAAAGGGAGATTAATATTGGCCTCTGGGCTTGTGTGCCAGTTGTGAGCGTGCCATCTGTGCCAGTCCTGAGCGTGCCATCTCTCTCACAAATAGTGGGCCATAGAAAGCCTATTTAAGTTTTTTTTTGGTTTTATAAATTCTCCCAGAAAAAAAGGGAGATTAATATTGGCCTCTGGGCTTCTGTGCCAGTCCTGAGCGTGCCATCTGTGCCAGTCCTGAGCGTCCCATCTCTCTCACAAATAGTGGGCCATAGAAAGCCTATTTTATTTTTTTTGGGGGTTTTATAAATTCTCCCTGAAAAAAAGGGAGATTAATATTGGCCTCTGGGCTTGTGTGCCAGTCCTGAGCGTGCCATCTCTCTCACAAATAGTGGGCCATAGAAAGCCTATTTATTTTTTTTTTTTGTTTTATAAATTTTCCCTGAAAAAAGGGAGATTAATATTGGCCTCTGGGCTTGTGTGCCAGTTGTGAGCGTGCCATCTGTGCCAGTCCTGAGCGTGCCATCTCTCTCACAAATAGTGGGCCATAGAAAGCCTATTTAAATTTTTTTTTGGTTTTATAAATTCTACCAGAAAAAAAGGGAGATTAATATTGGCCTCTGGGCTTCTGTGCCAGTCCTGAGCGTGCCATCTGTGCCAGTCCTGAGCGTCCCATCTCTCTCACAAATAGTGGGCCATAGAAAGCCTATTTTTTTTTTTTTTTGGGTTTTAGAAATTCTCCCTGGAAAAAAAAAGGGAGATTAATATTGCCCTTTGGGCTTGTGTGCCAGTACTAAGCGTTCCATCTCTCTCTCTCTCTCTCTCAGTCAGTGGGCCATAGAACGCCTATTTTTGGTTTTATTTGTTTTCTAAATTCTCCCTGAAAAAATCATTTTATTTTATTTGGTTTCTAAATTCTTCCTGATAAAATCACATTTTTTTTATTATTTTTTTTTCTAAAGTCTCCCTGAAAAAAAAAAAAAAAACAGTGGGAGATTAATATTGGCCTTTCTGCTTGTGTGCCAGTCTTGACTCCTGGGTGCGTCATCTCTCAGTCAGTGGGCCATAGAACGCCTATTTTTGGTTTAATTTGTTTTATAAATTCTCCCAGAAAAAATCATTTTATTTTATTTGGTTTCTAAATTCTTCCTGATAAAATCACATTTTTTTTATTATTTTTTTTTCTAAAGTCTCCCTGAAAAAAAAAAAAAAAAACAGTGGGAGATTAATATTGGCCTTTCTGCTTGTGTGCCAGTCTTGACTCCTGGGTGCGTCATCTCTCAGTCAGTGGGCCATAGAACGCCTATTTTTGGTTTTATTTGTTTTATAAATTCTCCCAGAAAAAATCATTTTATTTTATTTGGTTTCTAAATTCTTCCTGATAAAATCACATTTTTTTTATTATTTTTTTTTCTAAAGTCTCCCAGAAAAAAAAAAAAAAAAACAGTGGGAGATTAATATTGGCCTTTCTGCTTGTGTGCCAGTCTTGACTCCTGGGTGCGTCATCTCTCAGTCAGTGGGCCATAGAACGCCTATTTTTGGTTTTATTTGTTTTCTAAATTCTCCCTGAAAAAATCATTTTATTTTATTTGGTTTCTAAATTCTTCCTGATAAAATCACATTTTTTTTATTATTTTTTTTTCTAAAGTCTCCCTGAAAAAAAAAAAAAAAAAACAGTGGGAGATTAATATTGGCCTTTCTGCTTGTGTGCCAGTCTTGACTCCTGGGTGCGTCATCTCTCAGTCAGTGGGCCATAGAACGCCTATTTTTGGTTTTATTTGTTTTATAAATTCTCCCAGAAAAAATCATTTTATTTTATTTGGTTTCTAAATTCTTCCTGATAAAATCATATTTTTTTTTTTTATTATATTTTTTTCTAAAGTCTCCCTGAAAAAAAAAAAAAAAAAACAACCAAAAAAAACAGTGGGAGATTAATATTGGCCTTTCTGCTTGTGTGCCAGTCTTGACTCCTGGGTGTGCCATCTCTCTCTCTCTCTCTCTCTCTCTCTCTCCAATTGTGGTCCATAGAAAGCCTATATTTTTTTTCCTTGATTTGGGTTCTAAAATCTACCAGAGAAAATAACTACATCAATCATTGGTAGAAAAATATTGGCCTCTGGGTTTGTGTGCCACTCCTGACTCCTGTGTGCGTCATCTCTCAGTCAGTGGGCCATAGAACGCCTATTTTTGTTTTTATTTGTTTTATAAATTCTCCCTGAAAAAATCATTTTATTTTATTTGGTTTCTAAATTCTTCCTGATAAAATCATATTTTTTTTATTATTTTTTTTTCTAAAGTCTCCCTGAAAAAAAAAAAAAAAAAAAAAAAAAAAAAAAAAACAGTGGGAGATTAATATTGGCCTTTCTGCTTGTGTGCCAGTCTTGACTCCTGGGTGTGCCATCTCTCTCTCTCTCTCTCTCTCCAATTGTGGTCCATAGAAAGCCTACATTTTTTTTCCTTGATTTGGGTTCCAAAATCTACCAGAGAAAATAACTCCATCAATCATTGGTAGAAAAATATTGGCCTCTGGGCTTGTGTGCCACTCCTGATTCCTGTGTGCGTCATCTCTCACTCAGTGGCCCATAGAAAGCATATAGTTTGTTACATTTGTTTTCTAAATTCTCCCTGCAAAAATCTTTTTTTTTTTTTTTGGGGGGTTTCTAAAGTGTTCCTGAAAAAAATAAAAATAAAAAAAAAATAATAGTGTGACATTAATATTAACATTTGTGCTTCAGTGACAGTCCTGCGTGTGGGGCATCTCTCTAATTTGCAGCCACCAAAAAAAGAGTGTGTAACATTGGGCCTGATTTTCGCTGTGGTCTCACCAACCTGTAAAGGGGTAGCTAAATCATACTGAAGTTATAGCTCACCGTGTAAGTTGTGTGACTGCAACAAATAACGTTAGTTTGGTTACGTTTTTAAAACAATGAGGAAGTCTAGTGGAAGAGGTCGTGGCCGGGGGCGTTCATTGTCAGCTGGTAATGAGGGTAGTGGTAGTGGTGGAGCATCAGGTGGTCGTGGGGGAAAAAATATTGCACCTAAGTCTGGAGCTGTGGAGCCAGGTTCGTCGTCCGGCTACACAAGGCCTCGAACGCTCCCTTTTCTGGGATTAGGAAAACCGCTTTTAAAGCCGGAGCAGCAAGAGCAAGTTTTGGCTTATCTTGCTGACTCAGCCTCTAGCTCTTTTGCCTCATCTCGTGAAACTGGTAAAAGTAAAAGCAGCGCGTCGTTAGTGGATGTTCACGGTCAGGGACAAGTCACTTCCTTGTCCTCTTCAGCAAAAACAACAACAGAGAAGAATGCAGCAGGCGACACAACGGGTTACTCCATGGAGCTCTTTACACATACCGTCCCTGGCTTAGAAAGTGAAGCAGTTAACAGTCCATGCCCATTACAAGTTGAATCTGACATGGAGTGCACTGACGCACAGCCACAGCCAGACTACTATGCTGGTCCTTTGACTCAGACCACAACATTGCCCTCGCAGGGTGCTGATCAAGAATCAGACCCTGATGAGACTATGTTGCCCCATCACGAACGCTATACCACCGAACGACACGGTGACACAGACGAAGTTGCGCAGGAGGTACAAGAAGAGTTATTAGATGACCCAGTTCTTGACCCCGATTGGCAGCCATTGGGGGAACAGGGTGCAGGCGGCAGCAGTTCTGAAGCAGAGGAGGAGGAGGGGCCGCAGCAGGCATCAACATCGCCACAGGTTCCATCTGCCGGGCCCGTATCTTGCCCAAAACGCGTGGCAAAGCCAAAACCTGGTGGAGGACAGCGTGGCCATCCGGTTAAAGCTCAGTCTGCAATGCCTGAAAAGGTATCCGATGCTAGAAAGAGTGCAGTCTGGCATTTTTTTAAACAACATCCAATTGATCAGCGCAAAGTCATCTGTCAAAAATGTTCTACTTCCTTAAGCAGAGGTCAGAATCTGAAAAGTCTCAATACTAGTTGCATGCATAGACATTTAACCACCATGCATTTGAAAGCTTGGACTAACTACCAAACGTCCCTTAAGGTTGTTGCACCCTCGGCCAATGAAGCTAGTCATCAACGCAACATCCCTTCCGGCAGTGTAGGACCACCATTTTCCGCACCACCTGCAGTATCTGTGCAGGTATCTTTGCCAGGCCAAAGCAGTCAGGGTCAGGGAATCACCAGTTTCGTAGTAGGAAACACTGCATCTAGGGCACCGGCGGCAACAATACCATCTCCCACCGTCTCTCAGTCTGCCATGTCCACCGGCACCCCCGCTAGTTCCACGATCTCCAGCTCTCCAGTCCAGCTCACCCTACATGAGACTATGGTTAGAAAAAGGAAATACTTAGCCTCGCATCCGCGTACACAGGGTTTGAACGCCCACATAGCTAGACTAATCTCGTTAGAGATGATGCCCTACCGGTTAGTTGAAAGCGAAGCTTTCAAAGACCTGATGGACTACGCTGTACCACGCTACGAGCTACCCAGTCGACACTTTTTTTCCAGAAAAGCCATCCCAGCCCTCCACCAGCATGTTAAAGAGCGCATCGTCCATGCACTCAGGCAATCTGTGAGCACAAAGGTGCACCTGACAACAGATGCATGGACCAGTAGGCATGGCCAGGGACGTTACGTGTCCATCACGGCACACTGGGTAAATGTGGTGGATTCAGGGTCCACAGGGGACAGCAAGTTTGGGACAGTTCTGCCTAGCCCACGGTCTAGGAAACAGTTGGCTGTAGCCGTTCGCACCCCCTCCTCCTCCTCTTCGTCCTCCTGCAGAAGCAAGAGCTCGTCCACAGACCGCAGTCGCACAACCACTCCATCCGCAGCTGCCACTGTTGCACACCAGGTCTCCCATTATGGGGCAGCTACTGGCAAACGTCAGCAGGCTGTATTGGCTATGAAGTGTTTGGGCGACAACAGACACACCGCGGAAGTTCTGTCCGAGTTCTTGCAGCAAGAAACGCAGTCGTGGCTGGGCACTGTAGATCTTGAGGCAGGCAAGGTAGTGAGTGATAACGGAAGGAATTTCATGGCTGCCATCTCCCTTTCCCAACTGAAACACATTCCTTGCCTGGCTCACACCTTAAACCTGGTGGTGCAGTGCTTCCTGAAAAGTTATCCGGGGTTATCCGACCTGCTCCTCAAAGTGCGTGGACTTTGCGCACATATCCGCCGTTCGCCTGTACACTCCAGCCGTATGCAGACCTATCAGCGTTCTTTGAACCTTCCCCAGCATCGCCTAATCATAGACGTTGCAACAAGGTGGAACTCAACACTGCACATGCTTCAGAGACTGTGCGAACAGAGGCGGGCTGTTATGTTTTTGTGGGAGGATACACATACACGGGCAGGCAGTAGGATGGCAGACATGGAGTTGTCAGGTGTGCAGTGGTCGAAGATTCAAGACATGTGTCAAGTCCTTCAGTGTTTTGAGGAATGCACACGGCTGGTTAGTGCAGACAACGCCATAATAAGCATGAGCATCCCCCTAATGCGTCTGCTGATGCAAAGTTTGACGCACATAAAGGATCAGGCGTCTGCACCAGAGGAAGAGGAAAGCCTTGATGACAGTCAGCGATTGTCTGGTCAGGGCAGTGTACATGACGAGGTACCGGGCGAAGAGGAGGTGGAGGATGAGGAGGATGATGGGGATGATTATATTTTTAATGAGGAAGCTTTCCCGGGGGCACGGGAAATTGGTGGCGTGGCAAGGCCGGGTTCTGGTTTTTTGAGGGACACAAGTGACGTAGATTTGCCTGCAACTGCCCCTCAACCAAGCACAACCGCAGATTTGACAACGGGAACTTTGGCCCACATGGCGGATTATGCCTTGCGTATCCTCAAAAGGGACACACGCATTACAAAAATGATGAACGATGACGATTACTGGTTGGCCTGCCTCCTTGATCCTCGCTATAAAGGCAAATTGCAAAATATTATGCCACATTAGAACTTGGAACTAATATTAGCAACAAAACAATCAACTCTTGTTGACCGTTTGCTTCTGGCATTCCCTGCACACAGCGCCCGTGATCGTTCTCACACGAGCTCCAGGGGCCAGCAGACCAGAGGTGTTAGAGGGGCAGAAATCAGAAGTGGCGTTGGCCAGAGGGGTTTTCTGACCAGGTTGTGGAGTGATTTTTCTATGACCGCAGACAGGACAGGTACTGCAGCATCAATTCAAAGTGACAGGAGACAACATTTGTCCAGTATGGTTACAAACTATTTTTCATCCCTTATCGACGTTCTCCCTCAACCGTCATTCCCATTTGATTACTGGGCATCCAAATTAGACACCTGGCCAGAATTGGCAGAATATGCATTGCAGGAGCTTGCTTGCCCGGCAGCTAGTGTCCTATCAGAAAGAGTATTCAGTGCTGCAGGTTCAATACTAACAGAAAAAAGGACTCGTCTGGCTACCCAAAATGTAGATGATCTAACCTTCATTAAAATGAACCACAACTGGATTTCAAAATCTTTTGCCCCACCTTGCCCGGCTGACACCTAGCTTTCCTATGAAAAGGTCTTGCCTGTGGACTATTCTGAATGCCTTTTCCAATCTCGTAATTTTCTTCACCTGATTGTCCAGCATACGACATGTTTCCACCTCACGAAATGGCCAAACTCCCCACACGGGGCCGTGCTATCGCCACTTTGCGCTTGGACCCTTGAGAGTGCTGTTTGTCTGAAGAGGTGGGTGTGGCCGCTTTTGGTCGGCGGCACTGCCACTGGGTCCCTCATAGTACAATAAAGTGTCTCTGGCGGTGGTGGTGCGCACCCAACGTCAGACACACCGTTGTAATATGAGGGGCCCTGTGCCTGTAACGCCGGCCACAAGACAGTTCCCCCCCCCAGCTCAAACAGTGCTCTACCACTAGCAAAATTATCTCTCACAGCTTCACCAATGTGTAGTCTAGGCGCTGACATCCTTCAATGCCTGGCACTGACAATACCATTGTTTTGACATTTTTGTTATGTTAGGCCTTCGAAGCCTGTCTGCGGTCCCTTCTTTCTACAACTACTACACTGACCAGGCCACTGCTGGCCGTGTTACCCTGGAACCAATTTAAAAGTGCCTACAGTCAGCCCAATTTTGTTATGTTAGGCCTTCGAAGACTGTCTGCCGTCACTCCTTCCACTAGACTTCCACTGACCATACACTGCTGCCCATGTACCCCTGGAACCAATTTAAAGTGCCTACAGCCAGCCCAATTTTGTTATGTTAGGCCTTGGAAGCCTGTCTGCGGTCACTCCTTCCACTAGACTTCCACTGACCAGACCACTGCTGCCCGTGTACCCCTGGAACCAATTTAAAAGTGCCTACAGCCAGCCCAAGTTTGTTATGTTAGGCCTTGGAAGCCTGTCTGCGGTCACTCCTTCCACTAGACTTCCACTGACCAGACCACTGCTGCCCGTGTACCCCTGGAACCAATTTAAAATTGCCTACAGCCAGCCCAATTTTTTTATTTTAGGCCTTCGATGCCTGTCTGCGGTCCATTCTTTCAACTACTACTACACTGACCAGGTCACTGCTGCCCGTGTACCCCTGGAACCAATTTAAAATTGCCTACAGCCATGTGTTATTATTTTAGGCCTTCGATGCCTGTCTGCGGTCACTCCTTCCACTAGGCCTCCACTGACCACACCACTGCTGCCCGTGTACCCCTGGAACCAATTTAAAATTGCCTACAGCCAGCCCAATTTTTTTATTTTAGGCCTTCGATGCCTGTCTGCGGTCCATTCTTTCAACTACAACTACACTGACCAGGTCACTGCTGCCCGTGTACCCCTGGAACCAATTTAAAATTGCCTACAGCCATGTGTTATTATTTTAGGCCTTCGATGCCTGTCTGCGGTCACTCCTTCCACTAGGCCTCCACTGACCACACCACTGCTGCCCGTGTACCCCTGGAACCAATTTAAAATTGCCTACAGCCAGCCCAATTTTTTTATTTTAGGCCTTCGATGCCTGTCTGCGGTCCATTCTTTCAACTACTACTACACTGACCAGGTCACTGCTGCCCGTGTACCCCTGGAACCAATTTAAAATTGCCTACAGCCATGTGTTATTATTTTAGGCCTTCGATGCCTGTCTGCGGTCACTCCTTCCACTAGGCCTCCACTGACCACACCACTGCTGTCCGTGTACCCCTGGAACCAATTTAAAATTGCCTACAGCCAGCCCCATTTTTTTATTTTAGGCCTTCGATGCCTGTCTGCGGTCCATTCTTTCAACTACTACTACACTGACCAGGTCACTGCTGCCCGTGTACCCCTGGAACCAATTTAAAATTGCCTACAGCCAGCCCAATTTTTTTATTTTAGGCCTTCGATGCCTGTCTGCGGTCCATTCTTTCAACTACTACTACACTGACCAGGTCACTGCTGCCCGTCTACCCCTGGAACCAATTTAAAATTGCCTACAGCCATGTGTTATTATTTTAGGCCTTCGATGCCTGTCTGCGGTCACTCCTTCCACTAGGCCTCCACTGACCACACCACTGCTGTCCGTGTACCCCTGGAACCAATTTAAAATTGCCTACAGCCATGTGTTTTTATTTTAGGCCTTCGATGCCTGTCTGCGGTCCATTCTTTCAACTACTACTACACTGACCAGGGCACTGCTGGCCGTGTTACCCTGGAACCAATTTAAAAGTGCCTACAGTCAGCCCAATTTTGTTATGTTAGGCCTTCGAAGACTGTCTGCCGTCACTCCTTCCACTAGACTTCCACTGACCATACACTGCTGCCCATGTACCCCTGGAACCAATTTAAAGTGCCTACAGCCAGCCCAATTTTGTTATGTTAGGCCTTCGAAGCCTGTCTGCGGTCACTCCTTCCACTAGACTTCCACTGACCAGACCACTGCTGCCCGTGTACCCCTGGAACCAATTTAAAAGTGCCTACAGCCAGCCCAAGTTTGTTATGTTAGGCCTTGGAAGCCTGTCTGCGGTCACTCCTTCCACTAGACTTCCACTGACCAGACCACTGCTGCCCGTGTACCCCTGGAACCAATTTAAAAGTGCCTACAGCCAGCCCAAGTTTGTTATGTTAGGCCTTCGAAGCCTGTCTGCGGTCCATTCTTTCAACTACTACTACACTGACCAGGTCACTGCTGCCCGTGTACCCCTGGAACCAATTTAAAATTGCCTACAGCCATGTGTTATTATTTTAGGCCTTCGATGCCTGTCTGCGGTCACTCCTTCCACTAGGCCTCCACTGACCACACCACTGCTGTCCGTGTACCCCTGGAACCAATTTAAAATTGCCAACAGCCATGTGTTTTTATTTTAGGCCTTCGATGCCTGTCTGCGGTCCATTCTTTCAACTACTACTACACTGACCAGGGCACTGCTGGCCGTGTTACCCTGGAACCAATTTAAAAGTGCCTACAGTCAGCCCAATTTTGTTATGTTAGGCCTTCGAAGACTGTCTGCCGTCACTCCTTCCACTAGACTTCCACTGACCATACACTGCTGCCCATGTACCCCTGGAACCAATTTAAAGTGCCTACAGCCAGCCCAATTTTGTTATGTTAGGCCTTCGAAGCCTGTCTGCGGTCACTCCTTCCACTAGACTTCCACTGACCAGACCACTGCTGCCCGTGTACCCCTGGAACCAATTTAAAAGTGCCTACAGCCAGCCCAAGTTTGTTATGTTAGGCCTTGGAAGCCTGTCTGCGGTCACTCCTTCCACTAGACTTCCACTGACCAGACCACTGCTGCCCGTGTACCCCTGGAACCAATTTAAAAGTGCCTACAGCCAGCCCAAGTTTGTTATGTTAGGCCTTCGAAGCCTGTCTGCGGTCCATTCTTTCAACTACTACTACACTGACCAGGTCACTGCTGCCCGTGTACCCCTGGAACCAATTTAAAATTGCCTACAGCCATGTGTTATTATTTTAGGCCTTCGATGCCTGTCTGCGGTCACTCCTTCCACTAGGCCTCCACTGACCACACCACTGCTGTCCGTGTACCCCTGGAACCAATTTAAAATTGCCAACAGCCATGTGTTTTTATTTTAGGCCTTCGATGCCTGTCTGCGGTCCATTCTTTCAACTACTACTACACTGACCAGGGCACTGCTGGCCGTGTTACCCTGGAACCAATTTAAAAGTGCCTACAGTCAGCCCAATTTTGTTATGTTAGGCCTTCGAAGACTGTCTGCCGTCACTCCTTCCACTAGACTTCCACTGACCATACACTGCTGCCCATGTACCCCTGGAACCAATTTAAAGTGCCTACAGCCAGCCCAATTTTGTTATGTTAGGCCTTCGAAGCCTGTCTGCGGTCACTCCTTCCACTAGACTTCCACTGACCAGACCACTGCTGCCCGTGTACCCCTGGAACCAATTTAAAAGTGCCTACAGCCAGCCCAAGTTTGTTATGTTAGGCCTTGGAAGCCTGTCTGCGGTCACTCCTTCCACTAGACTTCCACTGACCAGACCACTGCTGCCCGTGTACCCCTGGAACCAATTTAAAAGTGCCTACAGCCAGCCCAAGTTTGTTATGTTAGGCCTTCGAAGCCTGTCTGCGGTCCATTCTTTCAACTACTACTACACTGACCAGGTCACTGCTGCCCGTGTACCCCTGGAACCAATTTAAAAGTGCCTACAGCCAGCCCAAGTTTGTTATGTTAGGCCTTGGAAGCCTGTCTGCGGTCACTCCTTCCACTAGACTTCCACTGACCAGACCACTGCTGCCCGTGTACCCCTGGAACCAATTTAAAAGTGCCTACAGCCAGCCCAAGTTTGTTATGTTAGGCCTTGGAAGCCTGTCTGCGGTCACTCCTTCCACTAGACTTCCACTGACCAGACCACTGCTGCCCGTGTACCCCTGGAACCAATTTAAAAGTGCCTACAGCCAGCCCAAGTTTGTTATGTTAGGCCTTCGAAGCCTGTCTGCGGTCCATTCTTTCAACTACTACTACACTGACCAGGTCACTGCTGCCCGTGTACCCCTGGAACCAATTTAAAAGTGCCTACAGCCAGCCCAAGTTTGTTATGTTAGGCCTTGGAAGCCTGTCTGCGGTCACTCCTTCCACTAGACTTCCACTGACCAGACCACTGCTGCCCGTGTACCCCTGGAACCAATTTAAAAGTGCCTACAGCCAGCCCAAGTTTGTTATGTTAGGCCTTGGAAGCCTGTCTGCGGTCACTCCTTCCACTAGGCCTCCACTGACCACACCACTGCTGTCCGTGTACCCCTGGAACCAATTTAAAATTGCCTACAGCCATGTGTTATTATTTTAGGCCTTCGATGCCTGTCTGCGGTCACTCCTTCCACTAGGCCTCCACTGACCACACCACTGCTGTCCGTGTACCCCTGGAACCAATTTAAAATTGCCTACAGCCAGCCCAATTTTTTTATTTTAGGCCTTCGATGCCTGTCTGCGGTCCATTCTTTCAACTACTACTACACTGACCAGGTCACTGCTGCCCGTGTACCCCTGGAACCAATTTAAAATTGCCTACAGCCATGTGTTATTATTTTAGGCCTTCGATGCCTGTCTGCAGTCACTCCTTCCACTAGGCCTCCACTGACCACACCACTGCTGCCCGTGTACCCCTGGAACCAATTTAAAATTGCCTACAGCCAGCCCAATTTTTTTATTTTAGGCCTTCGATGCCTGTCTGCGGTCCATTCTTTCAACTACTACTACACTGACCAGGTCACTGCTGCCCGTGTACCCCTGGAACCAATTTAAAATTGCCTACAGCCATGTGTTATTATTTTAGGCCTTCGATGCCTGTCTGCGGTCACTCCTTCCACTAGGCCTCCACTGACCACACCACTGCTGCCCGTGTACCCCTGGAACCAATTTAAAATTGCCTACAGCCATGTGTTTTTATTTTAGGCCTTCGATGCCTGTCTGCGGTCCATTCTTTCAACTACTACTACACTGACCAGGGCACTGCTGGCCGTGTACCCCTGGAACCAACATCAGAAAATATAAAAATAAGTATTTTGCTTATAAAAAAGAAAATACTGGTGAGATATCAAATGCAGACATTTTAACATTAAAAACAAACACACAACAAAAATCTGGTACAGTACTAAAAATGGCCACCAGCTACAATTACTTTCTCCTGCAAGTAGTTAACTGAAAGTTTTTTTAAATTGAAAACACACATATGGCATCCACCGAGTGTTGTCCTGTCGCGTCTTCTTTATATTATTGCCGAGAAGATGCAAAATAATGAAAATAATAAAATCATTAATTACCAAAATAATAGAGAAAGTCAACACCACATTGCAAATAAACATTCATTCCAAATAAAGAAGCAGGGCGCGTCCGAGGGTGAGTATATACCTAATAAGAATCTAATCACCCTCGGACGCGCAATGCTTATTTCCAACAGCCTTCCTTCCTAAGAATCAGCCCTTCCGTGGTGTAGAGAGACGTTGTGTTACACTCCAAGGTGTTCCCCAGGTTGCCTTTCCTGAGCTTCGATCTTCCGGCTCTCGTTTAGTAGTTGTTGGAAACTACGCTGCATTAGGCCTTCAAATTGGGTATGGGGTGTAGAGAGAGGGTGTGTTACACTCCAAGGTGTTCCCCAGGTTGCCTTTCCTGAGCTTCGATCTTCCGGCTCTCGTTTAGTAGTTCTTGGAAACTACACTGCATTAGGCCTTCAAATTGGGTATGGGGTGTAGAGAGAGGGTGTGTTACACTCCAAGGTGTTCCCCAGGTTGCCTTTCCTGAGCTTCGATATTCCGGCTCTCGTTTAGTAGTTGTTGGAAACTACACTGCATTAGGCCTTCAAATTGGGTATGGGGTGTAGAGAGAGGGTGTGTTACACTCCAAGGTGTTCCCCAGGTTGCCTTTCCTGAGCTTCGATATTCCGGCTCTCGTTTAGTAGTTGTTGGAAACTACACTGCATTAGGCCTACAAATTTGGTATGGGGGAAACATTGGCGCATCTGCGGTCCCTCCTTCCTCTAGGCCTCCACTGACCTGTCTACTGCTGCCCATGTTCCCCTGGAACCAATTTTAAATTTCCTACAGGCAGCCCAATTTATTATGTTAGGGCTTCGAAGCCTGTCTGCGGTCCCTCCTTCCACTAGGCCTCCACTGACCTGTCTACTGCTGCCCGTGTACCCCTTGAACCAACATCATAAAATAAAAAAAAAAGGATTTTGCTTATAAAAAAGAAAATACTGGTGAGATATCAAATGCAGACATTTTGACATTAAAAACAAACAAACAGCTAAAATCTGGTACAGTACTAAAAATGGCCACCAGCTACAATTACTTTCTCCTGCAAGTAGTTAACTGAAAGGTTTTTTCAATTTTAAACACAGATATGGCATCCACCGAGTGTTGTCCTGTCGCGTCTTCTTTATATTATTGCCGATAAGATGCAAAATAATGAAAATAATAAAATCATTAATTACCAAAATAATAGAGAAAGTCAACACCACATTGCAAATAAACATTCATTCCAAATAAAGAAGCAGGGCGCGTCCGAGGGTGAGTATATACCTAATAAGAATCTAATCACCCTCGGACGCGCAATGCTTATTTCCAACAGCCTTCCTTCCTAAGAATCATCCCTTCCGTGGTGTAGAGAGACGTTGTGTTACACTCCAAGGTGTTCCCCAGGTTGCCTTTCCTGAGCTTCGATCTACCGGCTCTCGTTTAGTAGTTGTTGGAAACTACGCTGCATTAGGCCTTCAAATTGGGTATGGGGTGTAGAGAGAGGGTGTGTTACACTCCAAGGTGTTCCCCAGGTTGCCTTTCCTGAGCTTCGATCTTCCGGCTCTCGTTTAGTAGTTCTTGGAAACTACACTGCATTAGGCCTTCAAATTGGGTATGGGGTGTAGAGAGAGGGTGTGTTACACTCCAAGGTGTTCCCCAGGTTGCCTTTCCTGAGCTTCGATATTCCGGCTCTCGTTTAGTAGTTGTCGGAAACTACGCTGCATTAGGCCTACAAATTGGGTATGGGGTGTAGAGAGAGGGTGTGTTACACTCCAAGGTGTTCCCCAGGTTGCCTTTCCTGAGCTTCGATATTCCGGCTCTCGTTTAGTAGTTGTCGGAAACTACGCTGCATTAGGCCTACAAATTGGGTATGGGGTGTAGAGAGAGGGTTTGTTACACTCCAAGGTGTTCCCCAGGTTGCCTTTCCTGAGCTTCGATCTTCCGGCTCTCGTTTAGTAGTTGTTGGAAACTACGCTGCATTAGGCCTTCAAATTGGGTATGGGGTGTAGCGAGAGGGTGTGTTACACTCCAAGGTGTTCCCCAGGTTGCCTTTCCTGAGCTTCGATCTTCCGGCTCTCGTTTAGTAGTTCTTGGAAACTACACTGCATTAGACCTTCAAATTGGGTATGGGGTGTAGAGAGAGGGTGTGTTACACTCTAAGGTGTTCCCCAGGTTTCCTTGCCATTGCTTCGGTCTTCCGACTCTCGTTTAGTAGTTGTAGAAAAGTACACTGCATTAGGCCATACAAAATGGGTATGGGGTGGAGAGAGATGGTGTGTTACACTCCAAGGTGTTCCCCAGGTTGCCTTTCCTGAGCTTCTATCTTCAGGCTCTCATTAAATTGTGGTTAAATGGAACAACTGCATTTGGCGTACTAGTTGGTTTGGGGCCTACTATCGGTGTCTGCCACTCCTTGCTGTTCTCCTCCACTGAACAAAGCTGTGCCGCCTGTTTACTACGGTTGCCAATTTTGAACTGCATTTCGACTACTTACTGATTTGGCCCTACTCTCTGTGTCAGCCTCTCATTCCAGTTGTCCTCCACTGCAATGCCCCCTGGTTATTCCTGTGTTACCAATTTTGAACTGCATTTAGCCCACTTTCTTCTTTGGGCCTATATCTGTGTTTCCACTTCATCGTGCCCATTGCCCAGCCAGTGATAGATGAGTCTGCTGGTACATTGACCCATAACGCAACATTCCCCGTGCACGCTACACAACAACATTGTGACCCTGCTGAAAGTCAGGTCCCCCTTTCCGCATACCATACCACCTTACACGGGGACAAAGAGGAAGGTGCAGATGAAAGTGCAGGTTCCTTCATCAGGTGGGGGGAGGAATACTAGTTGGCGACGTAACTGGCACAGGGCCCCTCATAGTACGCAAAAGTGTTGCTGCCGGTGGGAGGCGCCCCCGCCGTGCAAACACACCGCTGTACTTTGAGGGGCCCTGTGCCAGTGCCAATGCCAACGAGTGGGCCCCCCCTGCTTGCTCAGGTTCACAGCACTTGCAAAGTTGAAATACTTACCTCTCCCTGCTCCACTGCCGTGACGTGGTCCAGATTTCCTGGGCCCACTAATTACTTGAACCAGCCCTACCCCCCACAACTTTAGCCAAATGACCCCCAATTTCAAATGCCTTCCAATTATTATAAGGTAAATTACGCTTGACAAGCTTCATTAAGAAGAATGGATGGTTTTGACATTAAAATGGGCACTCTAGGTGTTTTCCTGGCCCCCACTCACTGCCGACTATGCTGCCCCATTGACTTGCATTGGGTTTCGTGTTTCGGTCGATCCCGACTTTACGTCATAATCGGCCGATTTCACTCGACCCGACTTTGGACATAGTCGGGTTTCGCAAAACCCGGCTCGACTCTAAAAAGGTCAAGGTCGCTCAACTCTAGTTCTGGTGTCCGATGCTGTTCTGGTGTCCGATGCTGTTCTGGTGTCCGATGCTGTTCTGGTGTCCGATGCTGCTCTGGTGTCCGATGCTGTTCTGGTGTCCGATGCTGTTCTGGGGTCCGGTGCTGCTCTGGTGTCCGATGCTGCTCTGGTGTCCGATGCTGTTCTGGTGTCCGATGCTGTTCTGGTGTCCGATGCTGCTCTGGGGTCCGATGCTGTTCTGGTGTCCGATGCTGTTCTGGTGTCCGGTGTTGTTCTGGTGTCCGATGCTGCTCTGGTGTCCGATGCTGCTCTGGTGTCCGGTGTTGTTCTGGTGTCCGATGCTGCTCTGGTGTCCGATGCTGCTCTGGTGTCCGATGCTGTTCTGGTGTCCGGTGTTGTTCTGGTGTCCGATGCTGCTCTGGTGTCCGATGCTGCTCTGGTGTCCGATGCTGTTCTGGTGTCCGGTGCTGCTCTGGTCTCCGATGCTGTTCTGGTGTCCGATGCTGTTCTGGTGTCCGATGCTGTTCTGGTGTCCGATGCTGCTCTGGTCTCCGATGCTGTTCTGGTGTCCGATGCTGTTCTGGTGTCCGATGCTGTTCTGGGGTCCGATGCTGCTCTGGTCTCCGATGCTGTTCTGGTGTCCGATGCTGTTCTGGGGTCCGGTGCTGCTCTGGTGTCCCGTGCTGCTCTGGTGTCCGCTGCTGCTCTGGTGTCCGGTGTTGCTCTGGTGTCCGGTGCTGCTCTGGTGTCCGGTGCTGCTCTGGTGTCCGATGCTGATCTGGTGTCCGATGCTGCTCTGGTGTCCGATGCTGTTCTGGGGTCCGGTGCTGCTCTGGTGTCCGATGCTGCTCTGGTGTCCGATGCTGTTCTGGGGTCCGGTGCTGTTCTGGTGTCCGGTGCTGCTCTGGTGTCCGATGCTGTTCTGGTGTCCGATGCTGTTCTGGTGTCCGATGCTGCTCTGGTGTCCGATGCTGCTCTGGTGTCCGATGCTGTTCTGGTGTCCGATGCTGTTCTGGTGTCCGATGCTGTTCTGGTGTCCGGTGTTGTTCTGGTGTCCGATGCTGCTCTGGTGTCCGATGCTGCTCTGGTGTCCGATGCTGTTCTGGTGTCCGATGCTGTTCTGGTGTCCGGTGCTGTTCTGGTGTCCGATGCTGTTCTGGTGTCCGGTGCTGTTCTGGTGTCCGATGCTGTTCTGGTGTCCGGTGTTGTTCTGGTGTCCAATGCTGCTCTGGTGTCCGATGCTGCTCTGGTGTCCGATGCTGTTCTGGTGTCCGATGCTGTTCTGGTGTCCGGTGCTGTTCTGGTGTCCGATGCTGCTCTGGTGTCCGATGCTGTTCTGGTGTCCGATGCTGTTCTGGTGTCCGATGCTTTTCTGGTGTCCGGTGTTGTTCTGGTGTCCGATGCTGCTCTGGTGTCCGATGCTGCTCTGGTGTCCGATGCTGTTCTGGTGTCCGGTGCTGTTCTGGTGTCCGATGCTGCTCTGGTGTCCGATGCTTTTCTGGTGTCCGGTGTTGTTCTGGTGTCCGATGCTGCTCTGGTGTCCGATGCTGCTCTGGTGTCCGGTGCTGTTCTGGTGTCCGGTGCTGTTCTGGTGTCCGATGCTGCTCTGGTGTCCGATGCTGCTCTGGTGTCCGATGCTGTTCTGGTGTCCGATGCTGTTCTGGTGTCCGGTGCTGCTCTGGTGTCCGATGCTGTTCTGGTGTCCGGTGTTGTTCTGGTGTCCGATGCTGTTCTGGTGTCCGATGCTGTTCTGGTGTCCGATGCTGTTCTGGTGTCCGGTGTTGTTCTGGTGTCCGATGCTGTTCTGGTGTCCGATGCTGCTCTGGTGTCCGATGCTGTTCTGGTGTCCGATGCTGCTCTGGTGTCCGATGCTGTTCTGGGGTCCGGTGCTGCTCTGGTGTCCGATGCTGTTCTGGTGTCCGATGCTGTTCTGGGGTCCGGTGCTGCTCTGGTGTCCGATGCTGACTGTGGAGACCTGGGTGTCGTAACCAGTGCCTTCCCCCCTCCCATCAATCCCGTAATGAAACACACACAGTCCTAGGTGGGTTGAACAGGTCGGTCACAGTTTATTAATTAAATAATCGGAGAAAGGGCAATTACATATCGTAACGAGCGGCTCGCGCCGAGCTCCTGTCCGTGATCGACAGGGGAATTGGCCCAACGAGCGGTTACGACCTTTGCCCTCCTCCGCTTTTTCCGCTGTGACTTAATAAAGGTTACCAGGGTTTAGTTCTATCAACATACGTAATAATTTTTTTTTTTTTTTAAACTTACAACATAATTCACACATTTACATTCTCCTGCGGGTTAGTATCATAATTAGCCTTTAAAAGGGAGGGTGGGTGGGACAAAAGCTTCCAGGTGTCCTGCCGAGAGTGAAAGAGAAAGTTCTCGGCCGGACACCTGGATTTAACCCCTGTAGGAGTGGCCGTAGGACCCCTCCCCTCTAGTGCCCACTGGCCGGCTGGGGGTCTTCCAATTAATGCATCACTAAGGGGGAGTGATGCTAGGGGGGAACTGGCACAGACATTCTTTTCGTGCAGCTCTCTGTGTGCTCCCCAGTCAGAGACGCGCACCTTATTCAGTACCGCGTCTGCCAGACTGTGGAGACCTGGGTGTCGTAACCAGTGCCTTCCCCCCTCCCATCAATCCTGTAATCAAACACACACAGTCCTAGGTGGGTTGAACAGGTCGGTCACAGTTTATTAATTAAATAATCGGAGAAAGGGCAATCACATATCGTAACGAGCGGCTCGCGCCGAGCTCCTGTCCGTGATCGACAGGGGAATTGGCCCAACGAGCGGTTACAACCTTTGCCCTCCTCCGCTTTTTCTGCCACGGAGGATCCCGTGTATTATCTACGCGGGACTCCGACCCCACCCCTCGATGTTAGGGCCTGTTCAACCCCATCCTGTAAACCAGACAGAAAAATATCGAGGCCAATGTCCGTTAGGTGAACTCCGTCCGGTCTTAGTTGTGGCGTGTTATCCCCTTGTAACGGGAGGTGACGAATCACGATACCGCCTCTTCCTCTCACATATTTTCCAATCCGAGCATTGAATTTACCCCTTGTCCGTTCTATGGCTCTTTTATCTCTTGCTCTTCGCCAGACGGCCCGTGGTGTTATATCCGACCACACCAGGATCATGTTCCTGTAAAGACAGCTGAACCAATCCATATCCGTTGTCACCCATTTGTACAATTCGGCCACCTTTTGTATCCATATCCGTTGTCAACCATTTGTTCAATTCGGCCACCTTTTGTTTGCCAAGGTCATTGCCACCCGTGTGTACCACCATTACCACAGGGCTTTCCGCCCTCCTTGCTATGCCAACCATCTCCTTGAACACCTGTTTCCACTGGAGGCCTCTGACACCCCTCCATTTAACTTTTATGCCCGGGAGGTAAAGATTTGTTCCTCCTGGCCGCAGTTTGGCCCTCTCCTTGGCCCAGTACACGTAGGAATCTCCTACAACCCAAACTTCAACCCCTGTAAGAGACAACACATGTTAATTAAGCAAGTCGGGTCTTATGTATCTGGCGAAGTATGCGGACTTCCAGCGACCCATTCTCTGCGCCTCGGCCTCTGACACTCCTGCCTTAGCTGCCGCTGTGGCCGCCCCTATGCGGAACGAATGTGTTCCGTACTCCTTTGGATTAGCGCCGGTTTTTCCCAAGCATAGCTTGAACATTGCCTGGAATTGGTACTTGGTCAGAGGGGACATGTCTTTATGAGTGAAGAAAAAATCTACCAGCGTGTCTTATCCCGGCGTATCTTCTAACCATTTTTAGCGGACAAGCTGGGCCATCTGTAGAGTTAACTAGGACCCATGTGCCCCTACCGGTGGGATAGCATTTGGACTTTCGAACCCTGATGCGCAGGGCGTCGCTGCATATAACTATGCCCTCATTAATTAGGCCTCCTTCCGACGCAGCAATCAGTTCCTGCAATAGTCTCAGTGAAATGGGGCGGCGACATTCCTGGCTTGGCTGAAGCCTTTTCCCACCTTTTATGGCTTGTCTTATGCAGAAGGACTTAGTTACGTCTACCCATCCCAATAGATGAAAGAAAAATGCTAGCCCCGATAATTTCCGTAATAAAAATTCGCTTGTAACCGCGCTTCGTGCTCCGTCGCATTCGTCGACTGGCCTACCAATAAATAAAGAAGAAATTTACTTTTACTGGGGATAGAAACCATGTTTCCCACTCTTCAGTGAAAGAGCTTAACCACTCAGCCATCAGCTGAACTGGCTGAATTAGTGAGCGCCACTCCTCCCAAGCCTTACCATACACCTGCTAGGCCCGGATTAAGGGCATCAATGATTGTCCACTGTATCCCACAGGGACAGTGGACACAGGATACCCAGGGGTTGCGCGTTGGGCTGCTGGATTCTGAAAGCCTGCCAATTGGAAAACAACAATGGGTTAATGATATTATCATCTACTTCCGCCACCACGGTGGCTCTACACCAGATATTGTTTTCAAGGCATATCATCGCTAGCCGGCGCAAGAGAGCGAGTATGGGCAAGGATGAAGAAGACATGTGATTTAAACTCTTCGCTGTTTTCGTATTTTTAGTTTGGAAACGAATGTTCATGTTTCTCAACTGATCGGCCCATATCTCCAACGCTGCTACTACCGCAAACAATTCCCGTAGGGCCGGGTCTTGCCCCCACTTTGTTGTCGTCCAATTCTCTGGCCAACCAGATTTGCACCATTGTTTTTTATAGATTGTTGCAAAACCCTCTGTTTTGTTCCACCCTAATGTCAGCCCTAATTCTTTGCTTGTGATCTCTCTAACCATGACGCACGTGTGACCGTTGTACGATTGTAGAAACGTCTGCCATACCAGCAGATCTGCTTTTAGCGAACGAGTGAGCCTAATTCTATGGCCGTGCTGAGAAGCGCCTTTTGTTGCCAAAGATAGTCTGCGTGAGAATGCTCTGCCGGCCGGCATTACGCGGCAGGCGAACGTCAGTAAACCCGATAACGCCTGCATTTGCTGTAGGGTTACCTTCTTAACTTCGCGGAAGCCTTTCGACATTTGTTGGGTTTTTTGTATTCTATCCTCTGGTAAGCGGAACACCATCATGTTGGTATCTATTTCGATGCCCAAGAAGGGCAATACATTACATGGACCCTCTTTTTTTTTTTTTTTTTTTGGTGACAATGGCACGCCGAATTTGAGTGAGATAGATTTGAATTTTTCTTGTAAATCGGAGCAGAGATTAAAATCACTGGGGCCGACGAACAGGAAATCGTCGAGGTAGTGAATTAGGGATTTACTGCCCGTTTCGTACTGAACTACCAATCTAGGAAGGTGCTGAACAGCTCGAAATAGTGACATGAGATGGAACATCCCATCGGGAGGCACATGTCGAAGTAATAGTGTTGGTCCACTTTGCAGCCCAGAAGGTGGAAACATTCGGGGTGCATGGGTAGCAAACGGAATGCCGATTCAATGTCGTATTTGGCTAGCAGGGCGTCTGGTCCGGCTGCCCGGACTAGTTCTACCGCTGTATCGAAAGACACATACGAGACAGAAGCTTTTTCTGGGGAAATAGCATCGTTAACCGAATCGCCCTTTGGGTGAAAATGATGGATTAAACGGTATTTACCGGGTTCCTTTTTTGGTATGATGCCTAACGGAGAAATTGTAATGTTTTTGAAGGGGAGCGACTTAAAGGGGCCTGCTATTCTACCCAATTCTACCTCCTTCCCAATTTTTGTCTAAGAATTTTGGGAATTCGCGAGCCGATTTTAGGTTATCGGATAGGGTTGGCGTTCTTGTTAGCCTAAAGGGAATAAAGAACCCGTCGGAGAAGCCTGATTGCAGTTGCTGAGCCGCTTCCTTATTGGGGTAAAGCTTTAGCCAGGGGGCCACCCTTAATACAGCCCAATACTACGAAGGCCTGGAGCCAATTATTCATGGTTAATCCGATTTTTGATCTCCCCCTATCGAAAACCCTATCGTTAGCTTTATCCACCGTTTGTTGGTCCGCTGATAACAGCGACCATATGTCAATATAATCGTTGCCCTTGATTTTCTGACTAATTTCCTGATCTATAGTTAAAGCTATTTTTGATCCAGATCTTTGTTCACCACTTATCCGTTTGGATGTGATAGTTGTAGGCGTAACTCCTTTACCGCTGAAGTTAGCTCCATTTCCTTTATGTTAACCCTGTAACATAAGATTTCCTCGTTACCCTTGCGCTGTGCGCTGTGTGACTCTGGACGAGTGTGCTCCGATCCTGGAGGAACCCCCGCAGATGTTGACGGGGGGATGTCGCAGGACGGGGAAACTCTGGCTCCCGCTACAGCGAGGGATTGGCCGATGTGCTGGCCGATATCGTGCGTTGGAGCCCGATTACTACCACATAGTGGCGGATTAATGGCTCTGTCTTCAGCGACTGCATTGCAGTTGTCGTGGCTGGAAGCCGCGGGGGATTGTTCTTCCCTGGCTAACACTCACCGCTGCGTGATTCTGGACGAGTGTACACCGATCCTGGAGGAACCCCCGCAGATGTTGACAGGGTGATGTCGCAGGACGGGGAAACTCTGGCTCCCGCTGCGTGGTGGTTGTTGTGGCTGGAAGCCGCGGGGGATTGTTCTCCCCGGCTGAAAGCCCTAGAGGGTGCCCACGATTTAGAGGACTTGCCACGTGCACGATCACTCTTATCCGGACTTAGCGACACCTCGGACCCCTCGGATGTTGCTGATGACAGCCATCCTGTGGCCCGGGATCTGCGGCGGCTCCTATGGGAGCTGCGTCTGCGACGGTGACGGGAGGGGCGTTTAGAGGAGTGGCGGGAACGGCGACGGGAGTTATCCGCCGTTATTATGCGGTGCAATGGGGGGGATTCTATCAGTAGACAGAGGGGGATAATTGGCCGTAGCTGGTCCTGTAACGCTAATCGGAAGGGGGGGCGTCAGTAGGTAACCATATTCCTCCCCATTGCTGGGATTTGACGGGGCGGCGGTTACCGGATAATTTTTATTTAGGTTTTGGGCAGTGGGGGGAGGTGATAATGTGTTTGTGCTTGGTGCGTTTACTGCGATGTCGCCGTGATTCCCGCTGCGCGGCTGTTGAGCGTCTTGCTCGGTCCCATGGGACCGAACAACGCGCTCTTCAGCCGCCCTGTGACCTCTCTGGCCTGACCCCTGATACCCCCGTACAGGCATCAGGGCTGCGTCTGCCGGGGGTAGGCTGGAGGTCAGACCAGGTGACAAATCAGCACGCTGATCGGTCGATTTCGACCGATCAGCGCACTGTGGGGAAAGTGAGGGGTTAAAACCAGCCCCCAGGTTACCCCCTGCGGGCGGCGTATATGTGCCCGCAGGGAAGGCAACCGAGGACTGGCTAGCGCTGTGTTCAGCGCTCATCTGCGGTGACCGGAAGTGGCTGGGCGGGGACCGGAAGTGGCTGGGCGGAGCCTCCCAGCACTCCGAGCGGTGTCCGAGGCCTCCGGAAGACGCCTGCAGCTGCGAGGCGGCGAGGCCCTCCCCTCCCCGACCCGGACCCGCTCCGGGGCGCGGGGCAAGCGGGCGGATCGCCTGCCACCCGGCGCCACCACCGGCCTCTCCGGAGCGGCCGGGGAAGGGGGCGACACCGTCCGCCGCCGGGCGCCGCCGGATGTAGCCCCGCACAGCCGGGACGGAGCCACCGGCGCCGGCTGCCCATCGCCGCCCTCTGCCCCCACCGGAGTCCGGACCAGAGCCGGCGAGGAGATGCCGGCCACCCTCCGACGGGTGCGACGCCCGGCTCTACCCCGCCGCCCTCGAGAGGCCCCCAGTCCCTCTACAGCCGAGGGGTCCGGCACCGACAGCGGCGCAGAGAGGGGCCCCTGCCCAGCGATCGGGGCCGGACCAAACGACGGACCGCAGGGTGCTGGTGCTCCCGAAGGTATTGGAGGTGAGCTGGGCACGATGGCGGAGGGGTGAGGGAGAACAGCCGGCAGCAGAGAGCCTTCGCACATGGCTCTGTACAGCTCCGACCTCCAACCTGTCGGGAGCCGGCGTGCTGGCACGCAGCGGGGGTGACCTAGGCCTGGGGGGGGGGGACCCGGAGACGCAGGCGTGAGGGAGGACAAATTTTCTGGACCGGATAAGGGAACAGTGAGCAGGGGGTCAGGAGAGGGCCCAGGGAGGTGAGCCCTGCTGCCATTGAAAACGGCCTGAAGCCAAAACTCACCTTCCTGCACCGCTCTCTTCAGCAGGGCCTCAACAAGAAGGGGGGTCCGACATCACAGCAGGGACAGACAAAAGCTTCCAGGTGTCCTGCCGAGAGTGAAAGAGAAAGTTCTCGGCCGGACACCTGGATTTAACCCCTGTAGGAGTGGCCGTAGGACCCCTCCCCTCTAGTGCCCACTGGCCGGCTGGGGGTCTTCCAATTAATGCATCACTAAGGGGGAGTGATGCTAGGGGGGATCTGGCACAGACATTCTTTACGTGCAGCTCTCTGTGTGCTCCCCAGTCAGAGACGCGCACCTTAATCAGTACCGCGTCTGCCAGTTCTGGTGTCCGATGCTGCTCTGGTGTCCGATGCTGCTCTGGTGTCCGATGCTGTTCTGGTGTCCGATGCTGTTCTGGTGTCCGATGCTGTTCTGGTGTCCGATGCTGCTCTGGTGTCCGATGCTGTTCTGGTGTCCGATGCTGTTCTGGTGTCCGATGCTGTTCTGGTGTCCGATGCTGCTCTGGTGTCCGATGCTGTTCTGGTGTCCGATGCTGTTCTGGTGTCCGATGCTGCTCTGGTGTCCGATGCTGTTCTGGTGTCCGATGCTGTTCTGGTGTCCGATGCTGTTCTGGTGTCCGATGCTGCTCTGGTGTCCGATGCTGTTCTGGTGTCCGATGCTGTTCTGGTGTCCGATGCTGCTCTGGTGTCCGGTGCTGCTCTGGTGTCCGATGCTGTTCTGGTGTCCGATGCTGTTCTGGTGTCCGATGCTGTTCTGGTGTCCGGTGCTGTTCTGGTGTCCGATGCTGTTCTGGTGTCCGATGCTGTTCTGGTGTCCGATGCTGTTCTGGTGTCCGATGCTGCTCTGGTGTCCGATGCTGTTCTGGTGTCCGATGCTGTTCTGGTGTCCGATGCTGCTCTGGTGTCCGGTGCTGCTCTGGTGTCCGATGCTGTTCTGGTGTCCGGTGCTGTTCTGGTGTCCGGTGCTGCTCTGGTGTCCGGTGCTGCTCTGGTGTCCGGTGCTGCTCTGGTGTCCGATGCTGCTCTGGTGTCCGGTGCTGCTCTGGTGTCCGATGCTGCTCTGGTGTCCGGTGCTGCTCTGGGGTCCGGTGCTGCTCTGGTGTCCGGTGCTGCTCTGGTGTCCGGTGCTGCTCTGGTGTCCGGTGCTGTTCTGGTGTCTGGTGCTGCTCTGGTGTCCGATGCTGCTCTGGTGTCCGATGCTGTTCTGGTGTCCGATGCTGTTCTGGTGTCTGGTGCTGCTCTGGTGTCCGATGCTGTTCTGGTGTCCGGTGCTGCTCTGGTGTCCGGTGCTGTTCTGGGGTCCGGTGCTGCTCTGGTGTCCGGTGCTGCTCTGGTGTCCGGTGCTGTTCTGGTGTCCGGTGCTGCTCTGGTGTCCGGTGCTGCTCTGGTGTCCGGTGCTGCTCTGGTGTCCGGTGCTGCTCTGGTGTCCGGTGCTGTTCTGGTGTCCGATGCTGCTCTGGTGTCCGATGCTGCTCTGGTGTCCGGTGCTGCTCTGGTGTCCGGTGCTGTTCTGGTGTCCGATGCTGTTCTGGTGTCCGGTGCTGCTCTGGTGTCCGATGCTGTTCTGGTGTCCGATGCTGTTCTGGTGTCCGATGCTGTTCTGGTGTCCGATGCTGTTCTGGTGTCCGGTGCTGCTCTGGTGTCCGGTGCTGTTCTGGGGTCCGGTGCTGCTCTGGTGTCCGGTGCTGCTCTGGTGTCCGGTGCTGCTCTGGTGTCCGGTGCTGCTCGGGCGTCCCGTGCTGCTCTGGCTTCAGGCTCAGTAGTAATCTGTGCCGTCATCTGTGTGACCCGATGATCACTGATGTTATTTTCCTCTTCTTTCCAGGGAAGTTTAAACTTTTGGATCAGGATCGGGACGTGCGGGAGCCGGTGCAGTACTTCAGCAGCGTGGAGGAGGTGGCCAGCGTCTTCCCAGATCGGGTCTTCGTTATGGAAGCGATCACATTCAGCGTCAAGGTCAGAATTGGGGTCTGTAATGGGGGGTGGCTGGAAGAGATGGGGTCTAGGATAGGTACAATAGGTAGAGGAAACCGTATGTGTCATGGCGCCTCTTGGTGGGAAGGAGGCAGATCTGGTTGGTGCATAAACATGTAACAGGAAAGTTCCCAGAGCAGATATGGACGCAACTCCTCTACAGGGACAGTATATCTAATCATGTATCTCTGTATACAGGGAGCTCCCCCTAGTGGTGGCTGCAGACAGGATCTAATCATGTATCTCTGTATACAGGGAGCTCCCCCTAGTGGTGGCTGCAGACAGGATCTTATCATGTATCTCTGTATACAGGGAGCTCCCCCTAGTGGTGGCTGCAGACAGAATCTTATCATGTATCTCTGTATACAGGGAGCTCCCCCTAGTGGTGGCTGCAGACAGGATCTTATCATGTATCTCTGCATACAGGGAGCTCCCCCTAGTGGTGACTGCAGACAGGATCTTATCATGTATCTCTGTATACAGGGAGCTCCCCCTAGTGGTGACTGCAGACAGGATCTTATCATGTATCTCTGTATACAGGGAGCTCCCCCTAGTGGTGGCTGTAGACAGGATCTAATCATGTATCTCTGTATACAGGGAGCTCCCCCTAGTGGTGGCTGCAGACAGGATCTTATCATGTATCTCTGTATACAGGGAGCTCCCCCTAGTGGTGGCTGCAGACAGGATCTTATCATGTATCTCTGTATACAGGGAGCTCCCCCTAGTGGTGGCTGCAGACAGGATCTTATCATGTATCTCTGTATACAGGGAGCTCCCCCTAGTGGTGGCTGCAGACAGGATCTTATCATGTATCTCTGTATACAGGGAGCTCCCCCTAGTGGTGGCTGCAGACAGGATCTTATCATGTATCTCTGTATACAGGGAGCTCCCCCTAGTGGTGGCTGCAGACAGGATCTTATCATGTATCTCTGTATATAGGGAGCTCCCTCTAGTGGTGGCTGCAGACAGGATCTTATCATGTATCTCTGTATACAGGGAGCTCCCCCTAGTGGTGGCTGCAGACAGGATCTTATCATGTATCTCTGTATACAGGGAGCTCCCCCTAGTGGTGGCTGCAGACAGGATCTTATCATGTATCTCTGTATACAGGGAGCTCCCCCTAGTGGTGGCTGCAGACAGGATCTTATCATGTATCTCTGTATACAGGGAGCTCCCCCTAGTGGTGGCTGCAGACAGGATCTTATCATGTATCTCTGTATACAGGGAGCTCCCCCTAGTGGTGGCTGCAGACAGGATCTTATCATGTATCTCTGTATACAGGGAGCTCCCCCTAGTGGTGGCTGCAGACAGGATCTTATCATGTATCTCTGTATACAGGGAGCTCCCCCTAGTGGTGGCTGCAGACAGGATCTTATCATGTATCTCTGTATACAGGGAGCTCCCCCTAGTGGTGACTGCAGACAGGATATTACCATGTATCTCTGTATACAGGGAGCTCCCCCTAGTGGTGGCTGCAGACAGTGTTATCATGTATCTCTGTATACAGGGAGCTCCTTCTAGTGGTGGCTGCAGACAGGATCTTATCATGTATCTCTGTATACAGGGAGCTCCCCCTAGTGGTGGCTGCAGACAGGATATTACCATGTATCTCTGTATACAGGGAGCTCCCCCTAGTGGTGGCTGCAGACAGGATCTTATCATGTATCTCTGTATACGGGGAGCTCCCCCTAGTGGTGGCTGCAGACAGTGTTATCATGTATCTCTGTATACAGGGAGCTCCTTCTAGTGGTGGCTGCAGACAGGATCTTATCATGTATCTCTGTATACAGGGAGCTCCCCCTAGTGGTGGCTGCAGACAGGATCTTATCATGTATCTCTGTATACAGGGAGCTCCCCCTAGTGGTGGCTGTAGACAGGATCTTATCATGTATCTCTGTATACAGGGAGCTCCCCCTAGTGGTGGTTGCAGACAGGATCTTATCATGTATCTCTGTATACAGGGAGCTCCCCCTAGTGGTGGCTGCAGACAGGATCTTATCATGTATCTCTGTATACAGGGAGCTCCCCCTAGTGGTGGCTGCAGACAGGATCTTATCATGTATCTCTGTATACAGGGAGCTCCCCCTAGTGGTGGCTGCAGACAAGATCTTATCATGTATCTCTGTATACAGGGAGCTCCCCCTAGTGGTGGCTGCAGACAGGGCCTTATATATTTCTGTATACAGGGAGCTCCCCCTAGTGGTGGCTGCAGACAGGATCTTATCATGTATCTCTGTATACTGGGAGCTCCCCCTGGTGGTGGCTGCAGACAGGATCTTATCATGTATCTCTGTATACAGGGAGCCCCCCCTAGTGGTGACTGCAGACAGCATCTTATCATGTATCTCTGTATACAGGGAGCTCCCCCTAGTGGTGACTGCAGACAGGATCTCATCATGTATCTCTGTATACTGGGAGCTCCCCCTAGTGGTGGCTGCAGACAGGATCTTATCATGTATCTCTGTATACAGGGAGCTCCCCCTAGTGGTGGCTGCAGACAGAATCTTATCATGTATCTCTGTATACAGGGAGCTCCCCCTAGTGGTGGCTGCCGACAGGATCTTATCATGTGACTCTGTATACAGGGAGCTCCCCCTAGTGGTGACTGCAGACATGATCTCATCATGTATCTCTGTATACTGGGAGCTCCCCCTAGTGGTGGCTGCAGACAGGATCTTATCATGTGACTCTGTATACAGGGAGCTCTCCCTAGTGGTGGCTGCAGACAGGATCTTATCATGTATCTCTATATACAGGGAGCTCCCCCTAGTGGTGGCTGCCGACAGGATCTTATCATGTGACTCTGTATACAGGGAGCTCTCCCTAGTGGTGGCTGCAGACAGGATCTTATCATGTATCTCTGTATACAGGGAGCTCCCCCTAGTGGTGGCTGCCGACAGGATCTTATCATGTGACTCTGTATACAGGGAGCTCTCCCTAGTGGTGGCTGCAGACAGGATCTTATCATGTATCTCTGTATACAGGGAGCTCCTCCTAGTCGTGGCTGCAGACAGGATCTTATCATGTATCGCTGTATACTGGGAGCTCCCCCTAGTGGTGGCTGCAGACAGGATCTTATCACGTATCTCTGTATACAGGGAGCTCCCCCTAGTGGTGGCTGCAGACAGGATCTTATCATGTATCTCTGTATACAGGGAGCTCCCCCTAGTGGTGGCTGCAGACAGGATCTTATCATGTATCTCTGTATACAGGGAGCTCCCCCTAGTGGTGGCTGCAGACAGGGCCTTATATATTTCTGTATACAGGGAGCTCCCGCTAGAGTTGAATTTTAAACTCACAGATTAATAGTGGTTGGTAAAGCTTATGTGATTTTTCATGTGTTTTCATTCTAGGTGGTCTCGGGGGAGTTCAGTGAGGACAGCGAAGTTTATAACTTCACCCTCCATACTGGGGATGAACTGACGCTTATGGGACAAGCAGAGATCCTCTGTGCTAAGACTGTCAAGGAGAAATCACGATTTAACACCATCATGAGAAAGCTGGGTAAAACTGGCACCCTGGGCAAACAGGTGAAGGGTAAAATGCCCTGCCTCATCTGCATGAACCACCGCACCAATGAGAGCTTGAGCCTACCCTTCCAGTGTAAGGGCAGCTTTAGTACCCGCAGCCCCCTGGAGCTACAGATGCAGGAGGGAGAACACACCATCCGAAGCATCATCGAGAAGGTGCGCCTCCCCGTCAATGTTGTGGTCCCCACCCGTCCTCCTCGCAACCCCTACGACCTTCATGTTATCCGTGAAGGACATCGGTACAAGCTGGTCAGTATCATTTCAAAGACTGTGGTTCTTTGTTGTCTTCTACGTAAGGAGGAGGTGAACCCCTTCCACTTTCTGCTGCTGACAGACATGCCTCGATTCTCTCTCCCCGAGGGTCTTCTGTGTGGAGACCCTCATTTTGACAAGCTTGTGAGAGACTGTGCTCATTACTGCCAAGAGGAAAGGTTCAACCCTGATGATTATTCCAAGGCAGTCCGAGAGACCAAGACAGATTTTGCGGAGGAGTGCGCTAGTCCACGGAAAATCCGTGTCTGTTTGCAAGGCTTCTCAGCCGGCTCCATCAACTACACCCGAGAGGAGCTCAGCCAAGGTCTACAGCGCCTTTCATTGTGTGTTTACAGTGGGACCATCCCCGGGGACACTAGCCCCCATGACCTTCCAACCCAACTCTTGGGGTCCTCGTCAGATAACTCAGACTTAGACAGAGAGTACATGACTCCAGACTGGCTGGACCATGATTTTAGGACTCAGGAACAATTAGAGATACCGTATGAAGAGCTTTGGACAAACCAGAACTTTGAGAACTATTCCGAGCCCACCAGTAAGCCCGTTGGCTTAGAAAGTGGCAACAAAATTCAGCAAGACCTCATCTGCTTCGCCTCCTCGCCTTCTCTCTTAGAGGGGAAATCATGTTCTTCTCCTCCGGCCTTAACTATTGAAGAAGCAAAGACTGACAACCCCCCACCGGTGCCACCCAAATCAGAAGCGGTAAGTCCAGACCTTCATCAGGATCTGCACCTTCAGCTCACTATACTCTTCATTGCTACAGAACCATCCAGCCCAGAGTCTTTGCAGATTGCAAGGGTACAGGAGTTGGAAATGTTTGAGGAAGGTGGGTTCTTTCTCGCTCTGAGGGTCGGGGAATGTCCAGGAACAACATTTTGTTATAGAGAAAATCGAAAGCAACGTAAAATGTTTTACCAAGTTCTTTGAAATGAGATGTTGTGGTTCTTCAGATTCTGTGATGCTTCAGTGTTAGCAGATTAGTAAGAAAATAAGCAAATATGGGATTGGATTTGAGAGCTCAGGGGTGGGTGCAGATTATAAAAATTTCTAGTTAGACATTCCCTGGCGGAGTTGGGTCGGGGGAATAAAATTTTTCATAATCTAAGGTCAATATTGATAGGAAGAGTTCTGAAGAGGAGATTCCCTCGCCCACCATCAGCAACTCTTCCAGTCACAGCAGGGCCATGATATTATTTGTGGAACCTGGGTTTTCCAGTCTGACCTGGTGCTCGGAGTGAAATCTTTGATATACACAACATTTAGTGGTGGATCAAGTTCTGTGGACTGGGGAGTTCTGGATAAATGGGTCACTGAGGGTCAATAGCCAATGACTGATGATCGCTCGCCCCTCGGATGATGGTAGCTTTTGTGTCTTACAGGTGAGGGAGGAATGTCGTCTCCTCAATGCCCCTCCTGTTCCTCCTCGTGGTGGCAGATACTTTTCTTCATCTTCCAGCCCACCAGTCCCACCTCGCCTCCCGAAATCCCAACCCCCGCAGACCCACACTCCGAGCCCAGGCCTGTCCTACTACTCATCAGGACTCCATGACATGTAAGTAATTTCCCGAGCGCAAGCACAGATTAATAAAAAAATAGTAAAAAATGAAGCCTAAAGTGCAGAACTTATTCCATTTTTGGTTGAGATCTGTAAATTGCCCGTTATGCCGGCTGGTCAGTCAATCTAGAGATCATTCTGGCCAGCTACATGAGGCTCCTGGATTACACCCACTGGGATTACATCCCTAGGCTATGGATCCCTGCACACGGACATGACACCTCCGACCACGGAGTCTCCTCTCACGATCTTCTCTTCCTTACAGATCAGGGAACCGTAGTGGCAGCTGCTCCCCTTCCCCGGACTCCTACTCCTTATATTGCTATCCTTGTACATGGGGAGACTGCAAGTCTGGAGACGCAGCGACTCATCAGATGTCTAGCAGCATGGCCTCCACAGCTCAGCCCACCCAGACGTCTTGGTCAGATTCTTGGGCCTACGCGGACAAGGGGCCAAGTGTGGCCAGTGGGCGCTCCACTCCTCTTCTCAACACAGACACTACCATTAAGACTTATTACAGTTGTCCCAGGTTGAAGCCTCCTCATACCCCAAAACGCTTTGCCCCATTCGGAGCCTTGAACCCATTTGCCAACGCGGCCTTCGCTTCTACTCCCTCATCTTCTGGGGACTGGTTAGACCCACCGGAGCATCCAAAATCCTCCTCATCCTCCCTCTCTAATGTCCTTGACCCCTTTGATGTTCGTAACAGTCAAGATACTTCTCCAGATTCCTCATCCATCGGGTCTGAGCTGCGGTTTATGCCGGAGTCCATATTCAAAAGTGGTGGAGGAACAGGGACATGTCCGGCCCCTCCACCCCGGCAGGCCAAAGGGTTTGAGACTGAGAATATTGTAATCAGAAGCACAGCCCCATTATCACCCACCATTGTACAGGGGGCAGAAGGTGGCATCACCAGAGTATACCTCACACAAGGAGTCATTGAGGTGCCACCAATCTCATCCAGAAGCACCATGGATGCCTCTTCTCCTCACACACCTGGGATTCCCAGGGGGCTGGCAGGAGACCCTAGTTCATGGCACCCTCCTCCTGATCTGTCGGCTCTGTCTGTAGAAGAGGTCTCGAGGTGTCTCAGGTTCATTGGTCTTTCGGAAGACGTAGTGACTTTCTTTGTTAGGGAACGTATAGACGGCAGCATCTTCGTGCAGTTGACGGAGGAGATCCTTTCGGACGACTTCAAGCTGACCAAGCTCCAAGTCAAGAAGATTATGCAATTCATAAAAGGTTGGAGGCCGAAGATCTAACGATTGAGGTCAAGTGACCTAGGTCTGAGAAGATGAGCGCCGGCCAGAGACTTCAGGGTTATTTTTTATCAATCCGTGACCTCCTTATGTTTTTGGACTCCTTTTCTGGATAGATCCCGTCCACACTTCACATAGCACAATTTGCACAGAGATAACACTAAGGTCACGTGATGATCTGCTGGAAAGCTTAGTATGGGAGCCGAGTAATAAATGTATAAATTCACAACTCGGGGTCGACTCTCGTCTTATGTTTTATCTTGAATTTGTCTCGTTACACTTCTATTGTCACCTCATGATGCCTGCAGTAGCTCCGAGGTCCCAGCCGGGCATCACACGGGGATATGTGGCCACATACGAGACATCTCAAGATTGTGAGAAGGAAAGCCCGGGAGAGGCCGCAGCCTGTGCAGCACCATGCAGCTTGTCACAGGCAGACTCCAGCCCCTGCAGGGAGGAACAGAGGCTGGTAATGGCCCCTTATCCATCACTGACATAATCAGTACACAGGGCAGTGAAGGTGGGCAGCCGTCAGAACTACTGGTATACACCACCGTACTCGCCTTCACCTTCAGGTCTCCAGCCAGCACAAGAGGTTGTACGAAAGTCGCACGGTGGGAGATGGGGGAGCGCATGTAGGTGACAGTATAGAAGTAACGTAATGACCAGAGCTGAAAAGGCAGAAGGTGAAGGGTGCAGCAGCAAATTTTAAGAAATTCCACAGCAGTTTTGCCCCCAGCGCAACAGGTGTCAGGGTCTGAGGGTGGGCACGGCTGCCGGAACATTAGAAGCTCTGGGGTTGGGAGCAGAAGAGAATCTGAGCGACTGACAAATGTGAAAGCATTGACAGCAGCGGCTCGTACAGTCCTTCCCATGAGCAGTAGTCATTGCCTACGGAAAAAAAAAAGGAAAAGTCTCCCCCAAAAAGAGCAGAGCCAAACAAAGCGAAGGCCATGACTGCCCAAAGAGGGTGAAGGGTTTTTGGTCTGATACCACAGAAGAATGACAGTGTCACAAATTAATGATAATCGTACTGCTGCTATAATAGAGGTCAGGGCGCGAAGAGCGGCGACAGGCAATAAAGGGTCAGGGTGCGCAGAGCGGCGACAGGCAATAAAGGGTCAGGGTGCGCAGAGCGGCGACAGGCAATAAAGGGTCTGGGTGCGCAGAGCGACGGCAGGAAAGGGTCAGGGCTCAGAGTGGCAACAGGCAAAAGAAAAAGGGTCAGGGTGCGCAGAGCGACGCAAGGCAATAAAGGGTCAGTGCGCGCAGAGCGGAGACAGGTAAAATGGACAGGGCGTGTAGAGCGACAACAGGAAAGGGTCAGGGCGTGCAGAGCGGAGACAGGCAAAATGGTCAGGGTGCGCAGTGTCAGTTTTGCAACTGTAAGGAGTCAGACTAGTCACAGCACAGTTAGAAAGCTTATACTCACCCCATGTCACTAGAGGAAGCCCCTACAATGGGCATCAAACTAGACCCATGTCACACTGGACCACTATGGCCTGGTGTGATGAATGCTGTGTGCCATCGCATGGACGGTGCGCTGCGTCACATCCCTGGGAAAGTGATATACAGGGACGCAGTATGGGAAGACGAGACTATACATCCAGGTGGTGAGAAGAAGAGATGTAAGTGATCGCCGGCTGCCGCAGGACTGGCCACAAGGTAGAGGCTGCAGCGATCGGTCCACATTAGTGGAAAGTTACCGTGATCCCCCAAACAGATGAAGCCTCGTTCTCACGTCACGTGTGACCCCCCTACCACACACACACGTATGCGCACACCCCAGTGTATACACACACACACACACACACAATCTAAAGAACTACATGGCTGCGACTCCGATCTCTGAAAACAGTTTATTGATGACATCCATGTGCCATGGAGGAATTGTTGCGCTGCTGCAGCGCCGTCTGCTCGTCCACAGGGGACATTAAAGAGTTAAAAAGTCTCTGAGCGTTAAGTGCAAAAAATTAAACTCTTCAGGAAAGCGTCAACATGGCGTGAACTCCGGGCCGATGTAGATCTAAGGCACGCGAGGCGATACAGACCGCCGCTGCTCCTCCGTACATTCTCCGGTCTCACGGTGCTCAGACACCGGGGCGCGGCCACTACCGGGGCGGCAGGGACTAGTGGTGGAACTTCTTGCTGGAGTCCTTGGCGTGATCCAGCAGCAGCTGGCAGGGGGTGAAGGGGCTCCCGTACACACCCTCGTACTTCCTCATCTTCTCCACAATGCGATTTGCCCCAAAAGCGTCGGTGTATCTGAAGGGACCTACGAGACGAGGAGAGGAGCGGTGTTAGCGAGCAAGAAACCGCAGAAAAGCCTGGAGGTGGACGCAACATAACGTAAAAAAATATATATATATATGTATATAGGTGAACAAAAGCCACGGAGGAATCAGACAGATGAAGAGCAGAACGGTGCTGGATATTCGTTGCTGCTCTGCGACGTTCTGTCATTAGTTCGGCCCCACGTGCGGAAACTCAGATCTTGTCGGGAGCCATCGACTCGTGGGCGATCCACTCACCTCCAAGACACGGCGGGAAGCCGAGCCCAAACACTGCTCCGATGTCGCCCTCCACAGGGTTACTGAGGATCCCCTCCTGCAGGCACAGGACGGCTTCATTCACAAAACGGGTGACCAGACGCATCTGGACGTCTTCATCGGAGGAGCTGCGTACCCAAAACGAGCAAGTTATGAGACACGCCTAGACACAAGTACACAAACTGACATATCACTCTGAAATTCCACTTGGAGGCGCCATTTCCAGCATTGAATGCAAACACTGGGGTAAGGGATAAATGACTGCTTGTGGCATTACTGGCCCTGACCATAATGCCAATAGTAGCCATCACACGGCCCGCAATGTGAGCCACAAGTAACGATGTCAATTTGTTTTTTCCCCCCTTGCACAACTTCAGTTTTTCATTTTTACGATCCATGCTTGCAGTCAGTGAATGAAAACGTTTGCGAGTGTAGAGATGGCTTATCCCAATGTGTCAGTGCGGATCTCCGAGGACGGGCGATGGACGCTCCCGGATCTACAGAGCACTTACACATCCGGTCTGGCCTGCAGCTTGTATTTCTCCAGGATCTCCTCGGCTCCGGAGTTCACAGTTCTTTCCTTCTGCCCCGGCTGGTACACGTAGAAACCCTTCCCAGATTTACGTCCTGAAAAAAGAATAAAACGTGCAAGTTTCAAGCCGAGGCAGATCTCCTAAATGTGCAGAGGCCCAATCAGCCTCTTCTGAAAAAGAAATGGCTGATAACAGGGAGCAACAGTTGGAGGGATGACCGAGTGTCCACATAGGCACTGCGAGATCCCCGACCAGTCACTCACCCAAAAATCCCTTCTGCACCAATGCCTTCAGGAAGTCAACGTTTCCTCCACCGAACCTCTCCCCGAAAGCCTTGCCCAGGTCCTCGGCCACATGGGCCGCCACGTCAATGCCCACCTCGTCAGCCAGAGTGGAGGCGCCCACTGGGAACCCAAAGCCAGTGGTGAGGGCATCCAGCTTCTTGGGAGCTACACCTTCCTAAAGTTGAGTAGAGACCCCGCTGATCAGGTGCATACCCCACAGATGATGTCCAAGTAGGTGCGGTGATGTCACTTACCTGCAGGACGCGCACAACCTCCGCCATCATAGGAGCCAAGCACCGGGTGGTGTAAAATCCTGGCCCGTCCTGTAAGAGGAGAGACAGGAGCCCCGTCACCGCACTATTACACCATGGGGAGGTAGAGGGTTACTGCACGGCAGCAGGGGCAGGTAGAGGGTTACTGCACGGCAGCAGGGGCAGGTAGAGGGTTACTGCACGGCAGCAGGGGCAGGTAGAGGGTTACTGCACGACTGCAGGGGCAGGTAGAGGGTTACTGCACGGCAGCAGGGGCAGGTAGAGGGTTACTGCACGACTGCAGGGGCAGGTAGAGGGTTACTGCACGGCTGCAGGGGCAGGTAGAGGGTTACTGCACGACTGCAGGGGCAGGTAGAGGGTTACTGCACGACTGCAGGGGCAGGTAGAGGGTTACTGCACGACTGCAGGGGCAGGTAGAGGGTTACTGCACGGCAGCAGGGGCAGGTAGAGGGTTACTGCACGACTGCAGGGGCAGGTAGAGGGTTACTGCACGACTGCAGGGGCAGGTAGAGGGTTACTGCACGGCAGCAGGGGCAGGTAGAGGGTTACTGCACGGCAGCAGGGGCAGGTAGAGGGTTACTGCACGGCAGCAGGGGCAGGTAGAGGGTTACTGCACGGCAGCAGGGGCAGGTAGAGGGTTACTGCACGGCAGCAGGGGCAGGTAGAGGGTTACTGCACGACTGCAGGGGCAGGTAGAGGGTTACTGCACGACTGCAGGGGCAGGTAGAGGGTTACTGCACGACTGCAGGGGCAGGTAGAGGGTTACTGCACGGCTGCAGGGGCAGGTAGAGGGTTACTGCACGACTGCAGGGGCAGGTAGAGGGTTACTGCACGACTGCAGGGGCAGGTAGAGGGTTACTGCACGGCTGCAGGGGCAGGTAGAGGGTTACTGCACGGCAGCAGGGGCAGGTAGAGGGTTACTGCACGGCAGCAGGGGCAGGTAGAGGGTTACTGCACGGCAGCAGGGGCAGGTAGAGGGTTACTGCACGGCAGCAGGGGCAGGTAGAGGGTTACTGCACGGCAGCAGGGGCAGGTAGAGGGTTACTGCACGGCTGCAGGGGGAGGTAGAGGGTTACTGCACGGCAGCAGGGGCAGGTAGAGGGTTACTGCACGGCTGCAGGGGGAGGTAGAGGGTTACTGCACGGCTGCAGGGGGAGGTAGAGGGTTACTGCACGGCTGCAGGGGGAGGTAGAGGGTTACTGCACGGCAGCAGGGGCAGGTAGAGGGTTACTGCACGGCAGCAGGGGGAGGTAGAGGGTTACTGCACGGCAGCAGGGGCAGGTAGAGGGTTACTGCACGGCAGCAGGGGCAGGTAGAGGGTTACTGCACGGCAGCAGGGGCAGGTAGAGGGTTACTGCACGGCAGCAGGGGGAGGTAGAGGGTTACTGCACGGCAGCAGGGGGAGGTAGAGGGTTACTGCACGGCAGCAGGGGGAGGTAGAGGGTTACTGCACGGCAGCAGGGGGAGGTAGAGGGTTACTGCACGGCAGCAGGGGCAGGTAGAGGGTTACTGCACGGCTGCAGGGGGAGGTAGAGGGTTACTGCACGGCTGCAGGGGGAGGTAGAGGGTTACTGCACGGCTGCAGGGGGAGGTAGAGGGTTACTGCACGGCAGCAGGGGGAGGTAGAGGGTTACTGCACGGCAGCAGGGGGAGGTAGAGGGTTACTGCAAGGCTGCAGGGGGAGGTAGAGGGTTACTGCACGGCAGCAGGGGGAGGTAGAGGGTTACTGCACGGCAGCAGGGGCAGGTAGAGGGTTACTGCACGGCAGCAGGGGCAGGTAGAGGGTTACTGCACGGCAGCAGGGGCAGGTAGAGGGTTACTGCACGGCAGCAGGGGGAGGTAGAGGGTTACTGCACGGCAGCAGGGGGAGGTAGAGGGTTACTGCACGGCAGCAGGGGGAGGTAGAGGGTTACTGCACGGCAGCAGGGGGAGGTAGAGGGTTACTGCACGGCAGCAGGGGCAGGTAGAGGGTTACTGCACGGCTGCAGGGGGAGGTAGAGGGTTACTGCACGGCTGCAGGGGGAGGTAGAGGGTTACTGCACGGCTGCAGGGGGAGGTAGAGGGTTACTGCACGGCAGCAGGGGGAGGTAGAGGGTTACTGCACGGCAGCAGGGGGAGGTAGAGGGTTACTGCAAGGCTGCAGGGGGAGGTAGAGGGTTACTGCACGGCAGCAGGGGGAGGTAGAGGGTTACTGCAGGCGCCTGGAGCTTACACCTGCTGGCCGATCTCAAATCTGTCCTCATTTCAGGGAAACTTACCTTGACCACAATGATGACCTTCCCCTGCTTGAGCCCAACGGCTACAGCCGAGGCGGCCGTGTCCTGAGACGTCTTATCTGTGGTGATGATTTCCAATAGCTGCATCTTATCCACAGGAGAGAAGTAGTGCATTCCTATAACCTGGAAGGAGAGGATAGGAGTTATACAAGCTGTCCAATACCAGTAATACTCTCAGTCTATAATTGCATGCTGGGAGTTGTACTTTAGATATAGGTGGAGATCTACTGTCTGAGAACAAATCTGTAAGACTCCTGCACATAGCCGGCTGTGCAGCGGTAGAGTCCATACAACTCCTGCACATAGCCGGCTGTACAGCTGTAGAGTCCATACAACTCCTGCACATAGCCGGCTGTACAGCTGTAGAGTCCATACAACTCCTGCACATAGCCGGCTGTACAGCTGTAGAGTCCATACAACTCCTGCACATAGCCGGCTGTGCAGCTGTAGAGTCCATACAACTCCTGCACATAGCCGGCTGTACAGCTGTAGAGTCCATACAACTCCTGCACATAGCCGGCTGTACAGCTGTAGAGTCCATACAACTCCTGCACATAGCCGGCTGTACAGCTGTAGAGTCCATACAACTCCTGCACATAGCCGGCTGTACAGCTGTAGAGTCCATACAACTCCTGCACATAGCCGGCTGTACAGCTGTAGAGTCCATACAACTCCTGCACATAGCCGGCTGTGCAGCTGTAGAGTCCATACAACTCCTGCACATAGCCGGCTGTACAGCTGTAGAGTCCATACAACTCCTGCACATAGCCGGCTGTACAGCTGTAGAGTCCATACAACTCCTGCACATAGCCGGCTGTACAGCTGTAGAGTCCATATAACTCCTGCACATAGCCGGCTGTACAGCTGTAGAGTCCATACAACTCCTGCACATAGCCGGCTGTACAGCTGTAGAGTCCATATAACTCCTGCACATAGCCGGCTGTACAGCTGTAGAGTCTATACAACTCCTGCACATAGCCGGCTGTAGAGTCCATACAACTCCTGCACATAGCCGGCTGTAGAGTCCATACAACTCCTGCACATAGCCGGCTGTACAGCTGTAGAGTCCATACAACTCCTGCACATAGCCGGCTGTACAGCTGTAGAGTCCATACAACTCCTGCACATAGCCGGCTGTAGAGTCCATACAACTCCTGCACATAGCCGGCTGTAGAGTCCATACAACTCCTGCACATAGCCGGCTGTACAGCTGTAGAGTCCATACAACTCCTGCACATAGCCGGCTGTACAGCTGTAGAGTCCATACAACTCCTGCACATAGCCGGCTGTAGAGTCCATACAACTCCTGCACATAGCCGGCTGTGCAGCGGTAGAGTCCATACAACTCCTGCACATAGCCGGCTGTACAGCTGTAGAGTCCATACAACTCCTGCACATAGCCGGCTGTACAGCTGTAGAGTCCATACAACTCCTGCACATAGCCGGCTGTACAGCTGTAGAGTCTATACAACTCCTGCACATAGCCGGCTGTACAGCTGTAGAGTCCATACAACTCCTGCACATAGCCGGCTGTACAGCTGTAGAGTCCATACAACTCCTGCACATAGCCGGCTGTACAGCTGTAGAGTCTATACAACTCCTGCACATAGCCGGCTGTACAGCTGTAGAGTCTATACAACTCCTGGACATGGCCGGCTGTACAGCTGTAGAGTCTATACAACTCCTGGACATAGCCGGCTGTACAGCTGTAGAGTCCATATAACTCCTGCACATAGCCGGCTGTACAGCTGTAGAGTCTATACAACTCCTGCACATAGCCGGCTGTACAGCTGTAGAGTCTATACAACTCCTGGACATGGCCGGCTGTACAGCTGTAGAGTCTATACAACTCCTGCACATAGCCGGCTGTACAGCTGTGGAGTCCATACAACTCCTGCACATAGCCGGCTGTAGAGTCCATACAACTCCTGCACATAGCCGGCTGTACAGCTGTAGAGTCCATACAACTCCTGCACATAGCCGGCTGTACAGCTGTAGAGTCCATATAACTCCTGCACATAGCCGGCTGTACAGCTGTAGAGTCTATACAACTCCTGCACATAGCCGGCTGTACAGCTGTAGAGTCTATACAACTCCTGCACATAGCCGGCTGTACAGCTGTAGAGTCCATATAACTCCTGCACATAGCCGGCTGTACAGCTGTAGAGTCTATACAACTCCTGGACATGGCCGGCTGTACAGCTGTAGAGTCTATACAACTCCTGCACATAGCCGGCTGTACAGCGGTAGAGTCCATACAACTCCTGCACATAGCCGGCTGTACAGCTGTAGAGTCCATACAACTCCTGCACATAGCCGGCTGTAGAGTCCATACAACTCCTGCACATAGCCGGCTGTACAGCTGTGGAGTCTATACAACTCCTGCACATAGCCGGCTGTGCAGCGGTAGAGTCCATACAACTCCTGCACATAGCCGGCTGTACAGCTGTAGAGTCCATACAACTCCTGCACATAGCCGACTGTACAGCTGTGGAGTCCATACAACTCCTGCACATAGCCGGCTGTACAGCTGTAGAGTCTATACAACTCCTGCACATAGCCGGCTGTACAGCTGTAGAGTCCATACAACTCCTGCACATAGCCGGCTGTACAGCTGTAGAGTCTATACAACTCCTGCACATAGCCGGCTGTACAGCTGTAGAGTCCATACAACTCCTGCACATAGCCGGCTGTACAGCTGTAGAGTCCATATAACTCCTGCACATAGCCGGCTGTACAGCTGTAGAGTCTATACAACTCCTGCACATAGCCGGCTGTACAGCTGTAGAGTCCATACAACTCCTGCACATAGCCGGCTGTACAGCTGTAGAGTCCATACAACTCCTGCACATAGCCGGCTGTACAGCTGTAGAGTCCATACAACTCCTGCACATAGCCGGCTGTACAGCTGTAGAGTCCATACAACTCCTGCACATAGCCGGCTGTACAGCTGTAGAGTCCATACAACTCCTGCACATAGCCGGCTGTACAGCTGTAGAGTCCATACAACTCCTGCACATAGCCGGCTGTACAGCTGTAGAGTCCATACAACTCCTGCACATAGCCGGCTGTGCAGCGGTAGAGTCCATACAACTCCTGCACATAGCCGGCTGTACAGCTGTAGAGTCCATACAACTCCTGCACATAGCCGGCTGTACAGCTGTAGAGTCCATACAACTCCTGCACATAGCCGGCTGTACAGCTGTAGAGTCCATACAACTCCTGCACATAGCCGGCTGTACAGCTGTAGAGTCCATACAACTCCTGCACATAGCCGGCTGTACAGCTGTGGAGTCCATACAACTCCTGCACATAGCCGGCTGTACAGCTGTAGAGTCCATACAACTCCTGCACATAGCCGGCTGTACAGCTGTAGAGTCCATACAACTCCTGCACATAGCCGGCTGTACAGCTGTGGAGTCCATACAACTCCTGCACATAGCCGTCTGACTATGGGAGCTAAAATTTAATGAACGGGTGGAGATGAAGCTTGGAGATACTCAATGTGACCACCAAACAAGTTAAAAAAAAAAAAAAAAAAAAATCATCATTGCTTACCTTGTCTGGTCTCTTACTGACAGCAGCAATCTGAGAGATTGGGAGTGCAGACGTGTTACTGGCGAATATACAGTGCGGAGGGATGACCTGGAGGAGCAGAACTGTATCAGTGTCATCTAGTCATTGATTTTTTTTTTTTTTCCCACCCCCCTCCTTTCACACAGAATCGGTCTAGAGGGACAAGAGCGAACTCGCCTTGCAGGAGAATTACATATCTTAACATAGGCAAGGTGAGGTTACATATGTCTGAGAAGTGACAAAATAATTAAAATCCCTTTTAAGCCAGGATAGCCGGTGAACAAACAATTAAGGCAGAACATCTGCTGTGGGAACGGATATGAAGTTTGGTGCTTATCTGAGTAGAGGAGGAGTAGTAGGCTCCTCTCCAGCCGCTATGATGAAAGAACTTCCCCAGGCTTTATGTTTCCGATGGAAAGTTATGAATATTGGGGTTTGTATTAATCAGATATTAACGGGACATAAATGTTCAATTTCAAGACTAAATAGAGGAAGAATATGCATATTTTTTCATAACTGTGACACCTGTCTATAAGCCCCAAATCAGTAGTAGCCAGCTGGAAACGTGGCATAGCGGTTAGCGATATATGAAAAGGTAAAATCCTGATAAAAACATGGTAGCGATCTTGAACTTCTGCAATCGTCAGGAATGAAGGTATCGTGAATGTTAGGAATATCAATTTCCAAAAACTGAATCCACATCCCATGACTAGCCCTGTTGTGAGGTGCGTGGGTGTAACTTTGGTGCTGATATAAGGACAAGGTGAAGTATGATGTGCTCAGTGCTGAGGAAGATTATTGGCAATAGTCCCGGTCTCCTCTGTTAATAGTGGGCCAACCGTCTAATTATCCTGAAGATAGGGGGCAGCATAGAGCAGTTTGTGACAAATATAAGTAACATCGGGGTGGTTCAGTGCGACCCGTGGCTGCGAATTTTGAGATAGAATATTTTATTACAGAATGAGCAGAGTTGTGTCTGTGCCATGAACAGAATGGGAGCAGGTACTTACGGCTTCCACCTCCTGCAGGACTTTGTGTTTAATCTTCAGGTCCTCAAACACTGCCTCTATCACCATGTCACTGCCCCCAAACCCTCCGTAATCCAGCTGACCGGTCAGGTTACTCATGATGCTGTCCCGCTCAAATGAGGTCACACTCTTCTTCTTTACCTTGTCATTCAGGCTGCGGGAGGAAAGAGAAGTCAGAGGATGATACTAAACCTACTTTTCACAGCTGTACATGGCCGGCCGTGCCCCGGTAGTGCCAGTGCTACAGCTGTACATAGCCGCCAGTGCTACAGCTGTACATAGCCGGCCGTGCCTCTGTAGTGCCGGTGCTACAGCTGTAGTCGGCCGTGCCCCGGTAGTGCCAGTGCTACAGCTGTACATAGCCGGCCATGCCCCGGTAGTGCCAGTGCTACAGCTGTACATAGCCGCCAGTGCTACAGCTGTACATAGCCGGCCGTGCCTCTGTAGTGCCGGTGCTACAGCTGTAGTCGGCCGTGCCCCGGTAGTGCCAGTGCTACAGCTGTACATAGCCGGCTGTGCCATTGTAGTGCCAGTGCTACAGCTGTACATAGCCGGCCATGCCCCGGTAGTGCCAGTGCTACAGCTGTACCCCTGTAGTGCCAGTGCTACAGCTGAACATAGCCGGCTGTGCTCCTGTAGTGCCACTGCTACAGTTGTACATAGCCGTCCGTGCCCCTGTAGTGCCAGTGCTACAGCTGAACATAGCCGGCTGTGCTCCTGTAGTGCCACTGCTACAGTTGTACATAGCCGTCCGTGCCCCTGTAGTGCCACTGCTACAGTTGTACATAGCCGTCCGTGCCCCGGTAGTGCCAGTGCTACAGCTGTACATAGCCGGCCGTGACCCTGTAGTGCCAGTGCTACAGCTGTACATAGCCGGCCGTGAACCTGTAGTGCCAGTGCTACAGCTGTACATAGCCGGCCGTGCCCCTGTAGTGCCGGTGCTACAGCTGTACATAGCCGGCCATGCCCCGGTAGTGCCAGTGCTACAGCTGTACATAGCCGGCTGTGCCGTTGTAGTGCCAGTGCTACAGCTGTACATAGCCGGCTGTGCCGTTGTAGGGCCAGTGCTACAGCTGTAAATAGCCGGCTGTGCCGCTGTAGTGCCCATGTTCCAGCTGTACATAGCCGGCTGTGCCGTTGTAGTGCCAGTGCTACAGCTGTAAATAGCCGGCTGTGCCGTTGTAGGGCCAGTGCTACAGCTGTAAATAAGCTGGCTGTGCCGCTGTAGTGCCCATGTTCCAGCTGTACATAGCCGGCTGTGCCGCTGTAGTGCCCATGTTCCAGCTGTACATAGCCGGCTGTGCCGCTGTAGTGCCCATGTTCCAGCTGTATACATGAGCGTCAGACATCTGTTTTCTTACCGTTGTGCCCGGTTTGGTACATTTTACCTGCAGTATCAGTAGTGAGATTAGGCCGCGCTTTTACGCAGTTTTTGCAGCACTCGTTGTGCTGTAGCTAATGGGACGTGTAGTTCATCATGACAGTGAGAATCAGGACGCCGCCTTCACTGACTCCATTCACTGACAGCAATCAGCCGTGTCCTCACCCTTTGAACACCTGCTGCTGTCCTCGGCCCAGACCTTCCACCGTCGTGTCTTTCAGGATCGTCTTAAGACCTTTATCCACCGAGACCTGTGCAATTCCGGCCCCCATCAGCCCGGCGCCGAGGATCGCCAGGGTCCTGCAAGAAGAAGAGCCGGGGGAATGAAGAGCTGGGGCAGATAACAGGGTTTGGGGTGAGGCGTTACAGACCCCTCTATGCCTCCGTGTACGAGCCACCAGCCATGTGCGACCCCCTGGGAGTGCAGTGCTGCAGTATGTGCGGGCGCTACAGAGGATCACTTACGGCCTCAATACAGTATGCAGATCTCAGGATATGGTCTTAAAGGAACAGCGCACCAATAAAAAATAGTAAGTAATAACCGCCCATGACACTCCTGGAAGAGTCATAAAATCCTGCAGAGGGCACAGGGGTTACCGGGCCTGGTCCGCCCCATAAACCTGATCACAAGATCCCTTCAAGACAGACAACAGATTGCCGAGATCCACTCACTTGACCTCCCTCTGCGGAGACCCAAACTTGTTCTTCTTGCACTGGACCTGGCCGTGGTAGAGGCCGATGAGCGCCCGGGACTCGCTGGTCATGCCCAGTTCACCAAACCTCTGCCAGGAAAAGAGGAGTCAGAGACATGAAGGTAAGGATACGATACAGATCGCGGGGGCAGGTGGTCCATCCCCGCTGCGAGCCCATCCACGCTGCGAGCCCATCCACGCTGCGAGCCCATCCCTGCTGCCAATCTTGTGATAGAGGTTTATAGTATTTTAAGCCCTAAATTCCTCCTGCACCAAGTGATGCAATAGCACAATGATGCCACTAGGTGGCGCCCCACCAGACTCTCCACGATACACAGACACACCTGAGACTCTGCCAGGTATCCGGCCTCCGGGCCTTGCTCCACGCCGGCCTTCACCACCTGTGAGGAGACATCGGGAGAACAAGTCATGCGATGGGACCCCCAGTGCGGCCGCTCCCCTGTATAACTGGTAAGGACGCCCCAGTACCTCAATGATTTTCAAGGGGGCTGGATACAAGCCCTTCGTCTGTTTCATCACTTTCTTCTCCACCATCTTATACACTTGTTGTCTTACGAATGGGACGGACATGACGTAGTCTGTGATCTCTGGAATAAAGAAGGCGACGGGGTGAGGAGCGAGTCACAGATTTCTCCGTGTGAAGGAGACGAGGTCCCCGGATCCCACCCAGCGGCAGCGCATCAATGTCCTAGAATATTCCTATAAAGTGGTCCCCCAAAGATTGCAAGTGACTCCCTATATAAAGGATAGGGGATAATGTGCTGATCACTGGGGGTCCAACTGCAGAGACCCCCAGAGATGCTGAGAACCAGCATGGATGTGTGCGCTCAGCATCAGCACCATTCAGCGCACCGCCAATTCTGGGATCCACCATGAATGGAGGGAGGGTCAGCAACGTAAACTCTGCTGGATCAAGCAGTCAGACCCACAGCGATCAGAGTTATCCTATAAATAATGAATAGCCGGCCGTGCCCTGGTAGTGCCAGTGCTACAGCTGTACATAGCCGCCGAGCCCCGGTAGTGCGAGTGCTACAGCTGTACATAGCCGACCGTGCCCCGGTAGTGCCAGTGCTACAGCTGTACATAGCCGCCGAGCCCCGGTAGTGCCAGTGCTACAGCTGTACATAGCCGACCGTGCCCCGGTAGTGCCAGTGCTACAGCTGTACATAGCCGGCCATGCCCCGGTAGTGCCAGTGCTACAGCTGTACATAGCCGCCGAGCCCCGGTAGTGCGAGTGCTACAGCTGTACATAGCCGACCGTGCCCCGGTAGTGCCAGTGCTACAGCTGTACATAGCCGCCGAGCCCCGGTAGTGCCAGTGCTACAGCTGTACATAGCCGACCGTGCCCCGGTAGTGCCAGTGCTACAGCTGTACATAGCCGGCCGTGCCCCGGTAGTGCCAGTGCTACAGCTGTACATAGCCGGCCGTGCCCCGGTAGTGCCAGTGCTACAGCTGTACATAGCCGGCCGTGCCCCGGTAGTGCCAGTGCTACAGTTGTACATAGCCGGCCATGCCCCGGTAGTGCCAGTGCTACAGTTGTACATAGCCGGCCATGCCCCGGTAGTGCCAGTGCTACAGCTGTACATAGCCGGCCATGCCCCGGTAGTGCCAGTGCTACAGTTGTACATAGCCGGCCATGCCCCGGTAGTGCCAGTGCTACAGCTGTACATAGCCGGCCATGCCCCGGTAGTGCCAGTGCTACAGCTGTACATAGCCGGCCGTGCCCCGGTAGTGCCAGTGCTACAGCTGTACATAGCCGGCCGTGCCCCGGTAGTGCCAGTGCTACAGCTGTACATAGCCGGCCGTGCCCCGGTAGTGCCAGTGCTACAGCTGTACATAGCCGGCCATGCCCCGGTAGTGCCAGTGCTACAGCTGTACATAGCCGGCCGTGCCCCGGTAGTGCCAGTGCTACAGCTGTACATAGCCGGCCGTGCCCCGGTAGTGCCAGTGCTACAGCTGTACATAGCCGGCCGTGCCCCGGTAGTGCCAGTGCTACAGCTGTACATAGCCGGCCGTGCCCCGGTAGTGCCAGTGCTACAGCTGTACATAGCCGGCCGTGCCCCGGTAGTGCCAGTGCTACAGCTGTACATAGCCGGCCATGCCCTGGTAGTGCCAGTGCTACAGCTGTACATAGCCGGCCATGCCCGGTAGTGCCAGTGCTACAGCTGTACATAGCCGGCCATGCCCCGGTAGTGCCAGTGCTACAGCTGTACATAGCCGGCCGTGCCCCGGTAGTGCCAGTGCTACAGCTGTACATAGCCGGCCGTGCCCCGGTAGTGCCAGTGCTACAGCTGTACATAGCCGGCCGTGCCCCGGTAGTGCCAGTGCTACAGCTGTACATAGCCGGCCATGCCCTGGTAGTGCCAGTGCTACAGCTGTACATAGCCGGCCATGCCCGGTAGTGCCAGTGCTACAGCTGTACATAGCCGGCCATGCCCCGGTAGTGCCAGTGCTACAGCTGTACATAGCCGGCCGTGCCCCGGTAGTGCCAGTGCTACAGCTGTACATACCCAGTTTTCATCAGGCTCCCATGGAAAGCAATGGGAGCGCCGCAATCACCTTGTGAGGTGGGGGTGGGATGTACAGAAGACAAAACAAACCGGTGGAGACACCTACTTGCCATCAGCCCCTTCGGCTTCTTCAGGGAGATCTTCTTGTCGGCGATGTCTCGGGCGTAGCTGACAGCCACCTCCTCCAGATACTCCATGGTTCGCTCCTCAGGGCTCTTCAGGCCGGGACCTGTCGGGTACAGAAGACATTCAGCTCGTCCGTCAGCTTCCTCATTCCCTGCGTCTTATCAGGATCCGGGTGACGGTAATAAGAAAGGGGCGTCTAACGGCTCCGCGGCCCTCACCCAGGGGGTCCACCAGCTGGTCCACCAGACCCATCCTCTTGGCCCGGTCAGCACGGATGTTCTTGCCGGTCAGCATCATATCGAAGGAAGATGGAAGACCCAACTGCAGGAGAAAAGAGGAGATGAGAACTGGACCCATCAGAGGAGCAGGCGGGGGTCTCATCAGGGGTCACTCACCATCTTAGGGAGCCTCTGTGTGCCCCCCGCCCCGGGCAGCAGACCCAACAGCACCTCCGGGGTCCCCAGGACAGTCTTCTTATCCTTCGTAGCCACACGGTACTGGCAGGCGATGGCCACCTGGACACGGAACATGACGCGTGAAATCTCTGCTTGCTGTCATTCAACCCCCCACAACTGGGTACCAAAGCTCCGGCCCCCTCCCTCCACCAAGCACACACCTCCAGCCCCCTCCCTCCCCAGGCACGCACCTCCAGCCCCTTCCCTCCCCAGGCACGCACCTCCAGCCCCTTCCCTCCCCAGGCACGCACCTCCAGCCCCCTCCCTCCCCAGGCACGCACCTCCAGCCCCCTCCCTCCCCAGGCACGCACCTCCAGCCCCTTCCCTCCCCAGGCACGCACCTCCAGCCCCCTCCCTCCCCAGGCACGCACCTCCAGCCCCTTCCCTCCCCAGGCACGCACCTCCAGCCCCTTCCCTCCCCAGGCACGCACCTCCAGCCCCTTCCCTCCCCAGGCACGCACCTCCAGCCCCTTCCCTCCCCAGGCACGCACCTCCAGCCCCCTCCCTCCCCAGGCACGCACCTCCAGCCCCCTCCCTCCCCAGGCACGCACCTCCAGCCCCTTCCCTCCCCAGGCACGCACCTCCAGCCCCCTCCCTCCCCAGGCACGCACCTCCAGCCCCTTCCCTCCCCAGGCACGCACCTCCAGCCCCCTCCCTCCCCAGGCACGCACCTCCAGCCCCTTCCCTCCCCAGGCACGCACCTCCAGCCCCCTCCCTCCCCAGGCACGCAACTCCAGCCCCCTCCCTCCCCAGGCACGCACCTCCAGCCCCCTCCCTCCCCAGGCACGCACCTCCAGCCCCTTCCCTCCCCAGGCACGCACCTCCAGCCCCCCGCCCAGGCAGGAGCCATTGATTGCAGCCACGATGGGTTTCGGGGACTTCTCCAGCTTCTCGAACATCTTCTGTCCGGACTGTGAGAGCAGGGTCACCTCCTGGGGCGTCGTACACGCCTCGATCATGCTGGGGGGAGAGGAGTCATGTCTGAACTGCTCAGAGCACACGAACCACAAGCAGGAAGGGGTTAAGCGCCCGGGTTATTGCACGGTATCACTCACTTGATGTCGGCGCCGGCGATGAAGCAGCCGGGTTTGGCGGAGATGAGGACGGCGCTCTTCACCGCGTCATTCGCCCAAATCTCGTTCATCACATCGCCGAACTCGCTCTGCAGCTGCCGGGACAACGTGTTCACCTGTAGGGGGCAGAGGCGAGAGGTCGGGTGACCACGGCACAAGTACACAAGCCCCGAGCAGGGAGGTCCGGTGACCGCGGCACAAGTACACAAGCCCCGAGCAGGGAGGTCCGGTGACCGCGGCACAAGTACACAAGCCCCGAGCAGGGAGGTCCAGTGACAGCGGCACAAGTACACAAGCCCCGAGCAGGGAGGTCCGGTGACCGCGGCACAAGTACACAAGCCCCGAGCAGGGAGGTCCGGTGACCGCGGCACAAGTACACAAGCCCCGAGCAGGGAGGTCCAGTGACAGCGACACAAGTACACAATCCCCGAGCAGGGAGGTCCGGTGACTGCGGCACAAGCACACACGCCCCGAGCAGGGAGGTCCGGTGACTGCGGCACAAGCACACACGCCCCGAGCAGGGAGGTCCGGTGAATGCGGCACAAGCACACACGCCCCGAGCAGGGAGGTCCGGTGACCGTGGCACAAGTACACAAGCCCCGAGCAGGGAGGTCCAGTGACAGCGGCACAAGTACACAAGCCCCGAGCAGGGAGGTCCGGTGAATGCGGCACAAGCACACACGCCCCGAGCAGGGAGGTCCGGTGACCGCGGCACAAGCACACAAGTCCCGAGCAGAGAGGTCTGGTGAATGCGGCACAAGCACACAAGCCCCGAGCAGGGAGGTCCGGTGACCGCGGCACAAGCACACAAGCCCCGAGCAGGGAGGTCCGGTGAATGCGGCACAAGCACACACGCCCCGAGCAGGGAGGTCCGGTGACCGCGGCACAAGCACACAAGCCCCGAGCAGGGAGGTCTGGTGAATGCGGCACAAGCACACAAGCCCCGAGCAGGGAGGTCCGGTGACCACGGCACAAGCACACAAGCCCCGAGCAGGGAGGTCCGGTGACAGCGGCACAAGTACACAAGCCCCGAGCAGGGAGGTCCAGTGACAGCGGCACAAGTGCACAAGCCCCGAGCAGGGAGGTCCGGTGACTGCGGCACAAGTACACAAGCCCAGAGCAGCGAGGTCCAGTGACAGCGACAAGCACACACGCCCCGAGCAGGGAGGTCCGGTGACCGCGGCACAAACACACACGCCCCGAGCAGGGAGGTCCAGTGAAAGCGGCACAAGTACACACTCCCCGAGCAGGGAGGTCCGGTGACCGCGACACAAGTACACGCCCCGAGCAGGGAGGTCCGGTGACCGCGGCACAAGCACACACGCCCCAAGCAGGGAGGTCTGGTAACTGCGGCACAAGCACACAACCCACGAGCAGGGAGGTCTGGTGACCGCAGCACAAGCACACAACCCACGAGCAGGGAGGTCCGGTGACCACGGCACAAGCACCGGACAGGGAGGTCCGGTGACCACGGCACGAGCACACACGCCCCGAGCAGGGCCTATTCCCAGGTATATCATTTGTTCTGGAGAGAACTAGGAACGAACCTTAGAGTTTGGGGTGTTGAATCGGACAACGGCGACATCTTTTTTCACCTCGTAGTTCACGTGAGTCCTTGCTGCAAAGAGAGAAACAGATGAAATCTGGAACCGTAACACTGAACGGAAGACCACAAATAGTAGAAGTGTGGGGGTCCGACTGCCAGCATCACAACTGATCAATACAGCAGGTCACCAACATGTTCAATTACATCCCAGAGCTGCACTCACTGTTCTGCTGGTGCAGTCACGGTGTACATACATACGAGCATTCTTTTTACCAAAGGGGCGTGTCTCTAGAGTACACTGCTGTATTATCCTGTGAGCACCTCCCCGTCGATGTACTTCTCTCCCTCTGTTCTAACTGGTACGTCTGAACTATCTCCTAATCTGGAATACCCACTGCACCCCAGAATCCCAGGTACTTCTCTCCCTTTGTTCTAACTGATTTCTCCCGAATATCCCCCATCCTCTGAACTTCCACGCCTCAACAAGTCAGACTATCCACCAGCCTCGGATCCTTCAGACGGAACCTAAAAACCCATCTCTTCAAGAAAGCCTACAATAACAATTCTACCGCCTCACCGCCGCCAGAGCTGCTGCACTCCCGACCTTCTGTCTCTTCCCCACTATCCCATAGAATGTAAGTCCGCAAGGACGGGGTCCTCTCCCCTCTGTACCGGTCTGTCACTGTAAATTAGTTTACTGTAAACAATATCTATAACTCTGTATGTAACCCCTTCTCATGTACAGCACCACGGAATTAATGACGCTATAGAAATAATAATAAAAAGACAAATGCAGCAGTGAATATAAAGGTTCGGATCTCTGGATCTGTATGGAGAGTGGGAATAATGTGGGAGCAGGAGCTGCGCTCTGACAGGCGACGTTACTTACACAGAATGGCGGAAGACATGGAGAAAGATCTGGATGTGAAACCTGCAAAACAGAAAGATGTTATAGAAGCTTCTCCTCCGCGCTCGGTGCAGTCACCGCTCCCTGATCTGTGCCCCGGTCAGTCCCCATCATCCTCCACGCTCGGTGCAGTCACCGCTCCCTGATCTGTGCCCCGGTCAGTCCCCATCATCCTCCACGCTCGGTGCAGTCACCGCTCCCTGATCTATGCCCCGGTCAGTCCCCATCATCCTCCACGCTCGGTGCAGTCACCGCTCCCTGATCTGTGCCCCGGTCAGTCCCCATCATCCTCCACGCTCAGTGCAGTCACCACTCCCTGATCTGTGCCCCGGTCAGTCCCCATCATCCTCCGCGCTCGGTGCAGTCACCGCTCCCTGATCTATGCCCCGGTCAGTCCCCATCATCCTCCACGCTCAGTGCAGTCACCGCTCCCTGATCTGTGCCCCGGTCAGTCCCCATCATCCTCCGCGCTCGGTGCAGTCACCGCTCCCTGATCTATGCCCCGGTCAGTCCCCATCATCCTCCACGCTCGGTGCAGTCACCGCTCCCTGATCTATGCCCCGGTCAGTCCCCATCATCCTCCGCGCTCGGTGCAGTCACCGCTCCCTGATCTGTGCCCCGGTCAGTCCCCATCATCCTCCGCGCTCGGTGCAGTCACCGCTCCCTGATCTATGCCCCGGTCAGTCCCCATCATCCTCCGCGCTCGGTGCAGTCACCGCTCCCTGGTCTGTGCCCCGGTCAGTCCCCATCATCCTCCGCGCTCGGTGCAGTCACCGCTCCCTGATCTATGCCCCGGTCAGTCCCCATCATCCTCCACGCTCGGTGCAGTCACCGCTCCCTGATCTATGCCCCGGTCAGTCCCCATCATCCTCCACGCTCGGTGCAGTCACCGCTCCCTGATCTGTGCCCCGGTCAGTCCCCATCATCCTCCGCGCTCGGTGCAGTCACCGCTCCCTGATCTGTGCCCCGGTCAGTCCCCATCATCCTCCACGCTCGGTGCAGTCACCGCTCCCTGATCTGTGCCCCGGTCAGTCCCCATCATCCTCCGCGCTCGGTGCAGTCACCGCTCCCTGATCTATGCCCCGGTCAGTCCCCATCATCCTCCGCGCTCGGTGCAGTCACCGCTCCCTGATCTGTGCCCCGGTCAGTCCCCATCATCCTCCGCGCTCGGTGCAGTCACCGCTCCCTGATCTGTGCCCCGGTCAGTCCCCATCATCCTCCACGCTCGGTGCAGTCACCGCTCCCTGATCTATGCCCCGGTCAGTCCTCATCACCCTCCGCGCTCGGTGCAGTCACCGCTCCCTGATCTGTGCCCCGGTCAGTCCCCATCATCCTCCGCGCTCGGTGCAGTCACCGCTCCCTGATCTAAGCCCCGGTCAGTCCCCATCATCCTCCGCGCTCGGTGCAGTCACCGCTCCCTGGTCTATGCCCCGGTCAGTCCCCATCATCCTCCGCGCTCGGTGCAGTCACCGCTCCCTGATCTATGCCCCGGTCAGTCCTCATCATCCTCCGCGCTCGGTGCAGTCACCGCTCCCTGATCTATGCCCCGGTCAGTCCTCATTATCCTCCGCGCTCAGTGCAGTCACCGCTCCCTGGTCTATGCCCCGGTCAGTCCCCATCATCCTCCGCGCTCAGTGCAGTCACCGCTCCCTGATCTAAGCCCCGGTCAGTCCCCATCATCCTCCGCGCTCAGTGCAGTCACCGCTCCCTGATCTAAGCCCCGGTCAGTCCCCATCATCCTCCGCGCTCGGTGCAGTCACCGCTCCCTGATCTATGCCCCGGTCAGTCCCCATCATCCTCCGCGCTCAGTGCAGTCACCGCTCCCTGATCTATGCCCCGGTCAGTCCCCATCATCCTCCGCACAGTCACCGCTCCCTGATCTATGCCCCGGTCAGTCCCCATCATCCTCCGCGCTCGGTGCAGTCACCGCTCCCTGATCTATGCCCCGGTCAGTCCCCATCATCCTCCGCGCTCGGTGCAGTCACCGCTCCCTGATCTGTGCCCCGGTCAGTCCTCATCACCCTCCGCGCTCGGTGCAGTCACCGCTCCCTGATCTGTGCCCCGGTCAGTCCCCATCATCCTCCGCGCTCGGTGCAGTCACCGCTCCCTGATCTAAGCCCCGGTCAGTCCCCATCATCCTCCGCGCTCGGTGCAGTCACCGCTCCCTGGTCTATGCCCCGGTCAGTCCCCATCATCCTCCGCGCTCGGTGCAGTCACCGCTCCCTGATCTATGCCCCGGTCAGTCCCCATCATCCTCCGCGCTCGGTGCAGTCACCGCTCCCTGATCTATGCCCCGGTCAGTCCTCATCATCCTCCGCGCTCGGTGCAGTCACCGCTCCCTGATCTATGCCCCGGTCAGTCCTCATCATCCTCCGCGCTCAGTGCAGTCACCGCTCCCTGGTCTATGCCCCGGTCAGTCCCCATCATCCTCCGCGCTCAGTGCAGTCACCGCTCCCTGATCTAAGCCCCGGTCAGTCCCCATCATCCTCCGCGCTCAGTGCAGTCACCGCTCCCTGATCTATGCCCCGGTCAGTCCCCATCATCCTCCGCGCTGGGTGCAGTCACCGCTCCCTGATCCGTGCCCCGGTCAGTCCCCATCATCCTCCGCGCTCGGTGCAGTCACCGCTCCCTGATCTGTGCTCCGGTCAGTCCCCATCATCCTCCGCGCTGGGTGCAGTCACCGCTCCCTGATCCATGCCCCGGTCAGTCCCCATCATCCTCCGCGCTCGGTGCAGTCACCGCTCCCTGATCTATGCCCCGGTCAGTCCCCATCATCCTCCGCGCTCGGTGCAGTCACCGCTCCCTGATCTATGCCCCGGTCAGTCCCCATCATCCTCCGCGCTCAGTGCAGTCACCGCTCCCTGATCTATGCCCCGGTCAGTCCCCATCATCCTCCGCGCTCGGTGCAGTCACCGCTCCCTGGTCTGTGCCCCGGTCAGTCCCCATCATCCTCCGCGCTCGGTGCAGTCACCGCTCCCTGATCTGTGCTCCGGTCAGTCCCCATCATCCTCCGCGCTCGGTGCAGTCACCGCTCCCTGATCCATGCCCCGGTCAGTCCCCATCATCCTCCGCGCTCGGTGCAGTCACCGCTCCCTGATCCATGCCCCGGTCAGTCCCCATCATCCTCCGCGCTCGGTGCAGTCACCGCTCCCTGATCCATGCCCCGGTCAGTCCCCATCATCCTCCGCGCTCGGTGCAGTCACCGCTCCCTGGTCTATGCCCCGGTCAGTCCCCATCATCCTCCGCGCTCGGTGCAGTCACCGCTCCCTGATCTATGCTCCGGTCAGTCCCCATCATCTCCACGCTCAGTGCAGTCACCGCTCCCTGGTCTATGCCCCGGTCAGTCCCCATCATCCTCCGCGCTCGGTGCAGTCACCGCTCCCTGATCTCCTGATCTATGCCCCGGTCAGTCCCCATGATCCTCCGCGCTCGGTGCAGTCACCGCTCCCTGGTCTATGCCCCGGTCAGTCCCCATCATCCTCCACGCTCGGTGCAGTCACCGCTCCCTGATCTATGCCCCGGTCAGTCCCCATCATCCTCTGCGCTCGGTGCAGTCACCGCTCCCTGATCTATGCCCCGGTCAGTCCCCATCATCCTCCGCACTCGGTGCAGTCACCGCTCCCTGGTCTATGCCCCGGTCAGTCCCCATCATCCTCCGCGCTCGGTGCAGTCACCGCTCCCTGATCTGTGCGCCGGTCAGTCCCCATCATCCTCCGCGCTCGGTGCAGTCACCGCTCCCTGATCTATGCCCCGGTCAGTCCTCATCATCCTCCGTGCTCGGTGCAGTCACCGCTCCCTGATCTATGCCCGGTCAGTCCCCATCATCCTCCGCGCTCGGTGCAGTCACCGCTCCCTGATCTATGCCCGGTCAGTCCCCATCATCCTCCGCGCTCGGTGCAGTCACCGCTCCCTGATCTCCTGATCTATGCCCCTGTCAGTCCCCATCATCCTCCGCGCTCGGTGCAGTCACCGCTCCCTGATCTATGCCCGGTCAGTCCCCATCATCCTCCGCGCTCGGTGCAGTCACCGCTCCCTGATCTCCTGATCTATGCCCCGGTCAGCCCCCATCATCCTCCGCGCTCGGTGCAGTCACCGCTCCCTGGTCTATGCCCCGGTCAGTCCCCATCATCCTCCGTGCTCGGTGCAGTCACCGCTCCCTGACCTATGCCCCGGTCAGTCCCCGCTCCCTGATCTATGCCCCGATCAGTCCCCATCATCCTCCTCGCTCAGTGCAGTCACCGCTCCCTGGTCTATACCCCGGTCAGTCCCCATCATCCTCCGCACTCGGTGCAGTCACCGCCCCCTGATCTGTGCCCCGGTCAGTCCCCATTATCCTCCGCGCTGGGTGCAATCACCGCTCCCTGATCTATGCCCCGGTCAGTCCCCATCATCCTCCGCGCTCGGTGCAGTCACCGCTCCCTGATCTGTGCCCCGGTCAGTCCCCATCATCCTCCGCGCTCAGTGCAGTCACCGCTTTCTGATCTATGCCCCGGTCAGTCCCATCATCCTCCGCGCTCGGTGCAGTCACCGCTTTCTGATCTATGCCCCGGTCAGTCCCCATCATCCTCCGCGCTCGGTTCAGTCACCGCTTTCTGATCTATGCCCCGGTCAGTCCCCATCATCCTCCGCGCTCGGTTCAGTCACCGCTCCCTCATCTATGCCCCGGTCAGTCCCCATCATCCTCCGCGCTCGGTTCAGTCACCGCTCCCTCATCTATGCCCCGGTCAGTCCCCATCATCCTCCGCGCTCGGTTCAGTCACCGCTCCCTCATCTATGCCCCGGTCAGTCCCCATCATCCTCCATGCTCAGTGCAGTCACTGCTCCCTGGTCGTATATCAGGTCTATGAGACAGATACATGAAGCAGCCATCACTGCCAGCAGGGGGCGCACCACCTCAGATGGCAGGGAGCCTGTAGATGTCCGCTGCGCTGCCCCCAGTCCCGGCTGTACTCTGCCCGCTGTCACACAGCACGTGACGCACACAGCTGTACTATGCCCTGGAGGGCACAGCAGAGCCGATAACACTGGGGAGGCAGGAGGGGCGCGCCATGTGAGAAGCAGGACCTTTCCCCTACATACAGGAGCAGACGCCGGGCTCAGCGCCAGGAGATCGCCCCCTGCAGCCAAACATCAGCACACACACTGAAGCCAAGGAGAAGGCAGGGGCAGAGAAGAGGGGCTCAGTGGTCACACAACATGGGGGGTTGGGGCTCGGCGATCACACAACATGGGGGGTTGGGGAACGGTGATCACACAACATGGGGGGGTTGGGGAACAGTGGTCACACAACATGGGGCTCAGTGGTCCTGAGCTGGAGATTCTTCGTCTGATTCTGTACTATAGTTTTAGGCCGGTGAGTAAAGTGCAGGAAAGTAATGACAGTTCTCAAAGGGAAGTGATTATAGTTCTTAATAGTTGCCTGCAGGGGGCAGGAGAGCTCCTGCCACTGACCATGTACCAAGGTCACAAGAGGAGAGAAGGGGACACTACCCCCATCATGTCACCAGTGGAGTCACAGGTCTGATCCTCTGCTTGGTCCAGATGCTGGGAGTTGTAGTCAGCCGGTCAGGAGACGCTGCTAATACTGCCACTAACTGGATTACAGGGAATCTGTCAGCAGCTTGTGTAATCAGACAACAGCATGATGTCAGGGCAGAGACGCTGATTCCAGACATGTGTCACTTACAGTGGGTACGGAAATTATTCAGACCCCTGTAAATTTTTCACTCTTTGTTTCAATGCAGCCATTTGATAAATTCTATAAAGTTCATTTTCTCTCATTAATGTACAGTCTGCCCCCATCTACACTGAAAAAAAAAAAACAAATGTAATAATTTTTGCAAATGTATTAAGAAAGAAAAACTGAACTATCCCATGGTCATAAATCTTCAGCCCCTTTGCTCAGTATTGGGTAGAAGCCCCTTTTGAGCTAGTACGGCCATGAGTCTTCTTGGGAATGATGCAAGTTTTTCACCCCTGGATTTGGGGATCCTCGGCCATTCTTCCTGGCAGATCCTCTCCAGTTCCGTCAGGTTGGATGGTGAACGTTGGTGGACGTCATTTTCAGGTCTCTCCAGAAATGCTCAGTTGGGTTTAGGTCAGGGTTCTGACTGGGCCGGACAGGAATGGTCACAGAGATGTTCTCATGCCACTCCTTTGTTATTTTAGCTGTGTGCTTAGGGTCATTGTCTTGTTGGAAGGTGAACCCTCGGCCAAGTCTGAGGCCCAGAGCACTCCGGAAGAGGTTTTCATCCAGGATATCTCTGTACTTGGCCGCATTCATGTTTCCTTCAATGACAACCAGTCGCCCTGTCCCTGCAGCTGACAAACACCCCCATAGCATGATGCTGCCTCCACCATGTTTCACTGTGGGGATTGTATTGGGCAGGTGATGAGCAGTGCCTGGTTTTCTCCACACATACCGCTTAGAATTATCACCATAAAGGTCTATCTTCCTCTCATCAGACCAGAGAATCTTATTTCTCATAGTCTAGGAGTCCTTCATGTGTTTTTTTTAGCAAACTCTATGCGGTTTTCATATGTCTTGCACTGAGGAGAGGCTTCCGTCAGTCCACTCTGCCATAAAGGCCTGACTGGTGGAGGCTGCAGTGATAGTTGACTTTGTGGAATGAAGGAGGAGAACCATCTCAAGGAGGATCACAAGAAAATGGACAGCATGGGACTTACATATGAGAGTCTGAGCAAAGGGGCAGAAGACTTTCCTTACCCACTGTACGTTTCTGGGTGCAGCCGTTGTAATGGAATCAGTTTTCTCTGCTACAGAGCTCAGAATACTGAGCCGTCTAACCCCGCCCCCACACCACTGATTGGCTGCTTCCTGTGTACACTATCAGTGGTGGGGTGTGGTTGGACCAGGAGGCACAGGACACCTAGCCCTGCAGTGATAATCTCCTGATGATAAAACACTGATTGACTAGAAACGGCAGCACACAGCCCAGTAAGCGACATGTCTGGAATCAGGGTCTCTGCCCCAACATGATGCTGCCCTCAGGAAAACCATCTAGGACACCGATCATCACCACTAATCCTATCAGTTCTAACATGCACAGATCCTATGACAACCCTTCCGGTCATCTCATCAGATCCCAGCGACAGTGAGGGATGAATCCCTGAGTCCCAATGGCACTGCTGGAGAGGACGCAACAGGAAGAGTTGTCATAGGGCGCTCATGGATGCCACCTTCCCAGCATTCTCTGCAGGGGGCGCCATGGAGGGACCTATGTGGAGTAGTGTACACAGCCCTCCTGCAGAGCAATGTATCCCCACACCCGGCTGTATCAGAGCCCCCAGTGATGAGGCAATGGTGACTGCCGGGCAGAAGGCTGTGTAGTCGGGTGACAGGACTGATGCTATGTGATGTCATGGCGCCGCCGTCCCCTGTGCCCCCCGTACCTGAGCTCCCGCCCAGCCGGGCCAGCGCTCCCACGCTCCTCACAGCCGCCATGTTGTCCTGGGTGACACTGAGGGGCCGCGAGCTGCCGCCGGGCGTCCTCCTATCAGCGGCCGGGGTGTCCGCCGCACTGCCTGACCCAAAGTGCCTGATAGAAGCCGGAGCGACAAACCCGCGTAACGCGGCGATAACGGATGGTGGGAGCCGCGCCCGCTCCCCACTGCTCCGTGCAGGGCGTTATGCCCTCTGCGGAGACGGCGAGGAGACACAGGCGCGCCAGGGACAGCCCGGAAAGGAGGAGACTCGGGGGCCTTAGCCTGAGTGACGTCACTAGCCTCTGACAGAGTCCTGCGGAGAAGTTAGAACAGCCGGGAGTGTGAGGAGAAGCGCGGGGCCGGAGACACGGGAGAGCCGAGGTAGTACGGGGCGGAGACACGGGAGAGCCGAGGTAGTACGGGGCGGAGACACGGGAGAGCCGAGGTAGTACGGGGCGGAGACACGGGAGAGCCGAGGACGAGGTAGTACGGGCCGGAGATACCGCACCGTGTGCGACACAGCAGTGTGTACGGGCCCCGAGGAGCCGCTCACAGGGCCACAGTGATGCTCTATGGGGCCGGTGACAGGAGGCCACGCCTCTATTCTGGGCCGCCATGACAGTGGGTGCAGGATGGGCATTATCTCCTTGTTAACCCCATAAGGGCCGGGGGGGGGGAAGTTGTGACATTTTTGTGCTTTTTTCCTGTTCTGCCTTTCTGAGGTCTGTAGCCCCTCCCCCCCGCTAACTCCTAAAAAGACGTTTTGCTGGTCACCAAGAGGTTAAAAACTTGTTTGTTCCTTTCCCCTTTGACCCTAGCACTGTGTGACCTCTTGTTCTATGTGCACTTATACCCCAGTGTTGCAGCTTATGGGGTCATTGTTCTGTTATGGAGCTCGGCCATAGGGTGGGCTTCATATCGTAGCGAGAGGGCAGCGACTGTGGGGTCCTGGCAGATGTGACTGCAGATAATATCACTGACAGCTACATGTGTCTGATAAGGAACGGAGGCTAATTATCCTACAAAGCTGCAGAGCGCGATGGCCCCATAACCTTCCTACCTTGTCACTCTGTGATGCCCATGTTGCCTAGCAACCAAAACAGCAGTAACTGGGTGACTACCAGGGGCTCCACTGGAGACTCATTTAATCACCAATAGTCCTCCGACGCTCCCCATTTACCTCCCCGGCTCCCTCTGAGGCTCCCCGTTTACAAGCCCTCCCCCCGGCGCTCCCCGTTTACCCCCCTCCGGCGCTCCCTCTGGGGCTCCCCGTTTACCCCCCTCCAGCGCTCCCTCTGGGGCTCCCCATTTACGCCCCCTCCGACGCTCCCTCTGAGGCTCCCCGTTTACAAGCCCTCCCCCCGGCGCTCCCCGTTTACCCCCCTCCAGCGCTCCCTCTGGGGCTCCCCGTTTACCCCCCTCCGGCGCTCCCTCTGGGGCTCCCCGTTTACCCCCCTCCCCTCCGGTGCTCCCTCTGGGGATCCCCGTTTACCCCCCCTCCCCTCCGACGCTCCCTCTGGGGCTCCCCGTTTACCCCCCTCCCCTCCGACGCTCCCTCTGGGACTCCCCGTTTACCCCCCCCCTCCGGCGCTCCCTCTGGGGCTCCCTGTTTACCCCCCTCCGGTGCTCCCTCTGGAGCTCCCCGTTTACCCCCCTCTGGTGCTCCCGTTTACCCCCCTCCCCTCCAGTGCTCCCTCTGGGGCTCCCCGTTTACCCCCCTCCGACGCTCCCTCTGGGGCTCTCGTTTACCCCCCCCTCCGGCGCTCCCTCTGGGGCTCTCATTTACCCCCCCCCCCCTTTCCGGCGCTCCCTCTGGGGCTCCCCATTTACCCCCCCTCCGACGCTCCCTCTGGGGCTCCCCGTTTACCCCCGCCCCTCCGGCGCTCCCTGTTTACCCCCCTCCGACGCTCCCTCTGGGGCTCCCCGTTTACCCCCCTCCCCTCCGACGCTCCCTCTGGGGCTCCCCGTTTACCCCCCCCCCCCCCCTCCGGCGCTCCCCATTTACCCCCTCCGGCGCTCCCCGTTTACCCGCCTCCGGCGCTCCCTGTTTACCCCCCTCCGACGCTCCCTCTGGGGCTCTCGTTTAACACCCCCCCTCTCTGGGGCTCCCCGTTTGCCCCCTTCCGGCGCTCCCCGTTTACCCCCCTCCGGCGCTCCCTGTTTACCCCCCCCCTCCGACGCCCCCCCTGGGGCTCCCTGTTTACCCCCCCCCCCCCCCCCCCGGGGCTCCCTGTTTACCCCCCTTTGAGGCTCCCTCTCGGGCTCCCCGTTTACCCCTACCCCCCCCCCCCATGCTCCCCGTTTACCCCCCGACGCTCCCTCTGGGGCTCCCCGTTTACCCCCCTCCGGCGCTCCCCGTTTACGCTCCCCGTTTACCCCCCTCCGACGCTCCCTCTGGGACTCCCCGTTTACCCCCCTCCGGCGCTCCCTCTGGCGCTCCCCGTTTACCCCTCTCCGGCGCTCCCTCTGGGGCTCCCCGTTTACCCCCCACACCCCCCCCCCCCCCCCCTCGGCGCTCCCCGTTAACCCCCCTCTGGCGCTCCCCGTTAACCCCCCTCTGGCGCTCCCCGTTAACCCCCCTCTGGCGCTCCCCGTTAACCCCCCTCCGGCGCTCCCTCTGGGGCTCCCCGTTTACCCCCCTCCGGCGCTCCCTCTGGGGCTCCCCGTTTACCCCCCTCCCCTCCGGTGCTCCCTCTGGGGCTCCCCGTCCCCTGGTGAAAATCTAGTCTTATGATCCCCGACCTGTGACCCACCGGCTGCTGCAAATCCTACAACTGCTAGCAAGTGGCCAGGACCTGCTGGTATTTGTAGTTTTGCAGCAGGTGGTGAGCGAGTATGGGGGTGGCTGATGTAGTGTGTATGGGGGGCTGCCGTCCTCTGCTGAATTCTTTCCTTTTCCTGAAGGTCGGCTGACTATATTCTAGTGTAGGGAAGCTTCAGCTGTGCAGGGGCACGTGCTGACATGACACACGGTTCTCCTGGCGCTCTGCCCGCTGTCTGCTCCTGTATGTAGGGGAAAGGTTCTGCTTCCCCCGGGTCGTGTGATGTGGGGTCTCGTCTGCCTGGTTGGGTCGCTCCTATTTACATTCCTCCTATTTACATTCCTCCTACATGTCAGAAGTGTCAGGACAGGAGGCCGAGGTGTGTGATGTGTACACGGATACATTGTAACAAACCCTCAGCTGGGAGATGTATCCGGTCTGTGCAGGTTTTTATTCTCCGGATGAAAGCAAATTGTCATTCACTGACAGCAAGCGGAGATGATGACGTTGTTTTTGGCTGATTGGTAAAGTATATGGAGAGCTGCAGAGCGCAGTGATGAGTCTGAGGCCGGGCCCTGTGCAGCGGGGGCCACACAGGAGAGTCACACTGAGGGCCACCTGTGATTTCCCTTTAAGATGCCCACAGAGGGAGCACATGGTAGGAATGTCTGTGTGTGCATGTCGGTGCCCAAGGTGGCGTGTCTGTAGGTATCAGGGGGTGGCAGGGGTGCCCGGGGGGGCAGTGTTGTGCCTGTGTGGGTGGCAGGGGTCCCCGGGGGTAAGTGTTGTGCCTGTGTGGGTGGCAGGGGTGCCCGGGGGTAGTGTTGTGCCTGTGTACTGGGTGGCAGGGGTGCACGGGGGTAGTGTTGTGCCTGTGTGGGTGGCAGGGGTGCCCGGGGGGTAGTGTTGTGCCTGTGTACTGGGTGGCAGGGGTGCCCGGGGGTAGTGTTGTGCCTGTGTACTGGGTGGTAGGGGTCCCCGGGGGTAAGTGTTGTGCCTGTGTGGGTGGCAGGGGTCCCCGGGGGTAAGTGTTGTGCCTGTGTGGGTGGCAGGGGTGCCCGGGGGTAAGTGTTGTGCCTGTGTGGGTGGCAGGGGTGCCCGGGGGTAGTGTTGTGCCTGTGTACTGGGTGGCAGGGGTGCACGGGGGTAGTGTTGTGCCTGTGTGGGTGGCAGGGGTGCCCGGGGGGTAGTGTTGTGCCTGTGTGCTGGGTGGAAGGGGTGCCCGGGGGTAGTGTTGTGCCTGTGTGCTGGGTGGAGGGGGCGGTGCGCCCTTAGGCAGCGGTGGGTGCAGCACATTGACCTTGCCTCCCGCCCCCCACGTGCAGCTGCAGATCCTCCTGGAATTAGGGGAAAGGTCGTGGAGGAGAGGTCATGTCTGGAGGAATTATAATCCCGGTGGGGGAGGGGAGCCGTCATCACTTCCTGCCACCATTAACCCTTCATTTGCTGGGAACGGAATCCGTCACCAGATACGTGGTGACTGGGGAGGAGCAGGCTCACAGATAGTGTTAGCTCCTCTTCTTCATTGCCGTCTCCCTCCCCCACAGTGTGTACATAGCATGCCCTGCTGGAACTTGTAGTCCTCCAATGCTGCCTTCCCTGACCTCCTTCTCTCTCCTCTTGCAGGATTCACAATGGCCTTCATGTTGAGAGAAAGTGTCCGCTTCCTGCCCGCGACGTCCAGACTAGGTGAGGACACCGCCATATTTGCTCTGAGGCTCGTGCCGCACTGCATTGTGGGAGATGCAACGTTGATGGCAAACTACATCTCCCACAATGGAGGGTATGGTGTGGGGGCGGCCGAGCTGGGGGCTGGGGAAATCTGCACGGTCACAGTATTGGATAAGGCTGGAGAGATGACGGGCTCTGCGGGGGGCCGCTGCCTGCTGAGCGGTGGGATACTGAGCTGGACAGCATGGTGGCTCAGTGGTTAGGATGGTGTGTTAGGAGGAAAGGAAAAGGGGACAGCATCGGTGTCTATTACAGGAGGGGGAGGGCGGTGTCTGGGGGAGGGCGGTGTCTGGGGGAGGGCGGTGTCTGGGGGAGGGCGGTGTCTGGGGGAGGGCGGTGTCTGGGGGAGGGCGGTGTCTGGGGGAGGGCGGTGTCTGGGGGAGGGCGGTGTCTGGGGGAGGAGGGAGGGCGGTGGCTGGGGGAGGGCGGTGTCTGGAGGAGGGTGGAGGGCGGTGTCTGGGGGAGGGCGGTGTCTGGAGGAGGGTGGAGGGCGGTGTCTGGGGGAGGGCGGTGTCCACGGTGTCTGGGGGAGGGCGGTGTCTGGGGGAGGGCGGTGGCTGGGGGAGGAGGGAGGGCGGTGGCTGGGGGAGGGCGGTGTCTGGGGGAGGAGGGAGGGCGGTGTCTGGAGGAGGAGGGAGGACGGTGTCTGGGGGAGGGCGGTGTCCACGGTGTCTGGGGGAGGGCGGTGTCTGGGGGAGGGCGGTGTCTGGGGGAGGGCGGTGTCTGGGGGAGGGCGGTGTCTGGGGGAGGAGGGAGGGCGGTGGCTGGGGGAGGGCGGTGTCTGGAGGAGGGTGGAGGGCGGTGTCTGGGGGAGGGCGGTGTCTGGAGGAGGGTGGAGGGCGGTGTCTGGGGGAGGGCGGTGTCCACGGTGTCTGGGGGAGGGCGGTGTCTGGGGGAGGAGGGAGGGCGGTGTCTGGGGGAGGGCGGTGGCTGGGGGAGGAGGGAGGGCGGTGGCTGGGGGAGGGCGGTGTCTGGGGGAGGAGGGAGGGCGGTGTCTGGAGGAGGAGGGAGGACGGTGTCTGGGGGAGGGCGGTGGCTGGGGGAGGGCGGTGTCTGTACGGTGTCTGGAGGAGGAGGGAGGGCGGTGGCTGGGGGAGGGCGGTGGCTGGGGGAGGAGGGAGGGCGGTGGCTGGGGGAGGGCGGTGTCTGGGGGAGGAGGGAGGGCGGTGTCTGGAGGAGGAGGGAGGACGGTGTCTGGGGGAGGGCGGTGTCCACGGTGTCTGGGGGAGGGCGGTGTCTGGGGGAGGGCGGTGTCTGGGGGAGGAGGGAGGGCGGTGTCTGGGGGAGGGCGGTGTCTGGAGGAGGAGGGAGGGCGGTGTCTGGAGGAGGGCGGTGTCCTCTGGAAGAGACGGGGGATGGGCGGGTGGTGTCTGGAGATGAGGGCGGCATGGCAGTGTTGGCTGAACAAGCATTTACCCAGCTGCTGTCTGATCTTGTGTGTATGTCCACCATTGGGGTCTGGTCCTGTTATTTTTCCCAGCATGCTTTGCCCCGCCTGTGTCTGGCAGCCCCTCCTCTCTCCTGCAGTTTGCAGTAGGCAGCCATTGATTATTGTGCTCCTTGTCTTGCAGCGGTCCGCTCCATCAGCTGCTCTCCTCCTCTGCAGTCTCCAGGTAATTTACGTCACTTCATTCTATCTGTCCAGATGTTCTGTGAGTTACATCAGTTCTCTGGGACTTGTAGTTCCACAGCAGACAGTACACAGCTCTGATTCCTCCCTTATGCCTGCTTTGCACTTTTTTCTGTGGTCTGATCATCGTGATGTCAGATCAGACATTGAATGTCAGCTGTCCGATCCTAGTGTGAGGGGTGCGCTTCCGCTGCTGGTGGTCCCTGTGCAGCTCGCTCCCCTCGTACTAGTAGCACAGGCTCGCTCTCACCATAGGTGTGCTGCTGGTGGTGCCTGTGCGGCTCGTTCCCCTCTTACTGGTAGCACAGGCTCGCTCTGACCATACTGTAGGTGCGCTGCTGGTGGTCCCTGTGCGGCTCGTTCCCCTCTTACTGGTAGCACAGGCTCGCTCTGACCATACTGTAGGTGCGCTGCTGGTGGTGCCTGTGCGGCTCGTTCCCCTCTTACTGGTAGCACAGGCTCGCTCTGACCATAGGTGTGCTGCTCGCTGCTGGTGGTCCCTGTGCGGCTCGTTCCCCTCTTACTGGTAGCACAGGCTCGCTCTGACCATACTGTAGGTGCGCTGCTGGTGGTCCCTGTGCGGCTCGCTCTCCTCGTACTAGTAGCACAGGCTCGCTCTGACCATAGGTGCGCTGCTCGCTGCTGGTGGTCCCTGTGCGGCTTTCTCCCCTCGTACTAGTAGCACAGGGTCGATCTGAGCATAGGTGCGCTGCTCGCAGCTGGTGGTCCCTGTGCGGCTCGCTCCCCTCGTACTAGTAGCACAGGGTCGCTCTGACCATACTGTAGGTGCGCTGCTCGCTGCTGGTGGTCCCTGTGTAGCTCGCTCCCCTCTTGCTGGTAGTACAGGCTCGCTCTGACCATAGGTGCGCTGCTGGTGGTCCCTGTGCGGCTTGCTCCCCTCGTACTAGTAGTACAGGCTCGCTCTGACCATAGGTGTGCTGCTCGCTGCTGGTGGTCCCTGTGCGGCTCGCTCCCCTCTTACTGGTAGAACAGGCTCGCTCTGACCATACTGTAGGTGCACTGCTGGTGGTTTCTGTGCGGCTCGCTCCCCTCGTACTAGTAGCACAGGCTCGCTCTGACCATACTGTAGGTGCGCTGCTGGTGGTCCCTGTGCTGCTCGTTCCCCTCTTACTGGTAGCACAGGCTCGCTCTGACTATACTGTAGGTGCGCTGTTCGTTGCTGCCCATATATTTTTCATTTCTGTTGTTTTCCCTCCATGTTCCAGCCGTCCAGGCGAAGACTAAGAAATCCCTGACCAAACCTGGGGTAAAGAACGTGGTGGTTGTAGATGGCGTCCGCACCCCGTTCCTGCTCTCGGGAACCACGTAAGTCAGCAGTGTGTTGTCTCCCCTCGTTATATACCTATAGGTGCTCCCTACAGGGCAGCACAGCCCCCAATTCACCGCAGCCGTCCACCTCCCCTCCGTCCCCAGCTGTCTGTCATGGAGCAGTGGTGTGCACGGTGCAGCTCCAGCACTCAGGGAACTACTGCTCCCAGCAGACTCGGGGCATGCTGCGAGTTGTAGCTGCACCACAGATGAGGACACAGTTGCTCAGTCACTGGAGGCTGCTGGAAATCCAGCATCATTTTACCTGCAGAGTGCAGGATTAATAGAGATATTGGAGATTTGTGACGTCCCTGTTCGGCCCGGGCTCTGGAGAATCGGGGTGACCCCAGTGCTGATAGAAAAGACTGCTTGTGCCATATTAACCCTGTGTGTTCTGCCCGCAGGTACGCGGATCTAATGCCCCATGACCTGGCCAGGACGGCTCTACAGTAAGTCGCCATCTGTATTGTTCCTGTCTGTCTCCAGTTCTATTCATCTCACCCCTAATGTACCATGCACCGGCCGATTCACCCACTAACATGCCCCTCATCGACTGCAGCATGTAAGGAGCAGGATGCAGGTGTGACTGCAGCTTTGGATGTGACTAGAGGATATTTCATGGATAGATTGAACTTATAAGCGCCGCCTTTGTGTTTTGCTCCACATTACATCATTTGTTATTGATACAATCAGGGGTTTACTGCACCGAACAAACATCCCCCGTGAGGTGGTGGATTACATCGTGTACGGCACAGTCATCCAGGAGGTGAAGACCAGCAATGTCGCCCGGGAGGTGAGTGTTCGGGGAGGAACATGGCTGGAGGCATGCGGGGAGAGACGTGGCAGGAGGCGAGCCTGCGGGGAGAGATTTGGCAGGAGGCAAGTGTGCGGGGAGGGACATGGCAGGAGGCGAGCGTGCAGGAAGAGACGTGGCAGGAGGCAAGCATGCGGGGAGGGACATGGCAGGAGGTGAGCTCTTCCTGCACGGAAGAGACGTGGCGGGAGGCGAGCGTGCGGGGAGAGACGTGGCGGGAGGCGAGCGTTCAGGAAGAGACATGGCAGGAGGCGAGCGTGCAGGAAGAGACATGGCGGGAGGCGAGCGTGCAGGGAGAGACGTGGCAGGAGGCAAGCGTGCGGGGAAGGACATGGCAGGAGGCAAGCGTGCGGGGAGGGACATGGCAGGAGGCAAGCGTGCGGGGAGGGACATGGCAGGAGGCGAGCGTGCGGGGAGGGACATGGCAGGAGGCGAGCGTGCGGGGAGGGACATGGCAGGAGGCGAGCGTGCAGGGAGGGACATGGCAGGAGGCGAGCGTGCGGCGAGGGACATGGCAGGAGGCGAGCGTGCGGCGAGGGACATGGTAGGAGGCGAGCGTGCGGGAAGGGACATGGCAGGAGGTGAGCGTGCGGGGAGAGACATGGCAGGAGGAGAGCGTGCGGCGAGGGACATGGCAGGAGGCGAGCGTGCGGGGAGGGACATGGCAGGAGGCGAGCGTGCGGGGAGAGACATGGCGAGGGACATGGCAGGAGGCGAGCGTGCGGGGAGGGACATAGCAGGAGGTGAGCGTGCAGGGAGAGACATGGCAGGAGGAGAGTGTGCGGTGTGGGACATGGCAGGAGGCGAGTGTGCGGCGAGGGACATGGTAGGAGGCGAGCGTGCGGGGAGGGACATGGCAGGAGGTGAGCATGCGGGGAGAGACATGGCAGGAGGTGAGCGTGCGGGGAGAGACATGGCGAGGGACATGGCAGGAGGCGAGCGTGCGGGGAGGGACATGGCAGGAGGTGAGCGTGCGGGGTGCGACGCAGTGGGGATGGCAAGTGTGAAGGGGGGATGCGGTTGGGGAGGCGACTGTGCAGAGTGAGTGGCCTGCCGATGGCTGGTTGTGACGCTGACCCTCTGTGTCCTCCAGGCTGCGCTCGGTGCCGGATTCTCTGATAAGACGCCGGCTCATACAGTTACCATGGCGTGCATTTCCTCAAACCAGGCCATGACCACAGGTACGTGACCAGAGCACACCACAGCTGCTGCAGAGCTTCTTTAATATCTGATTTATGTGTTCCTGTCTCCTGTATGATCACTAGGGGTCAGTAGTGAGCATGTGTCACCACCATATGACAGTGAGTGAAGCAGCGGTTAGAACCGCTCACTACTGCTCCATGCACACAGGGGACTTGGACCCCCCCATTCTCAGTCGCACACCCCCACATTAAGTTTTGGATGTGACGGAGCCCTGTGTATAACCACAGAGCCCCGCTACCCGCTGACGATGCGTTGACTGTTATTGTGTCTTGTGTGCAGCGGTTGGTCTGATCGCCTCCGGTCAGTGTGACGTGGTGGTGGCCGGCGGGGTGGAGTTTATGTCCGACGTTCCCATCCGTCACAGCAGGAAGATGAGGAAGACCATGCTGAGCCTCAATAAAGCCAAGACCCTCGCACAGAGGCTGTCCGTGGTCTCCAGGATCCGACCCAACTACTTTGCTCCAGAGGTAGGTGACGCCGTGGGTCCACACTTGGGTTATGTGCCGGTTTGGTGACGGGTGCGGTCCTGCACCAGGTTCCTAGTTATGGACAATCCCTGCACGTTGTGCCTGGGGCTGTAACCTCGTGTGTGGACACTGGTCAGTGATTGTTACGAGGGGCCGCTTTGGGGGGCATCGAAGTTCTGCCCGGCCTCAGCCTGTAATTGGAGAGGATAGTCTGCAGTGAGGGGCGCAGCTATCACCCCCATATCAGGGACGGTGCCTGCAGCCCGGACATGTCCGTAGGTCCGGGATGGACAGAGGCGAGTCCTGAGACGGTGCGTGTGTCACACTTACACCATGTATGTATACATGTAACATCAGGAGCCTTCACTTTCCCCAGCTCCCGGCCGTGGCCGAGTTTTCTACCAGCGAGACGATGGGGCACTCTGCGGACAGATTGGCAGCCGCCTTTGCCGTGTCCCGCGTGGAACAAGATGAGTACGCCCTGCGATCTCACACCCTGGCCAAGAAGGCACAAGACGCAGGTCACTTGTCAGACGTCATCCCCTTTAAAGTACCAGGTAACTTGATGAAGCGCGGCTCCTCCACGGCCGTCAGAGATTGCAGGGTCCAGCGCAGACCATGAGCGTCTTCTCCATCCGGCGTTTTGTTGCTCGGCATGCGGCGCGTCCTCTTACGGTTTTTCTGTGCACACCCGCTGTTTGCATGATGCTGCTCTAGGACGCTCCCCTCCATGTTGTTTGTCTTAGCTTAGTTATTTTGGGGGGTTAGTCGTAGACCCCGGATCAATGACCACTCTGATTCCAGGTAGAGACACCATAGATAAAGACAACGGTATTCGTCCGTCCTCCATGGAACAGATGGCGAAGCTGAAGCCGGCATTTATCAAACCTCACGGCACGGTCACCGCGGCTAATTCTTCCTTCTTGGTAAGAATCCTCATTGATCGTCGATGCTCGGGTCTTTGAGTGGGATTGGCTGCGCTGTTGTGGAGGGATTGAGTGCAGCAGTGCAGTGACTTGTGCTTTGCTTCCTGTCCTCAGACTGACGGAGCCTCCGCTGTACTAATTATGTCTGAGGAGAAGGCCCTGGCCTTGGGGTACAAACCTAAAGCCTATCTGCGGTAAGGCCCCCCCCCCCCCTATTGTGTATAGCAAGAGGGAGAAAACTACTGATCCTAAGCCAGTGACTGATTGTGTGTCTGCTCCACAGGGATTTTGTGTACGTATCACAGGACCCCAAAGATCAGCTCCTGCTGGGGTGAGTACGCCTGACTGCTCAGTGCCAAAATACACCAAAGATGGGCAGGTCTGTTACAGAGCAAGAAAATGGGAGTGTGAGCCAGAGCTGCGCTCGCCGTTCTGCCGGTGCTGCGCTCGCCGTTCTGCCGGTGCTGCGCTCGCCGTTCTGCCGGTGCTGCGCTCGCCGTTCTGCCGGTGATCTGTGATACTGCATCATCTATACAGCACACATATAACTAACAGCAGGGCCGGGGTCTGATAGGATTGTTTGTTCTGCGTTTCAGCCCGACCTACGCTACTCCCAAGGTGCTGGAGAAGGCCGGCCTCACCCTGGCCGACATCGACGTCTTTGAGTTCCATGAAGCCTTTGCAGTAAGACACAAGTCTCTGTATATATGTGTGCACATATTATATACCTGTATTGGTCTGCAGGCTTATTGAGGGCCGGTGTATGAACCCTCTGACATAATTCGGAGTGGATACTGATATCTCGCTTTACACTGGTTATTTATGGCCGCGGGACGGTCTGATATCAGGATCAATCCACCATAGTCAGTAGCGCTGCAGACGTTGTAAATGTCAATTTTGGGTTAATGTGAAATCTTTCTCCGGCCCTAAGACCTCATCTAATGTGAGCGTCAGTGTCCTGATGGAAGCTGATAAACCTGCTGTCACCATGGACGGTTCCTGCTCCTTCCCCTGATTTACCTTTGCTTGCGCTTAAATTTCTCCTCCTCACACTCCATCGCAGCTTTGTTTACTCTTTTGACTTTTCACTTCTTTCCTTTGCTCACTCTCTCCTTCACTCACCAGTCTGTTTCTTGTCCTTACTCTCCTGTGTTTCCCCTCGCTCGCTCCCTCGCTTTCCTCAGCTTCCATCCCCAGCTTTTCTCCTCTCCTTTGCTCGCTTGGTCTCCTGTTTTTCCTCCTTGCCTTCCTCCTCCTCTCTCCATCGTGTTTTCACATCCTGACCTGCTCTATGCACTGTTTCCTCTTCTCTTACTTTGCCCTTTGTCGCCCTGCTCGCTCCTGTTTCCTGTGCTTCCCACTCTTTCCTTCTTTCCTTTGCTTACCATCTTCTGCTTTTTACCTCCTTTCTCTTATCTGTGTTTCCACTTCATCAGTCGCTCTGTCCTGTTACCCCTTTTTTTCCCAACCTCTTGCCTGCTTTATTTCTTTATTATCTCCTTTAGTTGCTCTCTCCTTGCTCGCTCTCCTGCGGTTCCCTTCTTCCTCTCCTTTACTTGCTCTCTCCTTGCTCACTGTCCTGCGGTTTCCTTCCTCATCTCCTTTACTTGCTCTCTCCTTGCTCGCTCTCCTGCGGTTCCCTTCCTCCTCTACTTTACTTGCTCTCTCCTTGCTTGCTCTCCTGCGGTTCCCTTCGTCATCTCCTTTACTTGCTCTCTCCTTGCTCGCTCCTGCGGTTCCCTTCTTCCTCTCCTTTACTTGCTCTCTCCTTGCTCGCTGTCCTGCGGTTCCCTTCCTCATCTCCTTTACTTGCTCTCTCCTTGCTCGCTCTCCTGCGGTTCCCTTCCTCCTCTCCTTTACTTGCTCTCTCCTTGCTCGCTCGCTCGCTCTCCTGCTGTTCCCTTCCTCGTCTCCTTTACTTGCTCTCTCCTTGCTCGCTCTCCTGCTGTTCCCTTCCTCCTCTCCTTGCTCGCCGTCCTGCGGTTTCCTTCCTCATCTTTACTTGCTCTCTCCTTGCTCGCTCTCCTGCTCTTTCCTCATCTCCTTTACTTGCTCTCTCCTTGCTCGCTCTCCTGCACTTCCCTTCCCCCTCTCCTCCTTTACTTGCTCGCTCTCCTGCTCTTTCCTTCCTCCTTTACTTGCTCTCTCCTTGCTCGCTCTCCTGCACTTCCCTTCTCCCTCTCCTCCTTTACTTGCTCGCTCTCCTGCTCTTTCCTCATCTCCTTTACTTGCTCTCTCCTTCTCTTTCCTTCCTCCTTTACTTGCTCGCTCTCCTCACTACCCTTCCTCGTCTCATTTACCTGCTCTCCCTCACATTTCCCGTCTTTCCCTCTCTGTCTCCTCTCCTCCCTTTTTGGCTTGTTTCCTTTGCTCGCCTTACGCTATGGTTCCTTCTTCGCTCCTCTTGTCTCTCCTTAGTCACCGGCGTTGCCCCTCCATGTCTGTTTGGCTCTCATCTCCATTACATGGCGGTTATACTGCGGAGCCCCCTTGGTGTCGCCATCTACCGCTGATCGGAGACAAATGTCCGTCTGAGCGGCACCTGATCAGTGTCTGAGACCATCACAACCTTCTAATCTATGTTACTTCCACATCTCCCAAATCTCTGCTTTGTCAGTGTTTCCTATTTACTTCCGGAGGCTAAAAACCTTAAAGGGGTTCTCCAGCTCCAAATAGCAAAAAATGTAACATGACAAAATCCTCACTGCTTTTCCCGCAGCCGCTCAGCGCTGAGCGTACAGATCAGATTTTTAACAGCTGTTTGTTACAGTGTATTATTGAGAGATTTTTTTTTTTTTTTTTGCCTTTCTGGTGTTTTGCCAGTGGATGTAGCTAGATGTTACAGGTTCACAGTAAGCAGTAGACAGTTTTCCTGGGCCACCCGGGCCCCCACCTCACCCGGTCACCCCCGTGATTTCCATATGAAGCAGCCGTATACATAGGTAAATATGAGGTTGTGGCGGGGTCGTACAGGCGGCACATTGGGCTCCGCCGTGTATTTGTACAAAATATCCATTTACTCAGGGTAATTTCTATGTAAAGTGGATCCGTCTGCTGGGTGCGAGGGGCCGCCCTGTTGCAGAGGCGGGTGCGAGGGGCCGCCCTGTTGCAGAGGCGGGTGCGAGGGGCCGCCCCGTTGCAGAGGCGGGTGCGAGGGGCCGCCCCGTTGCAGAGGCGGGTGCGAGGGGCCGCCCCGTTGCAGAGGCGGGTGCGAGGGGCCGCCCCGTTGCAGAGGCGGGTGCGAGGGGCCGCCCCGTTGCAGAGGCGGGTGCGAGGGGCCGCCCCGTTGCAGAGGCGGGTGCGAGGGGCCGCCCCGTTGCAGAGGCGGGTGCGAGGGGCCGCCCCGTTGCAGAGGCGGGTGCGAGGGGCCGCCCCGTTGCAGAGGCGGGTGCGAGGGGCCGCCCCGTTGCAGAGGCGGGTGCGAGGGGCCGCCCCGTTGCAGAGGCGGGTGCGAGGGGCCGCCCCGTTGCAGAGGCGGGTGCGAGGGGCCGCCCCGTTGCAGAGGCGGGTGCGAGGGGCCGCCCCGTTGCAGAGGCGGGTGCGAGGGGCCGCCCCGTTGCAGAGGCGGGTGCGAGGGGCCGCCCCGTTGCAGAGGCGGGTGCGAGGGGCCGCCCCGTTGCAGAGGCGGGTGCGAGGGGCCGCCCCGTTGCAGAGGCGGGTGCGAGGGGCCGCCCCGTTGCAGAGGCGGGTGCGAGGGGCCGCCCCGTTGCAGAGGCGGGTGCGAGGGGCCGCCCCGTTGCAGAGGCGGGTGCGAGGGGCCGCCCCGTTGCACAAATCTGCAGTAAAATCCGTCCTGTGTGCGATTTTCTCCTTTCGGTGCGGTCCTCGTACAGCCTTGTGCCAGCACAGGCAGCCGCCATAGTGTGAGGTCAGTGCTCTCTTATGATGGGGGAATAATCCTAATCTGTGTCCTCTGCAGGGACAGATCCTCGCCAACCTCAAAGCCATGGAGTCCGACTGGTTCGCACAGAATTACATGGGACGGAAGGCAAAGGTGAGTGTGACTATCATGGGTTAATGTGCTATGGAAACCTTCCGTCACTGGCAGAAATTCTGATAATCCAGAATGAGACTGTTGGATTCTAGATTATCAGGAGTATCAGACTTCCCTATGACCTTGAGGAGGCCTGTTATGTGCACGGCGTCAGCGAGAGGCCTACCTGCGGCTATAGGAGCATCTGACGCTTCAGGAAATCTGACCATCCAGCACAACGCCAGATTATTGGAATTTTGCAGCCCGGATTTTGTGACACGTTCTTGTGTTTTCAGGTCGGAGCTCCTGCCCTGGAGAAGTTTAACTCTTGGGGCGGGTCGCTGTCACTGGGTCACCCGTTCGGAGCTACAGGCTGCCGCCTCGTCATGGCTGCCGCCCATCGCCTGAAGAAGGAGGGAGGACAGTACGGGCTGGTGGCAGCGTGCGCAGCCGGAGGACAGGCGAGTACAGACTTGTCACACGGGCAGATTTACCCCGATCATTAATCATGGATTAATTATGAAATGGTTTAACGCTGTAGGGAGAGGCGGTGAAGGTGGCAATCAGAATGCCAAAAATGCAATAAAAGGCGATCAAGGCGCAGTATATACCCCAAAATGACACCAGTAAATACCCAAAAGTGACACCATTCCAAAAACTGCACCCCTCAAGGTGCTCAAAACCACATTCAAGAAGTTTATTAACCCTTCAGGTGATTCACGAAAACTAAAGCAATTTGGAAGGAAAAAAATGAACATTTTTACTTTTTTCCCACAAAATTTACATTGGAACCAATTTTTTTTTATTTTCACAAAGTATCAGGAGAATTTGAACCACAAAAGTTGTGCAATTTCTCCTGAGTACGCCGATACCTCATATGTGGGGGAAAGCCACTGTTTGGGCGCATGGGAGGGCTCAGAAGGGAGGGAGCACTGTTTGACTTTTTTTTTTTTTAAATGCAAAATTGGCTTGAATCAATGAAGGGCGCCATGTCTCTTTTGGCGACCCCCTTGATGTACCTAAACAGTGGAAACCCCCCCCCAATTCTAACGCCAGCCCTAACCCCAACACACCTCTAATCCCAACCATAACCACAACACTAACCCTAGCCCCAACTCTAACCCTCATGGAAATAAATAAATTGATATATTTTATTATTTTTACCTAACTAAGGGAGTGATAAAGAGGGTTTGATTTACTATGTTTTTTTATTTTGATCACTGTGATAGACCCTATCACAGTGATCAAAATGAACCAATAGGAAAAATTTCCTATTGGTGCCGGCCGGCAGATTTCGGTGGGCGCACTGCACATGCGCCCACCATTTTCTTACTGGAAGAAGACACCGATGGCCGGGGGCAGGACATGGGGATGCAAGAGGATCCAGGGACACCGGAAGTACTGGAGGGGGGGAGCTCGGGGGACCCCATTTCTCTCCCCTCTGATGTGAAATTAAATGGAAAAATCTGACTTTTAATTTTTTGGCGGTTGACTTTATTCCGTGAATAACGGTGATCGCAACACTGGGGTTAGTAAAAAAAAAAAAAAAAAAACGACCCGAATCATGTTCTCTGAGGTCCCGGCTAAACCCGGTAGCCGAGACCACGGAGACTTTCCGAAGCTAGGGGGCGCTATAACCTTATTTCTCAGCGCCGTTAAAAAGGCGTAAAATGATTGGTGTCAATCAAAACTACAAATTGTCACTCAAACAAAAAACAATCCCTCATGAAGCCGACAGGGAAAATAAGTTACAGCTTTTTGATGAGAAGTGGAGGGAAAAACAAAACTGCAAGAACAAAAATCTTTAAAGGGTTAAAGACATTGTAAGATGCTTTCTGTCCCCTTTCAGCAGCTTTTCAAAATTGGTCGGGCTTTGCCAATGCAAGACTTTATTCTAATGCCATCTAAAGGATTTGCCAATATAATGTATCAAACATATAAATCTGCATTATCTCTATTTTGTCAATAATATTTGTTACATTATATTGGGATGTCCATTTTATGTCTTTCTCCAGTTTATTCATTTTCATTTTTTCCAATTATGGAAACTTTTATTTTTCAGCTAGTCTATCGTATAATTCACCAGGGATTACTTGGAAACAGCTTGCATTTGCATACCATCATTCATTTCTATTCTCTCTCCTCCTTTAGGGCCATGGAATGATTGTGGAAGCCTATCCTCAGTAACATGACCACTTATTGGAAACATCAGAGCAATGCACTAATGCCTAAGAATGTCTTTTGTCCATTTTGCAGCACTGTAAATAACGTTTTTTCTTAGTTGCCTTGTCTGCAAATTTGGAAATAAGTGATTAGTACTAAAGAACATGGCAAATCCCACCGGCTTCTCTTTTGTGTATTACCAAATATGGGATTAAACAGGAGCCCATTGCGGTGCCCTACATTTTTGGCAAGGACTTATCACTTACTGTTGTACAGAATATGAACTACTCGGATGCCTTGTAACAGCAGCAGCAGTTTTCCGAGACTGTAGGAAAAAAATTCTGTGACTGAGAGTTAATGAGAAAGTGAAGAGAGAAGCTGAGTTTTTTTTCATGAATTAATAAAAAGAAATGAGGGAAAAACAATGTCGTACGTTCTTGAGCATAAATTTGTCACCTTTTGATATTGAAAACTTCTTACTAAGACTACACATTTTTGCTTCTCCCTTTTTTTCCATCAATGTTCCACAGACTTTATTAGAACAATGGTATGTTCAATTAATAATTGGGAGAATGTAGTGGAGCAGAAAACACCAAAATGAAAGGAGGTATCGTAATGGGCTCCACTGTCAGGTCAGAGCAGCATGAATTATAAACAAGACTTTGGATGTCAATGAGCTAGACCACATGATGTAATTGAGGATGATTACAGCCAAGTTCTGATATTTATTTCACAGTATTAACTAATACATTTACAGTCAGTATGTGGCTGTTGCTTTTTCCCTTCACACACACCCTCTACCCCTCCAGGTGTTGAAACAAAGGTGGGAAGAGCAAATGTTTGGTGATTTAGCGTTAGGTGGTCATTACATGACTTGTGGAAGAACTGTCTGTAGGCGTTTATAACTTCTGTTTCACTGATCTGCTCCTAGAAGACACAAATATAAATAATTAGGGCATTTTGATGCGTAAAGATACTTACTAGTGATGAGCGAGTATGCTCGTCACTCGAGTTTCTCCGAGCATGCTCGGGTGGTCTCCAAGTATTTCTGTATGCTTGGAGATTTAGTTTGTCGACGCAGCTGCATGATTTGTAGCTGCTAGACAGCTTGAATATATATGGGGATTGACTAATGGGCAGTCCCCACTTGTGTCGACGTAAACTAAATCTTCGAGCACGACAAAATACTCGGAGACCACCTGAGCATGCTCGGAGAAACTTGAGTAACGAGCATACTCGCTCATCACTAATGCTTCCCTTTACCTTTTTTTATTCTACATTTGGCTGCAATTTGATCATTTGCATAGGGGTCACCAGTAGAGATGAGCGAATTTGATCGGGTCAGGGCTTATTCGGCAAGCTATAGCGCTTACTGATTTAAGCTGCAAAGGGAACCCGGCTTCCTGGATCGCGGCGGCCAATAAGCTGTTCGGCTCCGCAGCTACATGTGTCGCAGCTGTGTGACAGTCACGACACAAGTATGGAGAGCCTGTTTGTTGAGCTCTACATTCATGTGTTGTGTGACCTGAGATTAAATTTGCTCATCTAGTCAACAGGTCATAACTTTGAGTGACAAGTACCCCACTTATTCAGAAGCGTGCTGCATTCAGCTTAAGACTTGATGGCTTTTTGTGAAACTCAAGCTTAATGTATCCTCAACTGAAGAAGGTGGTGTCCAGATTATAAAGACCCATGTATCCTCTCTTCATAACTTAGCACTGTCACCAGTTGCAGTTAAATCCTGATCACAAAGTGAAACCGAATTGATATTCTGGACAAGTCACTAGATTATGTCGACCTAAGTTGGAGTGTGAAGAGCTCTAATACTTTGGAATGTCTCCTCCCCATTTTCAGAACTTAATTGCTTTGTTTACAAACTTGGAAATTAGAGAGTGATTTGTACAGAAGCACTTGGCAAGTCCCACTAGCTTCTCTGTTATATATTACGGAATCTGGGGATGAGCTGGAACCCATGGCGGTTCCCTGCTTTCTTGGCAATAGCACTTGGAACCACAAGGAAAGTAAGTATCAAATCTTCCTCTTCTAATCATGACGAGACATAAGCGTTGCTTTTCTGGACGCTTTACAGGAAGACACGAAGCCTTGCTTAAAAGTATTAACCTAAATGAGGAGCATCGCATTGATGAACTAGCATGTTTTCCCTACATTACCCAGATAGAATGTTCTAGAAAAGTTTTAGTTCTATAGTTGGACCCAAAAGTGTTTTAGATGGTGACCAAATCTTCATAATTTCACCAGTACAGTGGATTGAAACAAATCCAGCAAGATGTGAAGTGGAGACTATTAGGATTAATTCAAGTGATCTAGCAAACTGTTGCATTAAACATTTAGGAATTGCAGCCATGCATTACATGGTCCCTTCATTGTCCAAAAGTAATTTGGAAAATCCACATCCGTATAATTTTAGTGCTGTGGGCGGAACTGGTGAATTGTCTAAGCCGTAGGGCAAGGTGAGCAGCAGGGACCAGAGGCGACGATGCAGTCTAGCTTTACTTGCAGGATGGCATGTGAATTAGTACTGCATGATTAGATGGGCTAGTGGAGTTAAAAACCCTAGATGCAGCTGAGCCAGATGTACAGGAAAAGCAGAGATGAGTAGCTTGTATCTTTCTGCAGATATGTATAGATAAACTAGTTACTCTAATTTAAATGAGTACGGTTATGTCCCACAATTCCAGGAGTACAATACTGAGTTATACATCTCATTTACCATTTATAATTCTGACCTCTGGTATGTGCCACCAAATCCGGAATGCAAAACAGCGGCATGAATCACATAAATTTCGTATTATTTGTATATTCTAAGTAATTTCAGAGGAGAGAAAAAAATAAACTATCATTGTCTCCACAAATAATGAAGGAACAGTCTCACCATTGAATGCAGGAAGAGTCCCATTACTCTACCGAGGTGTTTCCTCCATTTTGATTCACCATAATAGTTCAATAATAATAATAATTGCTTAGATTTCTGGCTAGGGTGATTTCTTTGCCAGATTGGTAAACTGGTAACTTGCTTGCAGAGATGCAGTTATTGTAACTTGACGGAGAGCTGCGAGTTTAAAGGGAACCTGTGACCCCCAAAATGGAAGGTGATCTAAGCCCACCGGCATCAGGGGCTTATCTACAGCATTCTGTAATGCTGTAGATAAGCCCCCGATGTATCCTAAAAGATGAGAAAAAGAGGTTAGATTATACTCACCCAGGGGCGGTCCGGTTCTGGTCCGATGGGCGTCCCGGTCCGGGGCCTCCTATCTTCATCAGATGATGTCCTCTTCTGGTCTTCACGCTCCGGCGTACTTTGCACTGTTGAGGGCAGAGCAAAGTACTGTAGTGCGCCGGGAAAGGTCAGAGAGGCCCGGCGCCTGAGCACTGCAGTACTTTGTTCTGCCCTCAACAGGGCAGACAAAGTGCACCGGAGCCGCAGCGTGAAGACCAGAAGAGGACGTCATCTGATGAAGATAGGAGGCGCCGGACCGGACCGCGACACCCATCGGACCAGGCGAGTATAATCTTACCTCTTTCTGTCATCTTTTAGGATACATCGGGGGCTTATGTACAGCATTACAGAATGCTGTAGATAAGCCTCTGATGCCGGTGGGATTAGCTCACCTTCCGTTTTGGGGGTGACCGGTTCCCTTTAATAGCACCAGGAATCGTTGGACTGAGCTTAGAGTCAGCAAATTGCAGATAGGAGTAGCTGGGAAGATAATTGTATTCTGTTCCATCAGGTTTCTACAGGAAGATCAAGCTAACTCTTGAAAATGCACGATAGCAGGGTGCTTTACGTCCTTCATATGAAGTTGGTTGTTTGCCATATGAGTCAGTCTGAAAAGGCCTAAGATAATGTCATCATCAGTGATGTGTGCCGCAATACCAGAACCTGGCATGTACTAGCACATCTGTTCATAGGGGATGGAAGCAAAATCCAGCGCTAGAGCAGAGGTGGGTGAGGAACAATTATTATTTATAGAGCTTATGAGTCTGGAATGAATGGATCTTAACAAATCTTGACTATCCTCTCTTCATTCACTGTTTGTGGCTCTTTCTGTCCTGTTTTGATCATCGTCCATATATATGGTGAATCAGATCAGGTTTAGAGTATGTAACTGGGTCCGAGCTGCACATATATATCTCTGTACACTTCAAAATTTATCTTGCAAGTTTTATCTATAGGCACATCATCCATAATCACCAGACACCGCTGCCACCACACATGCCCGTACTAAAACGCCACCATGATTAAGGCGCTAAGCTGAAACTAGTTGGTCTGCTTCTCCTATGTCTATGGATCTCTTTTGGTGACCTGCTGCTACAGTTTTCAAGGTGATTAATAAACTTATATTTTTTACATTTTTGGCTACCGCTGGAGGATATTCTCTTTTTTTCTGCTAAAACATCACCTTGTCCACATGTGGCCGATACATGGAGTAGCTTCTGGGCAGGAGCCTTCCCTCCTTTACACCATTCTCTTCCCCGATACATGGAGTAGCTTCTGACCAGGAGCCTTCCCTCCTTTACACCATTCTCTTCCCCGATACATGGAGTAGCTTCTGGCCAGGAGCCTTCCCTCTTTTACACCATTCTCTTCCCCGATACATGGAGTCGCTTCTGGGCAGGAGCCTTCCCTCCTTTACGCTATTCTCTTCCCCCGATACATGGAGTAGCTTCTGGGCAGGAGCCTTCCCTCCTTTAAATCATTCTCTTCCCCCGATACATGGAGTAGCTTCTGACTAGGAGCCTTCCCTCCTTTACACCATTCTCTTTCCCGATACATGGAGTAGCTTCTGACTAGGAGCCTTCCCTCCTTTACACCATTCTCTTCCCCCCGATACATGGAGTAGCTTTTGACCAGGAGCCTTCTCTCCTTTTACGCTATTCTCTTCCCGGATACATGGAGTAGCTTCTGGGCAGGAGCCTTCCCTCCTTTACGCTCTTCTCTTCCCCGATACATGGAGTAGCTTCTGGGCAGGAGCCTTCCCTCCTTTACACCATTCTCTTCCCCGATACATGGAGTAGCTTCTGACCAGGAGCCTTCCCTCCTTTACACCATTCTCTTCCCCGATACGTGGAGTAGCTTCTGGCTAGGAGCCTTCCCTCCTTTACACCATTCTCTTCCCCGATACATGGAGTAGCTTCTGGCTAGGAGCCTTCCCTCCTTTACACCATTCTCTTCCCCGATACATGGAGTAGCTTCTGACCAGGATCCTTCCCTCTTTTACACCATTCTCTTCCCCGATACATGGATTAGCCTCCGGTTCAGGAGCCTTCCCTCCTTTACACTATTTTCTTACCCGATACACGGAGAAGCTTCTGGGCAGGAGCCTTCCCTCCTTTACACCATTCTCTTCCCCCCGATACATGGAGTAGCTTCTGACCAGGAGCCTTCCCTCCTTTACACCATTCTCTTCCCCGATACATGGAGTAGCTTCTGACCAGGAGCCTTCCCTCCTTTACACCATTCTCTTCCCCGATACATGGAGTAGCTTCTGACCAGGAGCCTTCCCTCCTTTACACCATTCTCTTCCCCAATACATGGAGTAGCTTCTGGGCGGGAGCCTTCCCTCCTTTACACCATTCTCTTCCCCGATACATGGAGTAGCTTCTGACCAGGAGCCTTCCCTCCTTTACACCATTCTCTTCCCCGATACATGGAGTAGCTTCTGGGCAGGAGCCTTCCCTCCTTTACGCTATTCTTTTCCCCGATACATGGAGTAGCTTCTGGGCAGGAGCCTTCTCTCCTTTACACTATTCTCTTCCCACCGTTCTGGCACAAGTTCGGTTTCCTTTCTTCCATCCATCAAGGCTCATTCCACAAGCGGTGGTATTTTCTTCCTAGTCTGATGTGGCTTTCGCTCCTTAGTGTTACCAATGGTCACATTCTGAAATAACCTCTCTGCCTTTACATATAGGGAGTCTCTTGATTGTAGACTTTAATGATGATACTCTAATTTTGAGTGTGCCACTAACTTGTCCGAATGTTGTGAAGGAAAGCGTTTTTTGATCACCCATTTTTGTCGTTCCACATCTTTTCATGTTGAGCTCTCCAGGACTTTGCTTCCTTTTAAGAATGTAGCACTTTGTTTTTCTGCTACCTCTTTTTCATTGATAGTCACTTAGACGGCACCTTGACTATCCTTATGGACAGCTACCAATTGCAAATTCAACACTTTGAGACGACTCTCTTATCGGGATTCCCCAGTATTACAAAAAGTGACCATCTGATATGTATGAAGGCCGTCCAACTCTCCGTTGACTAATGTTATTGGGGGCAATCAGGCAGTTGGTATGTCAATGCTTGATGTTATTGGTTTCATGTTAGAGCTTTCTCCTCTCCGCCCATTGAAAACTCATGGCCGATGCTCATGTGTATGGGAAAGTTGGCCAAGCACTCTCTCATGGCCAGCTTTAGGATATGCTCATTGGATCTGTGGTCAAATGGCCCTCAACACTCCAACTAATGGCTTGATTGAAGGCAATGCAGCTGTCCAGCACAGCATCCCCTTCATTAGTTTATTTTTACTAAATGTGCCTGGTATTACAGTCCAAAACTGGTCGGTCTCTTCAACTTTATGAAGTCCAGACTTTTATCCTTTCTTGATAGATTTGTTTACCACCACAATGGATTTAAATCGTAGATTAAATTATGAAAATTGTGTTTCTCTTCCAATTTTTTTCAACACATCAGGTGGCAAGAATGTTAAAACAATTATTAGCACGTAAATGGATTATCAATCATTCATCTATCCTCCCAAGTGGGTGGACATGGACCAAGGCGATTGTACAGGATTCTACAGGTGAACAACTGGCTCGATGGTGCCATGAGCAACGTATTCGGTTTCCTGACCATGGAGTGAATTTACCTGTATGATGAACTTCTTGCTAGAGATGGGTTGCATCTTACAAAAACAGGAAAACCCATATTTGGCAGAGACCTTGCTCCACTCATCAGGAAAGATTTAAGCTAGAGCAATATGGGATGGGGAAATGTATGGCCAGGAAAAATATACAGCTAATGAATTCTTATGAGAACCCTGCTATTCGAAGTGGAAAGGGAGAACAAAAACAACAAACTCTGAAAATAGAGGAGCAAGAGAAACCGACTACAAACTAAAATGTGTCTATACAAATGCACAGAGCATGAGAAACAAGGAGAATTGGAGCTGCTAACACAGGAAGAGAGATTTGATGTCATAGTTCTCACTGAAACTTGGTGGGATGATGCACATGAATGCCATACAAACCTTGAAGGCAACAATTTATTAGAAACAGGATTAGCAAGAAGGGAGGAGGTGATGCAATATATACGGTATGTTAGGAAAACATATCTCCACAGAGATCCAAGCTTCAGAGAATGGTAGCTCTTCAGAAACTGTTTGGATAAGAATACAAGGATAGAAGAACAGAAAGGACACTATTGTAGGTGTTTGCTATAAGCCACCTGGACAGACTGAAGATATGGATGAACTCTTTTTACATCAGATGTCTGTTCTCAAAAAAAGTACAACATAGTGAGTCCAGAAAATTCTTATCTTCTCTTGCTGACAACTTTCTTTCAAAAGGTAGAAGTGAGAACAAGAGGATCTGCAATCTTGGACTTAAAGGGAACCTGTCACCTGAATTTGGCGGGACAGGTTTGCGGTCATATGGGCGGGGTTTTCGGGTGTTTGATTCACCCTTTCCTTACCCGCTGGCTGCATGCTGGCCGCAATATTGGGTTGAAGTTCATGCTGTGTCCTCCGAAGTGCACGCCTGCGGAAGGTAATCTTGCGCCTTGCGCAGGTGTGTACTTCGGAGGACACAGCATGAACTTCAACCCAATATTGCAGCCGGCATGCAGCCAGCGGGTAAAGAAAGGGTGAATCAAACACCCAAAAACCCCACCCATATGACCGCAAACCTGTCCCGCCAAATTCAGGTGACAGGTTCCCTTTAATTCTTACCAACGGGGAGGAAGTGGTTGAGGAGGTAAAGGTGGCTTGGAATGTAGGAGGCAGCGGCCATGCTATCCTCAAATTATGGATTACAAGAGGAAGACCAGCGAGGACTCAGACTTTAAGGTTGGACTTCAGAAAGCCAGATTTTAATGGAATCAGAAAGAGGGTAGGAAAGGTCCAATGGCCGGATGTTCTGTTCTGAAGGACAGAAATGTCCAAGATTTTGCTAAATGAAATTCTTACTGCAGTTAAGTAACCACCCCGAAAAGAATAAAGGATTGGAAGCATTTAAAAAGACCAGGATGGATGAACACGGAACTTAATTACTTGTTAAAAATGAAATGTATATTAAATGGAAAGAGGGGGCATTGTATTACTTTGAACATTTTTACTTATGACTTGTATATGAACTGCTGAACTGTATAGCGCTGCGGAATATGTTGGTGCTATGTAAAGATTATTACCGTATTAAAGAAGAATGTAATACAGGCCAAGGGTCAGAAGAGCTAAAGCCAGTAATGAATTAATGCTTGTAAGGGAGACTAAAAGCAGCAAAAAAAGCATTTTGGGGGTATGTCAAAAGCAAAAGAAAAGTCAAATGCCATAGGATTTTTGCAGTTCGAAAAGGGTGAAGTGGTAAATGATGTTGAGAAGAGCAAACTTAAATTCCTATTTTGTATGTGTGTTCTCTTTATTGTTTCTCTCTAAGAAAGCAATTATAACATCAACTGATCTTCACGGTGCCATTGAAGGAATAAAAGAATCCACTCTGTCCATAAACAGAGAGATTGTGAGGGAACACTGAGCTAATTTAAATGAATATACATCTCCTAATCCAGATGATTTACCTCCTAGGATACTGAAAGTGTTAGCAGAGCAAATTGCAGAACCACTAGCCAGAATCTTTGAAAAATTCTGGCGAACAGGAGAACTCCCAGAAGATTGGAGAAGGGCAAATGCTGTCCCTATCATCAAAAAAGGAAAGAAGACAGAGCCAGGAAATTAGAGGCTAGTGAGCCTTACCTCTATACCAGGAAAGATCTTTGAACAAGTTGTTAAACAGCATGTATGTAAGTACGAGGATAAGAATACAGTAATTAGTCGGGCATGACTTGTTTGCTACAAACCCATGGTGGCTCTGGTTAATCAAATTTCCTTCTATGGTGGAATCACTGCCTGGGTGGATCAGGTAAATGCGGTAGATATAGTAAATCTCGACTTCAGTAAAGCAATTGATAAAGTATACTATCCTTATAGAAAAAAATGACCAAGTATGTGATTGACAAGGCCACGGTTAGGTGCATTCATAACTGGCTCAGTGATCGTGTGCAAAGAGTGGTAATAAATGGTTGCACATCCAATTGGAAGTGTTACAAGTGGGTACCACAAGGCTCTGTACTGGCCCCAGTGTTTAACATTTTTATAAATTATCTAGATTCCAGAACTGAAGGAAAACTGAGCAAATTTGCAGATAATGCAAAGTTGGGAGGGATAGCTAACACTAGAGAAGCCAGGGAAAGGATTCAGAAGGATCTAGATAAGCTTTAACAATGGACAGCGACAAATACCATTTTATTAAATGGCAAAATGCAAGATTCTACATCTGGACAAGAAAAAGGAAAATTACATCTATAGAACGGGAGGAATAGAACTAAGGAACAGCTTTTGTGAAAAAGACTTGGGTATACTAACAGATCACAGACTGTACAGGAGTCAACAGTGTGATGCAGGAGCAAAAAAGGCAAACACAGTTCTAGGATGTATTAAGAGAAGCATAGAATCTTGATCACGTGAAGTAATTATCCCCTCTACTCCTCCTTGGTCAGGCCTCATCTGGAATACTGTGTCCAGTTCTGGGCTCCACATTTTAAGAAAGACATTGAAAAACTGCATCAAGTTCAGAAAAGAGCGACCAGGATGGTGAGCGGACTGCAAAGTATGTCCTACGAAGTACAGTTAAAGGATCTGGGAATGTTTAGTTTGCAAAAGAGAAGGCTAAGAGGAGACTTAACAGCTGTCTACAAATATCTGAAGGGTTGTCACAGTGTAGAGGGATCATCCTTATCCTCATGCACATGGAAACACGAGAAGCGATGGAATGAAACCGAAAGGAAGAAGATACAGATTAGACATTAGAAAAAACTTTTTGACAGTGAGGGTGATCAATGAGTGGATCAGGCGCCTATGAGAGGTGGTGAGTTCTCCTTCCATGGAAGTCATCGAACAGAGGCTGGACAGACATCTGTCTAGGATGATTTAGTGAATCCTGCATTGAGGAGGGGGTTGGACGCGAAGACCCTGGAGGTCCCTTCCAACACTAACATTGTAACATTTTATACATCCAACACCACCAACTATTAGATGGTGAGAGGCGCTGCTGTCAAGGCATTAATAAGGCAGGGGCAATCCTTTATTAATTAGATCCAACTTGCACCTGTCCTAATCATTAGAATAGTATATGTGGACACTGCCGGCCATTAACAAGACCTGCTGATACCTGGAAGGTGACTGCCGTCTTATGATGGAGTGAGAGGTACTGGATAACACCTCATGTGTAACTAGTTGTATATTAAAGTTTCTATGATACAATACTTCTGCCCCCGGACTCATTATCCCACTTTGATGATGACCATTTCCTTACCACGTTGTACGAGCCGTGTTCACAGCAGGCTGGAGACGGGAACAGAGACTGAAGCTTTTGAAACCATTTGGCCAGAGCTTCTCGAATCTGAAAAGATTAATGAGATGCTGAATATCCACAGCTTTATGTCGATAAATGTAATTCATGATCTCAGCGAGTCAATTAGCCACTTACTCTTTTATCCAAAAGGCATCCGAAGATCAAGATGATCACTCCCTAAATACGGAAGACATTACGTTATGGTATCATGGTACATACGAGTGAATCAATTTTTGCAACTTTATGAGCTTATAGTATCTTAAGACTTAATACAAGTGGTCAGAAGATTGAGTAAGTCGTTCTAGACCTCTCCAGTAAATGTAGTGTTGGAAAATCGATGGTGGTTAATGCTTGTACATTATACACTTGTGAGAAGTTGTTAGTGAACATTAGTAGGGTGGAAGAATGATGGAATGGGTGAAACATTTCCCGAAGACCGGACGTGAGAGAAGTTTGGTAAGAAGAATGCCAACAAGTGCTTGTAGTAAAGCGTTAGTTTCACATGGGATGAGTTCTTAAAATTAGAGAAACATTGGATGGGGCAGACTTTGATAAAGATTAGTAAAATAGCGGGTGGATTTTTAAGTTGGACTAATTGTGTGGTGGACTTGTAGTGGAGATGAAGGGAGACTTGAAAGAGTCTCACACTCCCACACTACCTCCTCATCCCACCCTTTCTCCGCTGGAGTCCCCCAAGGCTCTGTTCTAGGACCCCTACTCTTCTTAATCTATACACTTGGCCTGGGACAACTCATAAAGTCCCATGGATTCCAGTACCACCTATATGCTGATGACACTCGGATCTATCTTTCTGGCCCAGACGTCACCTATCTGCTGTCCAGAATCCCGGAATGTCTATCAGCCATATCCTCCTTCTCCTCTCGCTTCCTCAAACTCAATGTGGACAAATCTGAACTCATCATCTTTCCTCAATCTCATAGATCTTCCTTACCTGACCTATCTATCACAATTAACGACATCACGCTTTCCCCCGTACAGGAAGTCCACTGCCTCGGAGTAACCCTTGACTCTGCTTTGTCCTTCAAACAGCACATCCAAGCTCTTTCCACCTCCTGCCGCCTCCAGCTCAAAAATATCTCCAGAATCCGTCCTTTCCTCAACCGTCAATCTACTAAAATGCTTGTGCATGCCCTCATCATCTCGCGCCTTGTCTACTGCAACATCCTTTTCTGTGGCCTCCCTGCTAACACCCTTGCACCTCTCCAGTCCATCCTTAACTCTGCTGCCCGACTAATTCATCTCTCTCCTCGCTATTCCTCCGCTTCCCCCCTCTGCAAATCTCTTCACTGGCTCCCATTCCCTCAGCGTATCCAGTTCAAACTACTAATATTGACCTACAAAGCCATCCACAACCAGTCTCCTCCATATATCTCTGAATTAATCCCCCGATATCTTTCCTCACGTGATCTCCGGTCCTCCCAAGACCTCCTTCTCTTCTCCACACTTATCCGCTCCTCACCCAACCGCCTCCAAGACTTCTCCAGAATATCCCCCATCCTCTGGAATTCTTTGCCCCAACACGTCCGACTATCAACCACATTCGGATCGTTCAGACGGAACCTTAAAACCCACCTGTTCAGGAAAGCCTACAGCCTGCACTGACCCCGCTGCTTCCTCATCACTACCGGAGCTACCGCCTCACCAACACCGGAGGTACCGCTTCACCAACACCGGAGCTGCTGCAACCCTCAACCTATTGTCTCCTTCCCACCATCCTGTAGAATGTAAGCCCACAAGCGCAGGGTCCTCGCCCCTCTGTATCAGTCCGTCATTGTTAGTTATGTTTACTGTAAGTGATATTTGTAATTTGTATGTAACCCCTTCTCATGTACAAAACCATGGAATCAATGGTGCTATATAAGTAATAATATAATTAATGTGAACGAGCGTTTCATGATGATCTTTCAGTGCAAACAGACTGCCGATCATCCTATGAAAGTACTTGTTCATTGCATGAAATGCTCTTTTGTGCAGCCCAAAAGATCATTGCTCTTGGCCGTGCAGCCCACAAGATCATTGCTCTTGGTCGTGTAGCCCACAAGATCATTGCTCTTGGCTGTGCAGCCCACAAGATCATTACTCTTGGCCGTGCAGCCCACAAGATCATTGCTCTTGGTCGTGCAGCCCACAAGATCATTACTCTTGGTCGTGCAGCCCAAAAGATCATTGCTCTTGGCCGTGCAGCCCACAAGATCATTACTCTTGGCCGTGCAGCCCACAAGATCATTGCTCTTGGTCGTGCAGCCCACAAGATCATTGCTCTTGGCCGTGCAGCCCACAAGATCATTGCTCTTGGCCGTGCAGCACACAAGATCATTGGTCTTGGCCGTGCAGCCCACAAGATCATTGCTCTTGGCCGTGCAGCCCACAAGATCATTGGTCTTGGCCGTGCAGCCCACAAGATCATTGCTCTTGGCCGTGCAGCCCACAAGATCATTGCTCTTGGCTGTGCAGCCCACAAGATCATTGGTCTTGGCCGTGCAGCCCACAAGATCATTGCTCTTGGCCGTGCAGCCCACAAGATCATTGCTCTTGGCCGTGCAGCCCACAAGATCATTGCTCTTGGCCGTGCAGCCCACAAGATCATTGGTCTTGGCCGTGCAGCCCACAAGATCATTGCTCTTGGCCATGCATCCCACACGATCATTGCTCTTGGCCGTGCAGTCCACAGGATCAATGCTCTTTGCCGTGCAGCCCACAAGATCAATGCTCTTGGCCGTGCAGCCCACAAGATCAATGCTCTTGGCCATGCAGCCCACAAGATCATTGCTCTTGGCCGTGCAGCCCACAAGATCATTGCTCTTGGCCATGCATCTTCTTGTGTAAATACGACTTGCACTGCCACAGACAAAGGCAGCTTATATGCGCACTGAGAGATCTACTACAGATCTATTGCAGACCGCCCAGTGCACATCATTTACCGCGGTCTGCCTGTGTAAACAGGCAATTAAATTACCAATGGTCAGTAAATGTTTACTTACTGACAAGCGTTTAGTAAGATCAGTTCACCTGCTTGTGTAAATGGACCCTTACTCATGCAGTGTCATTTTAGTCTACATCGTAAATCTTAGTGCAAGTTCACATGAAGTTCCACCGACTCCATAACAGGGAAGGGAGACTGGCGCTGTGTAAACCTTTTAAGCAGCACAATGTTACCAGGAAAACTGTCTAACTCGCGTGAATTTCTGCATCAGTGAAATTCTTATACACTTGGTTTTTTGGAGCAACATTAGAAAAGTATAATTTTTATGGTATTGATGATCGAGACCGATGGCACGAGACAACAAAAATCTACAATCACTAACGTTACCTGGAAAGAATTAAAGAATGTAAGGGCATAATGAATGTACTGATGCACGTTGTCTAACAATGTTCCCATCTCCAGAAACCAGGTTATACCAAACACCGATGTTAGGATGGCAAGAGCTTTGGCCACCCAGGATATCATGTCTTCCTCTGTCTCTTCAGGAGCAGGAGGGTGTAAAAATTTCCATACCATTGCACCAATAGTGAGGAAGTTCATTGCTGAAACCAGAATTGCAGGTCCTGAAAAAGCAAAAATGGCTCCATCTTCTCGATTCAAAAAGCAACCTCTGTCTGTAATGTATTCTTCTTTGGGATAATCGATACCTATCGTCACACTGGCAATGATGAGTGGACAGACATAGCCGAGTCCTACCATAGCCACAATGACAACGACTTTGTTGAGCTCGAGGGAGGTGAAGACAAGTTCATAGAGGAGAATCAAGCCCTGAACCAACATCCAAGATAAGGAGGCCAGATAGAAGAAGTGCTGGAAGAAGGCTGCAGAGATGCACAGCTTGTTGGCATGACTTTTGGTTATGAAGGTAGAGGCGAAGAACCAAACATCAGCAATGAGCCTGGACACAGAAATGTTGATCAAGGTCACCTGCCGATAAAAGGTAATGTCATCCTTCACCACAGACTTCCATTCTATGATGTAGACGATGATGCAAATGATTACACTCAAGATGGACAAACTAGATCCAACCTGGCTGACCGTCTCCAAAACACCATCTTCCAAAATAACCTGGCTGACCGTCTCCAAAACACCATCTTCCGAAACATTATTCACCAAAACGTCCTTGAAAACTCCGAATGATGTCAAGACCGAGAAGGCCCCAACTTGTCTAGATCTGCACATAATACTTTCATTGACTCTGAATGTCTTGCATCCTTCTGTTGACCATCCTCCAACTCCTTCAAAGAGACTATTATCCCAAAATACACATTGAGCAGTACCAATGTTCGTTCTGTTGGGTTCCCTCATGCGATCGAAAATCATGTCTAGTTTGGCTTGTTTCACTGTCTGGTTTCCAGCCTTAATGGTGATTATTACAATATGACTTTCCACACTGTGGCCGTAACCTTTCACGCTGTCTCCGAAATTCTTAGGTAGGATCCCACCTAGGTACCTAAGGACCATAGCTATTACAGTGACATTACTACGGTCATCTCTCAATTCTATATTTTTTAAGTCCAGTTCGATGTCTGGAGTCATGTTGAAGGATCTGTTGTAGTTAGTCCATGCCACAAGGTCCAAGACCTCGGCGCTCATTTGGAAATTCGGTTGGATGAACATAAAGGAGTTTGAATCGACTTCAAAATGTTTCGAAATTGTTTCCACTGTCTGCAGAAACGTAGAGCCGAGAGATGGTTCTCTTGCAAGTGCTGGTGTCCAGAAGGTCTCGATGTTAAAATTGAGAAGTCGACTATACACTGTAACAAGATCCTGTGAGTAGAAGTAAGAAAATTCAATCAATGATATACAAAAACTTCAATAAAATTTTTAGAAATATTAAACATGAAGAGAGCTTTTTCTGAATGAGCTTTAAATGGAAGGGGACTGCTGATACAGTGGGCAGACTCTACTTCCGTAATTCTCCTAACTTTGGTTCTTGTTGCTCTGCCCTCATCAGAGAGGGGCATCGGCTGCTCCCTCTCCCCTCTCACAGCATGTAGTCCCAGGGAATCTGTCTACATCCCTCAACTGCAGAAATCTGAATGTATTCAGCAGGAAAAGGAGAATAAGCAGCTGCTACCAGAGACCCTCGATCTTCTCGAGAGACCTATTGACCAAACCAGTCCTGACAACCTTAGTCTAATGTGTGTAGCCACCTTTTAGAGCTGAACAAAAAAATATTCACAGGACCCTGCTTCACTGGCCATGTTGGTAGTTTGTAGCCCTTGGAGGTGTCTCGAAGGGATTTGGCCAATCTGCCGATATTCCTGGTGCTTCTGATAAGTAGGACATGCGCTACATTCTGTGTGCATTGCCTGGCAATAATGACATTGTGCCAGGCCTCCTAATCAGTGAGCTCTTTCTTCATTATGACTCTACTTCTACCAGTATTTGTCTACATGGCTTTGTGCTTGATGATATATAGCTTTTTGTGACCTGTGTGGCTGGAAAGTCTCATCTTAATGATTCAGAGAGTGGTTGTGCGTATATAACGTATCATCCCATCCATACTTACCACCATAGTATCAGTCTGGAGCTGTACGTTGTTATCTACAGCTATCGTGGAGAGCACCTTTATGGTTTCCACCATAATAATCATATCGGAGTGATGGGTGATAAAGTTTAGGCTTGGCATGGTGTAGTTCCTTAAAGTCTCCATTGTTACCGGAATATCCCAATCTGATATTCCCAATCCATCAACGAGCCTCTAAAGGGAAGATCAAAGACACAAAGACGCAATTTTCATTGTTCCTGAGATAAGCTGACTGACCAAGCACCATCTGTATAAGGACCTCCTGACTCTCCCAATGGCAGGAGAAAAGAAGAAAGAGAGAAATGGTCCAGTTGGATTTCAACATGTCAAATCTTTGTGAAGTTTGCAGTTGACAGAGGCGTCTAGAGAGGGACAGTAGAGTCTAGCGGTGGGCGGGGAGGTTGGAAGAAACATAAGTCTAACGGACACAGGAGTCTGAAGGGGGAAAGAGATCTTTGATGGAAGCTGAGGAGTCTGGTGGGGACAAATGAATCTAGAAAGAGACAAAAGAAGCTAGAAGGAAGAAAAAGGGCAGAAGAGTCAAGATTAAAGAGAAAAATCTGAGAGGCCAGGGGGGTCGAGAGGGAATAGAAGACTTGGGAAGAGGACAGAAGAGTGGAGGAAAGAAAAATCTCTGAAAGATGACAAAAGTCAGGAGGGAAGAGGAAACTCTAGAAGAGGAGAAAAGAGTCTGGAGGGAATAGTTTGAGAGTCCTCAGTGGTTGATAACATCTTTTTAGTTAGCCATTAAAAGGTAACCAACTGCAGCTTTCAAGACTACTAGAGTCTCTTCATCAGGCACAGAATAACGCAAAATCTGAGGTCACATATTTATACATAATAGGACACTAGAATAATGCAATAGATAAGACAAGTGACGTGAAGCAGAACTATCATTATGAGAGAAAGATAAATGGTTGCGGCCATAAATCTATAGGTCGGCTTCACATCACTTGTCTTATCTATTGCATTATTTCTGTGCTGTGTTGTGTATAAATATGTAACTCTTCACATTTTGTGTTATTCTGTGCCTGATGAAGAGACCTGAGTAGTCCCGAAAGCTGCAATTTGTTGGCTGAGAAGATGGCATCAACCACTGAAGACTCAAATTCTAAACTGGCTAAAACGGTTAAAAAAAAATTAATATATATATATATATATATATAGGGAAGAGAAAACTCTGGAAGAGGACAGAAAAGTCAGGAGGTTAGAAAAGAATGAAAGAGGACAAGGGTCGGGAGGGAAGAGAAAACTATAGGAGAGAAAAATCGGGAGAGAAGAGCAGAGTCAAAAGGGAAGAAAAGATTGTGAAAGAGAACGGAAAAGTCGGAAGAGGGCAGAAGAGCCGAGACTGAAGAGGAAAAAATGGAATAGGTCAATAGGGAATAGAAGACTGGAAGAGGACTGAAGAGTGGAGGCAAGAAAAATCTCCGAAAGACTTTAGAAGAAAAAACTCTAGGAGAGGACAGAAGAGTCTGGAGAGAAGAGGAAATTCTGGACGAGGCCTTTAGCCCTTGTTTCCTACAACAAACAAGGCAATAGGAGGAGGCTCCTGCTACAGCCAGGCACAGAACAGCCAGAAGGAGATGGAACGTACCAATAGCCCAGAACGATGGATTTCTTTTATATCATTTTTTTATTTTTTCATAATATAGTGTAACAGAGTTTAGTGCATCATGGGATCTCAGCTAAACCATATCTGTCAGCACATTCCATGTGACTGCACTGCAGCTTTGGATGTGACTGGAGAGGAAGCCTGGAGGCGACTCCATATTAGTATTTACACTGCTCAAAAAAAAAATAAAGGGAACACTTAAACAACAGAATCTAACTCCAAGTAAATGAAACTTCTGTGACATCAAACTGTCCACTTAGGAAGCAACACTGATTGACAATCAATTTCTCATGCTGTTCTGCAAATGGAATATACAACAGATGGAAATTATTGGCAATTATCCAGACACCCTCAATAAAGGAGTGGTTCTGCAGGTGGGGACCACAGACCACATCTCAGTACCAATGCTTTGTGGCTGATGTTTTGGTCACTTTTGAATGTTGGTTGTGCTTTCACACTCGTGGTAGCATGAGACGGACTTTACAACCCACACAAGTGGCTCAGATAGTGCAGCTCATCCAGGATGGCACATCAATGCGAGCTGTAGCAAGAAGGTTTGCTGTGTCAACGTAGTGTCCAGAGGCTGGAGGCGCTACCAGGAGACAGGCCAGGACACCAGGAGACGTGGAGGGGGCCGTAGGAGGGCAACAACCCAGCAGCAGGACCACTACATCAGCCTTTGTCCAAGGAGGAACAGTAGGAGCACTGTCAGAGCCCTGCAAAATGACCTCCAGTAGGCCACTAATGTGCATGTGTCTGCACAAATGGTTAGTAACTGACTCCATGAGGATGGTCTGAGTGCCCGATGTTCACAGATGGGGGTTGTGCTCACAGCCCAACACCATGCAGGACGCTTGGCATTTGCCACAGAACACCAGGATTGGCAAATTCACCACTGGCGCCCTGTGCTCTTCACAGATGAAAGCAGGTTCACAATGAGCACATGTGACAGATGTGACAGAGTCTGGAGACGCCGTGGAGACCGATCTGCTGCCTGCAACATCCTTCAACATGATCGGTTTGGCAGTGTGTCAGTAATGGTGTGGGGTGGCATTTCTTTGGGGGGCCGCACAGCCCTCCATGTGCTCGCCAGAAGTAGCCTGACTGCCATTAGGTACCGAGATGAGATCCTCAGACCCCTTGTGAGACCATATGCTGGTGCGGTTGGCCCTGGGTTCCTCCTAATGCAGGACAATGCCAGACCTCATGTGTCAGCAGTTCCTGCAAGATGAAGGCATTGAAGCTATGGACTGGCCCGCCCGTTCCCCAGACCTGAATCCGATTGAACATATCTGGGACATCATGTCATCCACTAACATCACGTTGCACCACAGACTGTCCAGGAGTTGGCGGATGCTTTAGTCCAGGTCTGGGAGGAGATCCCTCAGGAGACCATCCGTCGCCTCATCAGGAGCATGACCAGGCGTTGTAGGGAGGTCATACAGGTACGTGGAGGCCACGCACACTACTGTGCATCTTTTACTTGTCATGACCATGAGGCATTTCCACTGAAGTTGGATCAGCCTGCAATTTGATTTTCCACTTTGATTTTGAGCATCATTCCAAATCCAGACCTCCATGGGATAATCATTTTGATTTACATTGATAATTGTTATGTTTTATTGTTCTGGACACATTCCACTATTCAATGAATACAAATTTGCAACTGGAATATTTCACTCCGAGATATCTAGGATGTGGGATTTTAGTGTTCCCTTTATTTTTTGCAGCAGTGTATGTTCCTCCACAGTAATTTGGCTTCTAGCTCACCTGCGCCTGCTCTAGAAGGGTCTGCAGCCTGGCGTCCATGCAGGAGGACTCTGGCGTTGACCACTGACCATTCGTCGAGCAGCTTCTGGTAATTCTTCCGATCTTCCCTCTCTCGCAGAGGATTTCAGCATCGTATCCAGCTTTGGTCGCCTTCCACATTGCATCTCCATCTTCAGAACAGAACTTATATTTGGCTGGACAGAAAACACAGAAGATGCACGAGGTTAAACATAACAGGATTGAAGCCCTCCGCCGGTCCGAATAGGAGGAGCTGCAGTATAAAGCACGGAAAAAGAAAACCGCCGTGCAAGCCTCATGATGAGGTCACATAAAAATGACTTAAATGGAGTCTCCACTCGAATAAAGACAGTAATCATGAATGTCTCACCCTTCATGAGAGAAACCCGGACCTTCGACTCCACCGCAGGACCAATGTCTCCCTGGAAAATGCAGCGGTAATCCGTGTCCTTCACTGGAATCTCGTTAATAAATAAAGGATAACAACGATAATAACCTCTGTTCACCGGATCTAGAGGGAAAACACCGTCATCTACACAACTGATCACCGGGCAGTGTTACAATATTAGATGTTTATACATACAGGGGGTATCAAAAGTCTACACACCCCTTGGCACAATGTAAGATTTGTGTCATGTAAAAAAAAAAATGCTTCAGAGGAGAATCTATCCAGAACTTTTCCCCCATTAATGTCGCTATAATCTCTACAAGTCCATTGAGAAGCTAATAAATCGTTTTGAGGTGAAAATAAAAATAACAAATCTACAATAATGTAGTTGCATAAATGTGAACACCCTTTTAGAATTGGGGATGTTGTTGTGTTTCTCTTATGTTACATCGTAGTCAGCACTCGGCCGCCGTCATTTACAGCGATTCTGATTAACCCCAGAGAAAGTATCGCTGCTCCAGGAGGATTTTTCTGACATTTTCTGGTTCATAAACAGCTGACAACACAGCAAAGGATCTCAGTGTGGAAAGTGATCAGTAGGAGATGTAAAAACCATTCCCAGGCATTAGATCTACCATGAACACTGTGAAGACATCGCAAGAAGGGGCTTAGATTTGGAATAGTGGTGACGTTACCTAGAACTAGATGTCCCTCAAAAATTGATATAAGGACAAGAGAATTGGTCCGAGATGCAGCCAACAGGCCAACAGCAACAGTAATGGAGCTGCAGGAATTCCTGTTCACTCCTGGTTGTGTCCTGAATTAAGCAACAATCTCCCGCATTCATAGATCCAGCCTGTGGGGTCAGGGGCAAGGCGGAAAACCTTCTCTAAAAAGAAAAAGCTCTAAGCCCAGCTGTGTTCTGCCAAAATCTACCTCACATCTGCCAAAAGCATGAAAATGTGTTATGTCTAATGAGAACATTTTTTACCATAATTCTAAAAGGTGCAAAGCTGATCACCAGAACATCACTGTCACAAGATTGTATGAATTATAATATGATTTTGGAGTTTGCCTGCCAGACTCATGCTGCGGGCTAAAAAACCCTCCCTTCCCTCTGTGTTTCTGAGATGTGTGTGTAGAAAAGGTTTTATTGCTCTGGCCATAAATTCCAGGCTAGGAGCAACTTACTCGTCCCCCTCCCATCTGTACTAGCTAGGACTGGTATAGAAGTTCTCCAAAATCCATGAGGGTCTTTGTTCTAATATGATAAGATTCTGGGCCACCGACTTGGGTTAGGAGAATAATAAATACATATTGCTAACGTCCATCGGCGGATCTGTCCGCCACTGTAAGCAGAAGCCTCCAAGTCCAACAGGGACAGAGTACGGATTTCTCGGAAACTGAGTGTCCCTACTAGCCTGAATTTAGTATCTATAGAGAGCAAATCTTAATACAAGATGAATGCTGGGCATGTTATGATTCTGACATGTTCTGGAGCGGAGATACAGGCATTAGACAAACTTGTGTGAAATTTACTAAGACTGAAGAGAGAGGAGGGTCTGAGGAAGCCAGCCCTGTTGGTGATGTCACGGGCTGTGGTTTATAAGTTTCTGCCAGGCCCCAGCAGTTGAGCTTGACCTGAGGAGCCTGACTGCCAGTCCTGATGCATTGGGACATATGGGAACTAGCCTGGTTGCCTGAAATGCTCTGAACACATGTAAGTGTTGATTTCTCAAGTAATCCCTGTTTTTTTTATAATTACCTTTGTACATATTTTCAATTGTCTCATATTGTAACATCTTTATATAACTTTTTATAAACACTGCCTTAATTTCGGAGTAAAATATATAAATTACTAGATTTCGTTGTTCCTGCTCTAAAACGTACCCTAAGTCTTCTGAAGGGAATTATGCTACTGTTTTGGGTTAGCTTCGGACCCGTTTAATCGAAGCTGGTGGCAGCATACATTTGTACTGTGTAGATTGGAGTCATTGTAGCGACTGCGGCGTTGATAATTATTGTTCCTGCCTGAGTGGGAGTATTTATATCGCCTCGCTGCAGCGTGCCCAATAGCCAGTACATAGCAGGCAGCCTTTCTGGCGACTAATTACCCCAGGTGAAGTACCTAGTCTGACCTGAGAGTAAGGGGGGCGCCAGAGAGCTGCAAGTTTCAAGTGGAACTGTAAGCGGGATATACATAAATCCCTGCAGTTCGTGGTATATTGAAGAGCAGCGGGATACCTAAAATAAGCCCCTGCTGTAAACTAGGAGGTCAATAGCCTTGTGTGTGTTTTTTCATCACATTGTAGCAGTGAAGGGATAACTAAGATAAGCCCCCCTGCACATGTGATAGCCGTCTGTTGGCCTAAAGTCACCCAGATCTGTGACGTAGGGGTGACGGTCACGGTGTGAATCGTGACAAATTGGTGGCAGCGGTGTGGATTCGTGACAATCACCATCCCCACAGTGAGGCATGGTGGGAGCAGCATTGTGCTTTGGGGATGTTTTTCAGCAGCTGAATCTGGGGCTTTACTGGAGGGAATTGCGAACACTACATATTTCAGTCATATATGCAACAAAACCTTCTGGCCTCTGCTGAAAGGATGAAGCGGAAGAAGAATTTCACCTTTCAGCACGACTCTCAGCGACCTCTAAATCAACAAAAGAACAACATTGCCAGAAGAAGATGGAAGTTTTGGAATGGCCCAGACCTGAACCCAAGAGACAATTTGTGGTGACCTGAAGAGGGCGTTGTACCCAGGAGATGACAGATGTGGTGCTGCTTGGAGGAGCCGGCAAAGATCGACAATTCTACATGTGCCTCGCTGACAGACCCCGACCCAAAAACACTGAACGTTGCCAGAAATTCACAGGGGACTGTAACAGAGTATTAGTGTAAGGGTGAGCAGATTTATGCAACCACATTAATTAAATTTTTTACTGTTTTTTTTTCTCACCCCAAATATTTCAGTTTTTCAATTAATTAATCCAGAATATGGGCGACATTAAAGGGGAAAAAGGTTTCATCTGTTTATTCAATGTAGGATTGCGTCACATTGAAAAATCTGTTATTTTATCAATTATATGTTGACTTTTTACATCCACTGTAAATGCAGTATTATAGTAGTTATATTCTTGTACATAGGAGCAGTATTATAGTAGTTATATTCTTCTACATAGGAGCAGTATTATAGTAGTTATATTCTTGTATATAGGAGCAGTATTATAGTAGTTATATTCTTGTACATAGGGGCAGTATTATAGTAGTTATATTCTTCTACATAGGAGCAGTATTATAGTAGTTATATTCTTGTATATAGGGGCAGTATTATAGTAGTTATATTCTTGTACATAGGGGCAGTATTATAGTAGTTATATTCTTGTACATAGGAGCAGTATTACAGTAGTTATATTCTTGTACATAGGAGCAGTATTATAGTAGTTATATTCTTGTACATAGGGGGCAGTATTATAGTAGTTATATTCTTGTACATAGGAGCAGTATTATAGTAGTTATATTCTTGTACATAGAGGGCAGTATTATAGTAGTTATATTCTTGTACATAGAGGGCAGTATTATAGTAGTTATATTCTTGTATTCTAGTATTATACTAGTTATATTCTTGTACATAGGAGCAGTATTATAGTAGTTATATTCTTGTACATAGGGGCAGTATTATAGTAGTTATATTCTTGTACATAGGAGCAGTATTATAGTAGTTATATTCTTGTACATAGAGGGCAGTATTATAGTAGTTATATTCTTGTACATAGGAGCAGTATTATAGTAGTTATATTCTTGTACATAGGAGCAGTATTATAGTAGTTATATTCTTGTACATAGGAGCAGTATTATAGTAGTTATATTCTTGTACATAGGGGCAGTATTATAGTAGTTATATTCTTGCTCATAGGAGCAGTATTATAGTAGTTGTATTCTTGTATATAGGAGGAGTATTATAGTAGTTATATCCTTGTACATAGGAGCAGTATTATAGTAGTTATATTCTTGTACATAGGAGCAGTATTATAGTAGTTATATTCTTGTACATAGGAGCAGTATTATAGTAGTTATATTCTTGTACATAGGAGCAGTATTATAGTAGTTATATTCTTGTACATAGGAGCAGTATTATAGTAGTTATATTCTTGTACATAGGAGCAGTATTATAGTTGTTATATTCTTGTACATAGGAGCAGTATTGTAGTAGTTATATTCTTGCTCATAGGAGCAGTATTATAGTAGTTATATTCTTGTACATAGGAGCAGTATTATAGTTGTTATATTCTTGTACATAGGAGCAATATTATAGTAGTTATATTCTTGTACATAGGAGCAGTATTATAGTTGTTATATTCTTGTATATAGGAGCAGTATTATACTAGTTATATTCTTGTACATAGGAGCAGTATTATAGTAGTTATATTCTTGTACATAGGAGCAGTATTGTAGTAGTTATATTCTTGCTCATAGGAGCAGTATTATAGTAGTTATATTCTTGTACATAGGAGCAGTATTATAGTTGTTATATTCTTGTACATAGGAGCAATATTATAGTAGTTATATTCTTGTACATAGGAGCAGTATTATAGTAGTTATATTCTTGTACATAGGGGGCAGTATTATAGTAGTTATATTCTTGTACATAGGAGCAATATTATAGTAGTTATATTCTTGTATATAGGAGCAGTATTATAGTAGTTATATTCTTGTACATAGGGGGCAGTATTATAGTAGTTATATTTTTGTACATAGGGGCAGTATTATAGTAGTTATATTCTTGTACATAGGGAGCAGTATTATAGTAGTTATATTCTTATAAATAGGGGCAGTATTATAGCAGTTATATTCTTGTATATAGGAGGCAGTATTATAGTAGTTATATTCTTGTACATAGGAGCAGTATTATAGTAGTTATATTCTTGTACATAGGGGCAGTATTATAGTAGTTATATTCTTGTACATAGGAGCAGTATTATAGTAGTTATATTCTTGTACATAGAGGGCAGTATTATAGTAGTTATATTCTTGTACATAGGAGCAGTATTATAGTAGTTATATTCTTGTACATAGGAGCAGTATTATAGTAGTTATATTCTTGTACATAGGAGCAGTATTATAGTAGTTATATTCTTGTACATAGGGGCAGTATTATAGTAGTTATATTCTTGCTCATAGGAGCAGTATTATAGTAGTTGTATTCTTGTATATAGGAGCAGTATTATAGTAGTTATATTCTTGTACATAGGAGCAGTATTATAGTAGTTATATTCTTGTACATAGGAGCAGTATTATAGTAGTTATATTCTTGTACATAGGAGCAGTATTATAGTAGTTATATTCTTGTACATAGGAGCAGTATTATAGTAGTTATATTCTTGTACATAGGAGCAGTATTATAGTTGTTATATTCTTGTACATAGGAGCAGTATTGTAGTAGTTATATTCTTGCTCATAGGAGCAGTATTATAGTAGTTATATTCTTGTACATAGGAGCAGTATTATAGTTGTTATATTCTTGTACATAGGAGCAATATTATAGTAGTTATATTCTTGTACATAGGAGCAGTATTATAGTTGTTATATTCTTGTATATAGGAGCAGTATTATACTAGTTATATTCTTGTACATAGGAGCAGTATTATAGTAGTTATATTCTTGTACATAGGAGCAGTATTGTAGTAGTTATATTCTTGCTCATAGGAGCAGTATTATAGTAGTTATATTCTTGTACATAGGAGCAGTATTATAGTTGTTATATTCTTGTACATAGGAGCAATATTATAGTAGTTATATTCTTGTACATAGGAGCAGTATTATAGTAGTTATATTCTTGTACATAGGGGGCAGTATTATAGTAGTTATATTCTTGTACATAGGAGCAATATTATAGTAGTTATATTCTTGTATATAGGAGCAGTATTATAGTAGTTATATTCTTGTACATAGGGGGCAGTATTATAGTAGTTATATTTTTGTACATAGGGGCAGTATTATAGTAGTTATATTCTTGTACATAGGAGCAGTATTATAGTAGTTATATTCTTGTACATAGGGAGCAGTATTATAGTAGTTATATTCTTATAAATAGGGGCAGTATTATAGTAGTTATATTCTTGTATATAGGAGGCAGTATTATAGTAGTTATATTCTTGTACATAGGAGCAGTATTATAGTAGTTATATTTTTGTATACAGGGGCAGTATTATAGTATGTAGGGGCATGCAGTGGTGCAGCGTTATTCCCTTAAGCTGTCTATCTGATTTCCATTGTGCCTGACCTGAGGTGACCTGTCCGGGTTCCCAGATTACATAGTATGACTCCTCATCGTCCGGGATGCAGCACTCCACAATGATCCCAGGAAATATGGTGACGTTATTCCAGAGAAAGACCCGGGATGGGTTTAGGATGATATCTGAGGCGTTCAGGGGAAACTCCAGCAGATGTCTTACTTGCCATTGAATATTCCGGTAGAGAAATCTGCACAAATATAATCCTAGAAGAAGAAGGAACAATGGTAATCCTTAGTACAGTCAAGAGACTACTGCCGATCTTGTGTGATATTTCTTCTAAACACCAGGGACACTGAAACCACAGACACCGGACTCTAGAGCACCGGAACGCTGGATTGTCTTTAACCAAAAGATGGAACAACAAACTGAGTAAATATAAAACATTGGACAAGAACTTTAAAAAAAACCCACCAGAGACCAAGGACTACTATTCTAATGGAGCGATGTTTAGAGAATTGTGAATTTTATTACTAAACTCTATGTACTGGAACAATAAACTGGGAAAAGGAACAACTGGACACCACGACCGGTAAATGAAACTGTTCCAGATCAGGGACTTGTGGACCAAACCAAGTAACATTGAGGATCGGAGAATCCAACCATTGAACACCAGGAACGAATGTGACAAACTGCAGGACACTGTATGTAGGTGTATGGATACATGAGGTGCCGGGTAAGAGTGGTCTTATCTCCTGGACACCAGGAGCTGACTCTTAATTACTGGTGGTCTTGTGTTGCGTCATGAGACTAAGAAGGGACAGCGAAGACTGTGAAACTAAACCACTGGATAGGAGAGATTGCAGTTGTATGGGGGTCCTTACACATAAGATAAAACTCAAACGTTAATGTTTGGTCTGGACCAGATCTGGCTGCAACATCGGCTGAAAAAATTCATTAATGGCCATTGTAGTCTGTGAAGTGTTTGGTGCCATGTACAACCGATTATTCGTCAGGCCATTTTCCTTTAATATATATAGGGTCTTAAACAACTGGGATATCAAATTACAAGGCCTCAGGACTAATAAAATCACCAGACACCAGAGTCTAAAACCTGCAACATCAGGAGTCAAATCTCTAGATGATAGGAACTAAACTGATAGAAACCGCAAACTGGGGAAACCAACCATAAGAAACAGGACTAGTGAGGAGAACCATTAGAGACCTGGGACTGGAACTCTAAAAGGACTGATGTCCAGAGAATGGGGCTAGGACACTAAACCAATGGACTTTGGAAACCAACCACAGGAACCAGGACTGGTGAAGAGAACCATTATAGACAAGGGACTGGAACTCAGAAAAGACTGAACTCCAGAGAATGGGGTTAGGACACTAAACCAATGGACTTGGGAAGCCAACCACAGGAACCAGGACTGGTGAAGAGAACCATTATAGACAAGGGACTGGAACTCTGAAAAGACAGAACTCCAGAGAATGGGGTTAGGACACTAAACCAATGGACTTGGGAAACCAACCACAAGAACCAGGACTGGTGAAGAGAACCATTATAGCCCAGGGACTGGAACTCTAAAAAGACTGAACTCCAGAGAATGTGGGTAGGACATTAAGCCAATGGTCTGTATGGACTTGGATAACCAACCACAGGAACAAGGACTGGTGAAGAGAACCATTATAGACCAGGGACTGGAACTCTAGAAAGACTGAACTCCAGAGAACAGGGCTAGGACACTAAACCAATCGACTTGGGAAACCAACCACAAGGACCAGGACTGGTGAAGAGAACCATTATAAACCAGGGACTGGAACTCTAAAAAGACTGAACTCCAGAGAACAAGGCTAGGACACTAAACCAATGGACTTGGGAAACCAACCACTAGAACCAGGACTGGTGAAGAGAACCATTATAGACCAGGGACTGGAACTCTAAAATGACTTATTTCGAGAGAACGGGGCTAGGACACTAACCCTTGGATAACCAACCATGGGAAAAAGGATTGGTAGAGACAACCAGTAGTGGTTAGGGACTGAGATAATGAATTACTGAGCACCAGATACTGAGTAACAAATGTAGACCGTCATCCATGTACTCTGCTCCTCCTGTCGGATGAACAAAGATGTGAAAATTATAAAAAAAGGTCACTCTACCTCCCCAGTATCGGGGAACGTTCTTGATGCTTAGAGTAGATTTTCTGTTGGACGTCACCACTGTGGCTCTGGTGCCATTGTGAACCTCCATCATCATATTGGACAACACGTCGACCAGCAGCCACTGGACGTTCGTGATATCACCCACTGACGTGAACTCCAAGATGACATCGCTCCCCAGTCTGGCTGGATCCGGAGATGAGGTTAGGTTACCGGGAACTAAAAGAAAACAGGAAAAACAAAGGAATTGTAAGAATTACGGGTTCTTGCAAGAAGGAGAGACATATTCACCTTCCAGCACAACCAAAATACACTTTCTTTTTTGTTTATCTCAACAGATTTTAACTATTCTGATATTAGTCCACTCCTTGCCTTTGCCCAAATCTAAAATGTACCCCAGAGTTAAGAAAAGAGCTGAGGAACAAGGAACTCCTTGGGTTTTTATAGCAGTTACTCATGAAAACAATGCAGAAACTTCGATTCCCGCATTCACAGAGAATCTTATTAAATAAAGGTTGTCAACATGATAAAAATGGAAACTTTTGTGTGGCTTTTATTACCTTACAGGGTTGTCTTTTGAAGACATTTGCAACTTTGGACCCCACCCAATTGTGCCTAAAAATGTTTTATGGCGACCTTCACTTTATACGAGACGTAATGAGCCTCCTATAACATGTTTCTGGAAGTAAATCAAAGAAAATGGAATAAGTGTCTGATGTGTAGTAGACTTCACCTCCATCCAACACAGGCTGGTTAGGTTCCTAGGATCCCTAGCACTCGGGCAATGCAGAACATTAGGATGGAAACCACTGGTGCAATCCGAGAAAGATGGAAGGATGAAGATGGAAGGATGAAGGGGCATTGAGGACCATACATGACACTGACATCACAATATAGGATATGATTGTGGCTAAACATACATGAGGATTTGGGGTGCCACCTACTTGTTGGAGGTTCTTCGCAGTACACTGTGCTGTTTGCGTCCAGGTGAGGGCAAAAGCAGTAGGATTCGATATCCATTGGGATGAAGCACGTGGGGTGGGATTTGCATTGCTCAATGTCAAAGTCGAATCCGGGCTCGCACTCGCACTGTATATTCTCCTGTCTCTTGGTGCACTCTAATAGGTACGATAAATGAATGACACATTAGTCAGTCCATGTCGCTGCTGAGGGTCACATGTAAAACCAGCAAATCTCTAGTAACCAATGTGGAATTTAGGTTATGGAGCAGCATACAGCCCTCCAAATTCTGACTTGTCTACCCAATAAGGTAGACACCAATGGGCCGTGGTGTGGGCCTACTCTTATACAGTCGTGGCTGAACGTGTTGGCACCTTGAAATTATTCCAGAAAATGAAGAATTTCTCCCAGGTAATTATTATTAATTAGTCATGTTTCGTTATACACAGGTTTATTTCATTTGTGTGTTTTGGAACAACACAAAGAAAAGAAAAAAAGGCAAATTGGCCATAATTTCACACAAAACTCCAAAAATGGTCCGGACAATATTGTTGGCACCATCAACTTAATATTTGGTTGCCCCCTTTGGAATAAATAACTGCAATTGCTTTCTATAACCATCCACAAGCTTCTTACACCTCTTAGTTGGAATTTTGGACAACTCTTCTTACAAACTGCTTTCGGCCTCTCATATGTGAAGGCATCTTCTCCCATCAGCAATTTTAAGATCTCTCCACAGGTGATCTATGGGATTTAGATCCGGACTCATAGATGACACTTCAGAACTCCCCAGCACTTTGTTTTCATCCATTCTGGGGGCTTCTTGAAGTATGTTTGAAGTCATTGTCCTCCTAGAAGATCCATGATCTAGGACACAAACCCACTGGGCACTACATTGCCACCCAAAATTCTTTGGTAATCTTCAGATTTCATGATACCTTCTACGCAGTCAAGGCACCCAGTGCTTGAGGCAGCAAAACAATCCCAAAATATCTGTGACCCTCCACCATATCTGACTGTTTGTGCTGTGTTCTGATCTTTGTAGGCCTCATTTAGTTTTCCGTAAAGTAGAATGATGTGCTTTACCAAAAAGCTCTATCTTGGTCTCATCTGTCCACAAGATGCTTTTCCCTAAGGATTTTGGCTTACTTACGTAATTTTTTTTTCAAACTGCAGTCTAGCTTTTTCTGTCTGTGTCAGCCATGGGGTCTACATGCGTCTCCTGCCATAGCGTTTCCTTTCATTCACATATGGACAAATACTTGACGCTGACACTGATGCCCCCTGAGCCTGTGGGACAGCTTGAATTGCTTTGGAACTTGATTGGGGCTTATCCACCATCCGGACTATCTTGCGTTACAACCTTTCATCAATTATTCTCTGCCGTCCATGTCCAGAGAGATTAGCTACAGTCCCATGTGTTGTAACCTTCTTGGTTATAGCGTGCACCGTGGACAAACGAACCTCAAGATCTCTGGAGATGGACTTGCAACCTTGAGATTGTTGACATTTTTCAACAATTTTGGTTCTTAAGTCCTCAGACAGTTCTCTTCTCCTTTTTCTGTTCTCCATGCTTAGTGTGGCACACACAGGCACAAAATGCAAGGATTGAGTCAACTTCTCCCCTTTTTGTTTGGTTTCAGGTGTGATTTTCATATTTCCCTCACCTGTTACTCGCCACAGGTGAATGTGAACGAGCATCACATGCTGGAAGCAAAGTCGGTTACCCACAATTTTGGAAAGGTGCCATTTTTTTTTCTCCAGCCCATTTTTGGAGTTTTGTGTGAACTTATGTCTAATTTGCCTTTTGTTTCTCTTTTTTTGTGTTGTTCAAATAAACACAAAGGAAATTTACATATGTATAACCAAAAATTTGTAATTGCAAGAATTGTCTGGGAGAAATACTTCATTTTATGGAACAATTTCAAAATTGCCAACAATTTCTGCCACGACTATAAGTTAGATGTTAAAGTCTGCTAAATACCTCAGGGTACCTACACCAGCAACAGAGTATGCGGGCAGTTGCTGCATTGTTTCTAGCGTTCACATGTCCTGCACTGTACGTTGGTCCTCCTACCTCATGCTATTTTCATGCGCTTTGTTCTGTGCTGCTCCCCACTTATTGTATGAATATTTACTACTAGATTGTGGCCCGATTCTAACGCATCGGGTATTCTAGAATATGCAGGTCCCCGTAGTATATGGACAATGATGATTCCAGAATTCGCGTCAGACTGTTCCCGTCCCTGATTGGTCGAAGCAACCTTTATGACATCATCGTCGCCATGGCAACCATTATGACATCTACGTCGATACTGTGCCCGTCGCTGAATCAGAAACGTGGGATTTCTACGTCCTTTATGACATCATCGTCGCTGTGCCCGTCGCTGATTGGTCAAGGCCTGGCGGCCTCGACCAATCAGAGACGCGGGATGTCTACGTCCTTTATGACATCATCGTCGCTGTGCCCGTCGCTGATTGGTCGAGGAGGACTGATCAATATAGAAGTGTCAGGAGGACTGTCAGGAGGACTGATCAATATAGAAGTGTCAGGAGGACTGATCAATATAGAGGTATCAGGAGGACTGATCAATATAGAAGTGTCAGGAGGACTGATCAATATAGAAGTGTCAGGAGGACTGATCAATATAGAGGTATCAGGAGGACTGATCAATATAGAAGTGTCAGGAGGACTGATCAATATAGAATGTCAGGAGGACTGATCAATATTGAAGTGTCAGGAGGACTGATCAATATAGAAGTGTCAGGAGGACTGATCAATATAGAGGTATCAGGAGGACTGATCAATATAGAGGTATCAGGAGGACTGATCAATATAGAATGTCAGGAGGACTGATCAATATTGAAGTGTCAGGAGGACTGATCAATATAGAAGTGTCAGGAGGACTGATCAATATAGAGGTATCAGGAGGACTGATCAATATAGAGGTATCAGGAGGACTGATCAATATAGAATGTCAGGAGGACTGATCAATATAGAGGTATCAGGAGGACTGATCAATATAGAAGTGTCAGGAGGACTAATCAATATAGAGGTATCAGGAGGACTGATCAATATAGAGGTATCAGGAGGACTGATCAATATTGAATGTCAGGAAGACTGATCAATATAGAGGTATCAGGAGGACTGATCAATATAGAAGTGTCAGGAGGACTGATCAATATAGAGGTATCAGGAGGACAGATCAATATAGAGGTATCAGGAGGACTGATCAATATAGATGTGTCAGGAAGACTGATCAATATTGAAGTGTCAGGAGGACTAATCAATATAGAAGTGTCAGGAGGACTGATCAATATAGAAGTGTCAGGAGGACTGATCAATATAGAGGTATCAGGAGGACTGATCAATATAGAAGTGTCAGGAGGACTGATCAATATAGAGGTATCAGGAGGACTGATCAACATAGAAGTGTCAGGAGGACTGATCAATATAGAAGTGTCAGGAGGACTGATCAATATATAGGTATCAGGAGGACTGATCAATATAGAATGTCAGGAAGACTGATCAATATAGAGGTATCAGGAGGACTGATCAATATAGAAGTGTCAGGAGGACTGATCAATATAGAAGTGTCAGGAGGACTGATCAATATAGAAGTGTCAGGAGGACTGATCAATATTGAAGTGTCAGGAAGACTGATCAATATAGAAGTGTCAGGAGGACTGATCAATATAGAGGTGTCAGGAGGACTGATCAATATAGAAGTGTCAGGAGGACTGATCAATATAGAGGTGTCAGGAGGACTGATCAATATAGAAGTGTCAGGAGGACTGATCAATATAGAAGTGTCAGGAGGACTGATCAATATTGAAGTGTCAGGAGGACTGATCAATATAGAAGTGTCAGGAGGACTGATCAATATAGAAGTGTCAGGAGGACTGATCAATATAGAATGTCAGGAGGACTGATCAATATAGAGGTATCAGGAGGACTGATCAATATAGAAGTGTCAGGAGGACTGATCAATATAGAAGTGTCAGAAGGACTGATCAATATAGAGGTATCAGGAGGACTGATCAATATAGAGGTATCAGGAGGACTGATCAATATAGAAGTGTCAGGAGGACTGATCAATATAGAAGTGTCAGGAGGACTGATCAATATAGAAGTGTCAGGAGGACTGATCAATATAGAATGTCAGGAGGACTGATCAATATAGAAGTGTCAGGAGGACTGATCAATATAGAAGTGTCAGGAGGACTGATCAATATAGAAGTGTCAGGAGGACTGATCAATATAGAATGTCAGGAGGACTGATCAATATAGAAGTGTCAGGAGGATTTATCAATATAGAGGTATCAGGAGGACTGATCAATACAGAAGTGTCAGGAGGATTTATCAATAAAGAGGTGTCAGGAGGACTGATCAATATAGAAGTGTCAGGAGGACTGATCAATATAGATGTGTTAGGAGGACTGATCAATATAGAGGTGTCAGGAGGACTGATCAATATAGAATGTCAGGAGGACTGATCAATATAGAGGTATCAGGAGGACTGATCAATATAGAGGTATCAGGAGGACTGATCAATATAGAAGTGTCAGGAGGACTGATCAATATAGAAGTGTCAGGAGGACTGATCAATATAGAGGTATCAGGAGGACTGATCAATATAGAATGTCAGGAGGACTGATCAATATAGAGGTATCAGGAGGACTGATCAATATAGAAGTGTCAGGAGGACTGATCAATATAGAGGTATCAGGAGGACTGATCAATATAGAAGTGTCAGGAGGACTGATCAATATAGAGGTGTCAGGAGGACTGATCAATATAGAAGTGTCAGGAGGACTGATCAATATAGAAGTGTCAGGAGGACTGATCAATATAGAGGTGTCAGGAGGACTGATCAATATAGAAGTGTCAGGAGGACTGATCAATATAGAATGTCAGGAGGACTGATCAATATAGAAGTGTCAGGAGGACTGATCAATATAGAAGTGTCAGGAGGACTGATCAATATAGAAGTGTCAGGAGGACTGATCAATATTGAAGTGTCAGGAGGACTGATCAATATAGAGGTGTCAGGAGGACTGATCAATATAGAAGTGTCAGGAGAATTTATCAATATAGAGGTATCAGGAGGACTGATCAATACAGAAGTGTCAGGAGGATTTATCAATAAAGAGGTGTCAGGAGGACTGATCAATATAGAAGTGTCAGGAGGACTGATCAATATAGAAGTGTCAGGAGGACTGATCAATATAGAGGTGTCAGGAGGACTGATCAATATAGAATGTCAGGAGGACTGATCAATATAGAGGTGTCAGGAGGACTGATCAATGTAGAATGTCAGGAGGACTGATCAATGTAGAATGTCAGGAGGACTGATCAATATAGAGGTATCAGGAGGACTGATCAATATTGAAGTGTCAGGAGGACTGATCAATATTGAAGTGTTAGGAGGACTGATCAATATTGAAGTGTTAGGAGGACTGATCAATATAGAAGTGTCAGGAGGACTGATCAATATAGAAGTGTCAGGAGGACTGATCAATATGGAAGTGTCAGGAGGACTGATCAATATAGAAGTGTCAGGAGGACTGATCAATATAGTGGTGTCAGGAGGACTGATCAGTATAGAAGTATCAGGAGGACTGATCAATATAGAAGTGTCAGGAGGACTGATCAATATAGAAGTGTCAGGAGGACTGATCAATATAGAAGTGTCAGGAGGACTGATCAGTATAGAAGTATCAGGAGGACTGATCAATATAGAAGTGTCAGGAGGACTGATCAATATAGAAGTGTCAGGAGGACTGATCAATATAGAAGTGTCAGGAGGACTGATCAATATAGAAGTGTCAGGAGGACTGATCAATATAGAAGTGTCAGGAGGACTGATCAATATAGAAGTGTCAGGAGGACTGATCAATATAGAGGTATCAGGAGGACTGATCAATATAGAAGTGTCAGGAGGACTGATCAATATTGAAGTGTCAGGAGGACTGATCAATATAGAAGTGTCAGGAGGACTGATCAATATAGAAGTGTCAGGAGGACTGATCAATATTGAAGTGTCAGGAGGACTGATCAATATAGAAGTGTCAGGAGGACTGATCAATATAAAAGTGTCAGGAGGACTGATCAATATAGAAGTGTTAGGAGGACTGATCAATATAGAGGTATCAGGAGGACTGATCAATATAGAAGTGTCAGGAGGACTGATCAATATAGAAGTGTCAGGAGGACTGATCAATATAGAAGTGTCAGGAGGACTGATCAATATAGAGGTATCAGGAGGACTGATCAATATAGAAGTGTCAGGAGGACTGATCAATATAGAAGTGTCAGGAGGACTGATCAATATAGAGGTGTCAGGAGGACTGATCAATATAGAATGTCAGGAGGACTGATCAATGTAGAATGTCAGGAGGACTGATCAATATAGAGGTATCAGGAGGACTGATCATTATTGAAGTGTCAGGAGGACTGATCAATATAGAGGTATCAGGAGGACTGATCAATATAGAAGTGTCAGGAGGACTGATCAATATTGAAGTGTTAGGAGGACTGATCAATATTGAAGTGTTAGGAGGACTGTCAGGAGGACTGATCAATATAAAAGTGTCAGGAGGACTGATCAATATAGAAGTGTCAGGAGGACTGATCAATATAGAAGTGTCAGGAGGACTGATCAATATAGAAGTGTCAGGAGGACTGATCAATATAGAAGTGTCAGGAAGACTGATCAATATAGAAGTGTCAGGAGGACTGATCAATATAGAAGTGTCAGGAGGACTGATCAATATAGAGGTGTCAGGAGGACTGATCAATATAGAAGTGTCAGGAGGACTGATCAATATAGAAGTGTCAGGAGGACTGATCAATATAGAAGTGTCAGGAGGACTGATCAATATTGAAGTGTCAGGAGGACTGATCAATATAGAAGTGTCAGGAGGACTGATCAATATAGAAGTGTCAGGAGGACTGATCAGTATAGAATGTCAGGAGGACTGATCAATATAGAGGTATCAGGAGGACTGATCAATATAGAAGTGTCAGGAGGACTGATCAATATAGAAGTGTCAGAAGGACTGATCAATATAGAGGTATCAGGAGGACTGATCAATATAGAGGTATCAGGAGGACTGATCAATATAGAAGTGTCAGGAGGACTGATCAATATAGAAGTGTCAGGAGGACTGATCAATATAGAAGTGTCAGGAGGACTGATCAATATAGAGGTGTCAGGAGGACTGATCAATATAGAATGTCAGGAGGACTGATCAATATAGAGGTGTCAGGAGGACTGATCAATATAGAATGTCAGGAGGACTGATCAATGTAGAATGTCAGGAGGACTGATCAATATAGAGGTATCAGGAGGACTGATCAATATTGAAGTGTCAGGAGGACTGATCAATATAGAGGTGTCAGGAGGACTGATCAATATAGAAGTGTCAGGAGGACTGATCAATATTGAAGTGTTAGGAGGACTGATCAATATTGAAGTGTTAGGAGGACTGATCAATATAGAAGTGTCAGGAGGACTGATCAATATAGAAGTGTCAGGAGGACTGATCAATATAGAAGTGTCAGGAGGACTGATCAATATAGAAGTGTCAGGAGGACTGATCAATATAGTGGTGTCAGGAGGACTGATCAGTATAGAAGTATCAGGAGGACTGATCAATATAGAAGTGTCAGGAGGACTGATCAATATAGAAGTGTCAGGAGGACTGATCAATATAGAGGTGTCAGGAGGACTGATCAGTATAGAAGTATCAGGAGGACTGATCAATATAGAAGTGTCAGGAGGACTGATCAATATAGAAGTGTCAGGAGGACTGATCAATATAGAAGTGTCAGGAGGACTGATCAATATAGAAGTGTCAGGAGGACTGATCAATATAGAAGTGTCAGGAGGACTGATCAATATAGAAGTGTCAGGAGGACTGATCAATATAGAGGTATCAGGAGGACTGATCAATATAGAAGTGTCAGGAGGACTGATCAATATTGAAGTGTCAGGAGGACTGATCAATATAGAAGTGTCAGGAGGACTGATCAATATAGAAGTGTCAGGAGGACTGATCAATATTGAAGTGTCAGGAGGACTGATCAATATAGAAGTGTCAGGAGGACTGATCAATATAAAAGTGTCAGGAGGACTGATCAATATAGAAGTGTTAGGAGGACTGATCAATATAGAGGTATCAGGAGGACTGATCAATATAGAAGTGTCAGGAGGACTGATCAATATAGAAGTGTCAGGAGGACTGATCAATATAGAGGTATCAGGAGGACTGATCAATATAGAAGTGTCAGGAGGACTGATCAATATAGAAGTGTCAGGAGGACTGATCAATACAGAAGTGTCAGGAGGACTGATCAATATAGAAGTGTCAATCAGACTGGCGGCCTCGACCAATCAGAGACGCGGGATTTCTACGTCAATGCTGTGCCGGTCTCTGATTGGTCGAGGCCTGGCGGCCTCGACCAATCAGAGAGCCGGGATTTCCAGGACAGACAGACAGACAGACAGACGGAAAAACCCTTAGGCAATTATATATATAGATACCCTTTTCTATTTCACTATGTAATAAAATTATATTTGATCTTTACCGTTGAGTTTTAATTTCTTACTTTATTGGTTCTTAGATCTCGACATATAATAATAACTTCCCAGTCTTATATTCTCATTAGAGCAGTTGGACATGAGAAGAGTAAAAACAAAGCAACAGCTGCCCGCATACTCCACCAAATTATACAAGTAAATGTAGACAAGAAGGTTTGGGATCTGAAGCAGATGGTGTTGGTTTAGTTATCCTTAGGTATTTGGTAGGTAGGCTTCACCATCTAACTTCTAAGAGTAGACTTGTATCATGGAAATTTTCCTGTTACATTTGGTGGAGTATGCGGGCAGCTGCTGCATTGTTTTTAGTGTTCTCGTGAATACAAGACTGGGAAGTCATTATTATATGTTGAGAATTAAAAGCCTACAAAGAAATAAATAATAACTCAAAGGTAAATAACAAATATAATTTTATTACATAGTATAATAGAAACGGTGTAGTGAAAATTCATACAATAAGTTGGAAGCAGCACGGAGCAAAGTGCCAGAACATAGTATCAGACTGAGGACCAACACACATTGCAGGACACAGCGCGGGTGTAGTAGAAATAGGTTATTGATGTTCTTATAGGCGCTAGGTGATCCATTCAGGTTACATATTGGTGACTTATTACTATTTGTAGGTTGATATGACACAGATCTAGTAAGACTCGGACCTGTGGTGGCCGCTATACTGCTAATTTCAGCCAATGATCCTCTATATGGGAAGGTCTCACTTGTCAGGACCATCTTCACCAGATGTGGGTCGTCAGCTGCTTCATTCAGTGGGATGACTTGTATATAAGCCATCCCATCAGATCCACCTGCGGAAACACCAGTCACATGACCATCATATGTACAATTTCAATGTATAGAAACCTTGACCTAACGTAATCTAAAATTCATCATTGGGATAAGTCGTTATCATGGGTCTCTATGGACCATCCTTAAGAAATATGGGAGCTTCAGACATCAGAAAAAACCCCATAAAAATTATATATTTTATTAATATGTCACGCTGATACCTTTGCGCTATTTCATCTTTTTATGTATTACTACCTCCTAATGAACACATGTGTGGCACCCCAGGAGTTCAGGTACCACAGTGATGCTGCCCTCCTCTCCGGAAGGGTAGTGCCATGAATGGAGACAGAGGGATCACCTTTGGCAGGTCATCTTGCATTCAACATATTCCGACTCCAGGCCAGAAGGGGGAGCTCAAAACCCTGTTTTAGGGCAGCTTCCCTATATCCATCCTGATCTGGAGGAAGACTCAGACAGTTGGTCCAGAGAGAGCAGACTTCTAGTAGAGACGAGTGACAGGAAAGGAGCAGTGAAGAGATTAGGAGCTCAGGGAGGCTGCAATTGGGCCTCATGTGAGCCAGAGCACAGAAACTGGGCACCGGGAGCCTGAGGCTGTGGGGAGCTGCAAGCCCCATAGCAGAACTGGAGGGCATATGACTGCATGTAAATTGCCCATACCACACCTGAGGTACAGCAGCAGTTAGAGCCTGGAGTCACCGTGCTAAAGACCCCAAGAGAACGGTTCAAGTTGCCTACCGTGCAGGTACTGTCCCAGGACAGGAGAGAGAAAGGGGTACCTTGCCAGCAAGCTACAAGTAGCAAGGGACCAGAAAACCAGCGCATAGTGGAAGGCTCCCAACCTGACCTGCTAAGGGGATCCCTACTTGTTCTCAGGCTGCCTGGACTCCTTCTGCACCTGTTGCCGGTACCCTGGACTGAGGCCTGCTACCATCAGTAAACCAGGTAAAGACTGCAACTCTGTGTCAACCGTTATTTACCGGCAACCCACCATCCTTGCCATACACCTTGGGAGCCCTGGGGACCCCGTTTCACCTGTGGGAAGCGTCACCATCTTACTGCAACAACATTACCACCCCAGAGGACCCCTTTTAGCAGCGTCGGTCCCTGTGACCGAGAACCACATGTGGCGTCACAAATAGATTTTATTCCAAAATACCCTTTAAAAGACCAATCCCCCTTTAATTGAATCCCAGGGCCACGGACCGGGTCGCAGCCACCATGACATCCCCTTTAAGTGCGACTAGACCTGGTATCGAGTATCCCCATTGCCCTGTTGGGCAACTCACATGCGATCTGTCTGTACTAGTGACACCTTTATGTCTTATTATATACACAATACTTATGCTTTTGATATCGGGCCAACTTCAGCCCTCCTTCTTTTTCCATCTTTGCTCCTGACCTCCTTGTTTTTGTCCTCGTTCTTTTCCCCTCTATGGGGGTTACTTGGGAAATAGTGATCACAAAATTATAAGTTTTCATGTATCCTTTAAAAAGATGTGTAGTAGAGGGGTTACAAGGACACTAAACTTCAGGAGGGCAAATTTCCAACGGATGAGAGAGGATCTTGGTGCAATTAACTGGGACGATATCCTGAGACACAAAAATACACAGAGAAAATGGGAGACGTTTATTAGCATCCTGGATAGGACCTGTGCACAGTATATACCGTATGGGAATAAACATATTAGAAATAGGAGGAAACCAATATGGCTAAATAGAGCTGTAAGGGGCGCAATAAGGGACAAAAAGAAAGCATTTAGAGAATTAAAGGAAGTAGGTAGTGAGGAGGCATTAAATAAATACAGAAAATTAAATAAATTCTGTAAAAAGCAAATCAAGGCAGCAAAGATTGAGACAGAGAGACTCATTGCCAGAGAGAGTAAAAATAATCCTAAAATATTCTTTAACTACATAAATAGTAAGAAACTAAAAAATGATAGTGTTGGCCCCCTTAAAAATAGTCTGGGTGAGATGGTGGATGAGGATGAGGATGAGGAAAAAGCCAATATGCTAAATGACTTTTTTTCATCAGTATTTACACAAGAAAATCCCATGGCAGACAAAATGTCTAGTGATAAAAATTCCCAATTAAATGTCACCTGCTTAACCCAGCAGGAAGTGCGGCGGCGTCTAAAAATCACTAAAATTGACAAATCTCCGGGTCCGGATGGGATACACCCTCGAGTACTGCAGGAATTAAGTACAGTCATTGATAGACCATTATTTTTAATCTTTAAAGACTCCATAATAACAGGGTCTGTGCCACAGGACTGGCGTATAGCAAATGTGGTGCCAATATTCAAAAAGGGAACAAAAACTGAACTCGGAAACTATAGGCCAGTAAGCTTAACCTCTACTGTGGGTAAAATCCTGGAGGGCATTCTAAGGGATGCTATACTGGAGTATCTGAAGAGGAATAACCTCATGACCCAGTATCAGCACGGGTTTACTAGGGACCGGTCATGTCAGACTAATTTGATCAGTTTCTATGAAGAGGTAAGTTCCGGATTGGACCAAGGGAACCCAGTGGATGTAGTGTATATGGACTTTTCAAAAGCTTTTGATACGGTGCCACACAAAAGGTTGATACATAAAATGAGAATAATGGGGATAGGGGAAAACATGTGCAAGTGGGTTGAGAGCTGGCTCAGGGATAGGAAACAAAGGGTGGTTATTAATGGAGCACACTCGGACTGGGTAGCGGTTAGCAGTGGGGTACCACAGGGGTCAGTATTGGGCCCTCTTCTTTTTAACATATTTATTAATGACCTTGTAGGGGGCATTCAGAGTAGAATTTCAATATTTGCAGATGACACTAAACTCTGCAGGGTAATCAATACAGAGGAGGACAATTTTATATTACAGGATGATTTATGTAAACTAGAAGCTTGGGCTGATAAATGGCAAATGAGCTTTAATGGGGATAAATGTAAGGTCATGCACTTGGGTAGAAGTAATAAGATGTATAATTATGTGCTTAATTCTAAAACTCTGGGCAAAACCGTCAATGAAAAAGACCTGGGTGTATGGGTGGATGACAAACTTAAATTTAGTGGCCAGTGTCAGGCAGCTGCTACAAAGGCAAATAAAATAATGGGATGCATTAAAAGAGGCATAGATGCTCATGAGGAGAATATAATTTTACCTCTATACAAGTCACTAGTGCGACCACACTTAGAATACTGTGCACAGTTCTGGTCTCCGGTGTATAAGAAAGACATAGCTGAACTGGAGCGGGTGCAGAGAAGAGCGACCAAGGTTATTAGAGGACTGGGGGGTCTGCAATACCAAGATAGGTTATTACACTTGGGGCTATTTAGTTTGGAAAAACGAAGACTAAGGGGTGATCTCATTTTAATGTCTAAATATATGAGGGGACAGTACAAAGACCTTTCTGATGATCTTTTTAATCATAGACCTGAAACAGGGACAAGGGGGCATCCTCTGCGGTTGGAGGAAAAAAGGTTTAAGCATAATAACAGACGCGGATTCTTTACTGTAAGAGCAGTGAGACTATGGAACTCTCTGCCGTGTGATGTTGTAATGAGTGATTCATTACTTAAATTTAAGAGGGGACTGGATACCTTTCTGGAAAAGTATAATGTTACAGGGTATATATACTAGATTCCTTGATAGGGCGTTGATCCAGGGAACTAGTCTGATTGCCGTATGTGGAGTCGGGAAGGAATTTTTTTCCCCAATGTGGAGCTTACTCTTTGCACATGGGGTTTTTTTGCCTTCCTCTGGATCAACATGTTAGGGCATGTTAGGTTAGGCTATGGGTTGAACTAGATGGACATATAGTCTTCCTTCAACCTTAATAACTATGTAACTATGTATGCTCCTGCCCTCATTCTTTTTCCCCTACTTCTTTTTCTATCTACACTCCTGCCTTCCTTTTTCCCCTACTTCTTTTTCCATCTTTGCTTCCACCCTCCTTCTTTTTCCCCTACTTATTTTTCCATCCTTGCTCCTGACCTTCTTTTTCCCCTACTTCTTTTTTCCTCCTCATTCCTGCTCTCCTTTTTTTCCCTACTTATTTTTCCATCTTTGCTCCTGCCCTCCTTCTTTTTCCTCTACTTCTTTTTCCCTCTTCACTCCTGCTCTCCTTCTTTTTCCCCTCGTTCTTTTCCCCTCTACTGTCCTGCCCTCATTCTTTTTCCCCTACTTCTTTTTCCATCTTTACTCCTGCCCTCCTTTTTTTCCTACTTCTTTTTCCATCTTTACTCCTGCCCTCCTTTTTTTTCCTACTTCTTTTTCCATCTACACTCCTGCCCTCCTTTTTCCCTACTTCTTTTTCCATCTTTGCTCCCACCCTCTGTTAGGACTGGCGGAACGCACCAAGAAAGATGCGTTCGCAGTCCGGGGTCCACCGTGCAGGAGAAACCCTGCTGCTAGTAAATAGCAGACTATATGGCGGTACACTAAAGTATATACACGTGGGTTCAACCTCACCCAGCGTGAAGGGAGCAATCCTGCTGCATCACAGGATCGCGGCACCGCACCTAAAGCGCGAGCGAGCAGTCAGCGTACTTAACCCCAACTGGGATTGAAGTCCGATTAGACCCTCGCTGGCACTACACCACAACTGGGTGTGTAAGGAAACTAAGAATAAATATATAAATGCACAGGAGTGCGAGCAATGCCGCACTGACGGACGCCACCAACCACACTGGCTTGGGTATGGAAAGCGCAAGGCAAGCGCACGGCGCCGTACAGGCGGACACAGCAAGAGGACGCTGCAATGTGTGTTTCGTGCTGTTGGACAAGTCGGGCGCTAGATAGCAAACATACACCTTCCACGAACAGACATTCAATAGGGAGGGTATTTAAAGAGCGACTTTCATTCACAACACACACACATATTTACAAGACAATACTAGCGCATGGCCGTGCGGTCATGCGCAGTTTATATAGTTGCAGCACAGGAAGTGGCCACAGGACTTTTGCCCTTCCAAGACCTGTCAAGAGGACCAATGGAATGTGCTGCAGAGCCTGAGCACATGACCCTCGATCTCCAACGGGAGATCTTACCCTGGGCATGCTCAGTATGCGCAGACAAGGACTTAGTCCCAGAGAAGTCCGCTCGCTGCTGACCAGTACTGGCTTTAATGGCAGAGACTGGAGAAACAGCAGTAACTCTCAGAACAGAGTGAGAATGAGCAAGACGCTGGGACTGACGTCTTTGCTGAGCAGACTCCACTGCGGCTGGACAAGAATGGGAGACCGCAGCGGAGGTGGCTCGAGATTCCCCCTGTGCAGAAGCGGGAACTCGACCCCTAACATTACCCCCCCTCCTAGGGCCCCCCCCTCCTTGGGCCTCGCTACGCTCGAAGGCAGCAATGAGCTGCGGAGCCCGGATGTGCTCAGCAGGCTCCCAGGATCTATCCTCAGGACCGTAACCCCTCCAGTCCACCAAATAAAATTTTTTGCCATGAACCACCTTGAACCCCAAGATAGCGTTCACCTCTTAATCGTCCGTAGACGAACCCGACGTCCCAGTAGAAGACTCAGAAAACCGGGACATGTAGACGGGCTTAAGGAGGGACACATGAAAGGTGTCGGTGATACCATGGCGTGGAGGAAGGGCCAGACGGTAAACCACAGGATTAACCTGTTCGAGGACCTTAAAAGGACCTAAGTAGCGAGGTGCAAACTTGGTAGACTCAACTCGCAGCCTGATGTTACGGGCGGAGAGCCACACCAAATCGCCAGGAGCAAAGGTTGGAGCGGGGCGCCGATGTGCGTCGGCGGAGGACCTCATTCTCTCCTTGGAAGCCCGAATGGCATCCTGAGTGCGATCCCAAATGTCCCGTGCCTCCACAGCCCAGTCTGCCACCCTGGAATCGGCGGAAGACACGGGCATGGGCACAGGTACCCGCGGATGCTGACCATAGTTAAGGAGGAATGGGGTCTGTCCAGTGGAGTCAGCTACAGCATTGTTAAGAGCAAACTCCGCCCACGGTAGCAAAGATGCCCAGTCATCTTGCTTAGCAGAGACAAAATGTCGCAGATATGTGACCAAGGTCTGGTTGGCTCTCACCACCAACCCATTCGTCTCGGGATGATACGCCGAAGAGAGATTTAACTCAATAGTGAGAAGATGACAAAGCTCTCTCCAGAACCGAGACGCAAACTGGGGACCCCGATCACTGACAATTTTGTCTGGCATACCGTGAAGACGGAAGATGTGTTTAATAAACAACGCTGCCAAGGCCCGTGCAGAAGGTAGCCGAGGAAGCGGCACCAAATGCACCATTTTAGAAAAATGGTCGGTGATTACCCAAATAATGGTACAGCCACGAGACTTGGGCAGACCCACCACAAAGTCCATCCCGACCATCTCCCAGGGCCTGTCTGCCACCGGCAGAGGGTATAAGAACCCAGCTGGCCGTTGACGGAGAGACTTATTCTTGGCACAAGAGACACATGCCCGAACGTAGTCTCCGACGTCACGAACCATATGTGGCCACCAGTACATTCTCGCCAGCAACTCTGATGTCCTCTTTGCCCCAAAGTGTCCACCCACTCTGGACGAATGAGCCCAGGAGAGAACCTCCGGTCGCAAATTGATGGGAACAAAAGTCTTGCCCGGAGGCACAGACTCAAGCGAAACCGGAGCTACGGTTCTCAGACTCTCCGAAGGGACAATGAGCCGAGGCTCGTCCTCCTCCTCCTCAGTTGACACAAGGGAGCGAGAGAGAGCGTCAGCACGAATGTTCTTCTCTCCGGCGAGATAATGTAGAGTAAAGTGGAACCGGGAGAAAAACAAGGACCATCTGGCCTGACGAGAATTCAGCCGCTGGGCTGTCTGCAAATAGACCAAATTCTTGTGGTCCGTGAAGACTTGGAATGGGAACCGAGCACCCTCCAAGAGATGTCTCCACTCCGAAAAGGCCAACTTCATTGCCAGCAACTCCCTATCCCCGATGGAGTAATTTCTCTCCGCTGGTGTGAAGGTCTTTGAGAAGAAGAAGCATGGGTGCTTCCGACCTTGAGCATCCTTTTGATAGAGGACTGCTCCAGCACCAACGGATGAGGCATCCACCTCCATAAGGAATGGCTTATCTACATCGGGACGATGTAAGATGGGAGCGCTAGCAAAATGGGACTTTATAGAAGCGAAGGCCTTGGAGACTCCTTCGGACCACAATTTGGGATTTGCTCCCTTCTTTGTGAGGGATACCAAGGGAGCTACCAAAGTTGAGAAGTGGGGGATGAACTGGCGATAGTAATTTATGAACCCCATAAAGCGCTGCACCGCTTTAAGAGAATGGGGTTCCTGCCAGTCCATCACTGCTTGTAGTTTGGCAGGATCCATAGCCAATCCCTGGGCCGAGATGATATAGCCCAGGAAAGGTAAGGACTCCTGCTCAAACACACACTTCTCCAACTTTGCATATAAGGAATTCGCCCGTAGGAGTTCGAAGACTCTGCCAACATCTCTCCGGTGGGAGTCAATATCTGGAGAGAAGATGAGAATATCATCCAGATAGACTACAACCGAGGTGGAAAGCATATCCCGGAAGATATCATTGACAAAGTCCTGAAAAACGGCTGGGGCATTACAGAGCCCGAAGGGCATCACCAGGTACTCATAGTGCCCATCCCTGGTATTGAAAGCCGTTTTCCATTCGTCCCCCTCACGGATACGAATCAGATTATAGGCACCCCGCAGATCTAATTTGGTGAATATCTTAGCTCCCCTTAGCCTGTCAAAGAGCTCCGATATCAGGGGCAACGGGTATTTATTTTTAATGGTGATAGCATTGAGACCCCTGTAATCGATGCACGGACGTAACTCCCCGTTCTTCTTCTGTACGAAGAAGAATCCCGCCCCTGCCGGAGACACTGACTTCCTTATAAACCCTCTTGCCAAATTCTCCTGAATGTATTGAGACATAGCCTCCGTCTCTGGGAGAGAGAGGGGATATACTCTTCCCCGAGGAGGTTCAGCTCCAGGCAAGAGGTCTATAGGACAGTCGTAGGGGCGATGAGGCGGTAGGGTCTCAGCAGCCTTCTTAGAGAATACGTCTGCATAGCACCAATAGCACCTAGGAAGAGATGAAAGGTCTGCGGGTACCTCAGTAGTAGAAACCTGTAGACACTCACTCACACACCTGCCCATACAAGACTTACTCCAACCCAATATTCTCCCTGAGGACCACTCAATATGTGGAGAGTGGAAACGGAGCCAGGGTATTCCCAGCAAAATCTCATCCATTCCCTCGGGAAGAACAAGAAGGGAAATAATCTCCTGGTGGGAAGGGGACATGGACAGCGTGAACGGAACTGTCTGGTGTGTGATCTGCAGTGGAAGTGTCGCCCCATTCACAACTCTAACTGTAACTGGTTTGGCGAGCATGACTAGTGGTATAGCATGGCGTAGAGCAAAAGCAGAGGACATGAAGTTTCCCTCTGCTCCTGAATCCACACAAAGCTCGACTGTTAGAGTGGAGGAGCCTAACAGGATTGTCCCTTTAAAGGACAGTTTGGAGGAAAATGCTGCTGTGTCTAGTGAACCTCCCCCAATGGTTACTAGACGCGATCGTCTTCCCGACCGCCGCGGACATTTATTGGCGTAATGTCCAAGTTGATGACAGTTTTTACAAACCACGGGTACTCGAGCGGCCTGAGACTTAGGTCCCGCTCGAGAAACCTCCATGGCCTCATGGGAATCTGACGCCAAGACAGGAGATTCAAGAGGTCTGGCGAAGGTAGGAGCCAGCCGAAACCTCTGCCTACACTGGGTCCGCTCCAACCTCCGCTCGTGAAAACGGAGGTCGATGCGGGTAGATACTGAAATAAGTTCCTCCAGTGTGGCGGGTATCTCCCTGGTGGCCAAGGCGTCTTTCACATGGTCTGCCAGTCCCCTCCAGAACACCGGAATAAGAACTTTGTCTGGCCACTCTAACTCAGAAGCTAGAGTCCGGAACTGGATGGCAAACTGGCTGACCACGGACGTACCCTGAATAATAGTCAACAACTGGAGTGCGGTATCGTGGGTAACACGAGGTCCTAAAAAGACCTGCTTCAGAGTGTCCAAGAAGAGAGGAGCACTCTGTACCACACGATCATCTCGCTCCCAAAGTGGCGTTGCCCACTCCAACGCCCTGCCCGACAAGAGAGATAGAATAAATCCCACTCTCGCCCGTTCCGTAGGGAAACGTGACGCCAGGAGCTCAAGATGTATGGAGCACTGGCTCACGAATCCGCGACATTGTTTACTGTCGCCAGCAAACTTGTCAGGAAGCGGGAGACGGGATAAAGTCAGAGCAGGGGTGGCAGCGGACAAACTGGCTGCGGCTACACTAGCAGCATGAACAGCTACAGCAGTGACATCCACAGCTGAGGTTGTACGCTCAAGAGCTACCAACCTTCCCTCCAGCTGCTGGATGTACCTCTGTAAACGCTGGTCGTCCGCCATTTACTAGCCAGACCCTGGCGCCAGTATTCTGTTAGGACTGGCGGAACGCACCAAGAAAGATGCGTTCGCAGTCCGGGGTCCACCGTGCAGGAGAAACCCTGCTGCTAGTAAATAGCAGACTATATGGCGGTACACTAAAGTATATACACGTGGGTTCAACCTCACCCAGCGTGAAGGGAGCAATCCTGCTGCGTCACAGGATCGCGGCACCGCACCTAAAGCGCGAGCGAGCAGTCAGTGTACTTAACCCCAACTGGGATTGAAGTCCGATTAGACCCTCGCTGGCACTACACCACAACTGGGTGTGTAAGGAAACTAAGAATAAATATATAAATGCACAGGAGTGCGAGCAATGCCGCACTGGCGGACGCCACCAACCACACTGGCTTGGGTATGGAATGCGCAAGGCAAGCGCACGGCGCCGTACAGGCGGACACAGCAAGAGGACGCTGCAATGTGTGTTTCGTGCTGTTGGACAAGTCGGGCGCTAGATAGCATACATACACCTTCCGCGAACAGACATTCAATAGGGAGGGTATTTAAAGAGCGACTTTCACTCACAACACACACACATATTTAGAAAGACAATACTAGCGCATGGCCGTGCGGTTATGCGCAGTTTATATAGTTGCAGCACAGGAAGTGGCCACAGGACTTTTGCCCTTCCAGGACCTGTCAAGAGGACCAATGGAATGTGCCGCAGAGCCTGAGCACATGACCCTCGATCTCCAACGGGAGATCTTACCCTGGGCATGCTCAGTATGCGCAGACAAGGACTTAGTCCCAGAGAAGTCCGCTCGCTGCTGACCAGTACTGGCTTTAATGGCAGAGACTGGAGAAACAGCAGTAACTCTCAGAACAGAGTGAGAATGAGCAAGACGCTGGGACCGACGTCTTTGCTGAGCAGACTCCACTGCGGCTGGACAAGAATGGGAGACCGCAGCGGAGGTGGCTCGAGATTCCCCCTGTGCAGAAGCGGGAACTCGACCCCTAACACCCTCCTTCTTTTTCCCCTACTTCTTTTTCCATCTACACTCCTTCCATCCTTCTTTTTCCCCTACTTCTTTTTCCATCTTTGCTCCCGCCCTCCTTCTTTTTCCCTAGTTCTTTTTCCATCTACACTCCTGCCCTCCTTTTTCCCTACTTCTTTTTCCATCTTTACTCCTGCCCTCCCTTTTTTGCCCTCGTTCTTTTTCCATCTACACTCCTGCCCTCCTTTTTCCCTACTTCTTTTTCCCTCTTCACTCCTGCCCTCCTTCTTTTTCCCCTCATTCTTTTCCCCTCTATGCTCCTGCCCTCATTCTTTTTCCCCTACTTCTTTTTCCATCTTTACTCCTGCCCTCCTTTTTTTCCTACTTCTTTTTCCATCTACACTCCTGCCCTCCTTTTTCCCCTCCTTCTTTTTCCATCTTTGCTCCCACCCTCCTTCTTTTTCCCCGACTTCTTTTTCCATCTACACACCTGCCCTCCTTCTTTTTCCCCTACTTCTTTTTCCATCTTTGCTCCTGCCCTCCTTTTTCCCCTCCTTCTTTTTCCATCTTTGCTCCTGCCCTCCTTTTTTTTCCTCTACTTCTTTTCCCCTCTAAACTCCTGCTTTCCTTCTTTTTCCCCCTCGTTCTTTTTCCCTCTACTCTCCTGCCCTCATTCTTTTTCCCCTATTTCTTTTTCCATCTTTACTCCTGCCCTTCTTTTTTTCCTACTTCTGTTTCATCTACACTCCTGCCCTCCTTTTTCCCCTACTTCTTTTTCCATCTTTGCTCCCGCCCTCCTTCTTTTTCCTTAGTTTTTTTTTCCATCTACACTCCTGCCCTCCTTTTCTCCCTACTTCTTTTTCGATCTTTGCTCCTGCCCTCCTTCTTTTTCCTCTACTTCTTTTTCCCTCCTCACTCCTGCTTTCCTTCTTTTTCCCCCTCGTTCTTTTTCCCTTTACTCTCTTGCCCTCATTCTTTTTCCCCTATTTCTTTTTCCATCTTTACTCCTGCCCTTCTTTTTTTCCTACTTCTGCTTCATCTACACTCCTGCCCTTCTTTTTCCCCTACTTCTTTTTCCATCTTTGCTCCCGCCCTCCTTCTTTTTCCTTAGTTCTTTTTCCATCTACACTCCTGCCCTCCTTTTCTCCCTACTTCTTTTTTGATCTTTGCTCCTGCCCTCCTTCTTTTTCCTCTACTTCTTTTTCCCTCCTCACTCCTGCTTTCCTTCTTTTTCCCCTCGTTCTCTTTCCCTCTACTCTCTTGCCCTCATTCTTTTTCCCCTATTTCTTTTTCCATCTTTACTCCTGCCCTTCTTTTTTTCCTACTTCTGTTTCATCTACACTCCTGCCCTTCTTTTTCCCCTACTTCTTTTTCCATCTTTGCTCCCGCCCTCCTTCTTTTTCCTTAGTTCTTTTTCCATCTTCACTCCTGCCCTCCTTTTTCCCCTCCTTCTTTTTCCATCTTTGCTCCTGCCCTCCTTCTTTTTCCTCTACTTCTTTTTCCCTCCTCACTCCTGCTCTCCTTCTTTTTCCCCTCGTTCTTTTCCCCTCTACGCGCCTGCCCTCATTCTTTTTCCCCTACTTCTTTTTCCATCTTTACTCCTGCCCTCCTTTTTTTCCTACTTCTTTTTCCATTTACACTCCTGCCCTCCTTTTTCCCCTACTTTTTTTTCCATCTTTGCTCCCGCCCTCCTTCTTTTTCCATTTACACTCCTGCCCTCCAATACTTTTTTTTGTATCCTGTGCATGATGCTGTTTTTTTTTAGTGTGACAATTGCACTTGTATTGCGCCAGCTATTTTACTTTTTTTTCATTGATTGAGAATTATTGTTTAATTGTCTAGTTTTTAAATTATTACTAATAAAGACCTTTTATGTGTTTTTTTTTTCTAATACATCAGATATACGTTTTCCTGATTTTCCCTATTCATTTTTCATTCTGTCAGTTTGAACTTCACACGTCCCTTTGTATATTCCTCCGAAATGGACACAATAGTTTTACTGCACTGGTTCAAAAACATGATGTATTATTAAAGGTGAGGTCCTTAATTTGACCCATCGTCCCCGGAAGATTTTTCTTTGGAAGCTGAAGTTTTTCATAATATAAACTATCAGAACAGAAGATACAGAGAACAATTTTGCTTTTCACTTTTTGCCTCTAAAGTGTTTTCCAGTCTTTTAGTCTAATGTTTTGTATGATCACTGGAGTACAATTACAAACATTTCAAAAACATAAATCACAGACAAACTCCCCCAGAAATTGTGATAACTCCAAGCTCTGATGAGAAAAGAAAGGGTGTCCACCAGTCAGGATCAGCTAAAAGCCGATATCTAGCTGCCGGGGCGAAGGGCAGACGTCTGAAGAATAAGGGGCAGAATTCGGGAGAATAAGGGGCAGAAGTCTAGAGAATAAGGGGCAGAAGTGTAGAGAATAACGGGCAGAAGTCTGGAGAATAAGGGGCAGGAGTGTGGAGAATAAGGGGTAGGAGTGTGAAGAATAAGGGGCAGAAGTCTGGAGAATAAGGGGCAGGAGTCTGGAGAATAAGGGGCAGGAGTCTGGAGAATAAGGTGCAGGAGTGTGGAGAATAAGGGGCAGGAGTGTGGAGAATAAGGGGCAGGAGTGTGGAGAATAAGGGACAGGAGTCTGGAGAATAAGGGGCAGGAACCTGGAGAATAAGGTGCAGGAGTGTGGGAAATAAGGTGCAGGAGTGTGGAGAATAAGGGGCAGGAGTCTGGAGAATAAGGGGCAGGAATCTGGAGAATAAGGGGCAGGAGTGTGGGGAATAAGGGTCAGAAGTCTGGAGAATAAGGGGCAGGAGTGTGGAGAATAAGGGGCAGGAGTCTGGAGAATAAGGGACAGGAGTCTGGAGAATAAGGGGCAGGAGTGTGGAGAATAAGGGGCAGAAGTCTGGAGAATAAGGGGCAGGAGTCTGGAGAATAAGGGGCGGAGTGTGGAGAATAAGGGGCAGGAGTGCGGAGAATAAGGGGCAGGAAAGTGGGGAATAAGGGGCAGAAGTCTGGAGAATAAGGGGCAAGAGTGTGGAGAATAAGGGGCAGGAGTGTGGGGAATAAGGGGCAGAAGTCTGGAGAATAAGGGGTAGGAGTGTGGAGAATAAGGGGCAGGAGTGTGGGGAATAAGAGGCAGGAGTGTGGAGAATAAGGGGCAGGAGTGTGGAGAATAAGGGACAGGAGTCTGGAGAATAAGGGGCAGGAGTGTGGGGAATAAGGGGCAGAAGTGTGGGGAATAAGGGGCAGAAGTCTGGAGAATAAGGGGCAGAAGTCTGGAGAATAAGGGGCAGGAGTGTGGAGAATAAGGGGCAGGAGTGTGGAGAATAAGGGGCCGGAGTCTAGAGAATAAGGGGCAGGAGTCTGGAAAATAAGGGGCAGGAGTCTGGAGAATAAGGGGCAGGAGTCTGGAGAATAAGGGGCAGGAGTCTGGAGAATAAGGGGAAGGAGTCTGGAGAATAAGGGGCGGAGTGTGGAGAATAAGGGGCAGGAGTGCGGAGAATAAGGGGCAGGAGTGTGGGGAATAAGGGGCAGAAGTCTGAAGAATAAGGGGCAGGAGTGTGGAGAATAAGGGGCAGGAGTGTGGGGAATAAGAGGCAGAAGTCTGGAGAATAAGGGGCAGGAGTGTGGAGAATAAGGGCAGGAGTCTGGAGAATAGGGGGCAGAAGTCTGGAGAATAAGGGGTAGGAGTGTGGAGAATAAGGGGCAGGAGTGTGGGGAATAAGAGGCAGGAGTGTGGAGAATAAGGGGCAGGAGTGTGGGGAATAAGGGGCAGAAGTCTGGAGAATAAGGGGCAGAAGTCTGGAGAATAAGGGGCAGGAGTGTGGAGAATAAGGGACAGGAGTCTGGAGAAAAAGGGGCAGGAGTCTGGAGAATAAGGGGCAGGAGTGTGGGGAATAAGGGGCAGAAGTGTGGGGAATAAGGGGCAGAAGTCTGGAGAATAAGGGGCAGGAGTCTGGAGAATAAGGGGCGGAGTGTGGAGAATAAGGGGCAGGAGTGCGGAGAATAAGGGGCAGGAGTGTGGGGAATAAGGGGCAGAAGTCTGGAGAATAAGGAGCAGGAGTGTGGAGAATAAGGGGCAGGAGTGTGGGGAATAAGGGGCAGAAGTCTGGAGAATAAGGGGCAGGAGTGTGGAGAATAAGGGCAGGAGTCTGGAGAATAGGGGGCAGAAGTCTGGAGAATAAGGGGTAGGAGTGTGGAGAATAAGGGGCAGGAGTGTGGGGAATAAGAGGCAGGAGTGTGGAGAATAAGGGGCAGGAGTGTGGGGAATAAGGGGCAGAAGTCTGGAGAATAAGGGGCAGAAGTCTGGAGAATAAGGGGCAGGAGTGTGGAGAATAAGGGACAGGAGTCTGGAGAATAAGGGGCAGGAGTCTGGAGAATAAGGGGCAGGAGTGTGGGGAATAAGGGGCAGAAGTGTGGGGAATAAGGGGCAGAAGTCTGGAGAATAAGGGGCAGAAGTCTGGAGAATAAGGGGCAGGAGTGTGGAGAATAAGGGGCAGGAGTCTGGAGAATAAGGGGCAGGAGTCTGGAGAATAAGGAGCAGAAGTCTGGACAATAAGGGGCAGGAGTGTGGAGAATAAGGGGCAGGAGTGTGGGGAATAAGGGGCAGGAGTGTGGAGAATAAGGGGCAGGAGTCTGAAGAATAAGGGGCAGGAGTGTGGAGAATAAGGGGCAGGAGTGTGGGGAATAAGGGGCAGAAGTCTGGAGAATAAGGGGAAGGAATCTGGAGAATAAGGGGCGGAGTGTGGAGAATAAGGGGCAGGAGTGTGGGGAATAAGGGGCAGAAGTCTGGAGAATAAGGGGCAGGAGTGTGGAGAATAAGAAGCAGGAGTCTGGAGAATATGGGGCAGGAGTGTGGGGAATAAGGGGCAGGAGTGTGGAGAATAAGGGGCAGGAGTCTGGAGAATAAGGGGCAGGAGTGTGGAGAATAAGGGGCAGGAGTGTGGGGAATAAGGGACAGGAGTCTGGAGAATAAGGGGCAGGAGTCTGGAGAATAAGGGGCAGGAGTGTGGGGAATAAGGGGCAGAAGTGTGGGGAATAAGGGGCAGAAGTCTGGAGAATAAGGGGCAGAAGTCTGGAGAATAAGGGGCAGGAGTGTGGAGAATAAGGGGCAGGAGTCTGGAGAATAAGGGGCAGGAGTCTGGAGAATAAGGGGCGGAGTGTGGAGAATAAGGGGCAGGAATGCGGAGAATAAGGGGCAGGAGTGTGGGGAATAAGAGGCAGGAGTGTGGAGAATAAGGGGCAGGAGTGTGGGGAATAAGGGGCAGAAGTCTGGAGAATAAGGGGGAGAAGTCTGGAGAATAAGGGGCAGGAGTGTGGAGAATAAGGGACAGGAGTCTGGAGAATAAGGGGCAGGAGTCTGGAGAATGAGGGGCAGGAGTGTGGGGAATAAGGGGCAGAAGTGTGGGGAATAAGGGGCAGAAGTCTGGAGAATAAGGGGCAGGAGTCTGGAGAATAAGGGGCGGAGTGTGGAGAATAAGGGGCAGGAGTGCGGAGAATAAGGGGCAGGAGTGTGGGGAATAAGGGGCAGAAGTCTGGAGAATAAGGAGCAGGAGTGTGGAGAATAAGGGGCAGGAGTGTGGGGAATAAGGGGCAGGAGTGTGGGGAATAAGGGGCAGAAGTCTGGAGAATAAGGGGCAGGAGTGTGGAGAATAAGGGCAGGAGTCTGGAGAATAGGGGGCAGAAGTCTGGAGAATAAGGGGTAGGAGTGTGGAGAATAAGGGGCAGGAGTGTGGGGAATAAGAGGCAGGAGTGTGGAGAATAAGGGGCAGGAGTGTGGGGAATAAGGGGCAGAAGTCTGGAGAATAAGGGGCAGAAGTCTGGAGAATAAGGGGCAGGAGTGTGGAGAATAAGGGACAGGAGTCTGGAGAATAAGGGGCAGGAGTCTGGAGAATAAGGGGCAGGAGTGTGGGGAATAAGGGGCAGAAGTGTGGGGAATAAGGGGCAGAAGTCTGGAGAATAAGGGGCAGAAGTCTGGAGAATAAGGGGCAGGAGTGTGGAGAATAAGGGGCAGGAGTCTGGAGAATAAGGGGCCGGAGTCTAGAGAATAAGGGGCAGGAGTCTGGAAAATAAGGGGCAGGAGTCTGGAGAATAAGGGGCAGGAGTCTGGAGAATAAGGGGCAGGAGTCTGGAGAATAAGGAGCAGAAGTCTGGACAATAAGGGGCAGGAGTGTGGAGAATAAGGGGCAGGAGTGTGGGGAATAAGGGGCAGGAGTGTGGAGAATAAGGGGCAGGAGTCTGAAGAATAAGGGGCAGGAGTGTGGAGAATAAGGGGCAGGAGTGTGGGGAATAAGGGGCAGAAGTCTGGAGAATAAGGGGCAGGAATCTGGAGAATAAGGGGCGGAGTGTGGAGAATAAGGGGCAAGAGTGTGGGGAATAAGGGGCAGAAGTCTGGAGAATAAGGGGCAGGAGTGTGGAGAATAAAGGGCAGGAGTCTGGAGAATAAGGGGCAGGAGTGTGGGGAATAAGGGGCAGGAGTGTGGAGAATAAGGGGCAGGAGTCTGGAGAATAAGGGGCAGGAGTGTGGAGAATAAGGGGCAGAAGTCTGGAGAATAAGGGGCAGGAGTGTGGGGAATAAGGGGCAGGAGTGTGGGGAACAAGGGGCAGAAGTCTGGAGAATAAGGGGCGGAGTGTGGAGAATAAGGGGCAGGAGTGTGGGGAATAAGGGGCAGAAGTCTGGAGAATAAGGGGCAGGAGTGTGGGGAATAAGGGGCATGAGTGTGGGGAACAAGGGGCAGAAGTCTGGAGAATAAGGGGCGGAGTGTGGAGAATAAGGGGCAGGAGTGTGGGGAATAAACGGCAGAAGTCTGGAGAATAAGGGGCAGAGTGTGGAGAATAAGGGGCAGGAGTGTGGGGAATAAGGGGCAGGAGTCTGGAGAATAAGGGGCAGAAGTCTGGAGAATAAGGGGCGGAGTGTGGAGAATAAGGGGCAGGAGTGTGGGGAATAAGGGGCAGGAGTCTGGAGAATAAGGGGCAGAAGTCTGGAGAATAAGGGGCGGAGTGTGGAGAATAAGGGGCAGGAGTGTGGGGAATAAGGGGCAGGAGTGTGGAGAACAAAGCAGGAGTGAGGAGAATAAGGGGCAGGAGTGTGGGGAATAAGGGGCAGGAGTCTGGAGAATAAGGGGCAGAAGTCTGGAGAATAAGGGGCGGAGTGTGGAGAATAAGGGGCAGGAGTGTGGGGAATAAGGGGCAGAAGTCTGGAGAATAAGGGGCGGAGTGTGGAGAATAAGGGGCAGGAGTGTGGGGAATAAGGGGCAGGAGTGTGGAGAATAAGGGGCAGGAGTATGGGGAATAAGGGGCAGAAGTCTGGAGAATAAGGGGCGGAGTGTGGAGAATAAGGGGCAGGAGTGTGGAGAATAAGGGGCAGGATTGTGGGGAATAAGGGGCAGGAGTCTGGAGAATAAGGGGCAGAAGTCTGGAGAATAAGGGGCGGAGTGTGGAGAATAAGGTGCAGGAGTGTGGGGAATAAGGGGCAGGAGTCTGGAGAATAAGGGGCAGAAGTCTGGAGAATAAGGGGCGGAGTGTGGAGAATAAGGGGCAGGAGTGTGGAGAATAAGGGGCAGGAGTGTGGGGAATAAGGGGCAGGAGTCTGGAGAATAAGGGGCAGAAGTCTGGAGAATAAGGGGCGGAGTGTGGAGAATAAGGGGCAGGAATGTGGAGAATAAGGGGCAGGAGTGTGGGGAATAAGGGGCAGGAGTCTGGAGAATAAGGGGCAGAAGTCTGGAGAATAGGGGGCGGAGTGTGGAGAATAAGGTGCAGGAGTGTGGAGAATAAGGGGCAGGAGTCTGGAGAATAAGGGGCCGGAGTCTAGAGAATAAGGGGAAGAAGTCTGGAAAATAAGGGGCAGGAGTCTGGAGAATAAGGGGCAGGAGTCTGGAGAATAAGGGGCAGGAGTCTGGAGAATAAGGAGCAGAAGTCTGGACAATAAGGGGCAGGAGTGTGGAGAATAAGGGGCAGGAGTGTGGGGAATAAGGGGCAGGAGTGTGGAGAATAAGGGGCAGGAGTCTGAAGAATAAGGGGCAGGAGTGTGGAGAATAAGGGGCAGGAGTGTGGGGAATAAGGGGCAGAAGTCTGGAGAATAAGGGGCAGGAATCTGGAGAATAAGGGGCGGAGTGTGGAGAATAAGGGGCAAGAGTGTGGGGAATAAGGGGCAGAAGTCTGGAGAATAAGGGGCAGGAGTGTGGAGAATAAGGGGCAGGAGTCTGGAGAATAAGGGGCAGGAGTGTGGGGAATAAGGGGCAGGAGTGTGGAGAATAAGGGGCAGGAGTCTGGAGAATAAGGGGCAGGAGTGTGGAGAATAAGGGGCAGAAGTCTGGAGAATAAGGGGCAGGAGTGTGGGGAATAAGGGGCAGGAGTGTGGGGAACAAGGGGCAGAAGTCTGGAGAATAAGGGGCGGAGTGTGGAGAATAAGGGGCAGGAGTGTGGGGAATAAGGGGCAGAAGTCTGGAGAATAAGGGGCAGGAGTGTGGGGAATAAGGGGCAGGAGTGTGGGGAACAAGGGGCAGAAGTCTGGAGAATAAGGGGCGGAGTGTGGAGAATAAGGGGCAGGAGTGTGGGGAATAAAGGGCAGAAGTCTGGAGAATAAGGGGCAGAGTGTGGAGAATAAGGGGCAGGAGTGTGGGGAATAAGGGGCAGGAGTCTGGAGAATAAGGGGCAGAAGTCTGGAGAATAAGGGGCGGAGTGTGGAGAATAAGGGGCAGGAGTGTGGGGAATAAGGGGCAGGAGTCTGGAGAATAAGGGGCAGAAGTCTGGAGAATAAGGGGCGGAGTGTGGAGAATAAGGGGCAGGAGTGTGGGGAATAAGGGGCAGGAGTGTGGAGAACAAAGCAGGAGTGAGGAGAATAAGGGGCAGGAGTGTGGGGAATAAGGGGCAGGAGTCTGGAGAATAAGGGGCAGAAGTCTGGAGAATAAGGGGCGGAGTGTGGAGAATAAGGGGCAGGAGTGTGGGGAATAAGGGGCAGAAGTCTGGAGAATAAGGGGCGGAGTGTGGAGAATAAGGGGCAGGAGTGTGGGGAATAAGGGGCAGGAGTGTGGAGAATAAGGGGCAGGAGTATGGGGAATAAGGGGCAGGAGTCTGGAGAATAAGGGGCAGAAGTCTGGAGAATAAGGGGCGGAGTGTGGAGAATAAGGGGCAGGAGTGTGGAGAATAAGGGGCAGGATTGTGGGGAATTAGGGGCAGGAGTCTGGAGAATAAGGGGCAGAAGTCTGGAGAATAAGGGGCGGAGTGTGGAGAATAAGGGGCGGAGTGTGGAGAATAAGGGGCAGGAGTGTGGAGAATAAGGGGCAGGATTGTGGGGAATAAGGGGCAGGAGTCTGGAGAATAAGGGGCAGGAGTGTGGGGAACAAGGGGCAGGAGTCTGGAGAATAAGGGGCAGGAGTGTGGGGAATAAGGGGCAGGAGTGTGGAGAATAAGGGGCAGGAGTCTGGAGAATAAGGGGCAGGAGTGTGGAGAATAAGGGGCAGAAGTCTGGAGAATAAGGGGCAGGAGTGTGGGGAATAAGGGGCAGGAGTGTGGGGAACAAGGGGCAGAAGTCTGGAGAATAAGGGGCGGAGTGTGGAGAATAAGGGGCAGGAGTGTGGGGAATAAGGGGCAGAAGTCTGGAGAATAAGGGGCAGGAGTGTGGGGAATAAGGGGCAGGAGTGTGGGGAACAAGGGGCAGAAGTCTGGAGAATAAGGGGCGGAGTGTGGAGAATAAGGGGCAGGAGTGTGGGGAATAAAGGGCAGAAGTCTGGAGAATAAGGGGCAGAGTGTGGAGAATAAGGGGCAGGAGTGTGGGGAATAAGGGGCAGGAGTCTGGAGAATAAGGGGCAGAAGTCTGGAGAATAAGGGGCGGAGTGTGGAGAATAAGGGGCAGGAGTGTGGGGAATAAGGGGCAGGAGTCTGGAGAATAAGGGGCAGAAGTCTGGAGAATAAGGGGCGGAGTGTGGAGAATAAGGGGCAGGAGTGTGGGGAATAAGGGGCAGGAGTGTGGAGAACAAAGCAGGAGTGAGGAGAATAAGGGGCAGGAGTGTGGGGAATAAGGGGCAGGAGTCTGGAGAATAAGGGGCAGAAGTCTGGAGAATAAGGGGCGGAGTGTGGAGAATAAGGGGCAGGAGTGTGGGGAATAAGGGGCAGAAGTCTGGAGAATAAGGGGCGGAGTGTGGAGAATAAGGGGCAGGAGTGTGGGGAATAAGGGGCAGGAGTGTGGAGAATAAGGGGCAGGAGTATGGGGAATAAGGGGCAGGAGTCTGGAGAATAAGGGGCAGAAGTCTGGAGAATAAGGGGCGGAGTGTGGAGAATAAGGGGCAGGAGTGTGGAGAATAAGGGGCAGGATTGTGGGGAATTAGGGGCAGGAGTCTGGAGAATAAGGGGCAGAAGTCTGGAGAATAAGGGGCGGAGTGTGGAGAATAAGGGGCGGAGTGTGGAGAATAAGGGGCAGGAGTGTGGAGAATAAGGGGCAGGATTGTGGGGAATAAGGGGCAGGAGTCTGGAGAATAAGGGGCAGAAGTCTGGAGAATAAGGGGCGGAGTGTGGAGAATAAGGTGCAGGAGTGTGGGGAATAAGGGGCAGGAGTCTGGAGAATAAGGGGCAGAAGTCTGGAGAATAAGGGGCGGAGTGTGGAGAATAAGGGGCAGGAGTGTGGAGAATAAGGGGCAGGAGTGTGGGGAATAAGGGGCAGGAGTCTGGAGAATAAGGGGCAGAAGTCTGGAGAATAAGGGGCGGAGTGTGGAGAATAAGGGGCAGGAGTGTGGAGAATAAGGGGCAGGAGTGTGGGGAATAAGGGGCAGGAGTCTGGAGAATAAGGGGCAGAAGTCTGGAGAATAAGGGGCGGAGTGTGGGGAATAAGGGGCAGGAGTCTGGAGAATAAGGGGCAGAAGTCTGGAGAATAAGGGGCGGAGTGTGGAGAATAAGGTGCAGGAGTGTGGAGAATAAGGGGCAGGAGTGTGGAGAACAAAGCAGGAGTGAGGAGAATAAGGGGCAGTGCTTAATGTATTGATTTGTCACAGAAACTTCATGGATTTGTCAATAAATGTGTAAAAACTTCTGTAACAATAGAAACATCAGACTAAAAGGGTGAAAAACGCTGAAAAAAACAATTTGTGAAATCCAAAGTTGGTGTGGGGCTCAAAACTTTTGGCCACAACTTTGTCACTTAGTTACCTGACGATTTCCTTGTTCTTCTCTGATTAATTTTCTCTGTAGTTTCCACCTGAAGAAAACAAACAAATACAAATATAGAGAAATTAAAATACATTTTCAGGACGTTTTTTTTTTTTTTTTAAGTGCAGCACCGCGTCGCCTCTTCCTTGGCTCCACTGCGACATTCAGGCTGCCGTCACATTAGCAGTATTTGTTCAGTTTTTTACATCAGTATTTACATTTGTCTTTTTCATTGTTTTTATATTTGTTGTTGGAGCGCAGACGCAGGGCCGCGGGTTACTCGGTACCGGTCCTCTGCTGGCTCAGTTCTGAGGCTGTCACGGTGGCTAGACCCGGTCCATGACCCTGCTAAGGGGCGTCCAATAAAAGGTGGTAGGAGTCTGTCAGGGATTTGTGACGCCACCTGTGGTATTCGGTCAGGGTGAATGACGCTGCTGTGGGGTCCACTGGGGTGATGGAATGGCAGCTGGATGGTGTACCTTCCCACAGGTGAAGTATGTCCCCAGGGCTTCCCAGTAAGGTAGATGGTGATGGTGTGAGGTGCAGTCAATAACGAGGACACAAGGTTGCAGTCTCTTTACCTCTTTACTGGTGAATTCAGGATCCTCAATCTAGAGCACGCTCAACAGGGCTGTCGGAGACCGGCCGGTCCGATGGGCACATCCAGAGTTCCCTTTACAGATGGAAATCATTGCCTACCACTAGCGCCTGTGTGTTGTAGTCCTACCCTGCTGAGCATTCGGTATAGTCCTCACAACTGCTGTTCTTGTTCGTTCGTTCTTTCTAAGTCGTTCTCTTTCGTTCCAGATGTTACTAGTTTCTCGTCCCTCAGATATATGTTATGGCTAGAACGCACCCGTTTGACGGGAAGGCTCGGAGCTCTTCCGGGACCCCAGAGAAGCCCCTCTCCACGCGTTGCCCCCTATGTCTGCGTAGGTGATGTAAGGTAGACAGCCAACCTATAATTAACTGTCCTGCGGTATTTGAAGTAAGGCATAGTGTCAGTTACTTCCTCGGTGTTCCGGCCACCGGCTACGCACCTCAGAAGGATGTTGCCGTTCTCGGGGCACAACTCCTACTGTTTCTCCTTGTGCTTGATCTCATTTACACTGTTCCACAATATCCTTCCTTTCGTGTCTCTTTCTTAGGATACCGCCGCGGGGTGTGCAGGCGCGGTTCTGTAACGTTCTGTTCTGTTCGCTAGGTGCCTGCCAGGTTCCCACGCCTGACAGGGACCCCCCTGAATCTTCTCCCTGCAACACCCCCTGCCACGGGATGTTGCCTGAATCCAACCCAGTCAGCTTCTGTCCTAACTTTCTATCCAACCCCTAGTTTTACCAGTGTGAGGAGTGGCCCAATAAATAGAACCTTTTGCTCCCCCTAGTGGCCGGAGTGTGAAGTGTAATGTGTGCTGGTGATACCTGGTCAGATGAACTCCTTTAGTGCCATCAGACGTACCATCACTCCCCTTAGTGGCAGAGCGACGTTACTGCAATGGCCAGATCTCTGGGGCGCTGCATTGTTATTTAATAAATATATTCATTTTCGCTTCTTGTTAATCACTTCTCATCTTTATGGCGCCCAGCCAAATTAGGTTCTGTTGATTTGAACATATGAAGGAGTCTGGGGGTATTTTGGGGACGGGAGGTCTCCTGATTCTGTTTTTGCCTCTAGAGGGGACAAGAGCCGGGGGCCGTATGGATCCGACATATGGACCTTATATCGTATTCTAGACTACTGATGACTTCCACACGGCTTACACCACACAATATCCGGTGTGTCAGCGCCATGGGTGCGTGCAGAAAATATTCCCCCAGCTTACATGTCGCACTTTATTGTGATGCTCCATTTTCCCGACCTGTATCCTATCATTAGTACACCCCTCCCAAAGCTGGCGGGGGAGGGGTGATGTCCGCACCCGATGCACCCGTTGATCGGCACACACAGGTCGGGGATTTTCTCGGTAATGACTGTGATTTGCATCTAGAAAAAGTCAAGGAAACCAGAGAAGACTTGTAACCTCCAGAACGGATTTGTACAAATCCCTCTATTTACTCTTCACTTTATATCCGAGGAAACTAACAGATCATTTGCATCTGCAAAACCAACATCTTAATGACAGGACTGTGACTGTCCATATCTTACAGAGCGGGAACATTGCAGGTAACCTAAGTCCTGGTGCCTGACCGCAACTGCTCCACCTAATGGGACACAGCAACAGCTAGAATGCAGAGTTTATTAGGAGCTGTACACATCCCATTACAGGGAGCTCCCCCTAGTGGTGGCTGCAGACAGGATCTTATCATGTATCTCTGTATACAGGGAGCTCCCCCTAGTGGTGGCTGCAGACAGGATCTTATCATGTATCTCTGTATACAGGGAGCTCCCACTAGTGGTGGCTGCAGACAGGATCTTATCATGTATCTCTGTATACAGGGAGCTCCCCCTAGTGGTGGCTGCAGACAGGATCTTATCATGTATCCCTGTATACAGGGAGCTCCCCCTAGTGGTGTCTGCAGACAGGATCTTATCATGTATCTCTGTATACAGGGAGCTCCCCCTAGTGGTGTCTGCAGACAGGATCTTATCATGTATCTCTGTATACAGGGAGCTCCCCCTAGTGGTGACTGCAGACAGGATCTTATCATGTATCTCTGTATACAGGGAGCTCCCCCTAGTGGTGGCTGCAGACAGGATCTTATCATGGATCTCTGTATACAGGGAGCTCCCCCTAGTGGAGGCTGCAGACAGGATCTTATCATGTATCTCTGTATACAGGGAGCTCCCCCTAGTGGTGACTGCAGACAGGATCTTATCATGTATCTCTGTATACAGGGAGCTCCCCCTAGTGGTGACTGCAGACAGGATCTTATCATGTATCCCTGTATACAGGGAGCTCTGTTGTGAATTCTGTGGCTGAGTTCACTTCTGTGGTCACAAGTGGTATTGCAGTCTCTGGGCTTCCTCCCTCAGGTGTTTTGGTGAGCTCGTTGGCTGCCTTGCTATTTAGCTCCACCTGAGTCTGTCTTCCTTGCTCCTTGTCAATGTTCCAGTGTTGGATCTGAGCTACTGCATCTTTCCTTGGGCCTGCTGCTCTGCTAGATAAGTGCTTCTAGTTTGTTTTCTGTTTTTTCTGTCCAGCTTGCTATTAACTTTTGCTGGAAGCTCTGAGAAGCAAAGGGGTGCACCGCCGTGCTGTTAGTTCGGCACGGTGGGTCTTTTTGCCCCTTTGCGTGGTTTTCGTTTTAGGGTTTTTGGTAGACTGCATAGTTCTCTTTGCTATCCTCGCTCTGTCTAGAATATCGGGCCTCACTTTGCTGAATCTATTTCATTCCTACGTTTGTCTTTTCATCTTGCTAACAGTCATTATATGTGGGGGGCTGCCTATTCCTTTGGGGTATTTCTCTGAGGTAAGTCAGGCTTGTATTTCTATCTTCAGGCTAGTCAGCTCCTCAGGCAGTGCCGAGTTGCATAGGTAGTTATAGGCGCAATCCACTGCTGCTTATAGTTGTGTGAGGATAGATCAGGTACTGCAGTCTACAGAGATTCCACGTCTCAGAGCTTGGCCTATTGTTTTTGGTTATTGCCAGATCTCTGTATGTGCGCTGATTACTGCACGCTGTGTTGCCTGATTGCCGGCCATAACAGAGCTCCCCCTAGTGGTGACTGCAGACAGAATCTTATCATGTATCTCTGTATACAGGGAGCTCCCCCTAGTGGTGTCTGCAGACAGGATCTTATCATGTATCTCTGTATACAGGGAGCTCCCCCTAGTGGTGACTGCAGACAGGATCTTATCATGTATCTCTGTATACAGGGAGCTCCCCCTAGTGGTGACTGCAGACAGGATCTTATCATGTATCCCTGTATACAGGGAGCTCCCCCTAGTGGTGACTGCAGACAGAATCTTATCATGTATCTCTGTATACAGGGAGCTCCCCCTAGTGGTGTCTGCAGACAGGATCTTATCATGTATCTCTGTATACAGGGAGCTCCCCCTAGTGGTGGCTGCAGTCAGGATCTTATCATGTATCTCTGTATACAGGGAGCTCCCCCTAGTGGTGACTGCAGACAGGATCTTATCATGTATCTCTGTATACAGGGAGCTCCCCCTAGTGGTGTCTGCAGACAGGATATTACCATATATCTCTGTATACAGGGAGCTCCCCCTAGTGGTGGCTGCAGACAGGATCTTATCATGTATCTCTGTATACAAGGAGCTCCCCCTAGTGGTGGCTGCAGACAGGATCTTATCATGTATCTCTGTATACAGGGAGCTCCCCCTAGTGGTGTCTGCAGACAGGATCTTATCATGTATCTCTGTATACAGGGAGCTCCCCCTAGTGGTGACTGCAGACAGGATCTTATCATGTATCTGTGTATACAAGGAGCTCCCCCTAGTGGTGGCTGCAGACAGGATCTTATCATGTATCTCTGTATACAGGGAGCTCCCCCTAGTGGTGGCTGCAGTCAGGATCTTATCATGTATCTCCGTATACAGGGAGCTCCCCCTAGTGGTGACTGCAGACAGGATCTTATCATATATCTCCGTATACAGGGAGCTCCCCCTAGTGGTGACTGCAGACAGAATCTTATCATGTATCTCTGTATACAGCGAGCTCCCCCTAGTGGTGTCTGCAGACAGGATCTTATCATGTATCTCTGTATACAGGGAGCTCCCCCTAGTGGTGACTGCAGACAGGATCTTATCATGTATCTCTGTATACAGGGAGCTCCCCCTAGTGGTGACTGCAGACAGGATCTTATCATGTATCCCTGTATACAGGGAGCTCCCCCTAGTGGTGACTGCAGACAGGATCTTATCATGTATCTCTCTATACAGGGAGCTCCCCCTAGTGGTGGCTGCAGACAGGATCTTATCATGTATCTCTGTATACAGGGAGCTCCCCCTAGTGGTGGCTGCAGACAGGATCTTATCATGTATCTCTGTATACAGGGAGCTCCCCCTAGTGGTGGCTGCAGACAGGATCTTATCATGTATCTCTGTATACAGGGAGCTCCCCCTAGTGGTGGCTGCAGACAGAATCTTATCATGTATCTCTGTATACAGGGAGCTCCCCCTAGTGGTGACTGCAGACAGAATCTTATCATGTATCTCTGTATACAGGGAGCTCCCCCTAGTGGTGGCTGCAGACAGGATCTTATCATGTATCTCTGTATACAGGGAGCTCCCACTAGTGGTGGCTGCAGACAGGATCTTATCATGTATCTCTGTATACAGGGAGCTCCCCCTAGTGGTGGCTGCAGACAGGATCTTATCATGTATCTCTATATACAGGGAGCTCCCCCTAGTGGTGACTGCAGACAGAATCTTATAATGTATCTCTGTATACAGGGAGCTCCCCCTAGTGGTGGCTGCAGACAGGATCTTATCATGTATCTCTGTATACAGGGAGCTCCCCCTAGTGGTGGCTGCAGACAGGATCTTATCATGTATCTCTGTATACAGGGAGCTCCCCCTAGTGGTGGCTGCAGACAGAATCTTATCATGTATCTCTGTATACAGGGAGCTCCCCCTAGTGGTGGCTGCAGACAGAATCTTATCATGTATCTCTGTATACAGGGAGCTCCCCCTAGTGGTGACTGCAGACAGAATCTTATCATGTATCTCTGTATACAGGGAGCTCCCCCTAGTGGTGGCTGCAGACAGGATCTTATCATGTATCTCTGTATACAGGGAGCTCCCACTAGTGGTGGCTGCAGACAGGATCTTATCATGTATCTCTGTATACAGGGAGCTCCCCCTAGTGGTGGCTGCAGACAGGATCTTATCATGTATCTCTATATACAGGGAGCTCCCCCTAGTGGTGACTGCAGACAGAATCTTATAATGTATCTCTGTATACAGGGAGCTCCCCCTAGTGGTGGCTGCAGACAGGATCTTATCATGTATCTCTGTATACAGGGAGCTCCCCCTAGTGGTGGCTGCAGACAGGATCTTATCATGTATCTCTGTATACAGGGAGCTCCCCCTAGTGGTGACTGCAGACAGAATCTTATCATGTATCTCTGTATACAGGGAGCTCCCACTAGTGGTGGCTGCAGGCAGGATCTTATCATGTATCTCTGTATACAGGGAGCTCCCCCTAGTGGTGGCTGCAGACAGGATCTTATCATGTATCTCTGTATACAGGGAGCTCCCACTAGTGGTGGCTGCAGACAGGATCTTATCATGTATCTCTGTATACAGGGAGCTCCCCCTAGTGGTGACTGCGAACAGGATCTTATAATGTATCTCTGTATACAGGGAGCTCCCCCTAGTGGTGGCTGCAGACAGGATCTTATCATGTATCTCTGAATACAGGGAGCTCCCCCTAGTGGTGGCTGCAGACAGGATCTTATGTATCTCTGTATACAAGGAGCTCCCCCTAGTGGTGACTGCAGACAGGATCTTATCATGTATCTCTGTATACAGGGAGCTCCCCCTTAGTGGTGGCTGCAGACAGGATCTTATCATGTATCTCTGTATACAGGGAGCTCCCCCTAGTGGTGACTGCAGACAGGATCTTATCATGTATCTGTATACAGGGAGCTCCCCCTGGTGGTGGCTGCAGACAGGATCTTATCATGTATCCCTGTATACAGGGAGCTCCCCCTAGTGGTGACTGCAGACAGGATCTTATCATGTATCTCTCTATACAGGGAGCTCCCCCTAGTGGTGGCTGCAGACAGGATCTTATCATGTATCTCTGTATACAGGGAGCTCCCCCTAGTGGTGGCTGCAGACAGGATCTTATCATGTATCTCTGTATACAGGGAGCTCCCCCTAGTGGTGGCTGCAGACAGGATCTTATCATGTATCTCTGTATACAGGGAGCTCCCCCTAGTGGTGGCTGCAGACAGAATCTTATCATGTATCTCTGTATACAGGGAGCTCCCCCTAGTGGTGACTGCAGACAGAATCTTATCATGTATCTCTGTATACAGGGAGCTCCCCCTAGTGGTGGCTGCAGACAGGATCTTATCATGTATCTCTGTATACAGGGAGCTCCCACTAGTGGTGGCTGCAGACAGGATCTTATCATGTATCTCTGTATACAGGGAGCTCCCCCTAGTGGTGGCTGCAGACAGGATCTTATCATGTATCTCTGTATACAGGGAGCTCCCCCTAGTGGTGACTGCAGACAGAATCTTATCATGTATCTCTGTATACAGGGAGCTCCCACTAGTGGTGGCTGCAGGCAGGATCTTATCATGTATCTCTGTATACAGGGAGCTCCCCCTAGTGGTGGCTGCAGACAGGATCTTATCATGTATCTCTGTATACAGGGAGCTCCCACTAGTGGTGGCTGCAGACAGGATCTTATCATGTATCTCTGTATACAGGGAGCTCCCCCTAGTGGTGACTGCGAACAGGATCTTATAATGTATCTCTGCATACAGGGAGCTCCCCCTAGTGGTGGCTGCAGACAGGATCTTATGTATCTCTGTATACAAGGAGCTCCCCCTAGTGGTGACTGCAGACAGGATCTTATCATGTATCTCTGTATACAGGGAGCTCCCCCTTAGTGGTGGCTGCAGACAGGATCTTATCATGTATCTCTGTATACAGGGAGCTCCCCCTAGTGGTGACTGCAGACAGGATCTTATCATGTATCTGTATACAGGGAGCTCCCCCTAGTGGTGGCTGCAGACAGGATCTTATCATGTATCTCTTTATACAGGGAGCTCCCACTAGTGGTGGCTGCAGACAGGATCTTATCATGTATCTCTGTATACAGGGAGCTCCCCCTAGTGGTGGCTGCAGACAGGATCTTATCATGTATCTCTGTATACAGGGAGCTCCCACTAGTGGTGGCTGCAGACAGGATCTTATCATGTATCTCTGTATACAGGGAGCTCTCCCTAGTGGTGACTGCGAACAGGATCTTATAATGTATCTCTGTATACAGGGAGCTCCCCCTAGTGGTGGCTGCAGACAGGATATTATCATGTATCTCTGTATACAGGGAGCTCCCCCTAGTGGTGTCTGCAGACAGGATATTACCATATATCTCTGTATACAGGGAGCTCCCCCTAGTGGTGTCTGCAGACAGGATCTTATCATGTATCTCTGTATACAGGGAGCTCCCCCTAGTGGTGGCTGCAGACAGGATCTTATAATGTATCTCTGTATACAGGGAGCTCCCCCTAGTGGTGGCTGCAGACAGGATCTTATCATGTATCTCTGTATACAGGGAGCTCCCCCTAGTGGTGGCTGCAGACATGATCTTATCATGTATCTTTGTATACAGGGAGCTCCCCCTAGTGGTGACTGCAGACAGGATCTTATCATGTATTTCTGTATACAGGGAGCTCCCCCTAGTGGTGGCTGCAGACACGATCTTATCATGTATCTTTGTATACAGGGAGCTCCCCCTAGTGGTGATTGCAGACAGGATCTTATCATGTATCTCTGTATACAGGGAGCTCCCCCTAGTGGTGGCTGCAGACAGGATCTTATATATCTCTGTATACAGGGAGCTCCCCCTAGTGGTGGCTATAGACAGGATCAGGTACATTGACCAAAGTACAGCATCAGATTTTAGTGCATTCGTTTTATTGCCTAATAAAAGTGTTTGATGATATCTTTCACCCCTTCATTTCTTTAGCAGAGCTGTTTCCTACTTTTTTACTTCTTTATTTTAAAATCTTATCATGTAATTCTGAGTACAGATAATGCAGTAGATGTCACCTGCAGTCCTATGTAACACCACAGATAACCCAGTGATAACTCTCTGAGTACAGATAATGTAGTATATGTCACCTGCAGTCCTATGTAACACCACAGATAACACAGTGATAACTCTCTGAGTACAGATAATGTAGTAGATGTCACCTGCAGTCCTATGTAACACCACAGATAACACAGTGATGTCTCTCTGAGTACAGATAATGTAGTAGATGTCACCTGCAGTCCTATGTAACACCACAGATAACACAGTGATAACTCTCTGAGTACAGATAATGTAGCAGATGTCACCTGCAGTCCTATGTAACACCACAGATAACACAGTGATAACTCTCTGAGTACAGATAATGTAGCAGATGTCACCTGCAGTCCTATGTAACACCACACATAACACAGTGATAACTCTCTGAGTACAGATAATGTAGTAGATGTCACCTGCAGTCCTATGTAACACCACAGATAACACACTGACACCTCTCTGAGTACAGATAATGTAGTAGATGTCACCTGCAGTCCTATGTAACGCCACAGATAACACAGTGATAACTCTCTGAGCACAGATAATGTAGCAGATGTCACCTGCAGTCCTATGTAACGCCACAGATAACACAGTGATAACTCTCTGAGCACAGATAATGTAGCAGATGTCGCCTGCAGTCCTATGTAACACCACAGATAACACAGTGATAACGCTGAGTACAGATAATGTAGTAGATGTCACCTGCAGTCCCATGTAACACCACAGATAACACAGTGATACCTCTCTGAGTACAGATAATGTAGTAGAGGTCACCTGCAGTCCTATGTAATACCACAGATAACACAGTGATAACTCTCTGAGTACAGATAATGTAGCAGATGTCACCTGCAGTCCTATGTAACACCACAGATAACACAGTGATATCTCTCTGAGTACAGATAATGTAGTAGAGGTCACCTGCAGTCCTATGTAATACCACAGATAACACAGTGATAACTCTCTGAGTACAGATAATGTAGCAGATGTCACCTGCAGTCCTATGTAACACCACAGATAACACAGTGATATCTCTCTGAGTACAGATAATGTAGCAGATGTCACCTGCAGTCCTATGTAACACCACAGATAACACAGTGATAACTCTCTGAGTACAGATAATGTAGCAGATGTCACCTGCAGTCCTATGTAACACCACAGATAACACAATGATATCTCTCTGAGTACAGATAATGTAGTAGATGTCACCTGCAGTCCTATGTAACACCACAGATAACACAGTGATATCTCTCCGAGTACAGATAATGTAGATGTCACCTGCAGTCCTATGTAACACCACAGATAACACAATGATATCTCTCTGAGTACAGATAATGTAGTAGATGTCACCTGCAGTCCTATGTAACACCACAGATAACACAGTGATATCTCTCTGAGTACAGATAATGTAGTAGATGTCACCTGCAGTCCTATGTAACACCACAGATAACACAGTGATAACTCTCTGAGTACAGATAATGTAGTAGATGTCACCTGCAGTCCTATGTAACACCACAGATAACACAATGATATCTCTCTGAGTACAGATAATGTAGTAGATGTCACCTTCAGTCCCATGTAACACCACATATGACACAGTGATATCTCTCTGAGTACAGATAATGTAGTAGATGTCACCTGCAGTCCCATGTAACACCACAGATAACACATTGATAACTTTCTCAGCTCACTCATGCTAGCTTTTTTTCTGAATGCTGATACTTACTGCAGAAGGTATGAAGCAGATGAGGAGGATTATTTGGAGTTGGGGTCTGGACACCTTCATCCTGGTCAGTGCAGACAGTGAGAGTCACAGGACGGGAGATACTGAGAGTCTGGATCATTTGAATATCAGACACCAGGATGAAATAATAACAGGAAAGGATCAAATGTCTGCGCAGCACAGAGCAGTGTAATATTGTACTGCCATAAGATATAATAGGTTAATATTACATGTTTGGCAACTCTTTGGGGGCACTGTGGATATCACTGTTATTATGGGGGCACTGTGGATATCACTGTTATTATGGGGGCACTTGTGGATATCACTGTTATTTTGGGGGCACTTGTGGATATCACTGTTATTATGGGGGCACTGTGGATATCACTGTTATTTTGGGGGCACTTGTGGATATCACTGTTATTTTGGGGGCACTTGTGGATATCACTGTTATTATGGGGGCACTGTGGATATCACTGTTATTATGGGGGTGTCAGGAACATGAGGTATTTGATTGTGCATTATCGCGCACACTGAGCTCTGCTACATACAAGAGCAGAGGACAGACACGCTGTGGGCCATTCCGACCCCCCCCCTCTTCTCACTCTGTCTGCTGCCCATGTGTGTAATTCAAAACCCTCTCTAGAATCACTGAAGTTTTATTGCTTTATGCTGGGCAGACAATTCTCCCTAAACTCCTCATTCCCACTTCCATCGAATACTGGCCAGAACTGGTTCTTTCTTTGTTGAGATTCTTTGTTCTATTAATGTGATATATAGTAGCACCGATCCGGGCTAGAGATATAAGAATTATATATTCCAAATGTCCCTCGATAGATCTATCATTCACTGAATCCGCTAGCAGCTAAACGTGTTCTGTCCCCACATGAGGCGAATGGAGGTGTAGTTGATTAATAAGCGTTGTGAGAAACGTACCTTCCGTATTTTCCTCCACGTGAGGCAGACAGGACCAATGCTGCTCAGCGTCCGAAGAGATGATGCACTCCAGGGATTGTGTAATCCAGACTTGTTTATTTTGTAGATCTGGACATACAGCGTATAACTGGTAATACAGTACTTTCTCCAGAAATGCAGGGTAGACCAGGTACAGTAAGATGTAGCACCAAGTGTGTCTGCAAGTGTGAGCAGCAAGAGAGAGTGGTCGAAAGACTGATGCCTTCCTAAGCCGGTTCAAGTGTCCTCTCACAACAGCATAAAACTGAAACTGAGATGGCTGCCAGAGGAAGAGAAAACTTGACCCCTGAACCGGAAGTAAGACATGCCCACAAGAAATAAATGAAAAACAAGCTGCCATACAGAAAAAGGCCATTGGGTGGCAGTAGAGTAAAATATAACAACATACATGGAAACTGAGGAACATACATGGAACAGCACACTCCCCGTCTGAAATTCCGTAAGGGATTTCATTATATTAATGTCCTTAAAATAAAGTCCAACAACCTAGAAAATGAAACCAAACATGCATGCAATGCAATAACACAACTTTAAACAAGATAAAACGTTAAGTCAGTTTCTGAGATAATCCAAAGGAAAACCCATCTTCGGATCAGAGAAGCCGCACTAGGCCAAACTATCTCTGACCCACTGTAATCCAAAGTACTAGTGCAGTGTTCTGTTCATAGTTTATCCTCCCGGAATGTCCTCGATAGTGAGTATTTTTTGGCAGACATGCCAACCATGACAGTCTTTGTCTCCATGTGAAATGAGATAAGATCTTGCAATGTGGACTAACCTTGCCATAGTCTTGACGAGTTTCATCCAATTGGAGAAGCGTTCGAAGCGCTGGCAACCGAGGGTGGAGGTTGGATTAGCGTTCGTGGCAAGAGCACTGACCTCGGAGAGGACTTCTGGATCATAATCTGGATCCTGGATGCTGAAGACTTCCTGGACACATTCACTTCCCTTCTGTTCCAGCAGAAACTTTGGACCTGAAAGCCAAGAAGAGTTAGCAAAAGAATTTATAGACACGGGTCTAGTGGCATGGTCGGCTGGATTAAGTTCAGATGGGATGTAGTGCCACTGTTCAGGTTTGGAAGACCTTCTTATTCTCTCAATGCGGTTACTGATGTACACGTAGAAGCGCCTTGTTTGGTTGTGGATGTAACCTAAGATAACTTTACTGTCACTGTAGTATTGTATGTCATCTATGTGAGTGTCCAGCTCATGCTGAATAAAGTCTGTGAGTTCTACTGCAAGCATGGTCCCACAGAGTTCCAGCCTGGGAATAGTGTGGTCAGGCTTGGGAGCCAACTTAGCCTTGCCGAAAACGAAACCAACATGATCTTGATTGTCGGATTCCGTTACCTTCAGGTAGACAACAGCTGCAATGGCCTCCATGGATGCATCCGAGAACACATGGAGTTCTGTCCTAGTGCTAGCAGCAAGTGAGATTCCAGCGTAGCATCTCGGTATATGGATTTTATCCAAGGCACACAAAGACTGCTTCCAGGTTTCCCATTTTGGTTCCTCATCAGGAGTTAGAGGGGCATCCCAGTCATTGATGGTTTCGGATAGCTGTCTCAGAAGGGATTTACCTTGTATGGTAATTGGTGCTACGAATCCCAGTGGGTCATATAGGCTATTTACCACTGACAGGACACCACGTTTAGTGAATGGTTTGTCTGCACAGTTGATTTGGAATCCGAAGGTGTCGGCTAACAGGTTCCACCTCAGGCCTAAGCTTCTCTGCACAGGCGGACGGTCTGGTCCCAGGTCTATGTCCTTGAATCCAGGTGCGTGGTCACTTGACTCAAAGGCTCTCATGACAGCTGGGCTGTTTGAAGCAATTTTGTGCAGTCTAAGCTTAGCTTGGTACAGCATATGTTGGGTCCTTTTAAGTAGGTCGATTGCCGCTTCTTCTGTGGGTAGAGATTTTAGTCCATCATCTACGTAGAAGTCTTTCTCTACAAAGTCTCTGGCGTCTGTTCCATACTCGGACTCTCCTTCTTGTGCGGTTCTCCGCAGGCCATATGTTGCCACTGCGGGTGAAGGGCTGTTCCCAAATACGTGCACCCGCATGCGATACTCCACCATCTCTTTGCTGGGGTCATTGTCCTTGTACCACAGGAACCTGAGGAAATTCCTGTGATCCTCTCTGACTATGAAACAGTGGAACATCTGTTCAATGTCGGCGGTGATGGCAATGGGCTCTTTCCTGAACCTCATCAACACTCCTACTAGGTTGTTTGTCAGATTAGGACCTGTGAGGAGGACATCATTGAGAGATACGCCTTGATGTTTGGCACTCGAATCAAAGACAATTCTAATTTGTTTAGGTTTCTTCGGGTGATATACTCCAAATGAGGGTAGGTACCAGCACTCCTCGTTTTCCTTTAAGGAAAGGCGCTGGCTCCGCATCGTTGTTATGGAATATTTTGCCCATGAAGGTGACGATGTGTTCTTTCATCTCCGGTTTATTGCTTAGCGTGCGCTGGAGAGAGTTGAATCTGGACAAGGCTTGTTCACGATTGTTCGGGAGCCTTACCCTGGTAGCTCGGAAGGGTAAGGGAAAAACCCAGTGATTGGTCTCGTCCTTAAGGAACTCATTGTCCATTATCCTGATGAATTCCTTGTCTTCGATCGACGGGGCTACTTTGTTGTCATCCTTAGTGGTACGAAACACCGATTTTCCCAAGTCGTCTGCATAGGGAGAAGGGATAACATCAGGCAGCTGTACAGAATCTGGAAGCTTTTCCTTCACCTCATAGTGATGAGGACATGGTTTGCAGAAAGTAGTGCGCCCATCTCGGCGTACGTAGGTCTTAAAGGAATGGACTCCTGTTCGGTCCAAGCATACATTTCCTATGACTACCCACCCCAAGTCAAGTCTCTGGGCGTAGGGGGTGTAGTCAGGACCATTACACTGTTGGCGGACCTTATGTACCCTCAAATTGTCTCTGCCGAGCAGAAGTAGGATTTCAGCATCTGTGTCCAAAGGTGGGATAACGCTGGCTAGGTGCCTTAAGTGTGGTTGGTGGAAAGCAGCTTCCGGGGTAGGGATCTCATCCCTTTGGTCTGGTATTTGATCGCACTCGATTAGCGTAGGTAGGGGTATTTCTACGTCTCCGTTGATAGGAGAAGCAATTAAACCTTGTGCTCTTCTGCCCCTAGTCTCTATGCGCCCCGAGCAAGTATTCAGAGTGTAGGGCATTGCTGGTCCCTTGATTCTAAAGGCTTCAAAGAACTTAGGTCCAGCTAGAGATCGATTGCTCTGATCATCAATGATGGCATACATTTTTACAGCCTTCTCTGGTTGCCCTTCCGGATAGACTCTGGTTAGGCATATCCTGGCACAGCATTTAGCACTTTGATTCTCCCCACATAACTCTGAGCATGAGCAGGAAACAGCAGTGGTGGACTTGGCGTGATTCTGTGGCTCCCCGCCATGGTTTGTAGCGGGACCAGAGGTAACTGCGACTGCTGGATCGCTGGTGGCTGAGCCTGGGTGCAAAGCTGATGGGTGTCTGTCGCTGTGACACGCCTCACACTTAATGGCAGATTTACAGTCCTTGGCCATGTGTTCTGATGAAGCGCAGCACTTGAAACATACCCCAAGTTTGCTGAGGATTTTCTTGCGCTCCTGCATGGTTTTGGACCTGAAGCCTCTACATTTATTCAGTGAGTGTGGTCTTTTATGAATGGGACACTCACGATTGAAAGACTTATCTCTCGACAGAATAGTGTTCTTCTTATCGGCAGGTACTGCAGGTGATGGCAGGTTAGTCTTTCTGACGCTTACACTGTTCCTCGAGTCCTTGCGTCTATGTGCGACGCTTTCATACCTTGATGAAGGTGTTGCTGGAGCTGCAGTGTTAGACTCCAGGAAGTCGAGGCTAGGGTCGTTCCTCATTTGGGCTTGTTCGTCAATGAACTTGCAGAACTGAATGAACGGAGGAAAGGTGACGTCATGTGAACCTTTATACCTGGAGACGCACACTGCCCACTTCTCTTGCAGACTATGTGGCAGCTTTGAGATGATTGGGTTGACCCCATGGGCAGTGTCCAGATAGCACAGTCCAGACAGACGAGGGTCTCTTTTAGCAAGATCCAGCTCCATAAGCAGGTCACTTAAGTCCAGAAGCTTGTGGGCTTCCTTAAGGTTGATCCGAGGAACGTTCTGCAGTTTCTTGAATAGGGACTTTTCTATGGCTTCACTGCTGCCGTAGGTTCTTTCGAGTCTCTGCCAGGCCGCGGAGAGACCTGCTTCAGCTTGCCCCACATAGACAGTCCTAAGACTCTTGATACGGTTTGTGGATTCAGGACCCAACCATTTTACCATGAGGTCGAGCTGCTGCTCCGCAGATAGGTTGAGATCAGCAATGGCGGCCTTGAAGGTTGCTTTCCAGGCTCTGTAGTTCTCTGCACGGCCATTGAATTTTGAGAGGCTAGTGCTGATTAGCTCCCTGCTCACCATGAACCTGGCAAACTCGGACATGTCTGACCCTTCACTCCTTGTTACCGTAGTAGCTTGTGGTGCCCCTCGGGCATATAAGCTGTGTGGCATGGAAGGGTGAATTGTTCCCAGGTAGAATGATGTTGCTGCAGGGTTGAGCTGTGGTTTAACCTTTGGAGATTCCGATGACTGCTGCTTGAACTGTGGAGGCGGGCTGGAGTGTGCCTTGTGGTCGTCTTGCGATGATGACTGCTCCTGAGGGGGTGCATCATGGCGTTGGTCTTGGGTCTCTGTAGGGGCTGCAGGAGATACGGGCACCATAGGTTGGGCTGACTTGGACATTTCCGCAATGTTGGGTTGAACGTCGCTGGGGAAGGTGTGCGCTGCAGGTATCTGTTTCTGCACGTAGTCTCTGGTACGAACAACTGGGTCGTCTTCTTCCTGTGGTGGCAGGCAAATTGAGTTGAGGTTTTGCTTCAATGCTTGCTCGAGTATTTTTACTTCAGCTAGTGCGATTTCTTCCTCCATTTCTGTTTGAAGAATCTTTGCTTGAGCCTCTGCTTCTGTTTGAAGAGTCTTTGCTCAAGCCTCTGCTTCTGTTTGAAGAGTCTTTGCTGGAGCCTCTTCTTCTGTTTGAAGAATCTTTGCTCTAGCCTCTGCTTCTGCTTTCTTTTCTGTGTATGAACATCTTCGCTTGGACCGCTCTGCGTTTAAACGGGCCTCTAGGATTCTGTCGCTGAGGGCTGAAGTTCTTGAGCAGGATGATTTGTATGACCGAGCAGAGTGTTTAGACGAGGCTGACCTGTGCGATCTAGTTTCTTGCAGATGGGTGATACGAAGCTCCGCTTTATCTTTGGCGTCTTGCACGGCGGCGTCCCTTTCTCTGTCTGTGGAATCTGCCTTGCTTAACTCTGATAGGGCTTCGTCGATTTTAGAGTCTTTTAGGAAGGCAACATACTTTGCGGACAGTCTCTTGTATCTGCCGTGGGCCGCGTCTAGCTTTCTTATAGTGCCATTTTCATGGCGTTGGATGCTTGACATAAGGGAGGTTCCCATAGGTCATTAAGGTTGTCATTGAACTCATCCCTTGTGGAATGGTAATTCTCGCGGACCTTTAATGTTGGCTTGATGGAGCGTACTGGTCGTGCATCTGGGTCTGCTGTGGAAATGGGCTCTGCTTCCTGGTCTTCATAATGGACAGTATCGGGTTGTATTTGCTCTGTTTCAGCATTGGGGAACTGCGTAAGGTCCTTTTCGGCCATTTTGATTTAAGGTGCTCTGTCCCTTTAAGAAACTGAACTTTTGAATTGGGGGCTGGAAATCGCTGTGCAGCTTAGTTGCGACCCCCTGATATGATTCCCAAGGTGTTTTTGGAGAATTGTGGGGTTCTGCGGTCCGACAATCTGCAGCGATGTGACATAATACACAGAGAGTCTTTATGCACAATGTGGTCTGAGGTGATACTGTAGGAGATTTCTTAGCAGAGCAGGGCTGTGGTATGTGAGCAGGGAGAGCGTGGACACATGGATAGGGATATAAGGATGATTCTGGCCGGGCTTCAAGGCAGTCTTTCGACTGTTCTGTCCCCACATGAGGCGAATGGAGGTGTAGTTGATTAATAAGCGTTGTGAGAGAGAAACGTACCTTCCGTATTTTCCTCCACGTGAGGCAGACAGGACCAATGCTGCTCAGCGTCCGAAGAGATGATGCACTCCAGGGATTGTGTAATCCAGACTTGTTTATTTTGTAGATCTGGACATACAGCGTATAACTGGTAATACAGAACTTCTCCAGAAATGCAGGGTAGACAGGGTACAGTAAGATGTAGCACCAAGTGTGTCTGCAAGTGTGAGCAGCATGAGAGAGTGGTCGAGAGACTGATGCCTTCCTAAGCTGGTTCAAGTGTCCTCTCACAACAGCATAAAACTGAAACTGAGATGGCTGCCAGAGGAAGAGAAAACTTGACCCCTGAACTGGAAGTAAGACATGCCCACAAGAAATAAATGAAAAACAAGCTGCCATACGGAAAAAGGCCATTGGGTCGCAGCAGAGTAAAATATAACAACATACATGGAAACTGAGGAACATACATGGAACAGCACAAAACGTAACGAGTGCAAAGCATGGATTTCTCCTTAAGCGGTTCAGGTAATTGCTCCGTGCTTACACTTAAAAGAATCTCCCCGACGTGGTGCACCCCGGGAACCTGGTGTAGTCCGGATACGAGATTCATACAGTGAGATATGCATAAAAATATTTTTCATATTATAAGAAAAGGGGAGGTTTCAGCCCCTAAGTGATGTCACCCCTAAGTGATGTCACCGCAAGGGGAGTGCCTGGGTTTTAGGCTAAGAAACAAGTAGTGAAGTGGGCAGTTTTCTAAAGTCTTTGTCTGGGGCTAGCTGAGATACAGATGTGTGGCATGCATCTAGATGTATCCCCTCCTCCACAGCACATGGCCAGTCATAAGATAAGATGACATAATGCTATGTAAGTGGGTTTTTTTTAATTTTAATCCCATTTTATTTGTAATTTGTAATGTACACATGATTTGTTTTCTTTATAATATCTTTTTATACTTTGCAAACACTGCCTACCTTTTTTGGAGTAAAATATAAAATTACTAGCTTGACTCTCCATGCTCTAAACAAACTGTTGCGTCCTCTGAAGTGAATTATGCTACTGATTTGGATTGGCTCCGGACCCTTCAATACTTGGAAAATCGGAGTTGGTGGCAGCATACTTTGTTCTGTGCGTTTGGGAGGCTTTGTAGCGACGGCGGTATTGATAATTATTGTTCCCGCCTGAGTGGAAGTAGTTAAATCGCCCTCGCTGCAGCGTGCCCAATAGCCAGTACATCGCAGGCAGCCCTTCTGGTGACTAATTACCCTAGGTGCTGTACCCTAACTGACCTGAGGGTAAGGGGGGGAGCCAGAGAGCTGCAAGTTCCAAACCAGAACTGAGAAGTTGGATATAGATAAATTCCCTTCAGAAGGAACCAGGGGCAACCAAAAACCCCGGTTCGTGACAAATTGGTGTGAGTGGTGGGGATGATAAAAGTATCTTCCCCGTGAACTGTGACAGGTTGGTTGGATCCCGGTGGGATCTGTGACATATTGGTGGCAGAGCGGTGGGATAATAGAGCATTAGTGATCGGGTTTGAGTAATCATTCCTCTCACTAAAAACTTGCACAGTTCTTGCGAAGACTTGGCGCAAAAAAGTTTTGGAGAACGAGCTCAGTGTTTACTAGTCCATAGATGATACCATGTGTACTTGCGATTATCCCCTCCCTTTCTCTTCGTTTTTCTGCTCTATCTTTCATTTGGTAATGATGGCCACAAAAGTAGAAGGTTGATATAAGCAGCATGATAAGGACACTCTTATTGCCCTTTGCAGGTTGATGCAGATTGACACCACGGGCAAAAACAAAAGCCAGCTGGTCGCGGCTCTGTTACAACAGGAAATCACTCAGAGCCCAGAGGATCAGAAGCCAGCCCAAGCGAAAATGGTGCTGAGGCAGAGGTCCAACCACTCAATGCCAGCCCTACCAGCAACCAGGGCGGATTGGACCCCTGCCTGCAGCTGGCTCTGCAACAATGCTCCGCAGATTATTATTATTATTTATTTATATAGCACCATTGATTCCATGGTGCTGTACATGAGAAGGGGTTACATACAAATTACAGATATCAATTACAGTAAACGAACCAAGACAGACTGATACAGAGGGGCGAGGACCCTGCCCTTGCAGGGCTACATTCTACAGGATGGTGGGGAAGGAGACAGTAGGTTGAGGGTGGCAGCAGCTCCGGTGTTGGTGAAGCGGTAGCTTCGGTAGTGGTGAGGAGGCAGTGGGGTGAGTGCAGGCTGGAGGCTTTCCTGAAGAGGTGGGTTTTCAGGTTCCATCTGAAGGATCTGAATGTGGATGATAGTCAGACATGTTGGGGGCAAAGGAATTCCAGAGGATGGGAGATATTCAGGAGAAGTCTTGGAGGCGGTTGGGTGAGGAGCGAATAAGTGTGGAGGAGAGAAGGAGATCTTGGGAGGACCGGAGATCACGTGAGGGAAGATATCAGGAGATTAGGTCAGAGATATATGGAGGAGACAGGTTGTGGATGGCTTTGTAGGTCAGTATTAGTAATTTGAACTGGATACGCTGAGGGTATGGGAGCCAGTGAAGAGAATTGCAGACGGGGAAGCGAAGGAGTAGCGAGGAGAGAGATGATTTAGTCGGGCAGCAGAGTTAAGGATGGACTGGAGAGGTGCAAGAGTGTTAGCAGGGAGGCCACAGAAAAGGATGTTGCAGTAGTCAAGGCGGGAGATGATGAGGGCATGCACAAGCATTTTAGTAGATCGACAGTTGAGGAAAGGACAGATTCTGGAGATATTTTTGAGCTGGAGGCGACTGGAGGTGGAAAGAGCTTGGATGTGCGGTTTGAAGGACAGGGCAGAGTCAAGGGTTACTCCGAGGCAGCGGACTTCCGGTATGGGGGAAAGCGCGATGTCGTTAATTGCGATAGATAGGTCAGGTATTGAAGATCTATGAGATGGAGGAAGGATGATGAGTTCAGATTTGTCCACATTGAGTTTGAGGAAGCGAGAGGAGAAGGAGGAGGATATGGCTGATAGGCACTCTGGGATTCTGGACAGCAGAGAGATGACGTCTGGGCCAGGAAGGTAGATCTGAGTGTCATCAGCATAAAGGGGGTACTGGAATCCATGGGACTTTAGGAGTTGTCCCAGGCTAAGTGTATAGATTGAGAAGAGTGGGGGTCCTAGAACAGAGCCTTGGGGGACTTCAACAAAGAGAGGGTGGGATAAGGAGGTAGTGTGGGAGTGTCAATGTGCGGTTTGAAAGGTATGAGGAAATCCAGGGTAGGGCGAAGTCTTTGATGCCAAAGGAGGAGAGGATCTGTAGTAGGAGGCAGTGGTCAACTGTGTTGAAAGCAGAGGACAGGTCTAGAAGGAGGAGTATAGAGAATTGTCTGTTAGCTTTGGCTGTAAGTAGGTCATTAGTGATTTTGGTCAGGGCTGTCTCAGTTGAGTGATGGGGTGGAAACCAGATTGTAGATTATCAAAGAGCAAGTTAGATGAGAGGTGGGAGGAAAGTTCAGAGTGGACGTGCTGCTCCAGGAGTTTGGAAGCGAATGGCAGCAGTGATATTGGGCGATAGCTGGACATAGCAGTTGGATCGAGGGTTGGCTTTTAAGGATAAGTGTGATTGTTGCATGTTTGAAAGCAGAAGGAAAGGTGCCAGAAGTTAGTGATAGGTTGAAGAGGTGGGTTAGGGATGGGATAAGAGTGGTGGTGAGGTTGAGCAGGAGGTGGGATGGGGTTGAGCGCACAGGTGGTGAGGTGCAGATGACACAGAGAGATGTCTGCAGCTAATCCTGCAATTTCAAGAGGCCGAGAGAGCTGTGCGGGAGGCCCAAGCTAGGAGGGACCATGAACTGCAGATGGCCCAACTTGGGGCAGTACCATCCACAACGCGGGGCAGTGAGTCCAGCAATGCTCCATCCCCTAAACCCCGGCCAGAGCACTTTACTGTGATGGAAAGCGACGGGGACTTGGACACTTTTCTGCAAGCATTTGAGAAAGCCTGCAGACAGTACCGGCTGCCTGGGAACCAATGGGACTGATACCTGACACCAGGGCTAAAAGGCAAATCTCTTGAGGCGTTTGCTGCTCTCCCTCCAGACCAAGATGAAGATTATGAGGCCATCAAGCAGGCCCTGATAACAAAGTACCAACTGACTCCTGAGGTTTACCATAGAAAGTTCCGAAACCTCCAACATGGCCCACACGACACCTATGGCAATGGGGTGCATGGACTCAGGACCCACTTTAAGCAGTGGATCCAAGGACGGTCAGTGACCACCTTTGAGCAGCTGGGAGACCCGATGATGAAAGACCAATTTTTACATCTGTGCCCAGCTGAGGTGCGACAGTTCGTGATGGACTGTGAGCCCAAAGACGTGACAAAAGCAGCGCAGATTGCCGATGCCTATGAGGCCAACCGTAGATCGGAAGTGCAGAAGCCAGTCACTACCAGCTGGAGAGGGGGTAAGCCTGCAACCATTGTCAGTGCCCCTGCCAGCCAGGCCCTGTCCCTGTTACCAACAGCATCAGACCTACCACCGACCCTCGCCAGTGTTTTTTCTGCAAACGGACTGGTCACATCAGCGCCCAATGTCCAGAGAAGCAGAAGAATCCCCCCAGCCAAGGCCTCAGGGCCTAATGCAGTAGTTCTTTTGGTGGGTGGGGCGGTTGGGAGGGTGTGTGATAACGTGCAGCACGTCACCGTGGGGGGCCATGTTGCTACATGCCTCAAGGACACTGGGTCTGAACGAACCCTCATCTGACCCGCACTGGCAGCCCCTGAAGAGATTATTCCGGGGAAAACCCTGACTGTCACCGGGATTGGGGGCATCAGCTGTCCCTTGCCAATGGCCCGGGTGCATATAGATTGTGGTGCCGGGAGCGGGGTGAGGGAAGTGGGGCTGTCCAGTAACTTGCCCACGGATGTTTTATTGGGGACTAATTTGGGGCGGATGGTTGCATATTATGTCCCTGATTCCCCTCCTCGATCGAATGCTGATGATAGCAATGGGAAATTGCATGTGTTACCTGACAGTGCTTTACTGATTAATGATGTACTTGATAATGATTTTTCTGAAAATGCTGATAATGAAAATGTGCATGTGTTACCTTCTAACCATTTGTGTCCCAAGAATGATGTGCTTACAGGTGCAGGAGTGCTCAGCCACATCACTCCGTGGGGTGGGATGGCTGAGGAACCCCTAACAGGAGCAAGCAATGGTGCTCAGGGAAATGGGGAGATGCATGGGAACCATGAGGATGGTGATGCTGTGCAACTGACCAGTGCCACAGAGAAAGGTAACTGGCCCATAAGTAGTACTGCTCTTGAAATGTTGGGTGTGGATGGGGAGGTAGTACCCATAGCAGCGACAGCTGATGGGTCTGTGGAAATCCCCGGGGAGACAACCTACGTAGCTGCTGTCACCCGCACTCAGAGTGCCCAGAATGCAGATAACGTTGTGCCTTCTGGACCCTCCTTAGTCATCAGAATGACTGAACCAGAGGCGGACCCAGAGCAGGTCACAGAGGGTTCCCGTGGGGAAGAGACCCTGACATCACTTCTGTCTGTCCCTAACCAGGAGTTCCAGGCAGCTCTGCACTCAGATGGGAGAATGGAGAATTTGAGACACCTCACCGAGGCGCCAACCTCCGTGACAGATAAGGAAAGGGTGTTCTGGGAATGAGGGAGGTTGTATTGGGAGACAGTACCTGGAAAATCGCAAAAGGAGTGGTTGAGGGAAAGACAGCTGGTCATTCCGCACCAATTCAGGAGTGAGTTGTTGCGGATTGCCCATGAGATCCCACTTGCTGGACACTTGGGGATCAGCAAAACTAAGGCCCGACTGTCTCAACACTTCTATTGGCTCAAGATGGGGACAGATGTGACAAACTACTGCCGCTCCTGTATCACCTGTCAAAGAGTGGGGAAGGCGGGACCTGCTCTTATGGCCCCCTTAATCCCTTAGCCAGTGATAGAGGAGCCTTACCAGAGGAGCGCGGTGGACATTGTGGGCCCGCTGGCCGTCCCCAGCAGCACTGGAAAGCAATACATTCTTACTGTGGTAGACTACGCTACCCGGTACCCAGAGGCAGAGGCTGTGTCATCAACTAGGGCAGATAAGGTGGCGGATGCCCTGTTGGCTATCTTTTCACGGGTAGGATTTCCCAGGGAAATGCTTACTGATCAAGGGACCCAATTCATGTCTCACCTAATGGAAGCTCTCTGTAAGAAAATGCAGGTGAAGCGTCTGTTAATGAGTGCCTATCACCCACAGATCAATGGCTTGTCTGAGCACTTCAATGGTACCCTCAAACAGATGCTACGCATGCTGGTTGAGACCCAAGGACGCAACTGGGAGCGGTACCTCCCACACCTGCTATTACCGAGAGGTTCCGCAGGCCTTCGACGGGGTTCTCCCCCTTCGAGCTCCTGTACGGCAGGCGAGCCGGGGACCCTTTGGGTTGGTAAGGGAATCCTGTGAAGAGGAGCCGAGCACTTATGAAGTGTCTATAGTTGACTATGTCATGCTCTTTTGTGACAAAATGCAGACCTTACATAGTAACATAGTAACATAGTTAGTAAGGCCGAAAAAAGACATTTGTCCATCCAGTTCAGCCTATATTCCATCATAATAAATCCCCAGATCTACGTCCTTCTACAGAACCTAATAATTGTATGATACAATATTGTTCTGCTCCAGGAAGACATCCAGGTTTCTCTTGAACCCCTCGACTGAGTTCGCCATCACCACCTCCTCAGGCAAGCAATTCCAGATTCTCACTGCCCTAACAGTAAAGAATCCTCTTCTATGTTGGTGGAAAAACCTTCTCTCCTCCAGACGCAAAGAATGCCCCCTTGTGCCCGTCACCTTCCTTGGTATAAACAGATCCTCAGCGAGATATTTGTATTGTCCCCTTATATACTTATACATGGTTATTAGATCGCCCCTCAGTCGTCTTTTTTCTAGACTAAATAATCCTAATTTCGCTAATCTATCTGGGTATTGTAGTTCTCCCATCCCCTTTATTAATTTTGTTGCCCTCCTTTGTACTCTCTCTAGTTCCATTATATCCTTCCTGAGCACCGGTGCCCAAAACTGGACACAGTACTCCATGTGCGGTCTAACTAGGGATTTGTACAGAGGCAGTATAATGCTCTCATCATGTGTATCCAGACCTCTTTTAATGCACCCCATGATCCTGTTTGCCTTGGCAGCTGCTGCCTGGCACTGGCTGCTCCAGGTAAGTTTATCATTAACTAGGATCCCCAAGTCCTTCTCCCTGTCAGATTTACCCAGTGGTTTCCCGTTCAGTGTGTAATGGTGATATTGATTCCTTCTTCCCATGTGTATAACCTTACATTTATCATTGTTAAACCTCATCTGCCACCTTTCAGCCCAAGTTTCCAACTTATCCAGATCCATCTGTAGCAGAATACTATCTTCTCTTGTATTAACTGCTTTACATAGTTTTGTATCATCTGCAAATATCGATATTTTACTGTGTAAACCTTCTACCAGATCATTAATGAATATGTTGTAGAGAACAGGTCCCAATACTGACCCCTGCGGTACCCCACTGGTCACAGCGACCCAGTTAGAGACTATACCATTTATATACCTTGACGCAGTTGGTGCATGACAACATGACGCAGGCTCAGGCTGATCAGAAGCACTGGTACAACCAGAACGTCCGGGAGTGGACCTACCAAGTGGGTTAAACGGTGTGGGTGCTGGTCCCTGTACCAAAGGATAAGCTTCAGGCAGCCTGGGAAGGCCCATACGTCATCCACCAACAGCTCAACCCAGTCACCTACGTGGTCACGCTTGACCATGCTCAGGGTAGGTGAAAGGCCTTTCACGTCAACATGAACACGAACATGAACCTTACGTCCTACCGGTCTGCAGCCTGCCCGAAGACGGGGAGGGAGACCCCCTCCTGGACATCTCCAATAACCGACCTAGTAGTGGATGCACCCGTGGCCTCGTTCATCACTCGTCAGACAATTGCATAATTGTCCTGACAATTGGAGGCAGCGGACTTGCGTTCCCTTGACAAGTGGTATCAGTGGTGCGGCCTGCTTGACCCTCCCTGACTATATATCTTTGAGAATTGGTGGTAGTGTTGGGATATTACAGAGATCTGGTTTGAGAATTAATCCCTGAAAACTTGTGCGGTCCTTAAGAGGATTCTGTGCAGAGTTTTGAGGATCATACACGGTTTTATTTTTTACCTGGGACAATACTGTACGTGTAGCAGTTACATCCCTCTTCCTTCTTCTATTTTTCTGTTGTATCTTTTGTTTGGCAATTACGCCGGCAGTTTGTGAGGCTTGGTGCAAACAGCAGACCAAGTACGATGCCAACTGTACGATGAAACATTGACTCCACGGCAAAAAGAGGCAGCAAATGATTATGGAACTGTTGCAATTTGACACAGAGCAAGTCTGTCACTCAAGCCCTGATACAGGGGAGGTCATCTAAGGCCTGAACGGCACTGCTGTAGGGGTCCCACATATGGATGCAAGCGACTGCAGCAACCAGGGTAGTGTGGACCCCCACCTGCAGATGGCCTCACGGCAACTCAACGCAGATGATCATGAGGGACAACTGACTCTGATTCAGCCAAGAGGCTGCTGAGCGACAGGCCCAAGCTGACCCAGAGGATGCTGAGCATCAGGTTGAGCAAGGAATGGCCCAGAGACCAAGGTATTGGGACCCCTAATGCATATCCCCTTCAACACAGATGGATTAGGTAGCTAATGCTGATGACCACTCCCACTAAGATTGTTACCTTTTTCACCAAAAAATGTTATCAAAAGTATAAAAATTGTGTACTTTAGTAATGCGACTTAACAGGGAGTGCAATTTCAAATTTAGATATAGAATCAATCATTTTTTTCTGACCAGTTACACAATACAGGGGAAAAATAGCAATATTTATCCCTGACATCCTATATTTTAAATGTAGAACCCAGGGATAGTTGGATTAGTTAGGATAGAAGCTAATAAAGCGTAACTATAATCGGGGCGTTTAGTTTAACTCAAGGTGTCCAGCATTTGGCAAATATCCTAATGGAAAACAAGCAGACTCCCATCTATAATATACGCTGGGAGCGTCACTCTGTCCGAAGCCTTTATAGACTGCGCAGGCGCAAGCGCCGGCGCAGTCTGGCCCCCACAGACTGACGCTAACAGGAGATCGCGGTATGCGTAAGCACTGAACCTTTCCCCGTTCCAGCGCTGCGTGTGGCTCCGTCTCCCGGCTCCTCTGCTGTGACAGTTCAGAGGGCGCGATGACGCGCTTAATGCGCGCCGGCGCCGCCCTCTGACTTACCAGTCACAGGCAGAGGAGCCGGAGTGTGTCTTCAAGAAAATGGCGCCGGAAAGCGCGGACTGCGAAGGCGCCGATTCCTGCTGCCGGAATCGGCGCCTGCGCAGTCCGCGCTTTCCGGCGCCATTTTCTTGAAGACACACTCCGGCTCCACTGCAGGTGTGTCTTCAAGAAAATGGCGCCAGAAAGCGCGGACTGCGAAGGCGCCGATTCCTGCTGCCGGAATCGGCGCCTGCGCAGTCCGCGCTTTCCGGCGCCATTTTCTTGAAGACACACCTGCAGTGGAGCCGGACGATAGGTGAGTATGGTATTTTTTTTTTTTTTTATATGGCAGCAGCATACGGGGGCATACACACTGGAGCGTCTTATGGGGGGCATATAATACAATGGTGGCGCAGGATGGGAGCAGCACATGACAGAACGGGGGCAGGATGGCAGCAGCACATGACAGAACGGGTGCAGGATGGCAGCACATGACAGAACGGGCGCAGGATGGCAGCAGCACATGACAGAACGGGCGCAGGATGGCAGCAGCACATGACAGAACGGGCGCAGGATGGGAGCAGCACATGACAGAACGGGCGCAGGATGTCAGCAGCACATGACAAAACGGGCGCAGGATGGGAGCATCACATGACAGAACAGGGGAGCAGGATGGGAGCAGCACATGACAGAACGGGCGCAGGATGGGAGCAGCACATGACAGAACGGGGGCGCAGGATGGGAGCAGCACATGACAGAATGGGGGCGCAGGATGGGAGCAGCACATGACAGAACGGGGGCGCAGGATGGGTGCAGCACATGACAGGATGGGAGCAGCAAATGACAGAATGGAGGCGCAGGATGGGAGCAGCACATGACAGAACGGGCGCAGGATGGCAGCAGCACATGACAGAACGGGCGCAGGATGGCAGCAGCACATGACAAAACGGTTCGCAGGATGGGAGCAGCACATGACAGAACGGATGCAGGATGGCAGCAGCACATGACAGAACGGGCGCAGGATGGGAGCAGCACATGACAGAACAGGGGAGCGGGATGGGAGCAGCACATGACAGAACAGGGGAGCGGGATGGGAGCAGCACTGTTGTGAACAGGTAATTCAGAACCACAATGGACCTTGAAGTTCAGAGCACACAAAGTGACCTGACAATTACCAAAAACATAGGACGAGCTCTGAGACGTGGGAACTCTGCTGACCGCAATCCCTAATCCTATCCAACCACACTAAAGGTAGCCGTGGAGCGCTCCTGACCAGACCTATGCCTTGCCTCAGAGAAATACCCCAAAGGAAAAGGCAGCCCCCCACATATAATGACGGTGAGTAGAGATGAAAATACAAACGCAGAGATGAAATAGATTTAGCAAAGTGAGGCCCAACTTACTGAACAGACCGAAGATAGGAAAGATTACTTTGCGGTCAACACAAAACCCTACAAAAAAACACGCAGAGGGGGCAAAAAGACCCTCCACACCGACTAACGGTACGGAGGTGCTCCCTCTGCGTCCCAGAGCTTCCAGCAAGCAAGAAAAACCAATATAGCAAGCTGGACAGAAAAATAGCAAACAAAAATAACACAAGCAAAACTTAGCTTATGCAGGATAGACAGGCCACAGGAACGATTCAGGAGGAAGCAAGACCAATACTAGAACATTGACTGGAGGCCAGGATCAAAGCACTAGGTGGAGTTAAATAGAGCAGCACCTCACGACTTCACCACATCACCTGAGGAAGGAAACTCAGAAGCCGCAGTACCACTCTCATCCACCAAAGGAAGCTCATAGACAGAACCAGCCGAAGTACCACTCACGACCACAGGAGGGAGCTTGGCCACAGAATTCACAACAGTACCCCCCCTTGAGGAGGGGTCACCGAACCCTCACCAGAGCCCCCAGGCCGACCAGGATGAGCCACATGAAAGGCACGAACCAGATCGGCAGCATGGACATCAGAGGCAAAGACCCAGGAATTATCTTCCTGACCATATCCTTTCCACTTAACCAGATACTGGAGTTTCCGTCTCGAAACACGAGAATCCAAAATCTTCTCCACTATATACTCCAACTCCCCTTCAACCAAAACCGGAGCAGGAGGATCAATAGATGGAACCACAGGTGCCACGTATCTCTGCAACAATGACCTATGGAACACGTTATGGATGGATAAAGAAGCTGGAAGAGTCAAACGAAAAGACACAGGATTAAGAACCTCAGAAATCCTATATGGACCAATGAAACGAGGCTTAAATTTAGGAGAGGAAACCTTCATAGGAATATAACGAGATGACAACCAAACCAAATCCCCAACACGAAGTCGGGGACCCACACAGCGCCTGCGGTTAGCGAAACGTTGAGCCTTCTCCTGGGACAAAGTCAAATTGTCCACTACCTGAGTCCAAATCTGCTGCAACCTATCCACCACAGTATCCACACCAGGACAGTCCGAAGACTCAACCTGCCCTGAAGAGAAACGAGGGTGGAACCCAGAAAAACGGCGAAACCAAAGTAGCCGAGCTAGCCCGATTATTAAGGGCGAACTCAGCCAAAGGCAAAAAGGACACCCAATCATCCTGATCAGCAGAAACAAAACATCTCAGATATGTTTCCAAGGTCTGATTGGTTCGTTCAGTCTGGCCATTTGTCTGAGGATGGAAAGCCGAGGAAAAAGACAAATCAATGCCCATCCTAGCACAAAAGGCTCGCCAAAACCTCGAAACAAACTGGGAACCTCTGTCAGAAACGATGTTCTCTGGAATGCCATGTAAACGAACCACATGCTGGAAAAACAATGGCACCAAATCAGAGGAGGAAGGCAATTTAGACAAGGGCACCAAATGGACCATCTTAGAGAAGCGATCACAAACTACCCAAATGACCGACATTCTTTGAGAGACGGGAAGATCCGAAATAAAATCCATAGAGATATGTGTCCAAGGCCTCTTCGGGACTGGCAAGGGCAAAAGCAACCCACTGGCACGAGAACAGCAGGGCTTAGCCCGAGCACAAATCCCACAGGACTGCACAAAAGAACGCACATCCCGCGACAGAGACGGCCACCAAAAGGATCTAGCCACCAAATCTCTGGTACCAAAGATTCCAGGATGACCAGCCAACACCGAACAATGAACCTCAGAGATAACTTTATTCGTCCACCTATCAGGGACAAACAGTTTCTCCGCTGGGCAACGGTCAGGTCTATTAGCCTGAAATTTTTGCAGCACCCGCCGCAAATCAGGGGAGATGGCAGACAAAACCACCCCCTCTTTGAGAATACCCGCCGGCTCAGGCAAACCCGGAGAATTGGGCACAAAACTCCTAGACAGGGCATCCGCCTTCACATTTTTAGAGCCCGGAAGGTACGAAACCACAAAGTCAAAACGGGAGAAAAACAGCGACCAACGAGCCTGTCTAGGATTCAACCGTTTGGCAGACTCGAGATAAGTCAAGTTCTTGTGATCAGTCAAGACCACCACGCGATGCTTAGCTCTTTCAAGCCAATGACGCCACTCCTCGAATGCCCACTTCATGGCTAGCAACTCTCGATTGCCAACATCATAATTTCGCTCAGCAGGCGAAAACTTCCTTGAAAAGAAGGCGGACGGTTTCATCACCGATCAATCAGAACTTCTCTGCGACAAAACAGCCCCTGTTCCAATTTCAGAAGCATCAACCTCGACCTGGAACGGAAGCGAAACATCTGGTTGGCACAACACAGGGGCAGAAGAAAAACGACGCTTCAACTCTTGAAAAGCTTCCACAGCAGCAGAAGACCAATTGACCACATCAGCACCCTTCTTGGTTAAATCGGTCAATGGTTTATCAATGCTAGAAAAATTAGCAATGAAGCGACGATAAAAATTAGCAAAGCCCAGGAACTTCTGCAGACTCTTCAGAGATGTTGGCTGAGTCCAATCATAAATGGCCTGAACTTTAACAGGGTCCATCTCGATAGTAGAAGGAGAAAAAATGAACCCCAAAAATGAAACCTTCTGAACACCAAAGAGACACTTTGACCCCTTCACAAACAAAGAATTAGCACGCAGGACCTGGAACACCATTCTGACCTGCTTCACATGAGACTCCCAATCATCCGAGAAGACCAAAATATCATCCAAGTATACAATCAGGAATTTATCCAGGTACTCTCGGAAGATGTCATGCATAAAGGACTGAAACACTGATGGAGCATTAGAAAGCCCGAATGGCATAACCAGGTACTCAAAATGGCCCTCGGGCGTATTAAATGCTGTTTTCCATTCATCGCCCCATTTAATACGCACAAGATTATATGCACCACGAAGATCTATCTTGGTGAACCAACTAACCCCCTTAATCCGAGCAAACAAATCAGACAGCAGCGGCAAGGGGTACTGAAATTTGACCGTAATTTTATTTAGAAGGCAGTAATCAATACAAGGTCTCAGCGAACCATCCTTCTTGGCCACAAAAAAGAACCCCGCTCCCAATGGCGACGATGATGGGCGAATATGACCCTTCTCCAAAGACTCCTTCACGTAACTCCGCATAGCGGCGTGCTCAGGTACAGATAAATTAAACAGTCGACCCTTAGGAAACTTACTACCAGGAATCAAATCGATAGCACAATCACAATCCCTATGCGGAGGTAGGGCATTGGACTTGGGCTCATCGAATACATCCCGGTAATCAGACAAGAACTCTGGGACCTCAGAAGGGGTGGATGATGAGATAGACAGAAATGGAACATCACCATGTACCCCCTGACAACCCCAGCTGGACACAGACATTGATTTCCAATCTAATACTGGGTTATGGACTTGTAGCCATGGCAACCCCAACACGACCACATCATGCAGATTATGCAACACCAGAAAGCGAATATCCTCCTGGTGCGCAGGAGCCATGGACATGGTCAGCTGGGTCCAATACTGAGGCATATTCTTGGCCAAAGGCGTAGCATCAATTCCTCTCAATGGAATAGGACACTGCAAGGGCTCCAAGACAAACCCACAGCGCCTAGCAAACTCCAAGTCCATCAAATTCAGGGCAGCGCCTGAATCCACAAATGCCATGACAGAATAGGAAGACAAAGAGCAGATCAAAGTAACGGACAAAAGAAATTTCGACTGTACCGTACCAATGGTGGCAGACCTAGCGAACTGCTTAGTGCGCTTAGGACAATCGGAGATAGCATGAGTGGAGTCACCACAGTAGAAACACAGCCCATTCCGACGTCTGTGTTCTTGCCTTTCAGCTCTGGTCAGAGTCCTATCGCACTGCATAGGCTCAGGTTTATGCTCAGATAATACCGCCAAATGGTGCACATTTTTATGCTCACGCAAGCGTCGACCGATCTGAATGGCCAAAGACATAGACTCATTCAGACCAGCAGGCATAGGAAATCCAACCATGACATCCTTAAGGGCTTCAGAGAGACCCTTTCTGAAAATAGCTGCCAGCGCACATTCATTCCATTGAGTGAGCACGGATCACTTTCTAAACTTCTGACAATAAATCTCTATCTCATCCTGACCCTGACACAGAGCCAGCAAATTTTTCTCTGCCCGATCCACTGAATTAGGTTCATCGTACAGCAATCCGAGCGCCAGAAAAAACGCATCAATATTACATAATGCAGGATCTCCTGGCGCAAGGGAAAATGCCCAGTCTTGAGGGTCGCCACGTAATAAAGAAATAATGATCTTAACTTGTTGAACTGGGTCACCAGAGGAGCGGGGTTTCAAAGCCAGAAATAGTTTACAATTATTTTTAAAATTCAAAAACTTAGCTCTATCTCCAGAAAATAACTCAGGAATAGGAATTTTAGGTTCTAACATAGGATTCTGAACCACTAAATCTTGAATATTCTGTACATTTATAGCGAGATTATCCATCAAAGAGAAGAGACCCTGAATGTCCATGTCCACACCTGTGTTCTGAACCACCCTGATGTAAAGGGGAAAAGAAAGACAGAACACAGTGCAAAGAAAAAAAAATGGTCTCAGAACTTCTCTTTTCCCTCTATTGAGAAGCATTAGTACTTATGGCCTCCAGTACTGTTGTGAACAGGTAATTCAGAACCACAATGGACCTTGAAGTTCAGAGCACACAAAGTGACCTGACAATTACCAAAAACATAGGACGAGCTCTGAGACGTGGGAACTCTGCTGACCGCAATCCCTAATCCTATCCAACCACACTAAAGGTAGCCGTGGAGCGCTCCTGACCAGACCTATGCGCCTCGAGCACAGCCTGAGAAACTAGCCAGCCCTAAGATAGAAAAATAAGCCTACCTTGCCTCAGAGAAATACCCCAAAGGAAAAGGCAGCCCCCCACATATAATGACGGTGAGTAGAGATGAAAATACAAACGCAGAGATGAAATAGATTTAGCAAAGTGAGGCCCAACTTACTGAACAGACCGAAGATAGGAAAGATTACTTTGCGGTCAACACAAAACCCTACAAAAAACCACGCAGAGGGGGCAAAAAGACCCTCCGCACCGACTAACGGTACGGAGGTGCTCCCTCTGTGTCCCAGAGCTTCCAGCAAGCAAGAAAAACCAATATAGCAAGCTGGACAGAAAAAATAGCAAACAAAAATAACACAAGCAAAACTTAGCTTATGCAGGATAGACAGGCCACAGGAACGATCCAGGAGAAAGCAAGACCAATACTAGAACATTGACTGGAGGCCAGGAGCAAAGCACTAGGTGGAGTTAAATAGAGCAGCACCTAACGACTTCACCACATCACCTGAGGAAGGAAACTCAGAAGCCGCAGTACCACTCTCATCCACCAAAGGAAGCTCATAGACAGAACCAGCCGAAGTACCACTCACGACCACAGGAGGGAGCTTGGCCACAGAATTCACAACACAGCACATGACAGAACGGGGGAGCAGGATGGGAGCAGCACAAGACAGAACGGGGGCGCAGGATGGGAGCAGCACATGACAGGATGGGAGCAGCAAATGACAGAATGGAGGCGCAGGATAGGAGCAGCACATGACAGAACGGGGGTGCAGGATGGGAGCAGCACATGACAGAACGGGGGCGCAGGATGGGAGCAGCACATGACAGGATGGGGGCGCAGGATGGGTGCAGCACATGACAGGATGGGGATGCAGGATGGAGCAGCACATGACAGAATAGGGGCGCAGGATGGAGCAGCCAATGTACTGGCTGGAGAGGAGTATGAGGAAGGCTCCACTGAAGCCAATATCCCTGACCTGGAGGAGTCTCAGGAGAAGTATTGGGCTGCCCAGAGCCGGGACGTAGCGGTAGAATACTCTGGAAAATATAACTGTGTTAAATGATGTTCCCCATCAGCGGATAATTGTTTCCGGAACTGATCAGGCATAATGATCTGTTGTGGTGAGGGACCAAAGTGAAAGGCAAGGTGAAAGAGCGCCTCTTCAAGGCTCAAGAGGCACAAAGCAGGAGATATAGGAAGCCCTTCCCGATGTATCATGGTCACCTACTTAAATCCTGGATGGATAGGTATCGCTCAAAACCCCTTGCTTTTTGGCCCAGTCAGAAACCAACCTTGCAGGTTTTAAAGTGGCAGAAAATGTGCAGCCTTCCCATAAACAGAAACTGGTACACCAGACTGGCCTGCAGTTTTTTAGTATTGCTTCCTACTTGCTTGTGGTTTCCAGCATTGCTACCTACTTTCCTACGGCTTCTAGAATTGCTATCTACCTGCCTACAGTTTGCAAGACGTTTTCCTGGCTATCTAAGGCTTCCAGTTCCAGTTACCCACCTGGTGCTCAGTAACTCTGTTATCTGTCAGTGGTTCCAGGACTTCATTAAATCTTTAGTTTGAATTCTACACGTCTGTTTCGCGTGCTTCATCTGGCTGCTGCACAGACGCCCGTGGTCCGTGTGCCCATCCGGTCCTTGGGCCTAGGGGATCCACTCACCAAATGAGCCCGCTATTTGTAACGAGGAGGTAGTAACAAAGGAGGCGATACAGAACAGGCAACGTCCCCTTAAAAAAAAAAACAACACAAGTCACAGCATTCCTGGGACTGGTAGGCTATTGCAGGAGGTTTGTCCCTAAGTTTGTTATAATAGCAGTGACTAACCGATCTCCAAAACGGTGCAAAACCAGCGATGGTTAAGTGGCATGAGGCGACTGAGAACTCATTGCAAAAGTTTAAACTGGCCCTCTGCAACCAGTGTTGGTAGTGCACCGAATTTCTCCAAAGCGATCAAGTGTGTGCTGTTTATGGATAGATGATTCCCATCACCCAGCTTTGGGCAGAGGGGGAGGGAATGTAAGAAAGCAGAAAAGCAGGAGCTAAGGTGCTGGATGGTCGGTATGTGTCGGTAATATAAGCTGTGCCAGTAACACTAGGTTACTGAGTGGGTTTAATGTTACTGGATTTTGGATCCGGGATTTTTGATTAACCAAAATAAAATGGTTGGGAAAAGTCGATTATACGATCCAGTATGGAGTTTACAGGCCTATTAACAGCAGCAGAGTTTGCTCAGCACTGTGGATTGGGCTGAGACTGGAGAAAGACAGAGCCGCTGGTTAAGCTGCTCTGTAGATTGAGGTGCGCTGGAGCCAAACAAAGAGGTGTTTGTTTGGTGAACATGTTGAATACAAGTGTGAGCTGCTGCTGGGAATATGAGGTTGGGGAGATTGCCTGGAGCCAAACAAAGAGGTGTTTGATTGGTGAACAAGTTGAATAAAAAAAAAAGGGAAGAAGCCAGCACTGCTTATGGTCAGAACGCAATAACTGAAGTGCAATTGCACATAAATTCTAACTGTATTTCAAATATGAGACATTTAGCAAACAATTGATCAATTCTTTGAGCTACCCCGCCACTTCACGGCAATCTCATAATGGGGCAGTCCTAATCTTCGTATTTTATTTACGTTGTGCCATTATGGCTTCCTGAATGTATAAAAAAAAAAAAAAAAGGACCACATTAAATGCGAACTGTACCTGGAGCATTTTCAGAATCACTCCCTTGGTGCCAGGAAAGGCAAGTGCAGGTAAAGGCCGATCAGGTCCAGTGCGGACATTTCAGATCTGGCTTCCACACTGCCAAACCCGCACCAAAGATGAAGGGTGAGACAGGCTGAGACACAGGTGCACAATTAACTGGAGCCTGAGGCAGGGCAGGGCTGCTGTGTGTGTGCACAGCAGCCTATCAATCACAGTGAACACAGAAAGAATGGCGCACATAACCCAGCGTGCGCGGCAACAGTGGTGGTCAGCCACATACCAATGCAAAGCAAAAAAAAAAAAAAAGGGAAGAAGCCAGCACTGCTTATGGTCAGAACGCAATAACTGAAGTGCAATTGCACATAAATTCTAACTGTATTTCAAATATGAGACATTTAGCATCCCTTTTTTTTAACAAGTTGAATACAAGTGTGAGCTGCTGCTGGGAATAAGAGGTTGGTGAGGTTGCCTGGAGCCAAACAAAGAGGTGCTTGTTTGGTGAACATGTTGAATATAAGTGTGAGCTGCTGCTGGGAATACGAGGTTTGTTTGGTGAACACGTTGAATATAAGTGTGAGCTGCTGCTGGGAATACGAGGTTGGTGAGGTTGCTGTTTAATTCTGCCTGAAGGAAATGACTGTTTATGTTATCCAGTGATGCTGATTGAAGGCTTTTTTTTCATTTTGGAGCTGTAAAATTTATGATGGACAATAAACTGCGTGCTGTTTTAATATAAAACCCTGTTCCACGTGTATGTAAGCAGCTATCCGAGAGTGTGAACCCCTACAAGGGGCACTGTGTATGTCACTGTTATTATTGGGGCACGTTGTGATATGATTGATTTTAGAATTTGTTCTAACTGCAGTCTGATTTTGTGTTTTGATGACTGTATGTTTCCCAGTAAGTCAGAGGAAATGCATTGGAAATTGTGGTGTTTTTAGTGAAAAATCATCAGGTTCGATGTAATTTCTTTTCAGATCAGGGGCAGCTCCCGGCAGACACTGAACAAGCAGGAGATACTGAATACATTTTTAGTTTTGTATATTGAGTCCTTTTCCTTTAACAGTGCTGGCTAATACTTTTAGCTATTAGAATATGCCAACTTTACAACTTTAACAAAAAAGAAACTGGGACCAATTTTTAAGGAAATTCCCTTAAATTTGTCTGTATTGATATACAAAGTATCACTGTGAGCCAGACAGAAGGTACCGGAGTTATTATTTTAGGTTTTTCCCTGTTATTTCGCCCTCTCCTCTGTGGATCCACAGTGTATGCACAGTCTGCTATGATTCGGGGTTTCCGTCTGCTGCACGATAATATTCTTCTGGCTTTATGTGCAGCTCATTGACATTGAGAACTTTCGCAGAACAGGTTTATGTAATGAAAGGAGAAGTCGCATTGAGTCTGTATAGGTTTATTTACAGCAAAGAGGTCACAACCTGGAAATACAAGACAAGGAGAGAGGTGTCTTGCCCACTGAGCTTACAATCTACACTACAACATATAGTCAGAGATAAAAAATAAGGTGTGAAATGACCAAGGTTACAACGTGGAGCTTCCTACATTGTCAGAAAGGGTATGACAGTGCCCACTGAGTGTGGGAGGCACTGTAATGGCTGCTGTAGGTAAACTGTTCCTCCCATGGTCCCCATCCCCTTATTGTGCTGTCCTGACCTTCTATGGGTAGGACACCAAAAGTAAGAGAAGGAACAAATCTGGAGTCACCCTAGTGCCCTTTAATCAGCCGGACAGGTGAATTTGTTGGGCTGCCCCTTTGCAGTATAGGTAAGTAGCAGAGAGTGACCCTTGGACAAAATCGAGGTGTAATCTATGAGAAGCATCTGGGTGGCAGCATGTAATCCTGAGGAATAGAGGTTGAGTCTGTGTTCTTGTAATGAGCTGTGGTCTGTGCACTCTGCAGAACCTGTGTTGGGGAAGAGAAAAAAACAGTAAGACGGATCATAATGTAAAACTGTCCAGTCAAGTCTAATCTAATCTGGTGTAAAAGGTAACTTTTCAGAATAAGTGGCCCTGTGTATATGAGAGAGCAGCAGCAGGAGTATGGAGGAAATTACATAGCAGTACTGAGCAGTGTAGATGTGAATCCGTTAGGTAAAAGACTTGTTAGAAAACTCAGCATTATCTTTCTATGTCTCCCTCTGCTTGTTTTCTCACTCTGCTCTCCTCCTTGTAGAAAGGCTATGTAATCTGCCACCTCAAGTTCAGGAGTCAAGTGGGGGAAGAAGTGTCTCACAGAAAGAAGCAGATTTAACTGATTAGATTAATTACAAAGTTTCTTACATTCACCATTCCAACTGATTTATACAAAGTTTGTTTAATGTCCAGCTCCCTTTCAATCAATCGGTCTTGCCTAATCTAGTGTAGTTCATTGTATTCAGCCCAGCCTGATTTAGTTTAAGTTTAATTATTCAGTCTAATCTAATTCAGAGAAGTTTAGTGAAGTCTTCTCCAGTCATCCAATCTTCTTACCTATAGTGGTCTAGTCTAAACTGTTTTATCCTACTCTAGTCTAAAATAATTTAATCCTCTCTTGCTGAGTGTAATCTATTCTAATTTTTGCTAGTCTAGACTAATCTATTCTAACCTATGTAGCCTAATCTACTCTATTCTATTAGAACCTATTCTGACCTTCTCTAGTCTAGACTAATCTAGTCTTTTCTACAGTAGCCTTATCTACTCTAGTCTAATCTATTCTAACCTACTGTAGTCTAATCTATTCTAATCTATAGTAGTCTATCTTACTGTAGACTAATCTATTCTAATCTATAGTAGTCTATCTTACTGTAGACTAATCTATTCTAATCTATAGTAGTTTATCTTACTGTAGACTAATCTATTCTAATCTATAGTAGTCTATCTTACTGTAGACTAATCTATTCTAATCTATAGTAGTTTATCTTACTGTAGACTAATCTATTCTAATCTATAGTAGTTTATCTTACTGTAGACTAATCTATTCTAATCTATAGTAGTCTATCTTACTGTAGACTAATCTATTCTAATCTATAGTAGTCTATCTTACTGTAGACTAATCTATTCTAATCTATAGTAGTTTATCTTACTGTAGACTAATCTATTCTAATCTATAGTAGTCTATCTTAATGTAGACTAATCTATTCTAATTTACTCTAGTCTAGACTAATCTATTCTAATCTATAGTAGTTTATCTTACTGTAGACTAATCTATTCTAATCTATAGTAGTTTATCTTACTGTAGACTAATCTATTCTAATTTACTCTAGTCTAGACTAATCTATTCTAATCTATAGTAGTTTATCTTACTGTAGACTAATCTATTCTAATCTATAGTAGTTTATCTTACTGTAGACTAATCTATTCTAATCTATAGTAGTTTATCTTACTGTAGACTAATCTATTCTAATCTATAGTAGTCTATCTTACTGTAGACTAATCTATTCTAATCTATAGTAGTCTATCTTACTGTAGACTAATCTATTCTAATCTATAATAGTTTATCTTACTGTAGACTAATCTATTCTAATCTATAGTAGTCTATCTTACTGTAGACTAATCTATTCTAATCTATAGTAGTTTATCTTACTGTAGACTAATCTATTCTAATCTATAGTAGTCTATCTTACTGTAGACTAATCTATTCTAATCTATAGTAGTTTATCTTACTGTAGACTAATCTATTCTAATCTATAGTAGTTTATCTTACTGTAGACTAATCTATTCTAATCTATAGTAGTCTATCTTACTGTAGACTAATCTATTCTAATCTATAGTAGTTTATCTTACTGTAGACTAATCTATTCTAATCTATAGTAGTCTATCTTACTGTAGACTAATCTATTCTAATTGAATCTAGTCTAAACTAATCTATTCTAATCTATAGTAGTCTATCTTACTGTAGACTAATCTATTCCAATCTATAGTAGTTTATCTTACTGTAGACTAATCTATTCTAATCTATAGTAGTTTATCTTACTGTAGACTAATCTATTCTAATTTACTCTAGTCTAGACTAATCTATTCTAATCTATAGTAGTCTATCTTACTGTAGACTAATCTATTCTAATCTATAGTAGTTTATCTTACTGTAGACTAATCTATTCTAATCTATAGTAGTTTATCTTACTGTAGACTAATCTATTCTAATCTATAGTAGTCTATCTTACTGTAGACTAATCTATTCTAATCTATAGTAGTCTATCTTACTGTAGACTAATCTATTCTAATCTATAGTAGTTTATCTTACTGTAGACTAATCTATTCTAATCTATAGTAGTCTATCTTACTGTAGACTAATCTATTCTAATCTATAGTAGTTTATCTTACTGTAGACTAATCTATTCTAATTTACTCTAGTCTAGACTAATCTATTCTAATCTATAGTAGTTTATCTTACTGTAGACTAATCTATTCTAATCTATAGTAGTTTATCTTACTGTAGACTAATCTATTCTAATTTACTCTAGTCTAGACTAATCTATTCTAATCTATAGTAGTTTATCTTACTGTAGACTAATCTATTCTAATCTATAGTAGTTTATCTTACTGTAGACTAATCTATTCTAATCTATAGTAGTTTATCTTACTGTAGACTAATCTATTCTAATCTATAGTAGTCTATCTTACTGTAGACTAATCTATTCTAATCTATAGTAGTCTATCTTACTGTAGACTAATCTATTCTAATCTATAATAGTTTATCTTACTGTAGACTAATCTATTCTAATCTATAGTAGTCTATCTTACTGTAGACTAATCTATTCTAATCTATAGTAGTTTATCTTACTGTAGACTAATCTATTCTAATCTATAGTAGTCTATCTTACTGTAGACTAATCTATTCTAATCTATAGTAGTTTATCTTACTGTAGACTAATCTATTCTAATCTATAGTAGTTTATCTTACTGTAGACTAATCTATTCTAATCTATAGTAGTCTATCTTACTGTAGACTAATCTATTCTAATCTATAGTAGTTTATCTTACTGTAGACTAATCTATTCTAATCTATAGTAGTCTATCTTACTGTAGACTAATCTATTCTAATTTACTCTAGTCTAGACTAATCTATTCTAATCTATAGTAGTTTATCTTACTGTAGACTAATCTATTCTAATCTATAGTAGTCTATCTTACTGTAGACTAATCAATTCTAATCTATAGTAGTCTATCTTACTGTAGACTAATCTATTCTAATTGAATCTAGTCTAAACTAATCTATTCTAATCTATAGTAGTCTATCTTACTGTAGACTAATCTATTCCAATCTATAGTAGTTTATCTTACTGTAGACTAATCTATTCTAATCTATAGTAGTTTATCTTACTGTAGACTAATCTATTCTAATTTACTCTAGTCTAGACTAATCTATTCTAATCTATAGTAGTCTATCTTACTGTAGACTAATCTATTCTAATCTATAGTAGTTTATCTTACTGTAGACTAATCTATTCTAATCTATAGTAGTTTATCTTACTGTAGACTAATCTATTCTAATCTATAGTAGTCTATCTTACTGTAGACTAATCTATTCTAATCTATAGTAGTCTATCTTACTGTAGACTAATCTATTCTAATCTATAGTAGTTTATCTTACTGTAGACTAATCTATTCTAATCTATAGTAGTCTATCTTACTGTAGACTAATCTATTCTAATCTATAGTAGTTTATCTTACTGTAGACTAATCTATTCTAATCTATAGTAGTCTATCTTACTGTAGACTAATCTATTCTAATCTATAGTAGTTTATCTTACTGTAGACTAATCTATTCTAATCTATAGTAGTCTATCTTACTGTAGACTAATCTATTCTAATCTATAGTAGTTTATCTTACTGTAGACTAATCTATTCTAATCTATAGTAGTTTATCTTACTGTAGACTAATCTATTCTAATCTATAGTAGTCTATCTTACTGTAGACTAATCTATTCTAATCTATAGTAGTCTATCTTACTGTAGACTAATCTATTCTAATCTATAGTAGTTTATCTTACTGTAGACTAATCTATTCTAATCTATAGTAGTCTATTTTACTGTAGACTAATCTATTCTAATCTATAGTAGTTTATCTTACTGTAGACTAATCTATTCTAATCTATAGTAGTTTATCTTACTGTAGACTAATCTATTCTAATCTATAGTAGTCTATCTTACTGTAGACTAATCTATTCTAATCTATAGTAGTTTATCTTACTGTAGACTAATCTATTCTAATCTATAGTAGTCTATCTTACTGTAGACTAATCTATTCTAATTTACTCTAGTCTAGACTAATCTATTCTAATCTATAGTAGTTTATCTTACTGTAGACTAATCTATTCTAATCTATAGTAGTCTATCTTACTGTAGACTAATCTATTCTAATCTATAGTAGTCTATCTTACTGTAGACTAATCTATTCTAATTGAATCTAGTCTAAACTAATCTATTCTAATCTATAGTAGTCTATCTTACTGTAGACTAATCTATTCCAATCTATAGTAGTTTATCTTACTGTAGACTAATTTATTCTAATTTACTCTAGTCTAGTATAAACTTGCCTTGACTACTCGAGTCTAGAGTAATTTAACCTTCTCTAGTTTAGTGTAATATATTCTAATCTACCCAAGTCCATACTAATCTATTTAATTTACCCTAGTATAATGTATTCTAATTTACTCTAGTCTACTCTAATCTAACCTACTCTAGTCTAGCCTAAGCTATTATATCATAATGTATCTTAATATATTCTACTCTAATCTATTTTAATGTACTTTAGTAAAGTCTAATCTACTCTAACCTACTCTAGTCTAGACTAATCTATTCTTTTTTACAGTAGCCTTATCTACTCTAGTCTAAACTATTCTAATTTACTTTAGTCAAGTCTAATCTAATCTAGCCTATTTTAGTCTCAACTAATCTATTCTAACCTATTGTAGTCTATCCTACTCTAGTTTAATCTATTCCAACTGACTCTAGTCGAGTATAAGCTTGTGTAATCTAGTGTAGTTTAGACTAATCTATTCTAACCTACATTAGTCTAATCTAATTTCAGTTTAGTCTGTCGCCACTAAGCCTGACACCCCAATGTTTGCTCATTATGTCCTATGTCAGTGATGGGGAAAGGAGCATGACTCTCTTGATCTTTCTGGACGTCCACCTCTGCATTATTTTAGGGGGGTGGTATACTGAGGTTCTCTTACCATCTCCTGGATCCTTAATAGGAGCTGACGGTTGTAGCCTGCGAGGAAAGTGTCACAAAAATATCAGTATGAGATACAATATCAATACAAGCACTTGGAGGGAGGTGGGTGCACATCTATAATATTCACTCATTGCTATTTCTTTCGGAAGCCCCCCGGGTCTGACATTGTATCAGTATCTTGCTTACCGTGCTGCTGAATATGGGGGTCTTTGACATCCTCTTCTTTATCATATCCATCACCTGGAACATAAAATGCACATTACACTAAATATTTTTAATTCTAGTCTAGACTTAATCTACTCAGGATCATGGGGTGCATTTAAGAGAGGTCTGGATACACATGATGAGAGCATTATACTGCCTCTGTACAAATCCCTAGTTAGACCGCACATGGAGTACTGTGTCCAGTTTTGGGCACCGGTGCTCAGGAAGGATATAATGGAACTAGAGAGAGTACAAAGGAGGGCAACAAAATTAATAAAGGGGATGGGAGAACTACAATACCCAGATAGATTAGCGAAATTAGGATTATTTAGTCTAGAAAAAAGACGACTGAGGGGCGATCTAATAACCATGTATAAGTATATAAGGGGACAATACAAATATCTCGCTGAGGATCTGTTTATACCAAGGAAGGTGACGGGCACAAGGGGGCATTCTTTGCGTCTGGAGGAGAGAAGGTTTTTCCACCAACATAGAAGAGGATTCTTTACTGTTAGGGCAGTGAGAATCTGGAATTGCTTGCCTGAGGAGGTGGTGATGGCGAACTCAGTCGAGGGGTTCAAGAGAGGCCTGGATGTCTTCCTGGAGCAGAACAATATTGTATCATACAATTATTAGGTTCTGTGGAAGGACGTAGATCTGGGGATTTATTATGATGGAATATAGGCTGAACTGTATGGACAAATGTCTTTTTTCGGCCTTACTAACTATGTTACTATGTTACTATGTTACTCCAACATGAGCAACTCTAAGCTAAACCAATTAAATGAAGTCTAATTACATCTAGTGTAGTCTGGTTTAATGGTCTAGCCTAATCTAGTGTAAATGGGGATGTGGAAACCCCAAATACGACCAGAGATCCAAAGTCATATATATATACCAAAAAATATATTTATGACCTACAATTATTAGTTAGTAAATATATATGGGCATATAAGAAACCACGCGTAGCAAAGGCGTTACTATATCTACCTATGGAAGAAGGGGGGATGGGAGTTCCGGATCTAATGGCATATCATAGAGCCTCAATATTAGTGGGTTTAAAAGAATGGTGGCAGATGACTGGAAACCACAGATGGATGCAGATAGAAAAATTTTATTCTAGACGGGGTTCCACGCATCTGGCGTTAGAGACAGAGTTAATTCAATCCGGACCCTCCTCCCCCTTATTGCCAACAATGCAGGCGGCAATCCGGTTATGGAGACTGTTATTGCCCTCGCTGCTAGGGATTCCATGTGAAACATTATCAATATATGCCATTGAGCCCCATATTCCTTATTTAAACCTCCAACAATGGCAAGGGGCAGGTATACAAACTTTAGCAGATATAATGGAAAGCACTGGAGTTATCCCTTTTGATCAATTGGCTAATAAATATATTGGAATACGAAAATATTTTTAATCAGTATTTACAAATTAGGAATTTTCTAAATAAAATTGTAATAGCGAGACACTCCGGTACTACGGGAGAGGGAAAGATGGGAAAACTTATAGTAACAGTAGGTCCAACTATAAAAGGAATGTCGGTGTTTTATAGAGCTTTAATTAATCCAGTGGAAGAGATTAAACTGCCCTATATGAAAAAATGAGAATTAGAATTAGGGGAGGTATTGGAATTAAAACTATGGGGAAATAGCATAAAGGAGGTTAAGAGAGTGTCAGCCTGTATAAATCACGTGGAACAATTAAAGAAAACTCAAATGAGATGGCATCTATGCCCAGAGAGAATTGCAAAATTTAATCCGCAATCCTCCCATTTATGCTGGCGAGGATGTGGACTAGTAGGCAACCAGAGACATATCTGGTACTTGTGCCCGAAGCTTTTATCCTTCTGGGGTGATGTGTTGAAACTGATTATGGAGATTACGGGGGTAGTGGTACAAATTACTCCCTCAATGGCGATTTTACACATCGGTTTGGAAATATTTCCTAAACAAATTAGAGGGTTGATATCACATATATTGATAACGGCTCGGATACTGTTGGCTAGAAAATGGAAGGAGACCTCTCCTCCAACCCTAAAAGAGCTGACCGAAAAGCTGAATGTGAACTGTAAATATGAATTAATGTTGTCTCAGTCTCGTACTAGGAGAAAAAAGGTAGCAAAGATTTGGCAAACCTGGACTGTGAGTAAATATTATTTGTCTTAACATAGCTGTTAAAAAAAAAAAAAAAAATTTCTCTCTTCTTTTGTGATGTAATAATAATTTCTAATGGAAATAATCTGTGTTTTTGTTGTTAGGTGTTACTTTGTGAAAATAAAATAAATATCAAAGTCATGATTTGGATTAATAGTATTATTGAACACTGATTGATATGATGCTGCTATATACCATTCTTTTTGCTCTATATCCTAATCTAGTGTAGTCTGATCTAGTGCAGTCTGGTCTAATAGTCTAGTCTAATATAGTGTAGTCTAATCAAATAGTCTAGTCTAGTGTAGTCTAATCTATTAGTCTAGTCTAATCTAGTGCAGTCTAGTCTAATAGTCTATTCTAATATAGTGTAGTCTAATCAAATAGTCTAGTCTAGTTTAATCTAATAGTCTAGTCTAATCTAGTGTAGTCTGGTCTAATAGTCTAGGTTAATCTAGTATAATCTGGTCTAATAGTCTAGTCTAATCTAGTGTAGTCTGATCCCCATAGAATGTAAATCCGCAAGGACAGGGTCCTCTCCCCTCTGTACCAGTCTGTCATTGTACATTTGTGTACTGTAAATGTTCTCTATAACTCTGTGCGTAACCCCTTTCTCATGTACAGCACCATGGAATTAATGGCTCTATACAAATAAATAATAATAGTCTAGTCTAATCTAGTATAGTCTGGTCTAATAGCCTAGCCTAATCTAGTGTAGTCTGGTAAAATAGTCTAGTCTAATCTAGGATAATCTGATCTAATAGTCTAGTCTAATCTAGTGTAGTCTGATCTAATAGTCTAATCTAGTGCAGTCTGGTCTAATAGTCTAATAGTCTAGACTAATCACTACACTAATCTAGTGTAGTCTTATCTAATATTCTAGTCTAATCTAATGTAGTCTGATCTAATAGTCTAATTTAGTGTAGTCTCATCTAATAGTCTAGTCTAATCTAGTGCAGTCTGGTCTAATAGTCTAGTCTAATCTAGTGTGGTCTGATCTAATAGTCTACTCTAATCTAGTGTAGTCTTATCTAATATTCTAGTCTAATCTAGTGTAGTCTGATCTAATAGTCTAATCTAGTGCAGTCTGGTCTAATAGTCGAATAGTCTAGACTAATCAAGTGTAGTCTTATCTAATATTCTAGTCTAATCTAATGTAGTCTGATCTAATAGTCTAATCTACTAATCTAGTGTAGTCTCATCTAACAGTCTAGTCTAATCTAGTGCAGTCTGGTCTAATAGTCTAGTCTAATCTAGTGTGGTCTGATCTAATAGTCTACTCTAATCTAGTGTAGTCTTATCTAATATTCTAGTCTAATCTAATGTAGCCTGATCTAATAGTCTAATCTGGTGTAGTCTGATCTAATAGTTTAGTCTAATCTAGTGTAGACTTATCTAATAGTCTAGTCTAATCTAGTGTAGTCTGATCTAATAGTCTAGACTAATCTAGTTTAGTCTGATCTAATAGTCTAGTGTAATCTAGTGTAGTCTGGTCTAATAGTCTAGTGTAATCTAGTGTAGTCTGATATAATAATCTAGTCTAATCTAGTATAGTCTGGTCTAATAGTCTAGTCTAATCTGGTTTAGTCTGATCTAATAGTCTAGTCTAATCTAGTGTAGTCTGGTGTAATAGTCTAGTGTAATCTAGTGTAGTCTGATATAATAGTCTAGTCTAATCTAGTATAGTGTGGTCTAATAGTCTAGTCTAATCTGGTTTAGTCTGATCTAATAGTCTAGTCTAATCTAGTGTAGTCTGATCTAATAGTCTAGTCTAATGTAGTGTAGTCTGATATAATAGTCTAGTCTAATCTAGAGTAGTCTGATCCAATAGGCTAGTCTAATCTAGATTAGTCTGATCTAATAGTCTAGTCTAATCTAGTGCAGTCTGGTCTAATAGTCTAGTCTAATCTGGTTTAGTCTGATCTAATAGTCTAGTCTAATCTACTGTGGTTTGATTTTATAGTCTAGTCTAATCTAGTGTGGTCTGATCCCCTATAGACTAGTCCAATCTAGTGCAGTCTAATCTAATATAATCTAGTCTCATCTAGTGCAGTTAAACAATCAGGCCTTGTATAATATGATCTAATATAGTCTAGTTTAATCTAATATAGCCTAATCTAGTGTAATCTAATATAGCTCAGTTAAAACAATCAGGTCAAGTATAGCATGATCTAGTGTATTCTAATCTAATATGGTCTCATCTAATTTAGTCTAATAAATATAGTTTAGTCTAACTACTGTTGTCTAGTTTATTCTAATTTAAACTTTTACAAGCCAGTGTAATCTAGACCTGATTATTAAACTGAACTAAATTAGACTAGATTATATATGACTAGAGTATATTGGATTAGATAAGAAAAAATTATATACATACATACATACTGTAATCTAATGTATTCTTATCTAATCCAATATACTCTAGTCTAACATAATCTAGTCTAATTTAGTTAAATTAAAATAATTAGATCTAGAGTACACTGGCATGTAAGTGCACCCCTGGTCAAAATTACTGTTAATGTGAACAGTTAAGCAAGTTGAAGATGAAATCATCTCTAAAAAGCCTAAAGTTAAAGATGACACATTTCTTTTGTATTTAAGTAAAGGAAAATAAATATATTTTCATCTTTTACATTTTAAAAATTACAAAATAAGAAAATTACATAAGGAAAAAAGGAAAAATATATTGCCTCCCCTCCTCTCGAGGGAGCCAATGCAAAACGCGCGTCGGGGCTTTTGTTGATTCGCACAGGCACATCAACATACGATGTCATCATAATACATTTTTTGAACTGCCCTCATACTAACATCTCTCCATGGCCTGTGTCGCTGACTATTTTTCATTGTTATAATTGTACTGGGAGTTCCCCACATCAAAAGACCATGGTCCTCCTTTCTGTCCTAAATTATAACTATTTCTGCATAATTTAATAAAAGGTAGTCTAATCTAGTGTTCTATAATCTAATCTAATCTAGTTTAATCTAAAATAGTCTAGTTTAATCTACTATATTCTAGTCTAAATAAGTATACTTTAGTTTAATGTGATATAGCCTAGTTAAATCTAGCTTAGTCTAGAGATCAATTGATTGTAGTCTTGGCTTGTTTAAAATAGTATAAATAAAAAAACCTATATATATATTATGATCTAATCTAGCATAATCTAGTCTAAACTAATGTTGGCTACTATAATACAGGGTATTTAAAATAATCTGACCTAATGTAGTCTAGTTTTATTAAATATAGTGTAATCTACTTTAGTGAAATCTATTATTTTCTAATATAGTCTAGTCTGGTCTATTGTAGTCTAGTCTATTTTACATAATCTGGTCTATTTTAGTGTAGACTAGGCTTATTTTATCAAGTGCAGTCAAGATAATCAGATCTAGTCCAATATAATCTGATCTAGTACAGTCCAATCTAAAGTCATATAGTTGAGTCTAATGTCGTGTAGTATAACCTTCTTTTATCAAGTGTACACAAGATAATCAGAGCTAGTCTAGTGTAATCTTGCCTAATATAGTCGAATGTAATATAATGTCGTCCGATCTAATGTAGTCAAGATAACCGGATTTAGTGCATTTTAATATAGTCAAATCTAGTGTAGTCTAATATAATGTTAGACCAGACCAGTCTAGTCTAGTCTGGTCTACTCTAGTAAAGTCTAGTATAATCTAGTGTAGTAAAAATAGCCAGATTTAGTCAGTTTTAATCTAGTCTAGTATAATATGGTCCAGTCTCATCTAAACTAATATAGTCTAATGTAAACTAGTGTAATTTATCTTAATCTAGAGTAATTTAGTGTAGACTAGGTAGTCCTGGTAGACATATATAAACTAATGTCACATATTTGCAAAGGTATTCACCCCACCTTACCGTTTTATCTATTTTGTTAAATTACAACCTGTGTGTAAATAAGTGAGAAAATATAGGCAAAAATTAAATGTATGGGATCAAATAGCTAAAAATTTGCATTTGCATATGTATTCACCCCTTTTGCAATGAAGTCTCTAAAAATTTCTGGTTCAAGCAATTCCTTTCCTAAGTCCCATGCTTAGTGACAGGACGTCTCCCTGTGTGCAATCTACGTGTCACATGGTCTGTCAGTATATACACTTTACCATTTCTGAAAGGCCACAGAGTCTGTAACACCATTAAGAAGAGGCACAACCAACCTAACCACACCATGAAAACCAAGGAGATCTATAAACAACACCACGAAGACCTAACAACACCATGAAGACCAAGGAGATCTCCAAACAACACCAAGAAGATCAAGGAGATCACCAAACACCACCAAGAAGACTAAGGAGATCTCCAAACACCACAATGAAGACCAAGGAGATCTCCAAACAGCACCATGAAGACCAAGAAGATCTCCAAACAACACCATGAAAACCAAGGAGATCTCCAAACAGCACCATGAAGACCAAAGAGATCTCCAAACAGCACCATGAAGACCAAGGAGATCTCCAATCAGCACAATGAATACCAAGGAGATCTCCAAACAGCACAATGAAGACCAAGGAGATCTCCAAACAAGGGAGGAACAAAGTTGTTGAGCAATACAAGTCAGGGTTTGGTTATAAAAATATCCCAGTCTCTGATGATTCTCCGGAGCACCATCAAATGCTTTATCATTAAATGGAAAGAATATGGTAGAACAAAAAACCTTCCAAGAGTCCGGGCAAGGAGGGCATTAATCAGAGAGGCAGCACAGACACCAAAGGTAACCCTGAGCAGAGACTGAAATTTCTGACCATACAACCATGATAAGCCGTCCACTCCATAGAGGTGGTCTTTATGGAAGAGTGGGCAGAAAAATGCCCTTACTTGCACACAAGAATTGTAAGGCTCTTTTTTTAGTTTGTGAAAAGACATAGGGGAGACTCCCAAAATGTATGAAGGAAGGTGCTGTAGTCAGAGGAGACCAAAATTAAACTTTTTGGCCACCAAGGTAATCACTTTGTCTGGCGACAAACCAACCCAGCTCATCATTCCAAGAACACCATCCCTGCAGTGAAACATGGTGGTAGCAGCATCATGCTGTAGGGATGTTTTTTGGCATCAGGGACCGGGAAAATGGTGCGAGTTAAGGGGAAGAAGGATGGTGCAAAATATAGGGATATTCTTGAGCAAAACCTGTTTCAGTCTGTCAGTGATTTGAGACTGTAACAAAGGTTCACCTACCAACAAGACAATGACCCAAAGCATACTGCTAAGGCAACACTCGACTGGTGTAAGGGGAAGCGTGTGAATGATCTTAAGTAGCCGAGTCACAGCCCAGACCTTAATCCAAAGGAGAATCTGTGGTCAGATGTGAAGAGATCACGGTTCACCAGGTGAAACGTCTAAAGTGAAGGACCTGGAGCAGTTTTGCCTTGAGAAATGGACAAAAATCCCAGTGGCAAAATGTGGACATCTCATAGAGACTTATCCAAAGTGACTGCAGCTGTAATTGCCGCAAAAGTAGATTCTACAAAGTACTGACTTTAGGGGTGTGAATAGTTATGCACACTGAAGTTTTCAGTTATTTTGTCCTATTTGTTATTTGCTTCACAATAAAAAGAAAACCAAAGGTTCACAGTTGTCGGCATGTTCTATACATGAACTGATGCAAACCCTCAAAAAAAAAGTGGAATTCCAGCTTGCGAGAAAGCAAAACACAAAAAATGCCGAAGTGGTGAATACCTTTGCAAACTACCGTAATACAGATTCATCTAGTCAATTCAGTCTAGCGCATTCTAATTTTAAGTTTAATCTACCCTAATCTAGGTTGAGTAGTTTTATTTAATGGTATCTGTCAGGAACATGAGGTATTTGATTGTGTATTATCGCGCACACTGAGATGTGCTACATCCAAGAACAGAGAATCGACACACTGTGGGCCAAAAAATAGTTTTCATATTCTAAGAAAAGGGGAGGTTTCAGCCCCTAAGTGATGTCACCACAGGGGGAGTGCCTGGGTTTTAGGCTAAGAGACAAGTAGTGAAGCGAGCAGTTTTCTGAAGTCTTTTGTCCGGGGGGTAGCTGCTGGTCAGATGTATGATGCATCTGGATATATGGTCATCCTTCTCCTCCACAGCCATGAAATGAAATGATCTGGACGCTATGTAAGTGCTTTTTTCAACTTTAATCCAATTTTATTTGCAATTGTATGGTACACATGATTTGCCTTCTTTATAATATCCTTTTATATTTTGTAAACACTGCCTACCTTTTTTTTGGAATAAAACATAAAATTATTAGCTTGTTTCTCCATGCTCTAAACGAACTGTTGCGTCCTCTGAAGTGAATTACGCTACTTATTTGGGTTGGCTCCGGACCCATTAATCGGAGCTGGTGGCAGCATACTTTGTCCTGTGCAATCGGGCGTCTTTGCAGCGAGCTGTGGTGTTGATATTTATTGTTCCCGACTGTGTGGAAGTAGTTATATCGCACTCGCTGTAGCGTGCCCTACAGCCAGTAGATAGCAGGCAGCCTTTCTGGTGACTAATTACCCTAAGTGCAGTACCCCGACTGACCTAAGGGTAACGGGGGCGCCAGAGAACTGCAAGTTCCAAACCGGAACTGGGAAGTGGGATATAGATAAATCCCCTTCAGAAGGAACCAGGGGCAACCAAACCACCCCGGTTCAGGACATATTGGTGTGATTGGTGGGGATGATTAAGGTATCTTCCCCGTGTACCGTGACAGATTGGTGGGATCCCGGTGGGATCCGTAACATATTGGTGGCAGCGCGGTGGGATCCGTGACAGTTCTTATTTCTATTTATTTAAATATTTCAGATCTCGTCTAATCTAATTCAGTATGATTTTTTTTTACTCAATCCACTTCTGTTGTTATCTAAACTAGTCTAATTGAATATATTCTACTTTAAGGTACCGTCACACATAACGATATCGTTAACGATATCGTTGCTTTTTGTGACGTAGCAACGATATCGTTAAGGAAATCGTTCAGTGTGACAGCGACCAACGATCAGGCCCCTGCTGGGAGATCATTGGTCGCTGAGGAAAGTCCGGAACTTTATTTCGTCGCTGGATCTCCTGCTGACATCTCTGGATCGGCGTGTGTGACACCGATCCAGCGATGTCTTCACTGGTAACCAGGGTAAACATCGGGTTACTAAGCACAGGGCCGTGCTTAGTAACCCGATGTTTACCCTGGTTACCAGCGTAAACGTTAAAAAAACAAACACTACATACTTACCTACCGCTGTCTGTCCCCGGCGCTGTGCTTCTCTGCACTCCTCCTGCATCCTGTGTCAGCGCCGGCCAGCTGGAAAGCAGAGCGGTGACGTCACCACTCTGCTTTCCGGCTGACCGGCGCTGACAGTGCAGAGGAAAGCAGAGCGCCGGAGGACAGACAGCTGAAGGTAAGTATGTAGTGTTTGTTTTTTTAATGTTTCCGCCGGTAACCAGGGTAAACATCGGGTTACTAAAGCGCGGCCCTGCACTTAGTAACCCGATGTTCACCCTGGTTACCGGCATCGTTGGTCGCTGGAGAGCTGTCTGTGTGACAGCTCTCCAGCGACCAAACAGCGACGCTGCAGCGATCGACATCGTTATCGGTATCGCTGCAGCGTCGCTTAGTGTGACGGTACCTTTAGTTTAGTCTTGTCTGTAAATCTCATCTTGTCTATAAAGATAATATAGTCTAAACTGTTTTTTATTTTGCTTTGTTCTGGCCCAAGGTAATCCAAGGTGCTTTACTAAAATTTATTTCAGTCTAGATTAATCCATTTTAATTTAGTTTTGTGTAATTCAACTAATCACATCCTAATGTCTAATCTATTTTATACTAATAAATCTAGTGTAATCTAGTCTATTTTATACTAATAAATCTAGTGTAATCTAGTCTATTTTATACTAATAAATCTAGTGTAATCTAGTCTATTTTATACTAATAAATCTAGTGTAATCTAGTCTCTATTTTAGTCCAGTCTAATTTTTATTTCAAGTAGTGTAGGTAATCCAATGCTGTCTAGTAAAAAAAAAAGTTAAATGTAATATTTTTTAATCCAGTTTTGCATAATTTGGAGAATTGGGAAGGAGGATGGAGAGAGGACAAGGATGAACAGGAGAAGAATTGATGATCTTGGCAACGAATGACTAGAGCATAAAACATGATACAACTGAAAAGCAGTACAATATACAGCAAGTAAAATCAGAGGAGTAAAAGTAGACGACTTAAGGCCACTCACCTTCTTATCGAGCAAACAGCCAAAAATAAATATGAAAAACCCCTGCGGGAGAGAAGAAGAGATCAGGACAACAGACCTCCATAAAGTCTCGAACATCTATAGTTACGATCGGTCACATTTGAAGACAAAATGGTGATGTATCTACAACTTATGGTCTTTACCAATCCATAACATACATATTCACTTTTGCTATGTTTTTAGCACAGATTTTAACTTGTTAATAAATAAGTGAAAAAAAACAAAACCGACTTGGGGTCCCCTTATTTTTAATAACCAGCCAAGTGAAAGCCGGCAGCTGTGATCTGGTCTTATTATGCTGGAAAAAGGGCCAATATCTATTGATCTTCCCAGCCTATTAATATCAGCCCCCATCTGTCTGATTTGCTGATTATTAAATATGAAGTGGGGGAGGCCAATAAAAAAAGGTCAGCTGGCGGCTGATATTAATAGGCTGGGGAGGTGCATGGATATTGGCCAGTTCACAGATGTCTGCTTTCCCTTGGCTGTTTATTAAAATTTTTTTTTACACTGTTACTCATCGGAACCGTGTCGCCACCTGTGTTCCGGCAGTTGTACAGGCTGGGTCACGGGTGGCGCTGGCCAATCACAGACATGCTAATACTTGGCATGTCTGTGATGGCACCAGAAGTGCCTACAGCTTAAAACCTTGTTGATTGGCTGTGCTGCAGCCTTTCAACAAGCTTTATTAAGCATCCAAATTCCGAACAGTAACAAGGACTTCTGGGAGAAGTCTGTTTTTGGAGTTCTGCATCGGACACCAAGCGTCCGGTACAAACCCCGAACTTCACAGTTCGGGTTCGCTCATCTCTGTATAGGACGCCCTTCAATGGTAATCACAGGTATCACAAGCAGGAGATATGGATTGATTGTAGATTGTAAAATTGGAGCTTGGACCATTAGGTAGACATATGACACATATTAAGAAACTAATCAGTAATTAATCAGAGTTAGAAACCAATATAACGATTCGGGGGATACTAATTGTTACATAGTGGCATTATGCAAACATTGTAATCAGTAATATCTACCAAGAGACGTCTAGAGTACAGTCACGGACAAAAGTTTTGAGACAGAAATTTTGGTTTTCACAAACTTTCCAGCTTCGATGTTTTTCCATGTTTTAATCAGATGTTTCCAGGGTTTACTGAATATGCAAATTACCTCTTCATAGAGGAAGGGGACTTGACCTATAGTGCCACCTATTGGGGGCAGTAATCCTAAAAGTCAACATTGACCCTTTAAACGAGCCTTGCCACATTAGGATAACCAGAAACTAGAAACCTCTTCCAAGAGCGACTTATCCAGGACAATGTGGTGATGGTGGTTTTTCCAGCATGATATAGACCAGGTCACAAGGCAAAAGTGAGAACTAATTGGTTCGATAAACAAAACATTAACATTTTAGGTCCACGGCTGGAAAACTCCCCAAATCTCAGTCTAATTGAGAACCTGAGGTCAATCCTCCCCTCCAAAAAAAAACAGAAATTGTGATAACCTCTGAGCATTGATGTGACAAGAACGGGAGGCCAACAGTCAGGTTCTGCCCAGAAGCCGATATCCAGCTGCCGGGGCGAAGGAGGAGAAGTCTGGAAACTAAAGGGCAGCCTGGGAATATTGAAATTTTACAGAAACTTTATGGATTTGACAATAAAAGCATAGCAACGTACGGAATGTTTATAATTGTTCATCAGTAACCATAGAAACATCCGACTAATAGAGCGAAAACACTGAGGAGGCAAAATGTGGTTACCAAAACTTGTGGTCAATCTCAAGACTTTTGGCCAGGACTTTACATGATCTGTCATGATCCCAATGGCAGGGGATCACTAAAGGACAAGCACAGATACAAACAAGCTCTAGGGCGATGGAACCTGAGCTGACCGCGACCCTGAACCTAACACACAAATAAAAGTAGCCGGGGAACGTGCCTACGATGATCCTAGACGTCTCGCTCCAGCCGAAGATCTAACTTCCCCTATTAGAAGAAACACAGACCTCTCTTGCCTCCAGAGAAATCCCCCACAGAAATAGCAGCCCCCCACATATAATGACGGTGAAATGAGAGGAAAGCACATACGCAGTATGAAAACAGTTTCAGCAAAATGAGGCCTGCTAAAGCTAGATAGCAGAGGATACAAAAGTGAACTGCGTGGTCAGCGAAAAACCCTTCAAAAAACCATCCTGAAATTACTTGAACTCATGTGCCAACTCATGGTACATGAGGAGCAATTTCAGCCCACTAGAGCAACCAGCAGCAAGAATCACATATCTGCAGGCTGGACTAAAAACCAAATAAAGCAAAACACCAAAACAGGAAAATCCAAACTTAGCTTGACCAGAAGGTTCTAGGAGCAGGGAGCAGAGGTAACAAGACACACTGGATACATTGATAACCGGCGAGGAAATGCCAGCAAAGCCAGGTTAAATAGGAAACTCCCATATGCTGATGGAACAGGTGGAACCCAGAAACCCAGGAAAGACAAGTCACCCAGTACCATCAGCAACCACCAGAGGGAGCCCAAAAACAGAACTCACAACAGTACCCCCCCCTTGAGGAGGGGTCACCGAACCCTCACGAGAACCACCAGGGCGACCAGGATGAGCCCTATGAAAAGCGCGAACCAAATCATCAGCATGAACATCCGAGGCAACCACCCAAGAATTATCCTCCTGACCATAACCCTTCCACTTGACCAAATACTGGAGTTTCCGTCTGGAAACACGAGAATCCAAGATCTTCTCCACAACATACTCCAATTCTCCCTCCACCAGCACTGGAGCAGGAGGCTCAAGCGAAGGAACAACAGGTACCTCATACTTCCGCAACAACGACCGATGAAACACATTATGAATAGCAAACGATGCCGGGAGATCCAAACGAAACGACACAGGGTTAAGAATTTCCAAGATCCTATAGGGACCGATGAACAGAGGCTTGAACTTAGGAGAAGAGACCTTCATAGGAACAAAACGAGAAGACAACCACACCAAGTCACCAACAAGAAGTCGAGGACCCACGCGGCGACGGCGATTAGCAAACTGCTGAGCCTTCTCCTGGGACAACTTCAAATTGTCCACCACATGACTCCAAATCCGATGCAACCTATCCACCACCATGTCCACTCCAGGACAATCAGAAGGTTCCACCTGACCAGAGGAAAAACGAGGATGAAACCCCGAATTACAAAAGAAAGGAGAAACCAAGGTAGCAGAACTAGCCCGATTATTAAGGGCAAACTCGGCCAGCGGCAAAAAGGTAACCCAGTCATCCTGATCAGCAGAAACAAAACACCTTAAATAAGTTTCCAAGGTCTGATTAGTTCGTTCAGTCTGGCCATTCGTCTGAGGATGGAATGCAGACGAAAAGGACAAATCAATGCCCATCTTAGCACAGAACGTTCGCCAAAATCTAGACACAAACTGGGATCCCCTGTCAGAAACGATGTTCTCAGGAATCCCATGCAAACGAACCACATTCTGAAAAAATAGAGGGACCAACTCAGAGGAGGAAGGCAACTTAGGCAAGGGTACCAGATGAACCATTTTAGAAAAGCGATCACACACAACCCAGATGACGGACATTTTTTGAGAGACAGGGAGATCCGAAATAAAGTCCATGGAAATGTGCGTCCAAGGCCTCTTCGGGATAGGCAAAGGTGACAACAATCCACTGGCCCGAGAACAGCAAGGCTTAGCCCGAGCACAAACCTCACAAGACTGCACAAAAGAACGCACATCCCTCGACAAGGAAGGCCACCAAAAAGACCTGGCCACCAAGTCTCTAGTACCAAATATTCCAGGATGACCTGCCAACGCAGAAGAATGGACCTCGGAGATGACTCTACTGGTCCAATTATCCGGAACAAACAGTCTCTCAGGCGGACAACGATCAGGTTTACCCGCCTGAAACTCCTGCAAAGCACGTCGCAAGTCTGGGAAGACGGCCGACAAAATCACCCCATCCCTAAGGATACCAGAGGGCTCAGAATTTCCAAGGGAGTCAGGCACAAAACTCCTAGAAAGAGCATCCGCCTTCACATTCTTTGAACCTGGCAGGTATGAAACCACAAAATTGAAACGAGAGAAAAACAGTGACCAACGAGCCTGTCTAGGATTCAGACGCCTGGCAGACTCAAGGTAAATCAAATTTTTGTGATCAGTCAAGACCACCACACGATGTCTAGCACCCTCTAGCCAATGACGCCACTCCTCAAATGCCCACTTCATGGCCAAAAGTTCCCGATTACCAACATCATAATTCCGCTCAGCCGGCGAAAACTTTCTAGAAAAAAACGCGCATGGCTTCATCACTGAGCCATCGGAGCTTCTCTGTGACAAAACCGCCCCCGCTCCAATCTCGGAAGCATCAACCTCAACCTGAAAAGGGAGCGAAACATCAGGCTGACGCAACACAGGAGCAGAAGAAAACCGGCGCTTAAGTTCCTGAAAGGCCTCCACAGCCGCAGGAGACCAATTAGCAACATCAGCACCCTTCTTAGTCAAATCCGTCAAAGGCTTAACAACACTAGAAAAATTAGTTATAAAACGACGATAGAAATTAGCAAAGCCCAAGAACTTCTGTAGACTCTTAAGAGATGTAGGCTGCGTCCAGTCACAAATAGCCTGAACCTTGACGGGATCCATCTCAATAGTAGAAGGGGAAAAAATATACCCCAAGAAAGAAATCTTCTGGACTCCAAAGAGACACTTTGAGCCTTTTACAAACAAGGAATTGGCCCGCAGGACCTGAAACACCTTCCTGACCTGCTGAACATGAGACTCCCAGTCATCAGAAAAAACCAAAATATCATCCAAATACACAATCATAAATTTATCCAGAAATTCACGGAAAATATCGTGCATAAAGGACTGGAAGACTGAAGGAGCATTAGAAAGTCCAAAAGGCATTACCAAATACTCAAAATGGCCCTCAGGCGTATTAAATGCGGTTTTCCACTCATCACCTTGCTTTATTCGTATAAGATTATACGCACCCCGAAGATCAATCTTAGTGAACCATTTAGCCCCCTTAATGCGAGCAAACAAATCAGTCAACAATGGCAAAGGATACTGATATTTTACGGTAATCTTATTCAAAAGACGATAATCTATACAAGGCCTCAAGGAACCATCTTTTTTGGCCACGAAAAAAAACCTGCTCCCAAAGGGGACAAAGATGGACGGATATGTCCCTTTTCCAAGGACTCCTTAACATAATCCCGCATAGCAGTATGCTCTGGCACTGACAGATTGAACAAACGACCTTTAGGAAATTTACTGCCTGGAATTAAATTTATAGCACAATCGCAATCCCTGTGAGGAGGAAGCGAACTGAGCTTAGGCTCCTCAAAAACATCCCGATAGTCAGACAAAAACACAGGAATCTCAGAAGGAGTAGATGAAGCGATAGAAATTGGAGGTGCATCATCATGAACCCCCTGACAACCCCAGCTTAACACAGACATTGATTTCCAGTCAAGGACTGGATTATGAGTTTGTAACCATGGCAGACCAAGTACTAGGACATCATGCAAATTATACAGTACCAGGAAGCGAATCACCTCCTGATGAACGGGAGTCATACGCATGGTCACTTCTGTCCAGTACTGAGGTTTATTCATAGCCAAAGGTGTAGAGTCAATTCCCTTCAAAGGAATAGGGACTTCCAGAGGCTCCAGACTAAACCCACATCGCTTGGCAAATGACCAATCCATAAGACTCAGGGCAGCGCCTGAATCCACATAGGCATCGACGGAAATGGATGATAATGAACAAATCAGAGTCACAGACAGAATGAACTTAGACTGTAGAGTACTAATGGCAACAGACTTATCAACCTTTTTTGTGCGTTTAGAGCATGCTGATATAACATGAGCTGAATCACCACAATAAAAGCACAACCCTTTTTTCCGCCTATACTTTTGCCGTTCACTTCTGGACTGAATTCTATCACATTGCATTATCTCAGGTGACGGTTCAGACGACACCGCCAAATGATGCACAGGTTTGCGCTCCCGTAAACGCCGATCAATCTGAACAGCCATAGTCATAGACTCATTCAGACCAGCAGGCGCAGGGAACCCCACCATAACATCTTTAATGGCCTCAGAAAGGCCATCTCTAAACTTTGCAGCCAAAGCGCACTCATTCCACTGAGTAAGTACCGACCACTTCCGAAATTTTTGACAATAAATTTCTGCTTCATCTTGCCCCTGAGAGAGGGCCAACAAAGCTTTTTCAGCCTGAATCTCTTGGTTAGGTTCCTCATAGAGCAAACCCAATGCCAGAAAAAACGCATCCGCATTAAGCAACGCAGGGTCCCCTGGTGCCAATGCAAATGCCCAATCCTGAGGGTCACCCCGCAGGAAAGATATAATTATCTTGACTTGCTGAGCAGGGTCTCCAGAGGAGCGAGATTTCAAAGAAAGAAACAACTTGCAATTGTTCCTAAAATTCAGAAAACGAGATCTATCTCCAGAAAAAAACTCTGGGACAGGAATTCTAGGTTCAGACATAGGAGCATGTACAACAAAATCCTGTATATTTTGAACCTTAGTGGCAAGATTATTCAGGCTGGAAGCCAAACTCTGGACGTCCATGATAAACAGCTGGGATCAAAGCCATTCAAAGATTAAGAGGAGGAGGAAGTAGCCAGGCTGCAATAAGGCTAGGCAGCAAACTCTGAGGGAAAGAGAAAGAAAAAAAAAAAAAAAAAACTTCCTCAGACTACTTATCCTCCTACTTCAGCCAATACAATTAACACTTTGTGGGCCGGTTATACTGTCATGATCCCAATGGCAGGGGATCACTAAAGGACAAGCACAGATACAAACAAGCTCTAGGGCGATGGAACCTGAACTGACCGCGACCCTGAACCTAACACACAAATAAAAGTAGCCGGGGAACGTGCCTACGATGATCCTAGACGTCTCGCTCCAGCCGAAGATCTAACTTCCCCTATTAGAAGAAACACAGACCTCTCTTGCCTCCAGAGAAATCCCCCACAGAAATAGCAGCCCCCCACATATAATGACGGTGAAATGAGAGGAAAGCACATACGCAGTATGAAAACAGTTTCAGCAAAATGAGGCCCGCTAAAGCTAGATAGCAGAGGATACAAAAGTGAACTGCGCGGTCAGCGAAAAACCCTTCAAAAAACCATCCTGAAATTACTTGAACTCATGTGCCAACTCATGGTACATGAGGAGCAATTTCAGCCCACTAGAGCAACCAGCAGCAAGAATCACATATCTGCAGGCTGGACTAAAAACCAAATAAAGCAAAACACCAAAACAGGAAAATCCAAACTTAGCTTGACCAGAAGGTTCTAGGAGCAGGGAGCAGAGGTAACAAGACACACTGGATACATTGATAACCGGCGAGGAAATGCCAGCAAAGCCAGGTTAAATAGGAAACTCCCATATGCTGATGGAACAGGTGGAACCCAGAAACCCAGGAAAGACAAGTCACCCAGTACCATCAGCAACCACCAGAGGGAGCCCAAAAACAGAACTCACAACAATGATCAGCTTCATATGATAAGTTGGTTGGTTGGGTGGATATAGGTATAACTTTGGATGAAATAGATTAGATATGTTTTTTTATCCCATTGATTCCAATCAACAATAGTCTAAGGATCATTAGTAAATAATCTAAGTTCATATTGGTTAGATCAGGATGCATTTTAGGATCCATATTGCAACTATAACACTTGCATCCCTCTTTCCGGTCCTACAGAACAGAAATGAACCAAGAAAATCTGAAATGATATTTTTTACATGAACCCTAAAATGTCGTCAAATCACTACATTTTCAACAGCCGCTGTCTTTTACAAGGGAAAATGGAGAAACCACTGATAACCTTCAGATCTACTGACTTGGGTTCATTCCAGATTCACATTCAACTTTAACGTTTTAACATTTTTTAACCAATGACAATAACTAAATGCCAAACCCCATCTCTGTAGAACCTTCTCAATCCTTCCAGAATTGATCAGCCGGGTGTTTCTTATCATCTAACTCTTGAACTAGGAGGTCATCGACTCCATATTAATCACTACTACACAATCCTAAATATCCACAAAGTAATTCTCAGCTTTGCCCCCTTCTTCACTTCACCATCTTCCCATGCCTTCCATTTTACCAATGACCCAAGACCCTTCTCAGTCTTCTGTAAATCTCCTGATATCTCTAATTGTTCTCCTGTGCTACTCCTGAATTTTAGAATGCTCGTTCTTGGTCAGTCAGAATGACATCTAATATTTGAATCTTTGAGTCTTTTCGAACCTTGACCAATTTCTTCACTTCTTATTCTTCCTGTTCTTCTCTGCACCAATTCAGACACACGTCTAACCTAATCTCAAGAAAGAAAATTGGCAAACACTGACCTGAAGTGGATTGAGAAGAACAAACAAATAGTGTAACGCCACACAGCTCCCATCTGACAGTAATGGGATTCCGATAGCCCAGGTCAATCCAAACTGAGGTGTACAGAAGACTACAGCCTTCACCAGTTTCTTGATGACCTCTTCATCCTCATTGCAGCCCTCTGAGATGGACGGTCTGAGAAGTTTACGAAGTACTACAAGAAGGACGAGGAAGTTTCCAGACAGAATAATGATGGTTGGGATGTTAAAAGCCATCGAAGCCCCCGAATCAGAGTCCAGCCAGCAAACATTGTCCCTCCTATAATCATTGGTAGGAGAGTAGTACAAGAAGGTTCCCACGGCAATAAGGCTGGGACATACGTAACCAAGACCAATAGAAAGACTCATAAATTCCTTCTTCGTGATATGATGGAACACAAACACCAAGCGGCAAAAAAGAAACAGACTTTGGACTAAAGTCCAACAAAAGAAAGCTAGGAGTGAAAAATGGGTGCAGAAGGTTAGCCCTACGCAAAGCCGGAGATATCGCTTAGGTGTGATATAACTGGCGGCAATAAATGAGATGTAGCTTAGAAGAAGAAAGATGGAAGCGTTGAGTATGGCGGTATGTCTGTAATAAGCTACAAGGTTCATGGGAAACTTTAGAAGGTACACCTGGAATGTGATACACAACACAAGAGAGAGAATGGAGATAACAAGACCTGCCATGGTGATGTAGTCAAGTGCCGAGTTGTTCTTCAGGGCATTGGGGATGTATTTTGCCATCAACACAGAAAATGATGTGAGATGATGGCAGTAACAGTGGGTTTCTCCATCATCAATTTCAGTAGTGCACCCCTCTGAAGACCAAATGCTCCTGGTGAAGTTCCAAAAAGCACAAATAGTCGTAGGGTCACAGTAATTTCCATTGGAACATTGGAAGGTCAAATTGATATTCGGGTTGTGGAAAGTTTTATCATGGACTCGTAAGACGTTGGTCATGATGTTACTGTCTACTTGGTAAATGGATTCCTCTTCTGCTTCATATTGACCTGGGAAGTCCATATTCAGGGTCGCGCAGGACAATAACAAAATGTTGACCAAACAAGTTGGATGAAAGGTTTGCTGACTGTCCTCCTGGGCTAGAGCCAAACTGATATGAGGATTAATACTTAGGGCATTCTCGTTACTCATGTTCACGCAAGGGGCCACTAAGCAATAGAACTCGATGTTTTCATAGGACACATTATAAGACTCATTCATCAACTCCATACTTTCTAGGAGATTTTCGAAGCAGCGTAAAAGTGTTGGGCTGAGCATAGTGGATGCTTGTCTCCAAGACGTTTCATTGAGGATTTCATTGACAATGTACAGGATGTCCTAGAAAGGAGAAACCAAAAAATCAATGAGTAAGAATGGCCGACGGTTATTAACATCTGTGTTATATAGAACTCAAGTATCTACTATTGGCAACATTTACAAGGTGAGCAGATCTTTGATGGATTGCTATCACCATGGTAAAAATAGATTCCTTGCACAATAACATATTGTTTTTCCATCTTAGACATGAAGTTCTCCTCACACCATCGGTGGTGGACAAGACATTTTCCATCCTTAGACCTCCTTGTTCTTCTGTCCAGATTTCAGAGGTGGAGACCATATCCATTGTCCTTATGTGGTCGTATCTTTTTGATATTTCACATTGTCTACGATTTTGGCCCAGCAGCTTCTGAGCACCTTTAGAAAATATTCTATTTGTTTCTCTTGGGAATTTCATTACTCACCATCACAGCGCCTGCAGGAAAGCTCAGATTAGACTGGGCAACGTTTTCTGTTATGTTCCCTAGAATATACACAATTAATTCCTTCTCATTTTTCTGAAATCCAGAAGGACCAATGGAAAAGACGTATTTCTGTAAATCCGGAATGATGCCCAATCCCATTTCTGTCGACATGTTCTGTAAGACCAAGAGACAAAAGTATTCAGAATTGTGGTGGCTTCGGGAGAACATCTGATGATATAAGAACAAAAGCTCGAACAGCTGCTATTACATGACTCTATCATTCAGTAAGGAATACGATGGGAACCCAGACAAAAAAGGGGTGATTTACAAACACCAGTCAATAGTACACCACCTATATTTATGCCGTAGAGCACCCGTCCTTACTCTGTTTCTTGAAATAAACTCTTTCAAAAAGTTGTCTTAGCTGGAGGGGACATGAACAAATATGCCCAAAGTCTGCGAGTATTTGAGAAGTTTCAAGTTGCAAATTTTAAACAGTTTTGGCCCCATTGACGACTTACTGTAGTCGTGTGATTTAACCACTCCATCAGCTGTCTCAGGTCACTGGAATTGGAGGAGGAGGATCCGGAGGAGCCTAAATATTATAGTACATTAGTTAAACCTAATCTTAGATGTCATAGAAAATTCTAAAAATTCTTGAAGTCACTCATATCCCCCATCCCACCCTTTTTCTCCCCTCTCCCATTTGCCATAAGGAAACAGGAGCTAGCGCTCTAAGCTGCCCTTAAAGAAATGTGAACAAGCTTAATTAGCATGCAAGGAGTCCTCTTTATGCCCAGGTAACTGAAGGAAGATGTGTATACTGCACAGACCAATAGCTCTACAATAGACAGGTCATTGAGGCAGGAGAAGTCCTTTTCAGGGAGTTGGACAACAAAAGGATGCCGGTGTTTACACATAAATAGCAAAGTGAAGGAAACCATAGGTTAGAGAGTTGTAATCTGTAGTTGCGGGGTGAAATATGCAATATGTCATCCTTGACTTTGTCCTAAAATGTGTTTTAACTCCTTCCCATTATCTCAGGACAATTGCATAAAAATCTGTCTGTTTGGGAGGTGAGTATATAACGTCACTTACCTATTGGCTGAGCTGAATTCGCTGTCGCCAATGTCATACCTGCATTAAAGAAAGTTAAAAAAAATGTAAAATATCCCCCAAATCCCCCAAAAGACGACCTGTTCTCCGGGCCTCACCCCATTCATAACATAGCCATATAGAGCGGCACAGAGTGTTTCAAGAGAGGACCGTCCTGAGCTTGTTGAAGGCTGTAACCACTCCACACATGGTGAAAGGACGAAGGACATCTCTTACCGGAGGATCCCCCTGTGCTGTGGGTATCTGTGGACCCCCAGTCTTGGGAGGTGCTTGAGGTGGGCCATGGACTGGAACTCTGCAGTGTTGTCTGGGCAGTGGTTGGACTTGTTTTCAGGGCTGGTGATGTTGATTTCGAGACGTCCTGGTGGGTCGCCCTCAGGGTGGTCCCGAGTGAGTCTATGGTTGTGTCCAAATCTGCAGTAGCCGGGGTGGCCGGCTCAGTGGCCTCAGGACTCGTTTCTGCCAGGATGCCCGATCCGAGGGTACCAGACGCTATGGTTGCAGTGGATGACTTGAAATCTTCAAAGGAATGTAAAAGAAAGGTCAGGAAGATAGGTAGACATCTGTAAAGGCTCAGAGCCGGAGGAGTCACATTGTTACACTTTATTCTTATAGATAATAATTAGTTGTTTTGTATTTCTGAAATACAACGTAAATCATCTTCCCCTCCGGCCTCTTTTTCTGCAGTTCCTCGACTGCCGCTGATTGTCAGCGCCAACGTCTGCAGCTGCAGAAAGTCTTTATTTCTTGTAAATGCATAGGCAACAAAGGGTTAATCTATGAGGGAAATATCCTGAAATCACTGCCAGTTCTTCTGATCATCCAACGGCGATGCCGAGACTTTACAGGAGAAAGGAAGAAGAAAAGAACAGAGAAGGGAGGGCAATAATGAGAGGAGGGAGAATGGGGAAGAAGGAAGAAAAGAAGGATGGAGCAAGAAGACATGAAGAAGGAGAGAGAGATATGAAAATGAAAGGTAAAAGAGAGAAACAGTACGAACGAAGGAAAGTGAATTAAAGGAGGAAAAAAAATGAAGTGTAGAAGAAAATAGAATGACAAGAAAGTAAAAAGTAAAGATTAGGAATGAAAGACAGAAAGAGAAAGTAGAAAAGAGAAGAGAAAAAAAGAGAAAAAGAAAGAGAAAAAGAAAGAAAGATGGAAAGAAAGAGAAAAAAAGAAACAAAAAAAAACAGAGAGGGAAAGAACGAAATAAAGAAATAGACAAAGAAAGAAAGAGAATGATACTTAAAGAAAAAAAGACAAATGAGAGAGAGAGAGAGAGAGAAGGAAATAGAAGAATAAAAGGCAAGAGATTGAGAAATAAAAAATCTAAGACGGAATGTAAAAAAGAAAAAGGCAGAAAGAAAGGAAGAAGGAATAAGAGAAAAGAAGGCAAGGATAGAAACAAAAGAACTGAGAAGAAAAATAAAGAGGAAGGAAAATAAGAGTGAAGAAGAAATTATTGGAAGAAAAGAGACAGAAAAAAGGAAGGGATGTGGCAAGGAAGGAGGTAAGGAAGGAAGGAGAAAGGTAGGGATTGGGGAAAAAGAAAGGCGGGATGGAAATAAGGAAAATGGAACAATAAGTGAGAAAGAAAGAAAAAAGAAGAGAGGGAAAAATAAAATGATAAGATGAACGCTGGCTAACTGTAAATAGCAGGAATGGAAAAGTAAAGAAAGGATTAAAGAGTAAAGAGGAGAACGAGACTGAAAAGAGGAAAAGTATGAGGAAGTGGAGAAAGAGAAAAGGAATAAGAATAAAAGTAAAAGAGGATGCAATGAGAAGGAAAAAAAGAAAAGATAAAAGAAACAAAGAAAGAAGGAAAGTAAAAAGGAAACTTGTAAAAGAAAGGAGAAAGAAAACATAAAACATTATAATGGATGAAAAATGGAAAAAAAGAAGAAATTATAGAAAGAAGACAGATGGGAGTATAGGGATAAAAGAAGAAAAAATAAATGTGAAATGAAAGAGAAGTTTTGATTAAATGGAGAAATGAAGGATAAAAGAAGAAGGAAGTGAAGAAGGAAGTCTCATGTAACGTAAGCGCTAATCATGATGTCGGCTTTGACAGTTCTTCTATCCAGGCCGGTAGCATCTGATCCTTAGAATCTGCTCGGCTACACTGTACCGACTTCCAGGCAGTAGATGGCTTTGCCGTCCCGGTCGTAGTTGGCTGTAGTGGAGCACCAGGTGTACCCCTTGATGTCCAGGACGCACTGTGTCCACTGTACCCCATTATACAGAAAAGGAAATACACAGGCTAAGTAGCTGCTGGTTCCTGCAAGACACAAAGATGACGATGACGCCCAGATCCAGAGTCGCACATTCATAGACCTCAGATCTTAGAATCGCGGACATTCTGATGATCAATCCCATCAACTATGGATACACGGAGATCACAATAATGCTGGTTTACAGTTAGCTCTCAGGTTTATTATAGTTTAAATAGTATGTGAACCCCGGCATTATTCTCTCTATGCACGGACATGACCACATTAGAAAATAAGAGTCAAGGGGTACACTAGCGGGAAGCGGTAAGTAACCGTCAACCGCATGTAAGTGACCACAGCACACTGGATCCTAGGAAAGCACATTGCAATCTACGTGTAAGAACATGACGCGTCTCACCTGGGCCGGTGCACCAGCTCCAGTTCCCATCTCTGTCGTAGTTTTCTGTGGTGGAGCACCAGTAGCTGCGGGTCTGACCCTCCATAGTGCACTCACTGAAGGAGTCTCCATTAGCAATAAACGGGAAGTAACAAGCAGGAGGCTTTGCTGAAAATAAAAAAAGTCTTCATTTTTGTTGGTGATTATTTGGAAAGACAAATAATGTGAAGATCCCACCCATACTGGTATATCATAGATGTCTCTGAACATAAAAGTGTTTTGGAGGGTTGTTAGAGTACAGTCTTAGATGTTTCCCAACCCAACGAGACCACAGGGGGCTGTCAACAGCGATTGGCATCACCAAAAAAATTCTTCCCTAGCACTAATCTCATGTGGAAATTTCCATAATGGAATGGTTGATAGTTTTAATGACTAATGGACTCCATCGATGTGATCTTCCCAAAGACATGGACTTCCTCAATGGGATCTTCTCACTAGTCATGGACTCCAGTGATCTCATAATTCACAGTCTCCAATCATGTGATCTTCTCACAAATCACGGATTCCTGTGATCCTATAATCTATAGACACCAGTGATGTGATCTTCTCACAAGTCATGGACTCCAGTGATCTCATAATCTATAGACTTCAGTGATGTGATCTTCAGACAAAACATGGACTCCAGTGTTGTGATCTCACAAGTCACAGACTGCAGTGATCTTCTCACAATTCATAGACTCCGGTGATGTGATCTTTTCTCAAGTCATGATTTGCAGTGATGTAGCCTTCTCTAAATTTATGGACTCCAGTGATCTTCTCTAAAGTTATGGACTCCAGAGATCATTTCTAAAGTAATAGACTCCAGAGATCCTTTCCAAAGTCATGGACTCCAGAGATCCTTTCTAAAGTCATGGATTTCTGTGATATTCTCTAAAGTTATGGACTCCAATGATCTTCTCTAAATATATTGACTCCAGTGATCTTCTCTAAATTTATGGACTCCAAAGATCTTTTCTAAAGTCATAGATTCTAGTGATGTTCCCTAAAGTAGTGAACTCCACTGAAACCCAACGTTGATGACCTTTAGAACCTTCATTGGGTTGTCACTTTTCTTCCATATATTGCAACATGAACAAGTTCGATCCTTCACATTTGAAGATGATCATTACTAGACAGTTTTAGACCATCATGTAATATCACAGTTGCCACTTGCTCTGCAGGACCAGCCTGTTGACTTGGATATCTGTTCTTCAATTTTAATGGCCGTCTTTACCTAACAGAAAACAAGGTGAATGCCTGCACAGGAGACAGAACCTGGTCTGCAGCTGCAGTATTGTTCACTGCTTCACTGGGAGATATGTAATTTAAATAATTGTGTGCCTAAAAACTGGACAAGCCATCCCAGAGGCTGCAGACAGTCCTGAGCTCTGCCCCTGGTGGAGATGATACAGTCATGGCCGAAAGTGTTTTCTCCCTTGAAATTGTTCCAGTTAATGAAGTATTTCTCCCGGATAATTATCACAATCCCCCATGTTGTAACAACTCTGCTGGCATCATGGCATGGCCTCTCATCTCTCACACAATCTTACCCACTGCTCCAGGCCATGATGTGGTTTCTGTTTCATGCCAGCTCCATGTTCTGTGTCTCTGCTCTCTCTGTGCATGCTTCCTGGCTATGTGTATAGGGGGCCGGCGCCTGAACTCTCTGGTTCTTATAGGAATCAGGTGCACCTGTCTAATCTGTTCCTGACCAATTACCAAGAGGCCTCAAGTATTTGGTGCAGCTCGACCCTGTAGTCTGGGCCTGTGCAATGTGTTAGCTCAGTTAGTGTTTAGCTTCTGAGTTTGCCAGGCCTTGCTCTGTTACTCCCTCTCTAGAGGCTTTTCTCAGTGTTCTTGCCTTGATCTTGTTGTCCGCCCTCCAGGAGGCAGAATATCCTGGTCCCTGTGTCTTTGTCCTTGTGTCTTGTTCCATTGCCTTGTCTGTACTTTGTCCTACCTCTGTCTCCTTGTCTGTGGCTTCCTTCCCTGCTGTGTATTTCCTTGTGTTCTTAGTCTGCTTACGCTCCGCACTCTTGCGGCTCTGCCTGCTCTGTACCTTTGTGGCTTGATCTCTACTCCGCACTCCTGAGGTTCTGCTCCGTTCTACTCTGCTCAGCTCCCGTTGTTGCAGTAATCTCTTGCTGCAGCTCCTCTCCGCATTCCTTGAGGCTCTGCTCTGCTTAGCTTCTGCAGTAATCTCTTGCTGCAGCTCCTCCACATTCCTTGTGGCTCTGCTCTGCTTAGCTTCTGAAGCTGCAGTAATCTCTTGCTGCAGCTCCTCTCCACATTCCTTGCGGCTCCGCTCTGCTTAGCTTCTGCGGCTGCAGTAATCTCTTGCTGCAGCTCCTCTCCACATTCCTTGCGGCTCCGCTCTGCTTAGCTTCTGCAGCTGCAGTAATCTCTTGCTGCAGCTCCTCTCCGCATTCCTTGTGGTTCTGCTCTGCTTTGCCGCTGCAGAAATCTCTTGCTGCAGCTCCTCTCCATATTCCTTGTGGTTCTGCTCTGCTTAGCTTTTATTGCTGCGCTATCTCTTGCTGCTCTTCCGCTCCTATCCGCAGCCTTGCTGTTCTCTGTTATGGACCTGGTGGTTAAGAGCACCCGGAACGACCTGATGGTTAAACTCACACAGGACAAGCTCTGGGAAGTGGGAACTCTGCTGACCGCAACCCCTAATCATGTCACACAACTAGAAATAGCCGTGGAGCGTACCTAACACGACCTAGACGCCTCTTCACAGCCTAAGAGCTAACTAGCCCTAGAGATAGAAAATAAAGCCTACCTTGCCTCAGAGAAATTCCCCAAAGGAAAAGGCAGCCCCCCACAAATATTGACTGTGAGTTAAGATGAAAGTCACAAACACAGAGATGAAACAGGTTTCAGCAAAGGGAGGCCAGACTTACTAAACAGACTGAGGATAGAAAAGGTATCTTTGCGGTCAGCACAAAAAACTACAAAAAACCACGCAGAGTGTGCAAAAAGACCTCCGTACCGACTCACGGTGCGGAGGTGCCACTCTGCATCCCAGAGCTTCCAGCTAGCAAGACAAAATCATGATAGCCAACTGGACAAGGAAACAATGAACAAATAATTAGCCAGCAGGGACTTAGCTTCTGCTGGAGTAGACAGGTCACCAGAAAGATCCAAGAGCGAACTGAACCAGTACAAGAACATTGACAGCTGGCATGGAGTAACGATCTGAGTGGAGTTAAATAGAACAGCCAGCCAAAGAATAAACTACGTCACCTGTGGAAGGAACCTCAGAAGCAGCAGCTCCACTCACAGCCACCAGAAGGAGTCCATGGACAGAACTCGCCGAAGTACCATTCATGACCACAGGAGGGAGTCCGAAAACAGAATTCACAACAGTTCTCTTCCTGTGTGAACAGGTCCCAACCTGTTCCTTCATTCTCCTTTCCTTCTGGCTTGTTTCCGTACCTGCATCTCCTGTGTGAACAGGTCCCAACCTGTTCCTTCATTCATCCTATCCATACCTGCACCTCCTGTGTGAACAAGTCTCTACCTGTTCCTTCATACACCACACCTTCATACACCGTTCCTGCCAGTCCTGTGTTTTCTACCGTGTTCCTGCCAGTCCTGTGTTCTCTGCCGTGTTCCTGCCAGCCCTGTGTTCTCTGCCGTGTCTCTGCCAGCTCTGTGTCTCAGCCGTGCCAGCCTACTCATCTGAATCTCATCTGTGCTCATCTGCTAGTCCTGCCTGATACCAATTCTAGTGTTCCTGTCTCCCAAGTGGGATGAGCAGCCACAGCCAGACACCACCCTGGAGTAGCACCTGCTGCACAAGCCTGACCTCACCATCAGAGGCTCCAGTGAAAACCCAGGCAGCTGTCATAGTCACGCCCCTTCCAGGGTAGTCTGGTTTGTGGCACAGTGGGGCCACAAACCCCCCGAGTTCACGCCAACCAGTCAGGGCGTGAGCGTGACACATGTTTTGTTATACATGTTTATACTTCATTTTATGGAACAATTTCAAGGGTGCCAACACTTTTGGTCATGACTGTATGTCTTCTCTTTTGTTCTCTTTGCACAGTTCTTTGCCGCTAGTCTAATTACTAAAGAAGGAAAGTGACCCATACTCCCCTTGCAGTCAGGGCCGGCCTTATTTTGTGCAGTACCCTGTACATGTGGTGTATGGTCATATAGTGCACAATCAACCACATCATACTGTGCCTAATTATTGGTGCCCTGCAACATATAGCCCTAAAATTTGCAAACATTTTTGATAAAAACAACTTCCGTACAGTTGGTAAATATTAAACTGTAATAATACCACTTTATACAGTGAAAATAATACAGTGTGTGGTGAAATATGTGTGTGTGTGTGTATATATGTATATATATATATATATATATATATATATACAGTGGGGCAAAAAAGTATTTAGTCAGTCAGCAATAGTGCAAGTTCCACCACTTAAAAAGATGAGAGGCGTCTGTAATTCACATCATAGGTAGACCTCAACTATGGGAGACAAACTGAGAAAAAAAAATCCAGAAAATCACATTGTCTGTTTTTTTAACATTTTATTTGCATATTATGGTGGAAAATAAGTATTTGGTCAGAAACAAAATTTAATCTCAATACTTTGCAATATATCCTTTGTTGGCAATGACAGAGGTCAAACGTTTTCTGTAAGTCTTCACAAGGTTGCCACACACTGTTGTTGGTATGTTGGCCCATTCCTCCATGCAGATCTCCTCTAGAGCAGTGATGTTTTTGGCTTTTCGCTTGGCAACACGGACTTTCAACTCCCTCCAAAGATTTTCTATAGGGTTGAGATCTGGAGACTGGCTAGGCCACTCCAGGACCTTGAAATGCTTCTTACGAAGCCACTCCTTCGTTGCCCTGGCGGTGTGCTTTGGATCATTGTCATGTTGAAAGACCCAGCCACGTTTTATCTTCAATGCCCTTGCTGATGGAAGGAGGTTTGCACTCAAAATCTCACGATACATGGCCCCATTCATTCTTTCATATACCTGGATCAGTCGTCCTGGCCCCTTTGCAGAGAAACAGCCCCAAAGCATGATGTTTCCACCACCATGCTTTACAGTAGGTATGGTGTTTGATGGATGCAACTCAGTATTCTTTTTCCTCCAAACACAACAAGTTGTGTTTCTACCAAACAGTTCCAGTTTGGTTTCATCAGACCATAGGACATTCTCCCAAAACTCCTCTGGATCATCCAAATGCTCTCTAGCAAACTTCAGACGGGCCTGGACATGTACTGGCTTAAGCAGTGGGACACGTCTGGCACTGCAGGATCTGAGTCCATGGTGGCATAGTGTTTTACTTATGGTAGGCCTTGTTACATTGGTCCCAGCTCTCTGCAGTTCATTCACTAGGTCCCCCCGCGTGGTTCTGGGATTTTTGCTCACCGTTCTTGTGATCATTCTGACCCCACGGGGTGGGATTTTGCGTGGAGCCCCAGATCGACGGAGATTATCAGTGGTCTTGTATGTCTTCCATTTTCTAATTATTGCTCCCACTGTTGATTTCTTTACTCCAAGCTGGTTGGCTATTGCAGATTCAGTCTTCCCAGGTTGGTGCAGGGCTACAATTTTGTTTCTGGTGTCCTTTGACAGCTCTTTGGTCTTCACCATAGTGGAGTTTGGAGTCAGAGTGTTTGAGGGTGTGCACAGGTGTCTTTTTATACTGATAACAAGTTTAAACAGGTGCCATTACTACAGGTAATGAGTGGAGGAAAGAGGAGACTCTTAAAGAAGTTACAGGTCTGTGAGAGCCAGAAATCTTGATTGTTTGTTTCTGACCAAATACTTATTTTCCACCATAATATGCAAATAAATTGTTAAAAAAACAGACAATGTGATTTTCTGGATTTTTTTTTCTCAGTTTGTCTCCCATAGTTGTGGTCTACCTATGATGTAAATTACAGACGCCTCTCATCTTTTTAAGTGGAGGAACTTGCACTATTGCTGACTGACTAAATACTTTTTTGCCCCACTGTATATATATGTGTGTGTAGTGGACTATGTATAGATTTATTGTGTCATTGGCAATAATATAACATCTGTCATGAAAAGCTGCAAGTTGCACCCAGGTTTTAATATGTATTTTCCTGGGACAAGTAGAATTCTGTCTCCAATCTCACCAGGGCGTCCTGCTGGAAGCCGAGAAGAAAGTTAACATTTGACACCTCTTAGCTCTTGGAAGAGAAATGTTAATTATGGCCTGATAGTATCTCCGTGAGAACGTTTACACAAAGGATCTCAGGAGAAAATAATATATTCATTGGGGGGGCGCGGCCGTGGTCCAATCAAAAACCAAGCAAATATGATATTAACCTGAGGGGCTGGTCTAGAAATCTGACCTCCAGACCAAAGTTATAAATTAGACCTGTATGCAAGTGTTCACATGTGAGGGCTGCCTGAGACGCTGATGTGTTCCACCAACTCCATTCACCCCCCCCCCCCCCCTCAGGGAGCAGAAAGCAAACTACCAGTTAGATGATTTCTGTAAGTTTCTCTTGTTTATTTTTATACTATTTTGCATAAGTTGTATGTCTTTTTATTATCATATTTTTATACCTTTTCTTACTGTAAGCATTGAACCTTTTGTTATTAAAGTATAAAACTTTAACAAGTTGAACCTTGAATGTTCTAAAAGAATGCATAGCCTAAGGTGTGTGAGCCTTATGAATAGTAGACATTATTAGTATTAATACTTCCGGGACTCATCGCCTGTGTATTTGGTGAGTGGCGGCAGCGTGTATGAGTGGGTGTGTGGCCTGGGTCGGTGTGTGATTTATGCTCCCATTACAGCATAGGACAGAGGTTGAATGTTGGACTGAGAGAGGGGAGATAGATTAACCCTTGCAGGCACAACCCAAGTCACATGCTGAGAGTGGGCACGTGACGAATTAGTTACACCACGGAGTAGGGATCCGTGACACAGTGCATATGTAGTAGTGCCACATAATGCCAAACAGTGCTCCAAAAATACAATGTAGAAGTAATACAGCCATAAAGTAAAAAGTGTGGATGATGACATGCCTTGGACGCCAGGTCATCTGAGGCTCCCCCAACCTCCTAGATGCAAACTTGTATAGTCGACCCCGGCCGATAGACTCTACTATGATACAATTGGGATGTGCACTTACCAGAGGCAGCTCTCTGACTCCGCTGCTGGAAATCCCAGGGGGGCTTCATTACTAAACTGAAATTGTCCTAGAAGATAAAGACGAGAAAGAATGAATATTATAAATAATAATCACTCTCATCAGGCCTGAAAATTACCAGCTGGGAGTAGAAGTGGTTTGTTGGGTTTTCCAAGATGAGGTTATAATTAGGGATGAGCGAGCAGTAAAATGCTCGGGTGCTCGTTGATCAAACAGAGGAATTCCTAGTTCTTGCATGTTCGTTTCAAGTAACGAGTATAATCGGAGTCAATGGGAAGGCTGAGCTTCTTACCGGCAGACTCTAAAAAGAGGTCTGAGGACAGTGAAAATGTTCTATAGATGGAAAAAGTGTTGAACGTAAGGAGAACAGGATGGGGAAGACCCCTGGAAGCATCTCTGACTCCCAGATCGCCGCTGAGAACAATGGTGTTACACTTTTACTCCTTTTTAACATCGGGCATAATAGTACGCCAATGTCGGACTCCGGCTGTTTGGTGCGGGCTCCAGAGCTGGGCGTACCTTTACCAGACGCACTGGCAGATCTGGCTATGTTTTCAGAAATCGCTGAACTACCAAGTTGAGCACATGTGCTAAGCATGCTAAGTGTGTGAGATTGCCAACCTTCACAGCCACCACCAGGTTAAGCCCATTATCACACATGACCATGCCTGATTGGAGGTTCAGAGGCAATAATCACAGATTTGTCTGGTCGGTTATTCCTTCATGTAAGTTGGCTGCAGTGTTTGGTTTGTCTCCTAGACAAATTAGTTTCAGCAGAGCCTGTTGGCACTTCGTTGATTCAATGCTGCAGAGCTTCCAGCTTCTGGCTGACATGATCTGAGATACCACATCGGAGATGGAGGAGCAGGAGGGGATGCAGGAAGGAGGTGGAGGAAACCCTAATAGAAGTAGGGCCAGCAATCCTCAGCGTCAGCAGCACATGTGCTATGCCAGGGTGGGACTCAGCCCCAGCCTCCACAATGTTCACCTAGTGTGCCATTAGGGAAATGTAGCATCCCTGGCCACAAGCGCTTGTCCACGTGTCGGTCGTTAAGTAGACAATAGTAAGTGCATTGGTAAATGCACGAGTGATGTTCCTGGACTTATGCTGGTACAAGGAGAAAGACACCACAACAGGAGAAAAAGGGGCATTTGGGGACCGAGTATCGAGGGACGGCTGCTGCCATGAGTTAGAGGAAATCCTACGTGTCTAACAGACTAAAATGGTAATATTTCTATGCCAGCAGCCTGGAAATATGCCCATTTAGCATTTGCGCCTATGGGTGGTTGGCTGGGAACTTTCTTTTACATTCCAAGCCTTGGAGTAGGGACAGCTGAACACTGTGCTGGGACAAGGATTTGATAGCGCCTGATGATGGTGTTTAAAAATGTGCAAGGACAGGCGCAGGGCGGGAGGCATTTGCACCAGTGTCATCGACAGGGGATTGGCAAGCTCCTAGCACAGGGAAAGTGGCAGTCCTGTCAGCCGTCTGTTATGACCTGGTGGTTAGGAGCACCCGGAATGACCTGATAGTTAAACCTCATACGGGACGAGCTCTGGGATGTGGGAGCTCTGCTGACCGCAAGCCCTAATCCTATCACACACACTAAAAATAGCCGTGGAGCGCTCCTGACCAGACCTAGGCGCCTCGTCACAGCCTAAGAACTATCTAGCCCTAGAGATAGAAAATAAAGCCTACCTTGCCTCAGAGAAATTCCCCAAAGGTTAAGGAAGCCCCCCACATATATTGACTGTGAGTAAAGATGAAAGTCACGAACGCAGAAATGAAACAGGTTTCAGCAAAGGGAGGCCAGACTTACCAAACAGATAGAGGATAGGAAAGGTAACTTTGCGATCAGCACAAAAACCCACAAAAGACCACGCAGAGTGAGCAAAAAGGACCTCCGCACCAACTCACGGTGCAGAGGGGCCACTCTGCATCCCAGAGCTTCCAGCTAGCAAGACAAAATCATGATAACCAGCTGGACAAGAGAACAGTGAACAAATAATGACAATCAGGAACTTAGCTATTGCAGGAGAAGGCAGGTCACCAGAGAGATCCAGGAGCGAACTGAAGCAATGCAAAAACATTGACAGCTGGCATGGAGTAACGATCTGAGGGAAGTTAAATAGAGCAGCCAACCAAAGGATAAACCACGTCACCTGTGTAAGGAACCTCAGAAGCAGCAGCTTCACTCATAGCCACCAGAGGGAGCCCATAGACAGAACTCGCCGAAGTACCATTCACGACCACAGGAGGGAGCTCGACAACAGAATTCACAACAGCCGTCCTGCCCACTGAGTCAGGTGCTTAGATGACATGTTCTTGATCATGCTGTTGGTGGTGAGGTTCTTAGATATCAGGACCCAGCTGATCTTGGCATGGTACAGGTTGCAATGGTAATTTTGTTTGTCTCAGAACTCTGCAGAATAGTTTCCCACCTTCTCCCTCTGGTCACCCCACTGCCTCTTCCTCTGCCTCTGCCAATACCTCTCTGCCCCTCAGCACTGCTGTTCTCGCTCTGCATGCCAGCTTCTCAGGTTGGGTCGGTGACTTCATCATCTACCACCTCGTTTTCCACCACTGCACCCCTGGTACTTCTGACTTTGTGACTTGACAACAAGTCTTAGAGGCAAATATGTGTCATCATCATCTTCCTCCTTATCCCAAATCTACCATTACCCACCATCATGTTCTTAGGGTAGGGGCAGCTGTAAGTTTTGTGCATCACTAAACAGCATGTCCTACTGTCCCTCTTGGAGCATGCAGGTCGAGCGTCTGCAATCAAGACATGATGTTGTAAAGAGCTCCTCAGAGTATCCTAATGTGGGATCACCAGTCTCCTGGGACTCAACATGGTGGGAGGAAGGAGGATCAGGGTGAGGATTAAGTGACCCAGACTTTAGGCTGGTGAGACTGGACAGTGTGGAAGACTGGGTGGTGCTGCCAAGCTGGAAGCATTATTTGCTGTCCTACTGACCACCTGTTCTCACTGCTCTGGCTTCAGAAGTGGTGTCCCGTGAATCCCTGCAAAGTGAGACCGGAACCTACGTGTCACGGATGGGCGTGTTTCATGTGCTACAGCAAAAGGGGTAACCGCATCTGCTCCGTATCTGCGTGCACCATCATCAGCACTTCCATTTCCCTGTCCCTTAATGCATGCCTTACGCATTTTGAAATTGCTAGGTCTCTTGAAACCAAGTTTATTTTTAACGCAAGAAAAAAAATTGGTCACCTGCGGCAATCAATGCAGTTTTGTGGGTTTGTGCCACTGTAATGTAAAAGAAAGAGCGCAAAGGTGTATGGATGACAATCAAATTCAATCCAGAAAAATGTTTCAATCCTTTTTTTCAGTTTTAAAGATCACAGAAGAAACGTTCACAGCCCACATACATCTGAAAAATGGAAGCCTACAACATTTTTAAAAAGTTATTTTCAGTTTTAGAGAACACAGAAATGTACTTCCCACTACATAATAGTGCATGGCTGAGAAATGTAGCCCAGCAAAATGTTTCAACAATTTTTATATAACACAAGAAAGGACCGCAAAGTGCATAATACTTGATGGATCAAAATATATTACATTTTTCCAGCTCCCGCAAAAAAAACTGCAGCTATATGTTTGCAAAATTGCAAAAGGACTGCACAGGTCTAATCTCTGTATACAGAGTGGATTCTGTCACTGCTCCTGCGACTCTCTCTCCCTCCCTAGGATAAATGCAGATTGTATGTGAATGTGATACAAACGATTAGCCCTTAGCAGGGCTGTTAGTCTGATAGCTCAGCTTCAGCTCCAGTATCTACACTACATGCCTCTGATTCGTTATACTGTGCACACACGCAATGCTATAGTTAAAAGCCGCTGGCCATTGAGAGGCTGCAAGGTGACGTCAGAGTGCACATCCCCGACGTATGAAGTCATTGTCATTTGCTGGCGAGTATGAGCCTGAAATGCATGGAAGGTACGTCACCGCTGGACTGCAGCCAAAAAAGGAGAACGTGTTTTTTTTTTTTAAATTGAAAGCGGCAAGGCACAATATGTTTTGGGCAGCAGGATGGAAACACATGAGGCAGAATGGAGACAGATGGAGCAGGATGGAGACAGATAGAGCAGGATCATGGGTCAGGATGGAGACACATGGGGCAGAATGGAGACAGATGGAGCAAGATGGAGACAGATGGAGCATGATCATGGCTCAGGACTGAGACAGATGGAGCAGGATCATGGGTCAGGATGGAGACACATGGGGCAGGATCATGGGTCAGGATGGAGACACATGGGGCAGAATGGAGACAAATGGAGCAGGATCATGGGTCAGGATGGAGACACATGGGGCAGAATGGAGACAGATGGAGCAGAATGGAGACGGATGAAGCAGGATCATGGGTCAGGATAAAGACACATGGGGCAGAATGGAGACAGATGGAGCAGGATCATGGGTCAGGATGGAGACAGATGGAGCAGGATCATGGGTCAGGATGGAGACACATGGGGTAGAATGGAGACAGATGGAGCAGGATCATGGGTCAGGATGGAGACACATGGGGTAGAATGGAGACAGATGGAGTAGGATCATGGGTCAGGATGGAGACACATGGGGTAGAATGGAGACAGATGGAGCAGGATCATGGGTCAGGATGGAGACACATGGGGCAGAATGGAGACAAATGGAGCAGGATCATGGGTCAGGATGGAGACACATGGGGTAGAATGGAGACAGATGGAGCAGGATCATGGGTCAGGATGGAGACACATGGGGTAGAATGGAGACAGATGGAGTAGGATCATGGGTCAGGATGGAGACACATGGGGTAGAATGGAGACAGATGGAGCAGGATCATGGGTCAGGATGGAGACACATGGGGCAGAATGGAGACAGATGGAGCAGGATCATGGGTCAGGATGAAGACACTTGGGGCAGAATGAAGACAGATGGAGCAGGATCATGGGTCAGGATGGAGACACATGGGGCAGAATGGAGACAGATGGAGCAGAATGGAGACGGATGAAGCAGGATCATGGGTAAGGATGAAGACACATGGGGCAGAATGGAGACAGATGGAGCAGGAGCATGGATCGGGATGGAGACAGATGGAGCAGAATGGAGACGGATGAAGCAGGATCATGGATCAGGATGAAGACACATGGGGCAGAATGGAGACAGATGGAGCAGGATCATGGGTCAGGATGGAGACAGATGGAGCAGGATCATGGGTCAGGATGGAGACACATGGGGCAGGATCATGGGTCAGGATGGAGACACATGAGGCAGAATGGAGACAGATGGAGCAGGATCATGGGTCAGGATGGAGACAGATGGAGCAGGATCATGGGTCAGGATGGAGACACATGGGGTAGAATGGAGACAGATGGAGCAGGATCATGCGTCAGGATGGAGACACATGGGGTAGAATGGAGACAGATGGAGCAGGATCATGGGTCAGGATGGAGACAGATGGAGCAGGATCATGGGTCAGGATGGAGACACATGGGGTAGAATGGAGACAGATGGAGCAGGATCATGGGTCAGGATGGAGACACATGGGGTAGAATGGAGACAGATGGAGCAGGATCATGGGTCAGGATGGAGACACATGGGGTAGAATGGAGACAGATGGAGCAGGATCATGGGTAAGGATGGAGACACATGAGGCAGAATGGAGACAGATGGAGCAGGTTCATGGGTCAGGATGAAGACACATGGGGCAGAATGGAGACAAATGGAGCAGGATCATGGGTCAGGATGGAGACACATGGGGCAGAATGGAGACAGATGGAGCAGAATGGAGACGGATGAAGCAGGATCATGGGTCAGGATGAAGACACATGGGGAAGAATGGAGACAGATGGAGCTGGATCATGGGTCAGGATGGAGACAGATGGAGCAGGATCATGGGTCAGGATGGAGACAGATGGGGCAGGATCATGGGTCAGGATGGAGACACATGGGGCAGAATGGAGACAGATGGAGCAGGATCATGGGTCAGGATGGAGACAGATGGAGCAGGATCATGGGTCAGGATGGAGACACATGGGGCAGGATCATGGGTCAGGATGGAGACACATGGGGCAGAATGGAGACAAATGGAGCAGGATCATGGGTCAGGATGGAGACACATGGGGCAGAATGGAGACAGATGGAGCAGAATGGAGACGGATGAAGCAGGATCATGGGTCAGGATAAAGACACATGGGGCAGAATGGAGACAGATGGAGCAGGATCATGGGTCAGGATGGAGACAGATGGAGCAGGATCATGGGTCAGGATGGAGACACATGGGGTAGAATGGAGACAGATGGAGCAGGATCATGGGTCAGGATGGAGACACATGGGGTAGAATGGAGACAGATGGAGTAGGATCATGGGTCAGGATGGAGACACATGGGGTAGAATGGAGACAGATGGAGCAGGATCATGGGTCAGGATGGAGACACATGGGGCAGAATGGAGACAAATGGAGCAGGATCATGGGTCAGGATGGAGACACATGGGGCAGAATGGAGACAGATGGAGCAGAATGGAGACGGATGAAGCAGGATCATGGGTCAGGATGAAGACACATGGGGCAGAATGGAGACAGATGGAGCAGGAGCATAGGTCAGGGTGGAGACAGATGGAACTCACGCCTACCTAACAGCGGAGGTGGGCACCCTAAAATTCGATGTGGCGCCCCCGCTCCACGTCGACTGTCCCTTCTTGCCCTACTGGGCCCTACCAACTACCCACGCCCAGACCCCAACAACATACACACAAATTGACCTAAGGTCACACTAACAAGAAAAAACGTGTAAAAAAAGTGAAAAAAACAATGTAGTAAAAACTACTAAAAACAACACAGCAAAAATAATGCTGCGTGAATGTCCCCTAAATTACTTGTACCCCATGGGCTATATCAAAAAATGATCTAGATGATCTAAATATTAATCAGTAGAAGTATTCTATAGCGTGAATAATAGCTTCAGGAAAACCTATACGGGTAATAGTCAAAAAAATACCCAGGGGTACAATAGAGCACAGATGTCCTATGCTCAAAGGCCCTAAGAGGTCATAAAATAGATAGCTCTAGTATGTATACTTATATGTCGCTGTCTTTGTTAGTACATAATGACCTGAAGGTCATCAAGGCAGACCTATACACAGGACTTATAAAAAAATAAACAAAATACTAGAAAAAAAAAAGAAAAACTAAACAAAATGAAAAGAAATGTATATATCTCTGTTGGATACCTAGTACAGTGTATCTCAACTCCAGAATAGCCAATGTAAGGGCTCACTCAATAAGTGGTCATTTGTACATACCCTCAAAGTCACATATAAAGAACTTCAGATGCATGAAAAAAACTAGCAAAATGATCAAAGAAAAAATAAAAAATGAAAAAAATTGAAAAAAATATATGTATATAGCAATGCTAGTTATTAACCATTATATTTCCTATATCAGAATGCCACATGTAGTGTGTCTCCTACACGGTTAATCAGTGCAGCTGGTCCATCTGAGGTCAATCCCTCGTTATTATCCAATACCTGGTCCAATGTATCTCTTATGAGAGCTCACTTGTATGGGTGATATAATTATTTACACCCTAAATGCCATACAGATCGACACATATAGAAAGCTTCGGGTGTCTGAGATAAAAAATAAACAAAATACTCAAAGAAACAAAGAGAAAAATAATAGAAAACAAATGAAAAGTGACTGCTATATCAGGTATCACATATATAGTGTGTCTCACTTAGATTTAGCCAAAGCATATAGGAGCCCAAACACATGAGGCCAATCCCTCATTGCTATCAGACTGCACATTTAGGCATTCATATAAGAAAGTGCTATGCTCAGTCTGCCATGACCATGAGAAAGAAAAAACGTATCTGAATATGTGACGTGGTGCGTCCCATGTCATCATCCCTACGCGTTTCGCCCCTTCCCAGTATGGGGGCTCATCAGGGGATAAATTGGGATATAGCAGCAATGGCTTAAAAAGTGGATATGAACATGCGGAGGTAGCGACGCTATACTGTAATGTTCAGAGAATGCTGTCCTTTCGGCGCACAAGGTGGAGACATTCCAGGGTAGACCCACGTGTCAGCGCCGCTCTTAGACACTTAGCGTGCGCTTGTTGTACACAGTGGGGCTAAGCCCCGCCCCACCATCACATGACACACCCGGCGCTCCCGAGATAGTGGAGCACAAATGCGTGTCACCAGTGCCGACATGCGCAGTGCCCATTACCTCGTCTTACCCCAGCCTTTACTCCGGCTAGATGTCATTACCGGAGGACGGATCATAGTCATAGCTCTGTGTTTCTAGCTCATATTATCGAGACATGCGCAATGCGCAGTTGTTAATACAGGGTACATGCAGGCTATATGGGGAAGAAAAAACTACAGGAAAAGGATCTCGGAGAGCGCTGTATGTGTCTCTTCAGAATAAAAAGGACCACATGTAAGCAGTATGCAGAGTAAACATGAAGCATAATCATTTAATGGATGTCATAAATATAGTATCATTCTGTACAGTCATTTCTCAAACGCGGTATATGCCGTCTTAATGATACTCCATATCGAGCAGTATTTCCATACATAAAAAAGACACCAAATGGTCCCATATTCATTACAGCCATTCTGTACGTATACCTCCACAGAAACCACTAACTTGTGTGTATCATATTCTCGACTAGAGGGCAACCGTGCCCAAACTCATAAAGGCCCTCTGACCTCTATTGATGAAGGTACAACTACAAGGGAGAACATGACCTGCAGTGTATTTAGACTCACAGTCAGTCAAAAAAATGGATCAGAAGGATTATCTACCGAAATTAACATCCTATGTACGAGCAGTCTTTTCAGTTTTTTCTTTCTCATGGTCATGGCAGACTGAGCATAGCACTTTCTTATATGAATGCCTAAATGTGCAGTCTGATAGCAATGAGGGATTGGCCTCATGTGTTTGGGCTCCTATATGCTTTGGCTAAATCTAAGTGAGACACACTATATGTGATACCTGATATAGCAGTCACTTTTCATTTGTTTTCTATTATTTTTCTCTTTGTTTCTTTGAGTATTTTGTTTATTTTTTATCTCAGACACCCGAAGCTTTCTATATGTGTCGATCTGTATGGCATTTAGGGTGTAAATAAATAAATCACCCATACAAGTGAGCTCTCATAAGAGATACATTGGACCAGGTATTGGATAATAACGAGGGATTGACCTCAGATGGACCAGCTGCACTGATTAACCGTATAGGAGACACACTACATGTGGCATTCTGATATAGCAAATATAATGGTTAATAACTAGCATTGCTATATACATATATTTTTTTCAATTTTTTTCATTTTTTATTTTTTCTTTGATCATTTTGCTAGTTTTTTTCATGCATCTGAAGTTCTTTATATGTGACTTTGAGGGTATGTACAAATGACCACTTATTGAGTGAGCCCTTACATTGGCTATTCTGGAGTTGAGATACACTGTACTAGGTATCCAACAGAGATATATACATTTCTTTTCATTTTGTTTAGTTTTTCTTTTTTTTTTCTAGTATTTTGTTTATTTTTTTATAAGTCCTGTGTATAGGTTTGCCTTGATGACCTTCAGGTCATTACGTACTAACAAAGACAGCGACATATAAGTATACATACTAGAGCTATCTATTTTATGACCTCTTAGGGCCTTTGAGCATAGGACATCTGTGCTCTATTGTACCCCTGGGTATTTTTTTGACTATTACCCGTATAGGTTTTCCTGAAGCTATTATTCACGCTATAGAATACTTCTACTGATTAATATTTAGATCATCTAGATCATTTTTTGATATAGCCCATGGGGTACATGTAATTTAGTGTACATTCACGCAGCATTATTTTTGCTGTGTTGTTTTTAGTAGTTTTTGCAACATTGTTTTTTTCACTTTTTTCACTTTTTTTTACACGTTTTTTCTTGTTAGTGTGACCTTAGGTCAATTTGTGTGTATGTTGTTGGGGTCCGGGCGTGGGTAGTTGGTAGGGTCCAGTAGGGCAAGAAGGGACAGTCGATGTGGAGCGGGGGCGCCACATCGAATTTTAGGGCGCCAACCTCCGCTGTTAGGTAGGCGTGAGCTACTATAGGGCCACTTAGCAGGGACTGTGTCAGGAATACATTTGTTACTATTATTTCCTGAATTTTTCCTACCCCACTCGGACTCAGGTGGTTGATGTTGGTAGTCATACATTTAAGTACATTCAAGTATCTATGAGATTTTTAATATCATTAATAAAATATTTTTTTAGGATATTGTGTTTTTTTTGGTTGTTCAAGTAATCATATCCTTATATTATCCTAGTTGGTTGTCTAATACTGGAGACAGATGGTGCAGGATCATGGGACAGTTGGGGCTGGATGGGAAAACATATGACTAGAGCCAGGAATGAGACACAAGGGGACCTGGATGGGGGATTTTATTACTGCAGTGATGTACGGTATTTTATTTTTGAGGATACTGTTGTGAATGGTGGATCCTGTGTTACCTACTGTATATAGAGGTGGTATAAGTCATTGTACAGGAGGTGGAGGTGAGCTGTGATATCGCCTATTGTGAATGGTGGATCCTGTGTTATCTACTGTATATAGAGGTGTTATCAGTCATTGTACAAGAGGAGGAGGTGAGCTGTGATATCACCTATTATGAATGGTGGATCCTGTGTTATCTGCTGTATATAGAGGTCTTATCAGTCATTGTACAGGAGGAGGAGGTGAGCTGTGACACCAGATATGAATGGTGGATCCTGTGTTATCTACTGTATATAGAGGTGTTATCAGTCATTGTACAGGAGGAGGAGGTGAGCTGTGACATCACCTATTGTGAATGGTGGATCCTGTGTTATCTACTGTATATAGAGGTGTCACGATATGGTGTGAAATATCATAAGTAGTTCTCTTGCTAGCCTGCGTGGGCTAAGCCCCCTTTCTTGGAGTCATGCTGCAACAGTTTGTAGCTTCAAATTCCTGACTTTCAACTCCCAAGCCCCCCTTCCCTTTCACTCAGCCAAGAGCTGCTTTGCCAATGTACTGGGGGGAGTTTTATGGCCGAAAGGTATTTACGACCAGGTTAGAATCTTCCTCCAGCTGGAACTGGAAAAATGGCTCCAAAATTCATGAAAGATTCTTTGTTTGGTTTTTGTACAATATTATGCACAATGTTTACGTTAAGAACACGAAAATATATATTCGTATTCCCACTCGGTGTATCTACCCATCCCTTGAAACTTGGGCTTCTAACTCCATCTGGTAAAGAAGTAGGGATTTCTCTGTAAATATGTATCCCAGATAGGACATATTTGATCTCATTAGAATGCTCACGTTAATCCGAGATGAATGATGGGTTTGTTAGGACAATGACATGTTTTGTAGCGGAGTTATCAAAATTACCGTATTTTTCGCTTTGTAAGACACTCCGGATTATAAGACGCACTCCAAATTTTGAGGAGAAAAATAGAAAAAAACTATTTTTTAATAAATTGGTGGGGCGTTTTATAATCCATGCGTCTTATTACTTACCAGGGGTTGTGGTTGTGGTGGATCAGGGTCCCAGGGTCGTTGCCGAAGGCAGGAGTGGAGCATTGCTGCAGGCTGGGATGAGGGGGTCTGCAGGGGGCTCCTGTGCTGCAGGGGGGCTCCTGTGCTGCAGCCTGGGATGAGGGGTCTGCAGGGGGGCTCCTTTGCTGCAGGCTGGGATGAGGGGTCTGCAGGGGGCTCCTGTGCTGCAGGGCTGTCTCCGGTGCTGCGGGGGGCTCTGGCGACATTTTGTGAAAGGCCAGAGCCCCCGGCAGTTCATCCATGCGTTCCTGTATGACTGACTCCGGGAAAATGGCCGCCGGAATCTCGAGAGATGAGATCTCAGCGCTGAAATCTCATCTCCCGAGATTCCGGCGGCCATTTTCCCGGAGTCAGTCATACTGGAACTAACTCCGGGAAAATGGCCGCCGGAATCTCGAGAGATGAGATCTCAGCGCTGAAATCTCATCTCCCGAGATTCCGGTGGCCATTTTCCCGGAATTAGTCATACTGGAACGCATGGAAGAACTGCCGGGGGGCTCTGGTCTTTCACAAAATGTCGCCAGAGCCCCCCGCAGCACCAGAGCCTTCAGCATCACCCGGGGCAGCAGCGGACAACCCCGGCAGTGGCGGCGGACGACAGCGGCGGCAGGCGGTAGCGGCGGCGGACACCCCCTCCTCCCAGCCTGTAATGGTAAGCGGTATATCCGCTTTGTTAGACGCACCCACATTTCCCCCCCAAATTTGGGGGAAATAAAGTGCGTCTTACAAAGCGGAAAATACGGAAGATATAGATTAGAATAAAATGAGTTAACTGAAGAGGTAGGAGGGACGAGGTGATCCAACCCCTTTCTGGGATGTTACAGGGTTGGCTATAACTGTCTGCACACATCCCCAGCTTCCTTCTTGTCCTATTTTCCTGGAAGAGCTGAGCACATCCTATGAGCTGGGACGTATGGAAAACTGCACCAGCCTGGGGGCCTGCCATGCTTTGAACATGTGAGTGTTATCTTTTCTCCTTTATTCCCTTTATGTTATAATTACCCGTGTACATATTTGCAATTGTCTCATTTGTAACATCTTTATAAAATATTTTTGATAAAGCACTGCCTAATTTTTATGGAATATAATATTTAATATTAGTTCGTTCTCCTGTTCTAAACCGTACCCTAAGTCTTCTGAAGGGAAATACGCTACTGTTACTGTTGTGTTGGGTTAGCTTCGGACCCGTTTAATCGAAGCTGGTGGCAGCGAGAGTGTGCTGACTTTTGGGTTATGCTGAAGCGACTGCGGCGTTGATAATTATTGTTCCTGCCTGAGTGGGAGTAGTTTATCGCGTCGCTGCAGCGTGCCCAATAGCCAGTACATAGCAGGCAGCCTTTCTGGCGACTAATTACCCAGGGTGCAGTACATAATCTGACCTGAGAGTAAGGGGGGCGCCAGAGAGCTGCAAGTGTTAAGTGGAACTGTAAGCGGGATATACATAAATCCCTGCAGTTTGTGGTATATTGAAAGCAGTGGGATACCTAGAATAAGCCCCTGCTCTAAACTAAGAGGTCAATAGCCTTGTGTGTGGTTTTTCATCACATCGTGGAGTGGAGGGATAACTAAGATAAGCCCCCCTGCTCATGTGATAGCCATCTGTTGGCCTAAAGTCACCCCAACCCGTGACGTAGGGGTGACGGTCACGGTGTGAATCCTGACAAATTGGTGGCAGCGGTCAGGGGAATCCTGACATTTGGTGGCAGCGGTGGGATATTAGAGCATTAGTGATTTGGTTTGAGCAATCATTCCTCTCACTAAAAACTTGCAGAAAGTTCTTGCGAGGACTCTGCGCAAATAAGTTTGGAGAACGAACTATCCCTAATTATCCCCTCCCTTTCTCTTCGTTTTTCTATCCTATCTTTTATTTGGCAACCATGGTTGTGCGGGGAGAAACCTTCTATGAGCAGCAGACGAGAGACACCCTTGTTGCCTTATGCAAGTCACAGCACATTGACTTTGCGGGCAAAAACAAAGCCCAACTGGTCGCAGTTCTGGTGCAATGGGAAGCCGACCAAGCCAGGCCACAGAGCCCAGAGGCCGCAGAAGCCAGCACAAGTGAACATGGTGCTGCAGCAAAGGTCCAACCACTGAATACGGGCCCTACTGGCAACCAGGGGGGCGCAGACCTCCTCCTGCAGCTGGCTCTGCAACAATGCTCCGCAGATGACCTAGAGAGACGTCTGCAGCTGATCCAGCAATACCAGGAGCAAGCCGAGCGAGAGGCCCAGGCCCAGCGAGAACATGAACTGGAGATGCTCCGGCAGGGGGGGATGCCCTCCACCGCCCAGAGACGTGAGCCCAGCAGCGCTCAGATACCTAAGCCCCGGCCCGATCACTTTCCTGTTATGGAGAAGGACGGGGACTTGGACACTTTTCTGCGGGCTTTTGAGAAAGCCTGCAGACAGTACCGGCTGCCTACAGATGAATGGGCCCGATACCTGACACCAGGGCTGAGAGGTAAAGCTCTGGAGGCGTTTGCTGCCCTCCCTCAAGAACAAGATGGAGACTATGAGGCCATCAAGCAGGCCCTGATAGCAAAGTACCAGCTTACTCCCGAGGTGTACCGTAGAAAGTTCCGGACCCTCCAACGTGGCCCACACGACAGTTACAGTGATGTGGTGCATGGACTGGGGACCCACTTTGACCAGTGGACCCAAGGACTGTCAGTGACCACCTTTGCACAGCTGCGAGACCTGATGATCAAAGACCAGTTCTTTCATCTTTGCCCAGCTGAGGTGTGGCAGTTCGTGATGGACAGAGAACCCAAAGACGTGACGAAAGCAGCGCAGATTGCCGATGCCTATGAGGCCAACCGTAGATCGGAAGTGCGGAAGCAAGTCTCCACCAGCTGGAGAGGGGGTAAGCCTGCAACCAACGCCAGTACCCCTGCCAGCCAACACACCAGAGGTCCTGGCCCTGTGGCCAACAACACCAGACCTACCACCGAACCTCGCCAGTGTTACTACTGCAAGCGGCCTGGGCATATCAGTACCTTCTGTCCAGACAGGCCGAAGAACCCCCCAGCCAAGGCCCCAGGGCCTAATGCAGCAGTTCTTTTGGTGGGTGGTGTGGTTGGGAGGGTGTGTGACAACGTACAGCATGTCACTGTGGGAGGCCATGTTGCTACAGGCCTCAAGGACACCGGGGATGAACGAACCCTCATCCGACCCGAACTGGCGGCCCCTGAAGAAATCATTCCGGGGAAAACCCTAACTGTCACTGGGATTGGGGGCATCAGCTGTCCCTTACCGATGGCCCGGGTTTTTATTGATTGGGGTGCCAGGAGCGGGGTGAAGGAAGTGGGGCTGTCTGATAATTTGCCCACTGATGTTTTGTTGGGGACTGATTTGGGGAGGATGGTTGCATACTACGTCCCTGACACCCCTCCCCAATCTACTAATGAGGGTAAAGTTAACCCTGATGATGATGATGATGGGAAATCGCATGTGTTACCTGACCATGCTTTATCTTGTAATGATGCATCTATTAACCATTTTTTCCCTAGGCTTGATGGTGAAAATGTTGTACCTGTGCCAGCTGAACCTGATAATGATTTTTCTGTGAAGGTTAATGTGTCCATAGGTACAGGCGTGCCCAGCCACGTCGCTCTGCGGAGTGAGACGGCTGAGGAACCCCTAACAGGGGCAAGTGTTGGTGCTACAGGAAATGGGGAGATGCATGGGAACCGTGCCATGAAAGTGACCAGTGCCACCGAGGAAGGTAACTGGCCCATAAGTAGCACTGCCCCTGGAGTGTTGGGGGTGGATGGGGAGGTAGAGCCCATAGCAGCGCCGGCTGATGGGTCTGTAGAAACCCCCGGGGAGACAGCCTACGTAGCTGCTGTCACCCACAGTCACAGTGCCCGGAACGCAGATAACTGTCAGCCTTCCGGACCCTCCTCAGTCACCACTGTGACTGCACCAGAGGTGGACCCAGAGCAGGTCCAAGAGGGTTCCCGTGGGGAAGGGACCCTGACATCACTGCTGGCTTCCCCTAGCCAGGAGTTTCAGGCCGCTCTGCACACAGATGCGAGCCTAGAGAGTTTTAGACAACTTGCCGGGACGCTCTTCTCCGAGACTGATAAGGAGAAGGTGTTCTGGGAACGAGGAAGGATGTACCGGGAAACAGTATCCAGAGAATCACAAAAGGAGTGGTTGAGGGAAAGACAGCTGGTCGTCCCGCAGCAATTCCGGGGTGAGTTGTTGCGGATTGCCCATGAGATCCCGCTAGCTGGACACTTGGGGATCAGCAAAACTAAGGCCCGGCTGTCTCAACACTTCTATTGGCCTAAGATGGGGACAGATGTGTCAAACTACTGCCGCTCCTGTATCACTTGTCAAAGAGTGGGGAAGGCGGGGCTTGCTCTTAAGGCTCCCCTGATCCCTTTGCCAGTGATAGAAGAGCCTTTCCAGAGTATCGCGGTGGACAATGTGGGCCCGCTGGCCGTCCCCAGAAGCTCTGGAAAGCAATACATCCTTACTGTGGTAGACTACGCTACCCGGTACCCAGAGGCAGTAGCTCTGTCGTCAACTAGGGCAGATAAGGTGACGGATGCCCTGTTGGCTATCTTTTCACGTGTATGATTTCCCAGGGAAATGCTTACTGATCAAGGGACCCAATTTATGTCTCGCCTAATGGAGGCTCTCTGTAAGAGAATGCAGGTGAAGCACCTGGTATCGAGTGCGTATCACCCACAGACCAATGGCTTGTGTGAACGCTTCAATGGTACCCTCAAACAGATGCTACGCATGCTGGTTGAGACTCAAGGGCGCGACTGGGAGCGGTACCTCCCACACGTGCTGAGAGGTTCCGCAGGCCTCGACGGGTTTCTCCCCCTTCGAGCTCCTGTACGGCAGGCGAGTCCGGGGACCCCTTGGGTTGGTAAGAGAATCCTGGGAAGAGGAGCCGAACCCTTCTGAAGTGTCCATAGTGGAGTATGTCATGCGCTTCCGTGACAAGATGCAGACCTTGACGCAGTTGGTGCATGACAACATGACGCAGGCTCAGGCTGATCAGAAGCACTGGTACGACCAGAACGCCCGGGAGCGGACCTACCACGTTGGTCAAAAGGTGTGGGTGCTGGTCCCTGTACCAACGGATAAGCTTCAGGCACCCTGGGAGGGCCCGTACGTCGTCCACCAACAGCTCAACCCGGTCACTTACGTGGTCACGCTTGACCACGCTCGGGGTAGGCGAAAGGCCTTTCACGTCAACATGATGAAGGCTCATCAAGAACGTGAACCTTTCGTCCTACCGGTCTGCAGCTTGCCCGAAGACGGTGAGGAAGACACCCTCCTGGACATGCTGGCCCAAGCCAAGGCCAATGGGTCCATCGAGGACGTGGAGGTAAGCGCCTCGTTAACTGAACCCCAGCGGTTGCAGTTGCAAACCACACTGGAACCCTTCCGGGTCGTGTTCTCCAACCGACCTGGGAGGACTGAGTTAGCCGTCCACGAGGTGGACACCGGGAATTACGCCCCACTACGGCGAAAACCCTATCGAATCTCTGACCAGGTGCAGCAGATTATGCGCCAAGAGATCGATGAGATGTTACAGCTGGGGGTGATTCGACGGTCAAAGAGCGCGTGGGCATCACCTGTAGTTTTCGTGCCAAAGAAGGACCGGACCACCCGGTTCTGCGTGGACTACAGGGGGCTCAACGCCATCACAGCCTCCGACGCGCACCCAATGCAGCGCATCGAGGAGCTGCTGGATAAGTTAGCTGGCGCAGATTACCTAACAATAATGGATCTGAGTAGAGGATACTGGCAGATTCCCCTGAGCCCCGAGGCGCAGGAGATGTCCGCCTTTATCACGCCCTTCGGACTGTAGGAGTCCACGGTCATGCCCTTCGGCATAAAGAATGCCCCTGCCACTTTCCAGCGGATGGTCAACCTCCTGCTTCAGGGACTGGAGAAGTACGCAGTGGCGTACTTGGATGACATTGCCATCTTCCGTTTCTCCTGGGAGGAACACCTGCAGCATCTCGAGGAGGTGCTCAGGCGAATTCACCAAGCAGGACTGACTATCAAGCCCGGAAAGTGCCAGATGGGCATGAGGGAGGTTCACTACCTGGGGCACCGGGTAGGCGGGAACACTCTGAAGCCAGAGCCTGACAAATTAGGAGTGATCGTGAACTGGCCCACTCCCGTGACCAAGAAACAGGTGATGTCCTTCTTGGGCACTGCAGGGTACTATAGGCGCTTGGTTCAGCACTATAGTAGCCTGGCAAAACCTTTGACGGACCTCACCAGGAAGAAGCTACCCCACATCGTCAACTGGACAGATGGCTGTGAGGGGGCCTTCCAGGCGTTGAAAACCGCACTGTGCAACGCCCCTGTGTTGAAAGCAGTCGACAGCAGTCGACCGTTCTTGGTGCAGACCGACGCCAGCGAGTTTGGCCTTGGTGCTGTGCTCAGCCAGGTTGACTCGGAGGACCAAGAGCACCCCGTGTTATACCTGAGCCAGAAGCTTTTGCCGAGGGAAGTGGCCTACTCCACCATCGAGAAGGAGTGCCTGGCCATAGTCTGGGCCCTGCAGCGCTTGCAGCCCTACTTGTACGGTCGCCCTTCACTGTGGTGACCGACCACATGAATGATGGGTTTGTTAGGACTATGACATGTTTTGCAGCGGAGTTATCGAAATTAGATATAGATTAGAATAAAATGAGTTAACTGAAGAGGTAGGAGGGACGAGGTGATCCAACCCCTTTCTGGGATGTTACAGGCTTGGCTATAACTGTCTGCACATATCCCCAGCTTCCTTCTTGTCCTATTATCCTGGAAGAGCTGAGCACATCCCATGAGCTGGGACGTATGGAAAACTGCACCAGCCTGGGGGCCTGCTATGCTTTGAACATGTGAGTGTTATCTTTTCTCCTTTATTCCCTTTATGTTATAATTACCCGTGTACATATTTGCAATTGTCTCATTTGTAACATCTTTATAAAATATTTTTGATAAAGCACTGCCTAATTTTTATGGAATATAATATTTAATATTAGTTCGTTCTCCTGTTCTAAACCGTACCCTAAGTCTTCTGAAGGGAAATACGCTACTGTTATTGTTGTGTTGGGTTAGCTTCGGACCCGTTTAATCGAAGCTGGTGGCAGCGAGAGTGTGCTGACTTTTGGGTTATGCTGAAGTGACTGCGGCGTTGATAATTATTGTTCCTGCCTGAGTGGGAGTAGTTTATCGCGTCGCTGCAGCGTGCCCAATAGCCAGTACATAGCAGGCAGCCTTTCTGGCGACTAATTACCCAGGGTGCAGTACCTAATCTGACCTGAGAGTAAGGGGGGCACCAGAGAGCTGCAAGTGTTAAGTGGAACTGTAAGCGGGATATACATAAATCCCTGCAGTTTGTGGTATATTGAAAGCAGTGGGATACCTAGAATAAGCCCCTGCTCTAAACTAAGAGGTCAATAGCCTTGTGTGTGTTTTCTCATCACATTGTTAGCAGTGGAGGGATAACTAAGATAAGCCCCCCTGCACATGTGATAGCCGTCTGTTGGCCTAAAGTCACCCCAACCCATGACGTAGGGGTGACGGTCACGGTGTGAATCCTGACAAATTGGTGGCAGCGGTCAGGGGAATCCTGACAAGAGGTGTTATCAGTCATTGTACAGGAGGAGGTGAGCTGTGATATCACCTATTGTGAATGGTGGATTCTGTGTTATCTACTGTATATAGAGGTGTTATCAGCCATTGTACAGGAGGAGGAGGAGGTGAGCTGTGACATCACCTGTTGTGAATGGTGGATCCTGTGTTATCTACTGTATATAGAGGTGTTATCAGTCATTGTACAGGAGGAGGTGAGCTGTGCCATCACCTATTGTGAATGGTGGATTCTGTGTTATCAGTCACTGTAATGCTCTGTAATGTCTGTGATGATAATGTCTACTGAAATGTCTTCTAAACTGCACACCATACAGTGCTAACCACTGAGCTACCACATAGTGTGAACCACTGAGCCACCATACAGTGCTAACCACTGAGCCACCATACAGTGCTAACCAATGAGCCACCATACAGTGCTAACCACTGAGCCACCACATAGTGTGAACCACTGAGCCACCATACAGTGCTAACCACCGAGCCACCATACAGTGCTAACCACCGAGCCACCATATAGTGTGAACCACCAAGCCACCATACAGTGCTAACCACAGAGTCACCATATAGCACAAAGCCACCATACAGTGCTAACCACCGAGCCACCATACAGTACTAACCACTGAGCCACCATACAGTGCTAACCACCGAGCCACCATACAGTGCTAACCACAGAGCCACCATATAGTGTGAACCACCGAGCCACCATACAGTGCTAACCACTGAGCCACCATACAGTACTAACCACTGAGCCACCACATAGTGTGAACCACTGAGCCACCATACAGTGCTAACCACCGAGCCACCATACAGTGCTAACCACCGAGCCACCATATAGTGTGAACCACCGAGCCACCATACAGTGCTAACCACAGAGTCACCATATAGCACAAAGCCACCATACAGTGCTAACCACCGAGCCACCATACAGTACTAACCACTGAGCCACCATACAGTGCTAACCACCGAGCCACCATATAGTGTGAACCACTGAGCCACCATACAGTGCTAACCACCGAGCCACCATACAGTGCTAACCACTGAGCCACCATATAGTGTGAACCACTGAGCCACCATACAGTGCTAACCACTGAGCCACCATACAGTGCTAACCACTGAGCCACCATGTAGTGTGAACCACTGAGCCACCATACAGTGCTAACCACCGAGCCACCATACAGTGCTAACCACTGAGCCACCATATAGTGTGAACCACTGAGCCACCATACAGTGCTAACCACTGAGCCACCATACAGTGCTAACCACCGAGCCACCATACAGTGCTAACCACTGAGCCACCATACAGTGCTAACCACCGAGCCACCATACAGTGCTAACCACAGAGCCACCATACAGTGCTATCCACTGAGCCACTATGCTGCTTAGAGCTTTCACTGTTTCTCTGGGTTTTTAAAAAATGTAGTTGGGACTTCTTTGCTATGACAGAATATTGTGTGTGGGAATGAACACAGACATGATAATGTGCAGTTCCCGTAATATCAGTACAATATGCTCCATAAGGATATTGAATCTTCTGTTACATCCTTACAGCCGATCCCATGTGTAAATGTTACGGAGCCCAAACCCTCCATCCGCCCTCATCAGGCTGTACCCACCTGAGATTGTGCCCCCTCCTGGTGCTGAAGACACATGATGACGAGCAGACAAAGGAGAACAACCGCTGTCACCGGCCAATTCATCATTCATCACAGCTGTGAACTGTCCGCTGTCAGCATCAGTCTCCAGGTGCAGGAGCATCATGCAAATGTGCAGCAGCATCACTGTCTCCTCTATATACAGGTGCTCCTCACTAAATTGAAATTTTATTTCAGTTCTTCAATACAAAAAGTGAATCTCCTATATTATATGGAGTCATTACACACAGAGTGATCTATTTCACATGTTTATTTCTGTTAATGTTGATGATTACGGCTTTCAGCCAATGAAAACCCAAAAGTCATTACTTCAGTAAATTAGAATAATTAACAATAAACACCTGTAAAGGCTCCTAAGCGTCCATTAGTCTGTTTCAGTAACTCCACAATCATGGGGAAGACTGCTGACCTGACAGATGTCCAGAAGGCGTCACTAGTGAAGTATATCGTGGCACAACTGTGTCGGTGCTCAAGAAAGGTTTCCCACACCAGTTATCATATAGTAAATAAATAACTTGGCACTCAACTTAGTGGATAGTGATAATAAAGAAAATTATTTTATTACTTGAATAGCAGCCCAGCATAAACGTTTCGGTCAAACATTTAGACCTTCTTCAGTAAACTGCATCATAAATGTATAACAAAACATAATAACTACAATGTTGAAAAAACAACAAAATAAAGAAAACAATAAGGTAAATCTCACAATCTGATACGTGATGGATAGGAAGGTAGGGGAGAGAGGTAGGGATAAGGTAAGTCACTGACACACTCCACAAGGAGGGGAAGCCACAAAAGGTCATTGGTAAAGAAGCCGGCTGTTCACACAGTGCTGTATCCAAGCAGATTAATGGAAAGTGGAGTGGAAGAAAAAAGTGTGGTTGAAAAAGGTGCACAAGCAACCGGGATAACCGCAGCCTGGAAAGGATTGTTAAGAAAAGGCCATTCAAAAATGTGGTGGAGATTCACAAGGAGCGGACTGCTGCTGGAGTCATTGCTTCACCACACACAGACGTGTCCAGGACATGGGCTACAAGTGTCACATTCCTTGTGTCCGGCCATTCATGACCAATAGACAACGCCAGAAGCCTCTTACCTGGGCCAAGGAGAAGAAGAACCGGAATGTTGTCAGTGGTCCAAGGTATTGTTTTCAGATGAGAGTAAATTTTGTTTTTCATTTGGAAATCAGGGTTCCAGAGTCTGGAAGAAGAGTGGAGAGGCCACAATCCAAGCTGCTGGAGGTCTGGTGTGAAGTCTCCACAATCAGTGATGGTTTGGGGAGCCATGGCATCTGCTGGTGTAGGTCCACTGTGTTTTATCAAGACCAAAATCAGCGCAGCCGTCTACAAGGACATTGTAGAGCACTTCATGGTTCCCTCGGCCGACAAGCTTTTTGGAGATGGAAATGTCATTCTCCAGCAGGACTTGGCCCCTGTCCACACGGCCAAAAGTACCAATACCTGGTGTAAACACAACAGTATCACTGGGCTTGATTGGCAGCAAACTCGCCTGACCTTAACCCCATAGAGAATCTATGGAGTATTGTCAAGAGGAAGATGAGACACCAGACCCCACAATGCAGACGAGCTGAAGGCTGCTATCAAAGCAACCTGGGCTTCCATAACCCCTCAGCAGCGCTACAGGCTGATCGCCTCCATGCCACACCGCATTGATGCAGTAATTGACGCAAAAGGAGCCCGACCAAGTATTGAGTGTATTTACTGAACATACATTTCAGTAGGCCAACATCTCAGATTTTAAAATAATTTTTTAAGCTGGTGTTATAAAGTATTCTAATTTACTGAGATAATGACTTTTGGGTTTTCATTAGCTGTAAGCGATAATCATCAACATTAACAGAAATAAACACGTGAAATAGATCACTCTGCTTGTAATGACTCTATATAATATATGAGTTTCACTTTTTGTATTGAAGATCTGAAATACATGAAATTTTTGATGATATTCTAATTTTGTGAGAAGCACCTGTACATAGAAAATCACTTCATGCTACTACTGTGGCACAATACTTTAATAACATAGCCATGTACCATGTAATTTTACAAGTTATGGATTATTAAATATATACAGGATCAGAACCAATAACAGCACAAGATTACATCACTAGAACCACCATTAGTACAGGAAAACATCAACAGAACCACCCATCAGTACAGAAATACATCAACACCACCACCACCCTCAATACAGAAATACATGATGAGAACCAACATTAGTACAGAAATATATCACCACAGCACCCATTAGTACAGAAATACATCACTAGAACCTCGGTTGGTACATGAGGAAATCACCAGAGCCACCATCAGTATAAATACAGAAATACATCACTAGAAGTGAACTACTGTGAGTACAGGAATACATCACCAAAGCTACCATCAGTACAGAAATATAGGATCACAACCCCCTTCCAAGAAGAAAAACAGCATCACAACCCCTATCAGTACAGGAATACATCACAATAACCACCATCAGTACATTAATACATCACCAGAACCAACAATAGTACAGAAATACACCACCAGAACCAAGATCAGTACATGAATACATAACCTTAACCACCATCAGTACATGAATACATTACCTGAACCACCATCAATACAGAAATGTATTACCAGAACTACCATCAGTACAGAAATACACCATTAGAATTACCATCTGTACAGAAATACAGGACCAGAATCACTATCAGTACAGGAATACATCATTAGAATCACCATCAGTTCAGGATTACGTAATCAGAACCAACTTCATTACATAAATACATAAAAAGAACCACAATCATTACAGGTATGCATCACCAGAACCACCATCAGTGCAGAAATACATCAAAAGAACCAGCATCAGTACAGAAAAAAATCACCAGAACAACCATCAATACATGAATACAGCACCAAACTTACTACAGCCATCAACTGTAATGTCAGGTCAGCTCCATATACAATTGTATTGCATGATCCTACAATTCCCAGTTTTTCCTGGACAATAATAAGTAGATGCTTGTTGTTATAAGTCATTATCAGACTATGGACCGTACAAGAACCACAAAACTGATGAGACACAGGCAGTATCACAAATAAACATTTACATCCAGGTACCTTAGAGGTGACATCTTTTCTGTTTGGAGTCAGTCTCCTTATTTTTTTCTCCATCATGTCCAGACATCATGATGACTTTTCACATCCACTGCAGACTTCCATCTTCTTCGGTCTTGTGTAGTGCATCCCCGTACAATACCATGAAAAATAACAGCGCCAGCCCTCTATATACATATACTGTATATATACTGTATCTACACTGCTCAAAAAAATAAATGGAACACTAAAATCCCACATCCTACTTATCTCTGAATGAAATATTCCAGTTGTAAATCTTTATTCATTACATAGTGGAATGTGTTGAGCACAGTAAAACCTAAAAATGATCAATGTAAATCACAACTAATATCCCTAATATCCCATGGAGGTCTGGAGTTGGAACAATGCTCAAAATCAAAGTGGAAAATCAAAATGCAGGCTGATCTAACTTCAGTCGAAATGCCTCAAGACAAGGAAATGATGCTCAGTAGTGTGTGTGGCCTCCACGTACCTGTATGACCTCCCTACAATGCCTGGGCATGCTCCTGATGAGGCAGGTAATGGTCTCTTGAGGGATCTCCTCCCAGACCTGGACTAAAGTATCCGCCAACTCCTGGACAGCCTGTGGTGCAACGTGATATTGATGGATGGAGCGAGACATGATGTCCCAGATGTGCTCAATCGGATTCAGGTCTGGGGAAAGGGTGGGCCAGTCCATACAGTAGCTTCAATGCCTTCATCTTGCAGGAACTGCTGACACGCTCCAGCCACATGAGGTCTGGCATTGTCCTGCATTAGGAGGAACCCAGGTCCAACTGCAACAGCATATGGTCTCACAAGGGGTCTGAGGATCTCATCTCGATACCTAATGGCAGTTAGGCTACCTCTAGCGAGCACATGGAGGGCTCTGCAGCCTTCCAAAGAAATGCCACTGTTACAGAACCCCCAGCACCAAGAATATGTTATGCAATATATATTATGTATAATAGGTTCCATGTGAAATGCATCAGTCCACAGGCTGCGCCCCTGGACAAGATATTCTCCTTCTGACCTCCCCCACCTTTGTAATTCCCACAGTAAATATCAGCAGGCTCCGGCCCCCTGCGGCTATTGTAATGTATGTCTGGCCTGTTTTTTCTATTGGCCTGCCCTGTGTATCTGTGTTATATATTCTGTATGTTGTAAATAAAGTGGGTTCTTTTTAGACTGGAAATACATGGAGTAGCAGTCAGCTTTTATATGCTCTCACGTAATCAAGGAATTCCAGCCAGCGTCCTTCATTCAGAATCCAGCAAAAGCAGAGTGGACCTCCTGAAACACGGGGGGGTGCTGAAAGAGGTACTACAGCACAGTAGACCCCGTTACAGCCACCCCATACCATTACTGACCCACTGCCAAACTGGTCATGCTGAAGGATGTTGCAGGCAGCAGATCGCTCTCCACAGCGTCTCCAGACTGTGTCACATGTGCTCAGTGTGAACCTGCTTTCATCTGTGAGGAGCACAGGGCGCCAGTGGTGAATTTGCCAATCTTGGTGTTCTGTGGCAAATGCCAAGCGTCCTGCATGGTGTTAGGCTGTGAGCACAACCCCCATCTGTGAACGTTGGGCACTCAGACCATCCTCATGGAGTCAATTTAAAACTGTGCAGACATGCACATTTGTGGCCTGCTGGAGGTCATTTTGCAGGGCTCTGGCAGTGCTCCTCCTGTTCCTCCTTGCACAAAGGCTGAGGTAGCAGTCCTGCTGCAAGGTTGTTGCCCTCCTACGGCCCCCTCCATGTCTCCTGGTGTACTGGCCTGTCTCCTGGTAGCGCCTCCAGCCAGTGGCGTAACTAGAAAGTTATGGGCCCCGATGCAAACTTTCAAATGGGGCCCCCCCAACCATGCAAAAATATTTTCCACCCAAATTCAGATTTTCCCTATTCATTTCGCACACTATAGCTTTTCTGCAAAGTTGTATAGTGACCTCAGTGGCGTAACTATCCGGTGCCCCATCCTGGTATATATCTGTCCCCCATACTGCCATTGTTATGTAATTTATAAAAGAAAATAAACCATTATACTCATCAGGGGCTTACATAGAAGTCATGGGGATCCATATATGAAGTATAATGCACCCCCATAGTACTCCTTATAATATAATGCACCCCCCTAGTCCTCTATATAATATACTGCAAAGTTCATAGTCATCCATATAGTATAATACACTCTCCATAGTCCTCCGTATAATACAATAGTATAATACACTCCCTATAGTCCTCCATATAGTATTATACACTCCTCGTAGTCCTCCATATATTAAAATACACTCCTCATAGTGCTCCATATAGTGTAATACACTGCTCAGTCCTCCATATAGTAAACTACACTCCTCAGTCCTCCATATAGTATACTACACTGCTCATAGTGCTCCATATGGTATAATGCACCCCTCATAGTCCTCCATATAGTATAATACACTCCTCAGTCCTCCATATAGTATTATACACTCCTCATAGTCCTCCATATATTAAAATACACTGCTCAGTCCTCCATATAGTATAATGCACCGCCATCGTCATCCAAGTCGTACAATTCATTTCTCATAGTATAATGCACCCCATAGTATTTAACATAGTATAATGTATTCCCCGTAGTCCTCGATACAGTATAACGCAGCCCATATATAGTATAATGCAGCCGCCCCACAGAGTTTAATGCAACCACCCCACAAAAGTATAATGCAGCCCCACCATACAATATAATGTAACCCCATAGAATATAATGCAGCCCCCCTCATAGTATAATGCAGCCACTCCATACAGGTGCAGTGAGAAAGACACGGGCAAATGGTGACTATGGGGCAGGGGAGAAGGACACAAGGGGGCTAAGGGAGATGGGCACAATGGTGACACGGGGGCTAGGGAGCAAGGAAGACAGGAACAAGGGGACACATGCGGGCTAGGAGGCAGGGGAGAAGGGCACAAGGGGACTAGTGGGCAAGGGAGACTGACAAAAGGGGACACACAGGGACAAGGGACTCATGTGCAAGGGGACAAAGGAGACAGGCACAAGGGGACAAACAGGGACTAGTGGGCAAGGGAGACTGACACAAGGCTACACACAGGAACAAGGGACACAAGAACAAGGGGACTTATGGGGACCAGGAAGAAGAGGAGAAGGACACAAGGGGACACACGGGGACTAGGGGGCAAGGGAGACAGGCACAAGAGGACACAAGGGGACTCTTAGGGCAGAGTAGATAGGGACGCAAGTAGACGGAGTTGCAAGGGGACAGGGGGAGACTTGGGACCAGGGAAGAAGGGGGCACAGGGATTACGAGGACAGGGTAGATGGGGAACACACGGTGAGAAAGGGGACAGGGGAGACTTGAGAGAAGGGCAGACGGGTCACATGGGGACAAGGGGCTGGGAATGCATGGAGGGAGCAGGAGAACTCAGGGCATGGGAGATGGGGAGCATTGGGGGACCAGGGGAGGAGTGACAAGGAGCATACGGGGCCTGGAGGAGCACAATGACCTGAACCTGGGGAGCTACGAGGACATGGGGCACGGGAGAGCAGGGAGGAAACGGGGCTGGTGTCACAGGAGGCCGGAGATGCTGGGGCCGAAGACGGCGACACCCGGGCAGCAGACACACCTCACTGCCGCTGGTTCTGTACACCTCCATATTCATCCCTGGATCCTCCACATGGCTGAGTGGCTGCCGCATGCCCCTCCTAGGTGGATCGGTCCACGTGCCCCCCGCCAGATCTGGAGCCGAATGTTCCTCGGACCCAGCAGCCACCACAGGCTCTGCCAATATGGTGGCCGCCATCACCTGTGCAGATGCTGCACTGCCTGGGTCCTGCAGAGAGCGGGTGCGCGATGAAGTGATGTCATCATGCACCCGCAGTGTCAGAGGGGAATGCTTTGAACTGTATTGGCGTCTACAGATCACACACACACACACTACAGATCACACACACATACTACAGATCACACACACACATACTACAGATCACACACACACACACACTACAGATCACACACACGCACACACTACAGATCACACACTACAGATCACACACACGCACGTACACTACAGATCACACACACACACACTACAGATCACACACACATGCACACACTAGAGATCACACACACACACACACACTACAGATCACACACACACATACTACAGATCACACACACACGCGCACACTACAGATCACACACACACGCACACACACTACAGATCACACACATACTACAGATCACACAAACGCACACACTACAGATCACACACACACGCACACACTACAGATCACACACACATACTACAGATCACACACACGCACACACTACAAATCACACACACACGCACACACATACTACAGATCACACACATACACACTACAGATCACACACACTACAGATCACACACATGCACGTACACACTACAAATCACACACACTACAGATCACACACACATGCACACACTACAGATCTCACACACACACACACACGCACACTACAGATCACACACACACATACTACAGATCACACACACACGCACACACTACAGATCACACACACACGCACACTACAGATCACACACACATACTACAGATCACACACACGCACACACTACAGATCACACACACACGCACACACTACAGATCACACACACACATACTACAGATCACACACACGCACACACTACAGATCACACACGCCCACATACACACTTCAGATCACACACACTACAGATCACACACATGCACGTACACACTACAAATCACACACACACACACACTACAGATCACACACACATGCACACACTACAGATCACACACACACACTACAGATCACGCACACTACAGATCACACACACACATACTACAGATCACACACACATGCGCACACTACAGATCACACACACACGCACACACTACAGATCACACACACATACTACAGATCACACACACGCACACACTACAGATCACACACACGCACACACTACAGATCACACACACACTACAGATCACACACACGCACACACTACAGATCACACACACTACAGATCACACACTCACACACTACAGATCACACACATACTACAGATCACACACACATACTACAGATCACACACACGCACACACTACAGATCACACACATGTACACACTACAGATCACACACATGTACACACTACAGATCACACACACACGTACACACTACAGATCACACACACGCACACACTACAGATCACACACACACGTACACACTACAGATCACACACACACGTACACACTACAGATCACACACACGCACACACTACAGATCACACACACACACTACAGATCACACACACACGTACACACTACAGATCACACACACACTACAGATCACACACTACAGATCACACACACACTCACACGCACACACTACAGATCACACACACATACTACAGATCACACACACACACTACAGATCACACACACACACTACAGATCACACACACGCACACACACTACAGATCACACACACGTACACACTACAGATCACACACACTACAGATCACACACACGCACACACTAAAGATCACACACACACACACACACACACACTACAGATCACACACATACACACTACAGATCACACACACTACAGATCACACAAACGCACGTACACACTACAGATCACACACACACACTACAGATCACACACACGCACACTACAGATTACACACACATACTACAGATCACACACACACGCACACTACAGATCACACACACTACAGATCACACACACTCACACTACAGATCACACACATACTACAGATCACACACACATACTACAGATCACACACACGCACACACTACAGATCACACACACGCACACACTACAGATCACACACACGCACACACTACAGATCACACACACGTACACACTACAGATCACACACACACGTACACACTACAGATCACACACACGCACACACTACAGATCACACACACACGTACACACTACAGATCACACACACACTACAGATCACACACACGTACACACTACAGATCACACACACACGTACACACTACAGATCACACACACACTACAGATCACACACACACGTACACACTACAGATCACACACACACTACAGATCACACACACTACAGATCACACACACACTCACACGCACACACTACAGATCACACACACATACTACAGATCACACACACACTACAGATCACACACACGCACACACTACAGATCACACACGTACACACTACAGATCACACACATGCACACACTACAGATCACACACACGTACACACTACAGATCACACACATGCACACACTACAGATAACACACACGTACACACTACAGATCACACACACAAAGGGGAGGCTGATATAAATGTGCAGCTCCTCAGCATCTCCTGCTCACAGAAGCTCTGCCTGTCACGCACTTCCCCCCTGCCTTCTGTCCCCGGCTGCAGAGCTCAGGAGAAGCTCTGTCTCACCGTGCTGACCGGAGCTGCTTCCGAATCCTTTCTCTCACATGCCCTGGCTGACCGCTCCCCCTAGATACGCCTCGGACTGTTGCTGTGAGGGAGAAATCTCCTGCACTGCAACATGATGTCGGGTGCTTCGGACCTCTTCCGGGCCCCTGACCAGATGGGCCCGGTCGCAATGGCGACCTCTGCGACCGTGGTAATTACGCCCCTGCCTCCAGCCTCTGGACACTATGCTGACCGACGCAGCAAACCTTCTTGCCACAGCTCGCATTGATGTGCCATCCTGGATGAGCTGCGCTACCTGAGCCACTTGTGTGGGTTGTAGAGTCCGCCTCATTCTACCACGAGTGTGAAAGCACAACCAACATTCAAAAGTGACCAAAACATCAGCCAGAAAGCATTGGTACTGAGATGTGGTCTGTGGTCCCCACCTGCAGAACCACTCCTTTATTGAGGGTGTCTTGATAATCGCCAATAATTTCCATCTGTTGTCTATTCAATTTGCACAACAGCATGTGAAATTGATTGTCAATCAGTGTTGCTTCCTAAGTGGACAGTTTGATGTCACAGAAGTTTGATTTACTTGGATTCTGTTAAGTGTTCCCTTTATTTTTTTGTGCAGTGTATATTTATGTTTTTTATGTTGCACTTCTCACCTTATTTTGAGTCTGTTTTTTTAATTTTATTATTTAAAAGTTATATTTTATAAGGGTTGTTTGTTAGTAAGCCCCTCACTGTGCTCCTTGCAAAATATATGACCCCCACACATTGTATCTCTTGTAGTACGTGACCTCCGTGCTACTCTTTCCTTTCCATGCTGGGCCACCTCTTCAAACTGTCCTCTCTCCCTGTGTCCCAACTGTACTGCCCCTTCTCTATAATGGACCCCCTCATTATACTGCCCCTCCTCGGCATCCTATCCCCTTCTTGCTGTGCCCTCACATTGCCCCCCATGCTGCCCCTTCTCTATACTGTACCCCTCATTGTACTGCCCCTCCTTAGAATCCTATCCCCTTCTTGCTGTGCCCTCACAGTGTCACCACTCTCTATGGTTGCCCACCCCTATGCTTTATACTGCAGCACTTTTGTCTGCTGTGTATTTGGATCGCCCCCCTAAGGGCAGTGGGGTACTCGGTACCGGGTCCTTCAGTTCTCAAGGGGGATGTCACGGTGGCTGACCCGGTCCGTGGCCTTAGGGACGTTCATTGTAAATGGGGGGAGGTCTTTAAAGGGGAAATGTTCGTGACGCCACCTGTGGTATTCGGTCAGGGTGACCGATGCTGCTTAGGGGTCCGCTGGAGTGATGTTGTGGCAGCTAGATGGTATACCTTCCCACAGGTGAAGTATGTCCCCAGGCTGTCCCCAGAGTGTAGATGGTGGATGGTGAGAGGCGCAGTGAATAACGAGGACACAAGGTTGCAGTCTCTTTAACTTTACTGAAGGCTTCAGCATCCACAGTCCAGAGCACCAGATTACAGGGCAGGCAGAGTCCGGATGGTCTGAAGGCAAATCCAGAGTCCCCTTATCCAGGTGGAAATTAGTAGCCTTCCTCCAGCGCCTGAGTGTTGTAGTACCTCCCTGCTAAGCTTCTCGGTAAGGTCCTTACAACTGTTGTAAATGTTATGTCTCTCTCTCTGTCCCCCAGATGGATAGGAACAAACCCGTATGACTGGGGGCCTGGGGCTTTTTACAGGGAATTTAGCACGCCCCAGCCCCCACAAGTTGCCACCGTGCCTCCTGGTTATAGGTCGGGCAGGTAACGTGGAATTAGCTGTCCTGCCGGTCTCTGGAGCAAGGCATGGAGACGGTTGCTCCCTCAGTGTTCCGGCTACCGGATACTGTGCCTCAGAAGGAGGCAGCCTGTGTAGGGCAGAACTCCTTCTGGTTTCCTCTCCTTTTGCTATGACTTCGTTTCTCACCCTCTACAATACAATTCTCTTTCATGTCCTTCCTTAGGATGCTGCTGCACGTGGGGCAGGCGCAGCTCCTTAGCCTTCTGTCTAGGCCTCTGACAGGATCCCACCCCTGTCAGGGACCACTCTATAGGCAACTGCTAGATGTTCCTCCTTTCCCTCTGTCTGCCTGACAGGTACTGCCTGGGTGAAGCCCAGTCAGCTTCTGACTAACTTCCTATCCAGACCACCAGTTTTACCTAATTGTGAAGAGTGCCCTAATAAATTGGAGCATGGCTCCCCCATGGTGGGCGGAGTGTGAAGTGTGTTGAATGGTTTGTGATACCTGGTAAAGTGATCTCCTTTATTGCCTTCAGACGCAACACCACTCCCCCTGGTGGAAGAATGACATTACTGCAACGACCGGGACCCTGGGGCGCCGAACCCCCCCTTCCCTTGTTAAATCCAGTAGTCCAGGACTGGGAAAAGAAAACCACAACACATTAGCAAAAAGACATGCAATTTTTAAAATGCTGTAAAACAAGTTAATATAACTGTGCTTCCCTTTATGGGAGGTGAGGACACTTGAACGTTATATACAATAACATATTTACATTGCTGACCTATTTCTATAGCTATATAACCAGAGGCGTAGCTAGAGCTTTTGCCGCCCGGGGCTGTTCCCGAGTTTGGCGCCCCCCCCCCAGCTCAATACACACAAAGGTTACCAAAAATGGTTTTCCTGTTTTGTAGAACTTAAACTGGGCCTAATGGTGTCACCCCCACATGCCACACCTGTGACTTAATACCACCACACCATGACCAGGCCACATAGTGACCGAATAATACTACATACAAGGGACAAATACCACCGCACCATTTCCAGACCACATATTACCACCACATAGTGACTGAATACTACAATACTGATCAGTAATAAAAAAAACCCCACAATACTATCACCATAAGTGCCAGTATTCACAGGAGATCTGTACTTAGTATGCAGTATCTGTGTAGAGGTAATACAGAGATCACTGGTGACATTATACACAGGACCTCTATATAGTATACAGTGTATAGTGTCAGTGTATAGGTAACACTGACTCACCAGTGACGTCTCTAGGTGAAGTCCTTCATCTTTCATCCAGCACAGACCGCCATCATTCCTTCCAGCCAGGACTCGTTTCTGCAGGAAATAACACAGTTATCTCGAGCTCCGCTTGCAGAACACATTACTTAATTTTTCACAACTTCTACATTACACCACATGAAGAAAAAAAGGTGATATAGTGTCACTCTGCACAGTAACAGGACTGCCCCCCCATTTAAAACAGTATACTCAAAAAATAAAATAAATACATCACTGCAGTAACAATATCCCTTAATTATCCCCTATGGTAATAATATTCCCCACCCTGGCCCCGTTTATCTCATTCCTGGCTCCAGCCATATGTTGTCGTATCCTGCCCTCATGAGTATCCATTCTACCCCATATGATCTCCCCATCCTGCCCCACCAGCCTCCATCGTATCCGTCCTGCCCCATGATCCAATCCTGCCCCGTGTCTCCAATCATGCCCCGTATCTACATTCTGCCCATGCCTCCAGTCCTGCCCCCAGTGTGTGCAGCATATTACCCCCATGTTGTCCAGCAATCTGCCCCAGTGTGTCCAGCATATTACCCCCATGTTGTCCAGCAATCTGCCCCAGTGTGTCCAGCATATTACCCCCAGTGTGTCCAGCAATCTGCCCCAGTATGTCCAGCATATTACCCCCAGTGTGTCCAGCAATCTGCCCTCAGTGTGTCCAGCAATCTGCCCCAGTGTCCAGCCTTTCCCCAGTGTGTCCAGCAGTCTGCCCCAGTGTGTCCAGCATATTACCCCCAGTGTCCAGCATTGCCCCAGTGTGTCCAGTATATTACCCCCAGTGTGTCCAGCAATCTGCCCCAGTGTCCAGCATTGCCCCAGTGTGTCCAGAAGTCTGCCCCAGGGTCTCCAGCATTGCCTCAATGTGTCCAGAAATCTGCCCCAGGGTCTCCAGTATTGCCCCAGTGTGTCCAGCAATCTGCCCCAGGGTCTCCAGTATTGCCCCAGTGTGTCCAGCATTCTGCCCCATAGTCTCCTGTACTGCCCCAGTGTGTCCAGCATTCTGCCCCATGGTCTCCAGTATTGCCCCAGTGTGTCCAGCAATCTGCCCCATGGTCTCCTGTATTGCCCCAGTGTGTCCAGAAGTCTGCCCCAGGGTCTCCAGCATTGCCTCAATGTGTCCTGAGATCTGCCCCATGGTCTCCAGTATTCAGAGTGTCCAGCATTCTGCCCCATAGTCTCCTGTACTGCCCCAGTGTGTCCAGCATTCTGCCCCATGGTCTCCAGTATTGCCCCAGTGTGTCCAGCATTCTGCCCCATGGTCTCCAGTATTGCCCCAGTGTGTCCAGCATTCTGCCCCATGGTCTCCAGTATTGCCCCAGTGTGTCCAGCAATCTGCCCCATGGTCTCCTGTATTGCCCCAGTGTGTCCAGAAGTCTGCCCCAGGGTCTCCAGCATTGCCTCAATGTGTCCTGAGATCTGCCCCATGGTCTCCAGTATTCAGAGTGTCCAGCATTCTGCCCCATAGTCTCCTGTACTGCCCCAGTGTGTCCAGCATTCTGCCCCATGGTCTCCAGTATTGCCCCAGTGTGTCCAGCATTCTGCCCCATGGTCTCCAGTATTGCCCCAGTGTGTCCAGCATTCTGCCCCATGGTCTCCAGTATTGCCCCAGTGTGTCCAGCATTCTGCCCCATGGTCTCCAGTATTGCCCCAGTGTGTCCAGCAATCTGCCCCATGGTCTCCTGTATTGCCCCAGTGTGTCCAGAAGTCTGCCCCAGGGTCTCCAGCATTGCCTCAATGTGTCCTGAAATCTGCCCCAGGGTCTCCAGTATTGCCCCAGTGTGTCCAGCAATCTGCCCCATGGTCTCCAGTATTGCCCCAGTGTGTCCAGCATTCTGCCCCATAGTCTCCTGTACTGCCCCAGTGTGTCCAGCATTCTGCCCCATGGTCTCCAGTATTGCCCCAGTGTGTCCAGCAATCTGCCCCATGGTCTCCTGTATTGCCCCAGTGTGTCCAGCAATCTGCCCCATGGTCTCCAGTATAGCCCCAGTGTGTCCAGCATTCTGCCCCATGGTCTCCAGTATTGCCCCAGTGTGTCCAGCAATCTGCCCCATGGTCTCCTGTATTGCCCCAGTGTGTCCAGCATTGCCCCCAGAGAGAGTCAGACATAAAGAAAAAAAAAAAAAAGTAAAATCCTCACCTCTCCCGTTCCCAGCGCAGGTCCGGTGCAGTCAGCGTCTCTCCGGCTCTGCGACGCTCAGGACAGAGAGGCAGAGCGGCGCGCACAGTAGTGACGTCATCGCGCCCTCTGCTCTGAGACGTCGCAGAGTCAGAGGACGCTGAAGCCGCAGGAACCAGGAGAGGTGAGTATTAGAGCGGGGGGTGGGGACGGGGGCGGGACCCGGGGGTGGGGGGAGCTGGCCCTGGTCGTGGCGGCGGACGGCGCCGCCCGAAGATTTAAAGGGGCGTCTTTTTTTTTTTTTTTTTTTATCCTCCTGCAGCGCCGGCCGCCCCCAGCATTGTGCCGCCCGGGGCGGACCGCCCCCCCCGCACCCCCCTTCCTACGCCACTGTATATAACCTAAAAAAATATTTACTGACAACCCAATCATAAATTTGATAAAATAATTTCATTTATATAAAAAAGGACATAAGCACAACAAATAATATTCTTTTAATTTTATTATTGTATGTGACAATATCCAAATAACAAAAAATTGGTTAAAATATAAAATATAAAATACAACAAGTATGTGAGGGGGCCAAGGCACGCAGAGATTGATTGGCAACAATTCATAAAAATAATATCCAACATCAATTAAATGTACAAAGTAATACAAGAAATCTTGATAATTGATGAGAAAATAATAATGCTATGGCTGAACAGAAAACAAATAAATAAAATTTTATTTTATAAGGTTCTATTTATTTGTTTTCTGTTCAGCCATAGCATTATTATTTTCTCATCAATTATCAAGATTTCTTGTATTACTTTGTACATTTAATTGATGTTGGATATTATTTTTATGAATTGTTGCCAATCAATCTCTGCGTGCCTTGGCCCCCTCACATACTTGTTGTATTTTATATTTTATATTTTAACCAATTTTTTGTTATTTGGATATTGTCACATACAATAATAAAATTAAAAGAATATTATTTGTTGTGCTTATGTCCTTTTTTATATAAATAAAATTATTTTATCAAATTTATGATTGGGTTGTCAGTAAATATTTTTTTAGGTTATATATTTCTGAGTAATATTTACTAAATTGGTCATATATTTTATTTTGGTATTTCTTTTCTATATAGGATTTTTTTTCTATTTCTATAGCTGACCAATAACAGATGCACTTACTAACTATGAAATACTATTACCCGTACAGGTACACTATCTATTAAGTGTAAAAGCAAACATTTTTATTTTTTTATTCAAGTACAAACAATTATTCTTTGCTAAGTGCAAGTTCCCTCTAAGGACATACTAATTTAAAACCTTAAAGTGCAAATCAACATTTTTCTTTATTCTTCTACACATGCAGGACTATCTATCAACCCCCATGGGCTCACTGCATTTTCTTCAATTTTATTCAACCTATCATTCATCTTAACCTCAATTTTATTCAAAGTACATCATACCAGACTATCTAACTTTAATTCTATAAGGTTAACTACATTCTAACGACTATATAAAACATAATTCTATCTTACTATTCAATACCTTTAAACACTATCACTAGGGTTGAGCGAAACGGGTCGAACATTTTCAAAAGTCGCCGACTTTTGGCTAAGTCGGGGTTTCATGAAACCCGATCCGACCCCTGTGCGGGGTCGGCCATGCGGTACGCGACTTTCGCGCCAAAGTCGCGTTTCAATGACGCGAAAAGCGCCATTTCTCAGCCAATGAAGGTAAACGCAGAGTGTGGGCAGCGTGATGACATAGGTCCTGGTCCCCACCATCTTAGAGAAGGGCATTGCAGTGATTGGCTTGCTGTCTGCGACGTCACAGGGGCTATAAAGAGGCGTTCCCGCCGACCGCCATCTTACTGCTGCTGATCTGAGCTTAGGGAGAGGTTGCTGCCGCTTCGTCAGAAGCAGGGATAGCGTTAGGCAGGGTCCATTAACCACAAAACCGCTTGTGCTGCAGCGATTTGCACTGTCCAACACCACCCTCGGTGTGCAGGGACAGTGGAAGTTTTTTTTTTTTTTTTTTTCCCCTCAGCGCTGTAGCTCATTGGGCTGCCCTAGAAGGCTCCCTGATAGCTGCATTGCTGTGTGTACGCCGCTGTGCAAACCAACTGCTTTTTTCAAAGCACAAATCCTCTTGTTCCTTCCTTTCTGCACAGCTATCTTTTTTGTTTGTCCACACTTTTTGTTTCATTTGTGCATCAGTCCACTCCTTATTGCTGCCTGCCATACCTGGCTGAGATTACTGCAGGCAGGGAGATAGTAGCTGCCTGCCATACCTGGCTGAGATTACTGCAGGCAGGGAGATAGTAATTGTAGGACATTCCCTGTTTTTTTTTTTTTTTTTTTTTTGGTGGGAGATTAAGATTGGCAATTTGGCATTTCTGCTAGAGTGCCATCCCTGTGTGTGCCATCTCTCTCACATAGTGGGCCATAGAAAGCCTTTTCATTTTTCTGTATTTTTTTTTGTGGGGTGTATAAATTCTCCCTGATAAAAATACAGTGGGAGATTAATATTGGCCTTTGGGCTTGTGTGCCAGTCCTGAGTGTGCCATCTCTCTCACAAATAGTGGGCCATAGAAAGCCTATTTTATTTTTTTTGGGGTTTTATAAATTCTCCCTGAAAAAAAGGGAGATTAATATTGGCCTCTGGGCTTGTGTGCCAGTCCTGAGCGTGCCATCTGTGCCAGCCCTGAGCGTGCCATCTCTCTCACAAATAGTGGGCCATAGAAAGCCTATTTATTTTTTTTTTTGGTTTTATAAATTCTCCCTGAAAAAAAGGGAGATTAATATTGGCCTCTGGGCTTGTGTGCCAGTCCTGAGCGTGCCATCTGTGCCAGCCCTGAGCGTGCCATCTCTCTCACAAATAGTGGGCCATAGAAAGCCTATTTAATTTTTTTTTTTGTTTTATAAATTTTCCCTGAAAAAAGGGAGATTAATATTGGCCTCTGGGCTTGTGTGCCAGTTGTGAGCGTGCCATCTGTGCCAGTCCTGAGCGTGCCATCTCTCTCACAAATAGTGGGCCATAGAAAGCCTATTTAAATTTTTTTTTGGTTTTATAAATTCTCCCAGAAAAAAAGGGAGATTAATATTGGCCTCTGGGCTTCTGTGCCAGTCCTGAGCGTGCCATCTGTGCCAGTCCTGAGCGTCCCATCTCTCTCACAAATAGTGGGCCATAGAAAGCCTATTTTATTTTTTTTGGGGGTTTTATAAATTCTCCCTGAAAAAAAGGGAGATTAATATTGGCCTCTGGGCTTGTGTGCCAGTCCTGAGCGTGCCATCTGTGCCAGCCCTGAGCGTGCCATCTCTCTCACAAATAGTGGGCCATAGAAAGCCTATTTATTTTTTTTTTTTGTTTTATAAATTTTCCCTGAAAAAAGGGAGATTAATATTGGCCTCTGGGCTTGTGTGCCAGTTGTGAGCGTGCCATCTGTGCCAGTCCTGAGCGTGCCATCTCTCTCACAAATAGTGGGCCATAGAAAGCCTATTTAAATTTTTTTTTGGTTTTATAAATTCTACCAGAAAAAAAGGGAGATTAATATTGGCCTCTGGGCTTCTGTGCCAGTCCTGAGCGTGCCATCTGTGCCAGTCCTGAGCGTCCCATCTCTCTCACAAATAGTGGGCCATAGAAAGCCTATTTTTTTTTTTTTTTGGGTTTTAGAAATTCTCCCTGGAAAAAAAAAGGGAGATTAATATTGCCCTTTGGGCTTGTGTGCCAGTACTAAGCGTTCCATCTCTCTCTCTCTCTCTCTCAGTCAGTGGGCCATAGAACGCCTATTTTTGGTTTTATTTGTTTTCTAAATTCTCCCTGAAAAAATCATTTTATTTTATTTGGTTTCTAAATTCTTCCTGATAAAATCACATTTTTTTTATTATTTTTTTTTCTAAAGTCTCCCTGAAAAAAAAAAAAAAACAGTGGGAGATTAATATTGGCCTTTCTGCTTGTGTGCCAGTCTTGACTCCTGGGTGCGTCATCTCTCAGTCAGTGGGCCATAGAACGCCTATTTTTGGTTTTATTTGTTTTATAAATTCTCCCAGAAAAAATCATTTTATTTTATTTGGTTTCTAAATTCTTCCTGATAAAATCACATTTTTTTTATTATTTTTTTTTCTAAAGTCTCCCTGAAAAAAAAAAAAAAAAACAGTGGGAGATTAATATTGGCCTTTCTGCTTGTGTGCCAGTCTTGACTCCTGGGTGCGTCATCTCTCAGTCAGTGGGCCATAGAACGCCTATTTTTGGTTTTATTTGTTTTATAAATTCTCCCAGAAAAAATCATTTTATTTTATTTGGTTTCTAAATTCTTCCTGATAAAATCATATTTTTTTTATTTTTTTTTTTTCTAAAGTCTCCCTGAAAAAAAAAAAAAAAAACAACCAAAAAAAACAGTGGGAGATTAATATTGGCCTTTCTGCTTGTGTGCCAGTCTTGACTCCTGGGTGCGCCATCTCTCTCTCTCTCTCTCTCTCTCTCTCCAATTGTGGTCCATAGAAAGCCTACATTTTTTTTCCTTGATTTGGGTTCCAAAATCTACCAGAGAAAATAACTCCATCAATCATTGGTAGAAAAATATTGGCCTCTGGGCTTGTGTGCCACTCCTGATTCCTGTGTGCGTCATCTCTCACTCAGTGGCCCATAGAAAGCATATAGTTTGTTACATTTGTTTTCTAAATTCTCCCTGCAAAAATCTTTTTTTTTTTTTTTGGGGGGTTTCTAAAGTGTTCCTGAAAAAAATAAAAATAAAAAAAAAATAATAGTGTGACATTAATATTAACATTTGTGCTTCAGTGACAGTCCTGCGTGTGGGGCATCTCTCTAATTTGCAGCCACCAAAAAAAGAGTGTGTAACATTGGGCCTGATTTTCGCTGTGGTCTCACCAACCTGTAAAGGGGTAGCTAAATCATACTGAAGTTATAGCTCACCGTGTAAGTTGTGTGACTGCAACAAATAACGTTAGTTTGGTTACGTTTTTAAAACAATGAGGAAGTCTAGTGGAAGAGGTCGTGGCCGGGGGCGTTCATTGTCAGCTGGTAATGAGGGTAGTGGTAGTGGTGGAGCATCAGGTGGTCGTGGGGGAAAAAATATTGCACCTAAGTCTGGAGCTGTGGAGCCAGGTTCGTCGTCCGGCTACACAAGGCCTCGAACGCTCCCTTTTCTGGGATTAGGAAAACCGCTTTTAAAGCCGGAGCAGCAAGAGCAAGTTTTGGCTTATCTTGCTGACTCAGCCTCTAGCTCTTTTGCCTCATCTCGTGAAACTGGTAAAAGTAAAAGCAGCGCGTCGTTAGTGGATGTTCACGGTCAGGGACAAGTCACTTCCTTGTCCTCTTCAGCAAAAACAACAACAGAGAAGAATGCAGCAGGCGACACAACGGGTTACTCCATGGAGCTCTTTACACATACCGTCCCTGGCTTAGAAAGTGAAGCAGTTAACAGTCCATGCCCATTACAAATTGAATCTGACATGGAGTGCACTGACGCACAGCCACAGCCAGACTACTATGCTGGTCCTTTGACTCAGACCACAACATTGCCCTCGCAGGGTGCTGATCAAGAATCAGACCCTGATGAGACTATGTTGCCCCATCACGAACGCTATACCACCGAACGACACGGTGACACAGACGAAGTTGCGCAGGAGGTACAAGAAGAGTTATTAGATGACCCAGTTCTTGACCCCGATTGGCAGCCATTGGGGGAACAGGGTGCAGGCGGCAGCAGTTCTGAAGCAGAGGAGGAGGAGGGGCCGCAGCAGGCATCAACATCGCCACAGGTTCCATCTGCCGGGCCCGTATCTTGCCCAAAACGCGTGGCAAAGCCAAAACCTGGTGGAGGACAGCGTGGCCATCCGGTTAAAGCTCAGTCTGCAATGCCTGAAAAGGTATCCGATGCTAGAAAGAGTGCAGTCTGGCATTTTTTTAAACAACATCCAATTGATCAGCGCAAAGTCATCTGTCAAAAATGTTCTACTTCCTTAAGCAGAGGTCAGAATCTGAAAAGTCTCAATACTAGTTGCATGCATAGACATTTAACCACCATTGAAAGCTTGGACTAACTACCAAACGTCCCTTAAGGTTGTTGCACCCTCGGCCAATGAAGCTAGTCATCAACGCAACATCCCTTCCGGCAGTGTAGGACCACCATTTAGCGCACCACCTGCTGTATCTGTGCAGGTATCTTTGCCAGGCCAAAGCAGTCAGGGTCAGGGAATCACCAGTTTCGTAGTAGGAAACACTGCATCTAGGGCACCGGCGGCAACAATACCATCTCCCACCGTCTCTCAGTCTGCCATGTCCACCGGCACCCCCGCTAGTTCCACGATCTCCAGCTCTCCAGTCCAGCTCACCCTACATGAGACTATGGTTAGAAAAAGGAAATACTTAGCCTCGCATCCGCGTACACAGGGTTTGAACGCCCACATAGCTAGACTAATCTCGTTAGAGATGATGCCCTACCGGTTAGTTGAAAGCGAAGCTTTCAAAGACCTGATGGACTACGCTGTACCACGCTACGAGCTACCCAGTCGACACTTTTTTTCCAGAAAAGCCATCCCAGCCCTCCACCAGCATGTTAAAGAGCGCATCGTCCATGCACTCAGGCAATCTGTGAGCACAAAGGTGCACCTGACAACAGATGCATGGACCAGTAGGCATGGCCAGGGACGTTACGTGTCCATCACGGCACACTGGGTAAATGTGGTGGATTCAGGGTCCACAGGGGACAGCAAGTTTGGGACAGTTCTGCCTAGCCCACGGTCTAGTAAACAGTTGTCTGTAGCCGTTCGCACCCCCTCCTCCTCCTCCTCCTCGTCCTCCTGCAGAAGCAAGAGCTCGTCCACAGACCGCAGTCGCACAAACACTCCATCCGCACCTGCCACTGTTGCACACCAGGTCTCCCATTATGGGGCAGCTACTGGCATACGTCAGCAGGCTGTATTGGCTATGAAGTGTTTGGGCGACAATAGACACACCGCGGAAGTTCTGTCCGAGTTCTTGCAGCAAGAAACGCAGTCGTGGCTGGGCACTGTAGATCTTGAGGCAGGCAAGGTAGTGAGTGATAACGGAAGGAATTTCATGGCTGCCATCTCCCTTTCCCAACTGAAACACATTCCTTGCCTGGCTCACACCTTAAACCTGGTGGTGCAGTGCTTCCTGAAAAGTTATCCGGGGTTATCCGACCTGCTCCTCAAAGTGCGTGGACTTTGCGCACATATCCGCCGTTCGCCTGTACACTCCAGCCGTATGCAGACCTATCAGCGTTCTTTGAACCTTCCCCAGCATCGCCTAATCATAGACGTTGCAACAAGGTGGAACTCAACACTGCACATGCTTCAGAGACTGTGCGAACAGAGGCGGGCTGTTATGTTTTTGTGGGAGGATACACATACACGGGCAGGCAGTAGGATGGCAGACATGGAGTTGTCAGGTGTGCAGTGGTCGAAGATTCAAGACATGTGTCAAGTCCTTCAGTGTTTTGAGGAATGCACACGGCTGGTTAGTGCAGACAACGCCATAATAAGCATGAGCATCCCCCTAATGCGTCTGCTGATGCAAAGTTTGACGCACATAAAGGATCAGGCGTCTGCACCAGAGGAAGAGGAAAGCCTTGATGACAGTCAGCGATTGTCTGGTCAGGGCAGTGTACATGACGAGGTACCGGGCGAAGAGGAGGTGGAGGATGAGGAGGATGATGGGGATGAGTATATTTTTAATGAGGAAGCTTTCCCGGGGGCACGGGAAATTGGTGGCGTGGCAAGGCCGGGTTCTGGTTTTTTGAGGGACACAAGTGACGTAGATTTGCCTGCAACTGCCCCTCAACCAAGCACAACCGCAGATTTGACAACGGGAACTTTGGCCCACATGGCGGATTATGCCTTGCGTATCCTCAAAAGGGACACACGCATTACAAAAATGATGAACGATGACGATTACTGGTTGGCCTGCCTCCTTGATCCTCGCTATAAAGGCAAATTGCAAAATATTATGCCACATGAGAACTTGGAACTAATATTAGCAACAAAACAATCAACTCTTGTTGACCGTTTGCTTCTGGCATTCCCTGCACACAGCGCCCGTGATCGTTCTCACACGAGCTCCAGGGGCCAGCAGACCAGAGGTGTTAGAGGGGCAGAAATCAGAAGTGGCGTTGGCCAGAGGGGTTTTCTGACCAGGTTGTGGAGTGATTTTTCTATGACCGCAGACAGGACAGGTACTGCAGCATCAATTCAAAGTGACAGGAGACAACATTTGTCCAGTATGGTTACAAACTATTTTTCATCCCTTATCGACGTTCTCCCTCAACCGTCATTCCCATTTGATTACTGGGCATCCAAATTAGACACCTGGCCAGAATTGGCAGAATATGCATTGCAGGAGCTTGCTTGCCCGGCAGCTAGTGTCCTATCAGAAAGAGTATTCAGTGCTGCAGGTTCAATACTAACAGAAAAAAGGACTCGTCTGGCTACCCAAAATGTAGATGATCTAACCTTCATTAAAATGAACCACAACTGGATTTCAAAATCTTTTGCCCCACCCTGCCCGGCTGACACCTAGCTTTCCTATGAAAAGGTCTTGCCTGTGGACTATTCTGAATGACTTTTCCAATCTCGTAATTTTCTTCACCTGATTGTCCAGCATACGACATGTTTCCACCTCACGAAATGGCCAAACTCCCCACACGGGGCCGTGCTATCGCCACTTTGCGCTTGGACCCTTGAGAGTGCTGTTTGTCTGAAGAGGTGGGTGTGGCCGCTTTTGGTCGACGGCACTGCCACTGTGTCCCTCATAGTACAATAAAGTGTCTCTGGCGGTGGTGGTGCGCACCCAACGTCAGACACACCGTTGTAATATGAGGGGCCCTGTGCCTGTAACGCCGGCCACAAGACAGTTCCCCCCCCCAGCTCAAACAGTGCTCTACCAGTAGCAAAATTATCTCTCACAGCTTCACCAATGTGTAGTCTAGGCGCTGACATCCTTCAATGCCTGGCACTGACAATACCATTGTTTTGACATTTTTGTTATGTTAGGCCTTCGAAGCCTGTCTGCGGTCCCTTCTTTCTACAACTACTACACTGACCAGGCCACTGCTGGCCGTGTTACCCTGGAACCAATTTAAAAGTGCCTACAGTCAGCCCAATTTTGTTATGTTAGGCCTTCGAAGACTGTCTGCCGTCACTCCTTCCACTAGACTTCCACTGACCATACACTGCTGCCCATGTACCCCTGGAACCAATTTAAAGTGCCTACAGCCAGCCCAATTTTGTTATGTTAGGCCTTCGAAGCCTGTCTGCGGTCACTCCTTCCACTAGACTTCCACTGACCAGACCACTGCTGCCCGTGTACCCCTGGAACCAATTTAAAAGTGCCTACAGCCAGCCCAAGTTTGTTATGTTAGGCCTTGGAAGCCTGTCTGCGGTCACTCCTTCCACTAGACTTCCACTGACCAGACCACTGCTGCCCGTGTACCCCTGGAACCAATTTAAAAGTGCCTACAGCCAGCCCAAGTTTGTTATGTTAGGCCTTGGAAGCCTGTCTGCGGTCACTCCTTCCACTAGACTTCCACTGACCAGACCACTGCTGCCCGTGTACCCCTGGAACCAATTTAAAAGTGCCTACAGCCAGCCCAAGTTTGTTATGTTAGGCCTTGGAAGCCTGTCTGCGGTCACTCCTTCCACTAGACTTCCACTGACCAGACCACTGCTGCCCGTGTACCCCTGGAACCAATTTAAAAGTGCCTACAGCCAGCCCAAGTTTGTTATGTTAGGCCTTCGAAGCCTGTCTGCGGTCCATTCTTTCAACTACTACTACACTGACCAGGTCACTGCTGCCCGTGTACCCCTGGAACCAATTTAAAAGTGCCTACAGCCAGCCCAAGTTTGTTATGTTAGGCCTTGGAAGCCTGTCTGCGGTCACTCCTTCCACTAGACTTCCACTGACCAGACCACTGCTGCCCGTGTACCCCTGGAACCAATTTAAAATTGCCTACAGCCAGCCCAATTTTTTTATGTTAGGCCTTCGATGCCTGTCTGCGGTCCATTCTTTCAACTACTACTACACTGACCAGGTCACTGCTGCCCGTGTACCCCTGGAACCAATTTAAAATTGCCTACAGCCAGCCCAATTTTTTTATTTTAGGCCTTCGATGCCTGTCTGCGGTCCATTCTTTCAACTACTACTACACTGACCAGGTCACTGCTGCCCGTGTACCCCTGGAACCAATTTAAAAGTGCCTACAGCCAGCCCAAGTTTGTTATGTTAGGCCTTGGAAGCCTGTCTGCGGTCACTCCTTCCACTAGACTTCCACTGACCAGGTCACTGCTGCCCGTGTACCCCTGGAACCAATTTAAAATTGCCTACAGCCATGTGTTATTATTTTAGGCCTTCGATGCCTGTCTGCGGTCACTCCTTCCGCTAGGCCTCCACTGACCACACCACTGCTGCCCGTGTACCCCTGGAACCAATTTAAAATTGCCTACAGCCAGCCCAATTTTTTTATTTTAGGCCTTCGATGCCTGTCTGCGGTCCATTCTTTCAACTACTACTACACTGACCAGGTCACTGCTGCCCGTGTACCCCTGGAACCAATTTAAAATTGCCTACAGCCATGTGTTATTATTTTAGGCCTTCGATGCCTGTCTGCGGTCACTCCTTCCACTAGGCCTCCACTGACCACACCACTGCTGTCCGTGTACCCCTGGAACCAATTTAAAATTGCCTACAGCCATGTGTTTTTATTTTAGGCCTTCGATGCCTGTCTGCGGTCCATTCTTTCAACTACTACTACACTGACCAGGTCACTGCTGCCCGTGTACCCCTGGAACCAATTTAAAAGTGCCTACAGCCAGCCCAAGTTTGTTATGTTAGGCCTTGGAAGCCTGTCTGCGGTCACTCCTTCCACTAGACTTCCACTGACCAGGTCACTGCTGCCCGTGTACCCCTGGAACCAATTTAAAATTGCCTACAGCCATGTGTTATTATTTTAGCCCTTCGATGCCTGTCTGCGGTCACTCCTTCCACTAGGCCTCCACTGACCACACCACTGCTGCCCGTGTACCCCTGGAACCAATTTAAAATTGCCTACAGCCAGCCCAATTTTTTTATTTTAGGCCTTCGATGCCTGTCTGCGGTCCATTCTTTCAACTACTACTACACTGACCAGGTCACTGCTGCCCGTGTACCCCTGGAACCAATTTAAAATTGCCTACAGCCAGCCCAATTTTTTTATTTTAGGCCTTTGATGCCTGTCTGCGGTCCATTCTTTCAACTACTACTACACTGACCAGGTCACTGCTGCCCGTCTACCCCTGGAACCAATTTAAAATTGCCTACAGCCATGTGTTATTATTTTAGGCCTTCGATGCCTGTCTGCGGTCACTCCTTCCACTAGGCCTCCACTGACCACACCACTGCTGTCCGTGTACCCCTGGAACCAATTTAAAATTGCCTACAGCCATGTGTTATTATTTTAGGCCTTCGATGCCTGTCTGCGGTCACTCCTTCCACTAGGCCTCCACTGACCACACCACTGCTGTCCGTGTACCCCTGGAACCAATTTAAAATTGCCTACAGCCAGCCCAATTTTTTTATTTTAGGCCTTCGATGCCTGTCTGCGGTCCATTCTTTCAACTACTACTACACTGACCAGGTCACTGCTGCCCGTGTACCCCTGGAACCAATTTAAAATTGCCTACAGCCATGTGTTATTATTTTAGGCCTTCGATGCCTGTCTGCGGTCACTCCTTCCACTAGGCCTCCACTGACCACACCACTGCTGTCCGTGTACCCCTGGAACCAATTTAAAATTGCCTACAGCCATGTGTTTTTATTTTAGGCCTTCGATGCCTGTCTGCGGTCCATTCTTTCAACTACTACTACACTGACCAGGGCACTGCTGGCCGTGTACCCCTGGAACCAACATCAGAAAATATAAAAATAAGTATTTTGCTTATAAAAAAGAAAATACTGGTGAGATATCAAATGCAGACATTTTAACATTAAAAACAAACACACAACTAAAATCTGGTACAGTACTAAAAATGGCCACCAGCTACAATTACTTTCTCCTGCAAGTAGTTAACTGAAAGTTTTTTTAAATTGAAAACACACATATGGCATCCACCGAGTGTTGTCCTGTCGCGTCTTCTTTATATTATTGCCGAGAAGATGCAAAATAATGAAAATAATAAAATCATTAATTACCAAAATAATAGAGAAAGTCAACACCACATTGCAAATAAACATTCATTCCAAATAAAGAAGCAGGGCGCGTCCGAGGGTGAGTATATACCTAATAAGAATCTAATCACCCTCGGACGCGCAATGCTTATTTCCAACAGCCTTCCTTCCTAAGAATCATCCCTTCCGTGGTGTAGAGAGACGTTGTGTTACACTCCAAGGTGTTCCCCAGGTTGCCTTTCCTGAGCTTCGATCTACCGGCTCTCGTTTAGTAGTTCTTGGAAACTACACTGCATTAGGCCTTCAAATTGGGTATGGGGTGTAGAGAGAGGGTGTGTTACACTCCAAGGTGTTCCCCAGGTTGCCTTTCCTGAGCTTCGATATTCCGGCTCTCGTTTAGTAGTTGTCGGAAACTACGCTGCATTAGGCCTACAAATTGGGTATGGGGTGTAGAGAGAGGGTGTGTTACACTCCAAGGTGTTCCCCAGGTTGCCTTTCCTGAGCTTCGATCTTCATGCTCTCGTTTAGTAGTTGTCGGAAACTACGCTGCATTAGGCCTACAAATTGGGTATGGGGTGTAGAGAGAGGGTTTGTTACACTCCAAGGTGTTCCCCAGGTTGCCTTTCCTGAGCTTCGATCTTCCGGCTCTCGTTTAGTAGTTGTTGGAAACTACGCTGCATTAGGCCTTCAAATTGGGTATGGGGTGTAGCGAGAGGGTGTGTTACACTCCAAGGTGTTCCCCAGGTTGCCTTTCCTGAGCTTCGATCTTCCGGCTCTCGTTTAGTAGTTCTTGGAAACTACACTGCATTAGGCCTTCAAATTGGGTATGGGGTGTAGAGAGAGGGTGTGTTACACTCCAAGGTGTTCCCCAGGTTGCCTTTCCTGAGCTTCGATATTCCGGCTCTCGTTTAGTAGTTGTCGGAAACTACGCTGCATTAGGCCTACAAATTGGGTATGGGGTGTAGAGAGAGGGTGTGTTACACTCCAAGGTGTTCCCCAGGTTGCCTTTCCTGAGCTTCGATCTTCATGCTCTCGTTTAGTAGTTGTCGGAAACTACGCTGCATTAGGCCTACAAATTGGGTATGGGGTGTAGAGAGAGGGTTTGTTACACTCCAAGGTGTTCCCCAGGTTGCCTTTCCTGAGCTTCGATCTTCCGGCTCTCGTTTAGTAGTTGTTGGAAACTACGCTGCATTAGGCCTTCAAATTGGGTATGGGGTGTAGCGAGAGGGTGTGTTACACTCCAAGGTGTTCCCCAGGTTGCCTTTCCTGAGCTTCGATCTTCCGGCTCTCGTTTAGTAGTTCTTGGAAACTACACTGCATTAGACCTTCAAATTGGGTATGGGGTGTAGAGAGAGGGTGTGTTACACTCTAAGGTGTTCCCCAGGTTTCCTTGCCATTGCTTCGGTCTTCCGACTCTCGTTTAGTAGTTGTAGAAAAGTACACTGCATTAGGCCATACAAAATGGGTATGGGGTGGAGAGAGATGGTGTGTTACACTCCAAGGTGTTCCCCAGGTTGCCTTTCCTGAGCTTCTATCTTCAGGCTCTCATTAAATTGTGGTTAAATGGAACAACTGCATTTGGCGTACTAGTTGGTTTGGGGCCTACTATCGGTGTCTGCCACTCCTTGCTGTTCTCCTCCACTGAACAAAGCTGTGCCGCCTGTTTACTACGGTTGCCAATTTTGAACTGCATTTCGACTACTTACTGATTTGGCCCTACTCTCTGTGTCAGCCTCTCATTCCAGTTGTCCTCCACTGCAATGCCCCCTGGTTATTCCTGTGTTACCAATTTTGAACTGCATTTAGCCCACTTTCTTCTTTGGGCCTATATCTGTGTTTCCACTTCATCGTGCCCATTGCCCAGCCAGTGATAGATGAGTCTGCTGGTACATTGACCCATAACGCAACATTCCCCGTGCACGCTACACAACAACATTGTGACCCTGCTGAAAGTCAGGTTGCTCTTCCCGCATACCATACCACCTTACACGGGGACAAAGAGGAAGGTGCAGATGAAAGTGCAGGTTCCTTCATCAGGTGGGGGGAGGAATACTAGTTGGCGACGTCACTGGCACAGGGCCTCTCATAGTACGCAAAAGTGTTGCTGCCGGTGGGAGGCGCCCCCGCCGTGCAAACACACCGCTGTACTTTGAGGGGCCCTGTGCCAGTGCCAATGCCAACGAGTGGGCCCCCCCTGCTTGCTCAGGTTCACAGCACTTGCAAAGTTGAAATACTTACCTCTCCCTGCTCCACTGCCGTGACGTGGTCCAGATTTCCTGGGCCCACTAATTACTTGAACCAGCCCTACCCCCCACAACTTTAGCCAAATGACCCCCAATTTCAAATGCCTTCCAATTATTATAAGGTAAATTACGCTTGACAAGCTTCATTAAGAAGAATGGATGGTTTTGACATTAAAATGGGCACTCTAGGTGTTTTCCTGGCCCCCACTCACTGCCGACTATTCTGCCCCATTGACTTGCATTGGGTTTCGTGTTTCGGTCGATCCCGACTTTACGTCATAATCGGCCGATTTCACTCGACCCGACTTTGGACATAGTCGGGTTTCGCAAAACCCGGCTCGACTCTAAAAAGGTCAAGGTCGCTCAACTCTAACTATCACTTTTGAGCAAAGTGCAACTAGTAAACATTCCCATTAAGGCCAAAGTCAAGTCTTTCAATGAGGTAGTGCAAAGTATTAATCACATCATCAATATTCAAGTCAGTTTTAGCACATGAGTGACGTGATGTGAGGGACCCGTGACGAACCCCCAACGTTGGTCTTGGGTGGGCTACAAGACGTGTATCCTGACCCGGAATTCTGCCACACCAACAGGTTTTTCTTCAGGTCTGTAAAGTAAAGTAATTTTTACAGCAAGATTAACAGCAGTTTCTGTTAAAACAATGATGAAACTTTGTGCAAATTGAGGATCCCTTTAAGTGTGGGACCCCTTTAAGAGTTAACCCTTGACGGGTCTAAAGTAGAAAAGGAAATGTTTGTTAACTATGTACAATCTTTTCAGTGTTCTTTTATGCAGACGGCCTCCAGGGCTTCACTTGGCACAGAACCCTTCTTGGCCTGAGAAGGGTAGGATCCAAGGTTACACCTGGTGCTGGATATACACCATTGGTTTGTCTTTCGTGGATTGTCAGATCATGGGCAGTGATGGAAGTCTGCGTAGCTTGGGTATGGGCATTTGCTGTACTAGAGGCAGCGGCTGCTGCAAGATCAGTCACTGGAACAAAGTCAGCAGCTGTGACAGGAGCAGTTACGGGAGTGGGGTTGTTCCTCATACCTGCTTCAGATGCGGTACCTCCGGTGCCGGTCTGCTCCGTCTCTGCTGGGGTCTGGAACGCTGGTTGCAGGGCCTTGTGCTGCGGCGTTGTCATTTCTGTTTGCAGCATCTCGCTTCCCGGCAGGGCCTTGCTTTCTGGCTTCAGAGCGCTGGAACTTCTTTCTTGCTCTGGACCAGACGAGGCTGCCGACAGACGTCTGGTGAGGCCCCCGATGAAGGTCTTGTTCCACCCGGCCTCAGTGCCCAGCTGCGTCCGCAGGAGTTGATGTCTCGGCTCCTCCACCTGCGGATCCCAGAAGTCTGGATTCTCCAGCAGCGGCGAGTCCGGGTTCGCCTCCGGTCGCCTGGGATGGTCCTGGGACGCTTCGTCGTCGTTCAGGTACCCGCTGGTCGCCATCCCTGCTTCTGGATCTGCGCACATGCACGCTGCTCCTCCACACCTGCGGAGAGGAATTTTTCCATCGGGGACAGGGAATTGCTAGCCATGAAGTTGGCTTTCTCAGAGTGTAGACACCTCTTGGAGGGGGCTCGCTTTCCCTTACAAGTTCTTACAGACCACAAAAATTTGGTGTACTTACAGACAGCCCAGCGGCTAAATTCTCGCCAGGCCAGATGGTACCTGTTCTTCTCCCGGTTACATTTCACCCTCCATTTTCTCTCAGGGAGAGGAACATTTGTGCCAATGCTCTCTCCCGCTCCGTAGTGTCATCATCATCATCAGAGGAAGAAGAGCCTCGGCTTATTGTCCCTTCTGAGAACCGTGGCTCCGGTTTCACTAGTCTGTGCCCCCGGGCAAGACTTTTGTACCATCTAATTTGCAACTGGAGGTTCTCTCTTGGGCTCATTCATCCAGGGTGGGGGGACTTTTTGGGACCAAGAGGACATTTGAGCTTCTGGGGAGGACATACTGGTGGCCACATATGGCTCATGACGTCGGGGATTATATTCAGGTATGTGTCTCCTGCGACAATGGCCTGCTAGGCTACTTTACCCCCTGCCGGTGGCAGACAGGCCCTGGGAGATGGTCGGGATGGACTTCGTGGTGGGCTTGCCTAAGTCTCGTAGCTGCACCATTATCTGGGTAGTCACCGATCATTTTTCTAAAATGGTGCACTTGGTGCCGCTTCCATGGTTACGTTCTGCACGTGCCTTGGTGTCTTTCATAAAACATATCTTCCGTCTACATGGCATGCCTGACAAAATTGTCAGTGACCGGGGTCCCCAGTTCGCGTCTCGGTTTTGGAGAGAGCTCTGTCATTTACTCTGCACTGAGCTGAATCTCTCTTCTGCATATCATCCTGAGACGAATGGGTTGGAGGAGAGGGCCAACCAGACTCTGGTGACATACCTGCGACATTTTGTCTCTGCTAGGCAGGATGACTGGACATCTTTGCTACCTTGGGCGGAATTTGCTTTGAACAACGACGTAGCTGACTCAACTGACGGCCAGCATCCACATGTCCCTGTGCCAAGCCGTGTCATCCACCCAGGGTGGTAGCATGGGCAGTGGAGTTACGTGACATTTGGGACTGCACACAGGATGCCATTCAGGCCTCCAAGGAGAGAATGAGGGTTTCTACCGATGCCCCGCTCCCACCTTCGCTCCTGGTAACTTAGTATGGCTCTCCGCCCATAACATCAGGCTGCGAGTTGAGTCCACTAAGTTTGCGCCTCGTTTATATTGGTCCTTTCAAGGTTTTGGAACAGGTTAACCCTGTGGTCTAATGTTATTCCTCTGCGCCTTGGTATCACCGACACCTTTCATGTTTCCCTCTTAAAGCCCGTCTATATGTCCCGGTTTTCCGAGTCATCTGTATAGAGCATTATAAGTGGCTCATTCTGAATGGAACATTATATGGGGCTCATTATTCTGTATGGAACATTATATGGGGCTCATTATTCTGTATGGAGCATTATATGGGGCTCATTATTCTGTATGGAACAATATATGGGGCTCATTATTCTGTATGGAGCATTATATTGGGCTCATTATTCTGTATGGAACAATATATGGGGCTCATTATTCTGTATGGAACAATATATGGGGCTCATTATTCTGTATGGAGCATTATAGTGGATTCATTATTCTGTATGGAGCAATATATGGGGTTCATTATCCTGTATTGAGAAATATATGGGGTTCATTATCCTGTATGGAGAAATATATGGGGTTCATTATTCTGTATGGAGGACTATGTGGTGTGCATAATACTGTATGGAGCAATATATGGGGCTCATTATACTGTATGGAGGACTATACTGTCTGGTTTTTAAGTTATTATAGAATTTACAATAGATATCACTCATGTAATGTAAGAAGTAAGTGAAATTTTTGGCATTGTACTCTACCTATATTTCTCGGCAATACCAGTACATCATGAATCGTGATATGTGTTAAAGGGACCCACTGAGCCTCTCTTACCCGGGGCCCACGAAAATCTGGAGCCGGCCCTGATGCTATCCTCAAATTTTGGATTACAAGAGGAGGAAGACCAGCGAAGACTCAGACTTTAAGATTGGACATTCAAAAGGCTAATTTTTTTGGACTCAGAAAGAGGGTACTAAATGTCCAATGGCCGGATGTTCTGAAGGACAGAAATGTCCAAGAAAGATGGGAGATTTTGCTAAATGAAATTCTCATTGTACAATCAGTAACAATACCGAAAAGAAGGAAGAATTGGAAGCATTTAAACAGACAATGATGGATGAACACACAACTTAATCACTTGTTAAAAAGGAAAAAAAGAAATGTACAGTATATCAGATGGAAAGAGGTTGGGCATTGGGAATATCTAAAGAAGAATATAATACTGTCTGCAGGGAATGCGGGGCAAGAGTTAGAGGAGATAAAGCCTGTAATGAAGTGAGGCTTGCAAGGGAGACCAAAAGAAGCAAAAAAAGGATTTGGGGTGTATGTCAAAAGCAAAACATAAGTCAAAGATGCTATAGGATTTTTACAGGATGAAACGGGCGAAGTGGCCAAAAATGATGCTGAGAAGGACAAACTTTTATATTCCTATTTTTCATCTGGGTTCTCTAAGAAAGCAAATGTAACATCAACTGATCTTCACGGTACCATCAAAGGAATAAAAGAATCCACTCTATCCATAAACAGAGAGATGGTGAGGGAACACTTAATTTACATCTCCTGGTCCAGATGAATTACATCCTAGGGTACTAAAAGAGTTATCAGAGGATATTGCAGAACCACTGGCCAGAATCTTTGAAAAATCCTGGAGAACAGGAGAAGTCACAGAAGATTGGAGAAGAGCGAATGTTGTCCCTATCTTCAAAAAAGGGAAGAAGATGGAGCCAGGAAATTACAGACCAGTGAGCCTTACTTCTATACCAGGAAACATCTTTGAACATATTTGTAAACAGCATGTATGTAAGTACCTGGATAAGAATACAGTAATGAACCAGAGCCAGCATGGGTTTGTAGCAATCAAGTCATGCCAGACTAATTTAATTTCCTTCTATGGTGGAATCATTGACTGGGTGTATTAGGGAAATGCGGTAGATATAGTATATCTCGACTTGAGCAAAGCATTTGATGAAGTATCTCACACTATCCTTATTGCAAAAATGACCAAGTATGGGAATGACAAGGCTACGATTAGGTGGATTCATAACTGGCTCAGTGATCGTACTCAAAGAGTGGTAATAAATAGTTGCACTTCCAACTGGAAGAGTGTTTCACGTGGGGACCACAAGGCTCTGTCCTGGCCCCAGTTTTTATAAATGATCTAGATAAGGGAACTGAAGGTAAACTGATCAAGTTTGCAGACGATGCAAAGGTAGGAGGGATAGTTAACACTAGAGAAGTTCAGAGAAGAACTACCAGGATGGTGAGCGGACTGCAAAATTTGTCCCACCAGGAACGGTTAAAGGATCTGGGAATGTTTAGCTTGTAAAAAAAGAAGGCTAAGAGGAGATTTAATAGTTGTCTACAAATATCTGAAGGGCTGTCACATTGTAGAGGGAACATTATTATTGTCATTTGCACATGGAAACACGAGAAGCGATGGGATGAAACTGAAGAGGAGGAGACACAGATTAGACATTAGAAAAAAACGTTTTGACAGTGAGGGCAATCAATGAGTGGAACAGGCGGCCACGAGAGGTGGGGAGTTCTTCAATGGAAGTCTTCAGACAGAGGCTGGACAGACATCTGTCTGAGATGGGTTAGTGACTCCTGTATGGAGCGGGGGGGACACGATGACCCTGGAGGTTCCATCCAACTCTAACATTCTAGGATTCTATGAGAATGATACTGCACGCACCGTATCACACCAGCACAACATTCTCCATTTACTCCGCAATTCATGCAATATTTTCATCTTCTTCAACTTTTGTCTCTCGTTATGTTACTTTGTGACATGTTTGCACCTAAATAAATTGTAGCACACTTCAGGCCACGCTCTTTTCATTCTAAGCCATGGCACGTGCAATGTACAGTGACTACTAGAACAGATCACTTGGCTGCATAAAGGAGGCATATTGGGAAGGAAGTTGGCAATTCTCAATACGGATGGATACAGTTTAATTTGCAGCAAAAATACAGAGGGGATTTTACATGCGATTCCCACAACAGAATCTTCATAAACACTGAACCTTCGTGACACAATGTGACATGGGATAAACACAGGGAACAAACACAGGAGCTGCCGCTGTGGACTCAGCAAATACAGGTTGCATGACGCCTGCTGCTCATTTCCCTCCTGCCTGGAGTGCTCTATACACAGCGAAAACCACCGAGAGGAATAAACAAAGCAGATTTATTCACATAAAAACAGAACGGAAGAAATACAATCTCCTGAATAATAAGACACATTTAATGTGATATTAGATCAGGATACACATGATGAGAGCATTATACTGCCTCTGTACAAATCCCTAGTTAGACCGCACATGGAGTACTGTGTCCAGTTTTGGGCACCGGTGCTCAGGAAGGATATAATGGAACTAGAGAGAGTACAAAGGAGGGCAACAAAATTAATAAAGGGGATGGGAGAACTACAATACCCAGATAGATTAGCGAAATTAGGATTATTTAGTCTAGAAAAAAGACGACTGAGGGGCGATCTAATAACCATGTATAAGTATATAAGGGGACAATACAAATATCTCGCTGAGGATCTGTTTATACCAAGGAAGGTGACGGGCACAAGGGGGCATTCTTTGCGTCTGGAGGAGAGAAGGTTTTTCCACCAACATAGAAGAAGATTCTTTACTGTTAGGGCAGTGAGAATCTGGAATTGCTTGCCTGAGGAGGTGGTGATGGCGAACTCAGTCGAGGGGTTCAAGAGAGGCCTGGATGTCTTCCTGGAGCAGAACAATATTGTATCATACAATTATTAGGTTCTGTAGAAGGACGTAGATCTGGGGATTTATTATGATGGAATATAGGCTGAACTGGATGGACAAATGTCTTTTTTCGGCCTTACTAACTATGTTACTATGTTACTATGTAGAGTACAACCATTACACTATAATACTGCCCCTATACACAAGAATATAACTACTATAATACTGCCCCTATACACAAGAATATAGCTACTATAATACTGCCCCTATACACAAGAATATAGCTACTATAATACTACCCCTATATACAAGAATATAACTACTATAATACTGCCCCCTATGTACAAGAATATAACTACTACAATACTGCCCCTATACACAAGAATATAACTACTATAATACTGCCCCTATACACAAGAATATAGCTACTATAATACTGCCCCTATATACAAGAATATAACTACTATAATACTGCCCCCTATGTACAAGAATATAACTACTATAATACTGCCCCTATACACAAGAATATAACTACTATAATACTGCCCCTATATACAAGAATATATCTACTATAATACTGCCCCTATATACAAGAATATAACTACTATAATACTGCCCCTATACACAAGAATATAGCTACTATAATATTGCCCCTATATACAAGAATATAACTACTATAATACTGCCCCCTATGTACAAGAATATAACTACTATAATACTGCCCCTATATACAAGAATATAACTACTATAATACTGCCCCTATACACAAGAATATAGCTACTATAATACTGCCCCTATATACAAGAATATAACTACTATAATACTGCCCCCTATGTACAAGAATATAACTACTATAATACTGCCCCTATACACAAGAATATAACTACTATAATACTGCCCCTATATACAAGAATATAGCTACTATAATACTGCCCCTATACACAAGAATATAGCTACTATAATACTGCCCCTATATACAAGAATATAACTACTATAATACTGCCCCCTATGTACAAGAATATAACTACTATAATACTGCCCCTATACACAAGAATATAACTACTATAATACTGCCCCTATACACAAGAATATAGCTACTATAATACTGCCCCTATACACAAGAATATAGCTACTATAATACTGCCCCTATATACAAGAATATAACTACTATAATACTGCCCCCTATGTACAAGAATATAACTACTATAATACTGCCCCTATACACAAGAATATAACTACTATAATACTGCCCCTATACACAAGAATATAGCTACTATAATACTGCCCCTATATACAAGAATATAACTACTATAATACTGCCCCCTATGTACAGGAATATAACTACTATAATACTGCTCCTATGTACAAGAATATAACTGCTATAATACTGCTCCCTATGTACAAGAATATAACTACTATAATACTGCTCCTATGTACAAGAATATAACTACTATAATACTGCTCCTATGTACAAGAATATAACTACTATAATACTGCTCCTATGTACAAGAATATAACTACTATAATACTGCCCCTATGTACAAGAATATAACTACTATAATACTGCTCCTATGTACAAGAATATAACTGCTATAATACTGCCCCTATGTACAGGAATATAACTGCTATAATACTGCCCCTATGTACAGGAATATAACTACTATAATACTGCTCCTATGTACAAGAATATAACTGCTATAATACTGCTCCTATGTACAAGAATATAACTGCTATAATACTGCCCCTATGTACAGGAATATAACTACTATAATACTGCTCCTATGTACAAGAATATAACTGCTATAATACTGCCCCTATGTACAGGAATATAACTACTATAATACTGCTCCTATGTACAAGAATATAACTGCTATAATACTGCTCCTATGTACAAGAATATAACTACTATAATACTGCTCCTATGTACAAGAATATAACTACTATAATACTGCTCCTATGTACAAGAATATAACTACTATAATACTGCCCCTATGTACAAGAATATAACTACTATAATACTGCTCCTATGTACAAGAATATAACTACTATAATACTGCTCCTATGTACAAGAATATAACTACTATAATACTGCTCCTATGTACAAGAATATAACTACTATAATACTGCTCCCTATGTACAAGAATATAACTACTATAATACTGCTCCTATGTACAAGAATATAACTACTATAATACTGCTCCTATGTACAAGAATATAACTACTATAATACTGCTCCTATGTACAAGAATATAACTACTATAATACTGCCCCTATGTACAAGAATATAACTACTATAATACTGCTCCTATGTACAAGAATATAACTGCTATAATACTGCCCCTATGTACAATAAAACCATCCCACAATGGCCAGCAGAGTACTTGGTCTTATACACATCCTATTAGTACTGTGTTAAAGCAACAAGACCAAGAAAAACATATAGTATAGGACACTCCAAAACTACATAGAGACACTAGAGAACATACGGAGTCTAAGTCCCATTAATCCAGAATATACGTACAAATCTTTATTAATAAAACCGTAAATTACATAACAAAATACAAGAAGACATAAATAGATTGTAACAGACAAATATTCGAACAAGGAACCAAAAAGTAGCACTGAAAAGAGTCCCTGCTAGGCGGCAAACCCCATAAATTCCTGTCAATTGTAAATTCATAAAGTGCCAGTAGTGCATCAAGTCAGGGTGAAAGACACCACATGAACCCATAAGACTAGTACTCCATCCGTTTACCTCCCCTCATGGGAACCTACGTGCCAGGTGCGGCTATTGTCATCTTAGGTCAGGCTCAGTGTCTCTTACCCATAGGACAGGAGTATACGGGTCACCGCCGCGGCCCCAACGCGCGTTTCGCGTCGGCTTCGTCAGGGGGCAGTGCAGTGCGTTGTTTAAAGCTCAATTATATAGTGCCCAGAGTCCAGAATCAGGTGTCCCTAATGGCGGCGCATGTGCTCCGTCAGTCCCGCCGGGAGCTGCATCACGCGCGGCATCCAAAAACATGGCGCCGCGGTTCACAGTCGCGTGTGTGACGCCACTGGACCGCATGCGTCATAATAGGGCGCCGCCCACAATGCCCCAAGCAGAGACCACGGAGGACATGCGCACTAGAGAACACCGAGGACATAGGGTAAAAAGCGGCCGTAGACACATTGCTCTGATCGCCATGGAGATTTTCAACATACCGTGAGTGCGCACAGTCTGAAAGACTATATTACTATAGAGGGAGATCGAACAGTGCGCAGTGTTTACTAACGCCACAGTGAGCGTGATATAAAAACTGGGAAGGGGAGGGAAAAAGACTACAAAACAATAAGAAGAAGATACATAAATAAATCCCGGCCACAATATGATCATATTTAATACCCTTACTCCTAAGGGTCATAGAAAATCACTCAATAGTGTCAATATATGATCATAATCTACCATATATCGTATAAATATAAAAATAACCCCACTAATCCCTGGCACAAAGAAAGTCACTATCCAAAAATATTCAGTGACAAATACAAAATAACAGTACAATATCACAGTACCATATAGATATACTTGTGGAAAAATACGTGAAGACAAACAGTGAAATAATAACATAATACATGTCTACAGATTCGCGCATCCAACCCGGTATCAGTCATTGGCGTGATCACGATGACAATACATGATGGTACTACTTCAATCATCCATTGCGTCATTTTGATTTGGATATCCTCAGAGACTCGGCACATAAGCATATATGTGATGAAGGGAACGATGAATAATAAATACTAAGAATGAACAAACATAAAAAGGAATTGTTATTAAGTAAAAATACAACACACAAACACAAAACGTAAAACACAAATTAACTACATCAGGAGACAAGTCATAAAAAGGAACTGAAACTCAAATGTTCATTAAGCCCTCGTGGGGAAATCGTGTTTAATAAAGTAATCCATCGGCACTCACATTGTGCCAATCTGCGCTTTAAATCACCTCCTCTAATGCCAGCACGTACCCTATCAATCCCCCATATTTTAAGATGTTTAGGATTACATTGATGGTGTAGGCGGAAGTGCCTAGGTATTGGTTTCAAACTATCCACATCGTCCACATCACGGGCACCCATGATGTCACGCACATGTTCGCAGACACGCACCCGAAGTTCGCGGGAAGTTAATCCCACATAAATCTTGTTGCATGTGCACACAGCATAGTATACCACATAAGTGGAGCTACATGTGATATGTTCCCTTATTTGGAAGTTTCTTCCCTCCGATGACGTGAACGATGTGGATCTAACTAGATTCTTGCAAGCCAGACAACTTCCACATGGAAAAAATCCGTTTTTCTGTGGTCCTACACCGAAAGGAGTGGGGGTTTTCACGACATAGTGGCTATGTACCACAATGTCTCGTATATTTGCACTTCTGCGTGCTGTCATTAGAGGGCGATCAGATAAGTGTTTCCGTAGCACTGAATCGGTTAATAAAACCGACCAGTGCTTATTAATGATGGATCTCATGTGATCCCACTTGTGGTTATACGTAGATATAAATCTTGGTTGTGTGTCCCACTCTTTTTTCTCCCTATCATGACTCCTTCTCCCCTCAACCAACAGCTCATTCCTCTTAGTTTTTCTCGCTCTTAAATATCCCTTTTTAATCGAGCGATTACTATACCCACGTTGTCTAAACCTCTCCCCAAGGTCCACAGCCTGCTCCTCAAACATGGAATCAGAGGTACAGATCCTCCGAGCCCGAAGGAACTGACCAATGGGGATGGCTCTTATCGTGGAGGGGGGATGTGAGGACATGGAGTGCAGGAGGGCATTGACCGACGTTTCCTTTCTATACATATCCGTGTAGATCAAGCCATCTCCCTGTACCTTTAAGGTGATGTCCAAGAAGGAGATCTCTTTCTGATGATATACATACGTGAGCCTGATATTGGAGTCGTTGTGATTAAGACATCTCATGAAGTCTTGAAGTCCAGAGACAGGGCCATGCCAGATAAAGAGGATGTCATCGATGTATCTAAACCAACCGAGGATCTGGGGGGCGGCCTGTGCTCCGCCATGAAAAATTTCCCGTTCCCAAAATCCCAAAAACAAATTAGCATATGAAGGCGCACAGGCCGCCCCCATTGCAGTGCCCTGTCTCTGGAGAAAAAAACGATCTTTGAAAACAAAAAAATTATGTGTTAAAATAAAATCCAACAACTCCAAAATAAGCTCACGTAAATCGGCCTCCAAATTACTTGCCTCCAGAAAAAATCTAGCCGCGCTCATGCCATCCACATGCCGTATGCTAGTGTACAGAGACTAAATGTCTGCTGTCACCAACAGCATATCCCCCTCCACGACAAGGCCATCAACCCGTTTAAGGACGTCCGTAGTGTCCCTGACATAGGAGGGCAGGGTCTCAACTTGTGGTCTTAAGTAGTGTTCAATGAATTTGCATGTAGCATCACATAGCCCTCCTATGCCAGAGACAATAGGACGCCCTGGTGGGAAAACAGGATCTTTGTGGACCTTGGGGAGAAGGTAGAACGTGGGTATAACTGGATGAGGAGGCAGCAACCCCCCCAACATCTTTTTAGTAATTATCCCCCTTTCAAAAGCTTCCTCCAAAATACCTTGGAGTTCACTCTGAAATGTTGGGAGGGGGTTGTGTGCCAGCTGGGTATATGTTTCCTTATTTTTTAGTTGTCTAAAGGCCTCCTTTTCGTACCTCTCCACAGGCCAGATGACCACGTTTCCCCCCTTGTCCGCAGGTTTAATTATCACATCATCCCACATTTTAATTTCAGTTAAAGCCTGTCTGTGCTCCTTAGTGAGGTTGTCTCTTTTTTTATAGTTATTAATCTTTTTGAAATCCTCCATTACTAATTTTGTGAAGATCTCCACCTGAGGGCATAGGGACAAGGGGGGAAAAGTAGTACATCTGGCTGCGATATTAGGTGGAGAGGTACTCACCCCAGACTGATAAGACTCATGTTCCAATTCTTGAAGGCTCTGCAATGCCTCCAGTTCAATTGGGTCACTTATTTCCGAGGAAAGTGTAGACCGTAGATGCAGTTTCTTAAGGATAATCTTCCGTGCAAAGAGCTGTAAGTCTTTCAGGGCTATAAAAAAGTCAAAATTGTTAGTAGGGGAGAATGACAAACCAAGTTCCAAAACTTCTCGTTGTGGTTTAGAGAGATCATGTGAGGACAGGTTAATTACCTCTAAGTTACTGGTTTTAGATTTTTTCTCCGTTTGCGGGGAGGTGGTCATCTTTCGCTTATTATTAGATCTTCCACTTTTCCAATCATTATTTCTCACATGATCTCTCTTGTTCCAATAGGATTTGGAGGTATCAATACTGGGTGTCCTGTCCTCAACTGAGGATACTGATGACACTGATGTAGATCGGCCCCTAGCGAATTTTTTATTATATAGGGTTCGTTTGTGCCACCTGTATACCCGATCTTGTTGTCGATCACTCAGATCGCGTTGGTATTTTTTAGTTTTATTTTGTATCAGCTCCGTCTTCCATTTTTTTACAGAAATATCCACCTCATTTTTGAACTTGGTAGCCATTTCTCCCGTGAGACATTTGTTGATTTCATCCTGTATTTTCTTAAGATCAGTGTCCAGTTCTTTCAATTGGTTCTCATTTGATTTGGACAAGAGTTCCATGAATCTCTTGGAACATGCGGATGCCACATCCTCCCACTGTCTAACAAAATCAGGGTCTTCTACCACAAAGGACGGAAAAACTTGAACCCTCAAGCCTCTAGGAATGAGGCCACAACCAATATAGCGCTCCAAAAAAGCCCGATTCCACCATAGGCGGGTACGTCTATTTAACAGTTCCTTATATTTAGATGTTAAATTGTTTATATCTCCAGTTTTAAAATCAGCAGTGCTCCCAGGTTCCTCACTGAATACTCTGTCCAGCTGAGTAAGCCACGCTTTTTCGCGTTCTAAGAAGTCCATTTACTCCACAGGGGTTGCTGTGAATACACAGAAGCCAATACAATAAAACCATCCCACAATGGCCAGCAGAGTACTTGGTCTTATACACATCCTATTAGTACTGTGTTAAAGCAATGTACAAGAATATAACTACTATAATACTGCTCTTATGTACAAGAATATAACTACTATAATACTGCCCCTATGTACAAGAATATAACTACTATAATACTGCCCCTATGTACAAGAATATAACTACTATAATACTGCCCCTATGTACAAGAATATAACTACTATAATACTGCTCCTATGTACAAGAATATAACTACTATAATACTGCTCCTATGTACAAGAATATAACTACTATAATACTGCTCCTATGTACAAGAATATAACTACTATAATACTGCTCCTATGTACAAGAATATAACTACTATAATACTGCTCCTATGTACAAGAATATAACTACTATAATACTGCTCCTATGTACAAGAATATAACTACTATAATACTGCTCCTATGTACAAGAATATAACTACTATAATACTGCTCCTATGTACAAGAATATAACTACTATAATACTACCCCTATGTACAAGAATATAACTACTATAATACTGCCCCTATGTACAAGAATATAACTACTATAATACTGCTCCTATATACAAGAATATAACTACTATAATACTGCTCCTATGTACAAGAATATAACTACTATAATACTGCTCCTATGTACAAGAATATAACTACTATAATACTGCACCTATGTACAAGAATATAACTATTATAATACTGCTCCTATGTACAGGAATATAACTACTATAATACTGCCCCCTATATACAAGAATATAACTACTATAATACTGCCCCTATGTACAAGAATATAACTACTATAATACTGCTCCTATGTACAAGAATATAACTACTATAATACTGCCGCTATGTACAAGAACATAACTACTATAATACTGCTCCTATATACAAGAATATAACTACTATAATACTGCTCCTATGTACAAGAATATAACTACTATAATACTGCACCTATGTACAAGAATATAACTACTATAATACTGCACCTATGTACAAGAATATAACTACTATAATACTGCCCCCTATATACAAGAATATAACTACTATAATACTGTCCCTATGTACAAGAATATAAATGCTATCATTCTGCCCCTATATACAAGAATATAACTACTATAATACTGCTCCTATGTACAAGAATATAACTACTATAATACTGCCCCCTATGTACAAGAATATAACTGCTTTAATACTGCCCCCTATGTACAAGAATATAACTACTATAATACTGCTCCTATGTACAAGAATATAACTACTATAATACTGCCCCTATGTACAAGAATATAACTACTATAATACTGCCCCTATGTACAAGAATATAACTACTATAATACTGCTCCTATGTACAAGAATATAACTACTATAATACTGCTCCTATGTACAAGAATATAACTACTATAATACTGCTCCTATGTACAAGAATATAACTACTATAATACTGCCCCTATGTACAAGAATATAACTACTATAATACTGTCCCTATGTACAAGAATATAACTACTATAATACTGCTCCTATGTACAAGAATATAACTACTATAATACTACCCCTATGTACAAGAATATAACTACTATAATACTGCCCCTATGTACAAGAATATAACTACTATAATACTGCTCCTATGTACAAGAATATAACTACTATAATACTGCTCCTATGTACAAGAATATAACTACTATAATACTGCTCCTATGTACAAGAATATAACTACTATAATACTGCACCTATGTACAAGAATATAACTATTATAATACTGCTCCTATGTACAGGAATATAACTACTATAATACTGCCCCCTATATACAAGAATATAACTACTATAATACTGCCCCTATGTACAAGAATATAACTACTATAATACTGCTCCTATGTACAAGAATATAACTACTATAATACTGCCGCTATGTACAAGAACATAACTACTATAATACTGCTCCTATATACAAGAATATAACTACTATAATACTGCTCCTATGTACAAGAATATAACTACTATAATACTGCACCTATGTACAAGAATATAACTACTATAATACTGCACCTATGTACAAGAATATAACTACTATAATACTGCCCCCTATATACAAGAATATAACTACTATAATACTGTCCCTATGTACAAGAATATAAATGCTATCATTCTGCCCCTATATACAAGAATATAACTACTATAATACTGCTCCTATGTACAAGAATATAACTACTATAATACTGCCCCCTATGTACAAGAATATAACTGCTTTAATACTGCCCCCTATGTACAAGAATATAACTACTATAATACTGCTCCTATGTACAAGAATATAACTACTATAATACTACCCCTATGTACAAGAATATAACTACTATAATACTGCCCCTATGTACAAGAATATAACTACTATAATACTGCTCCTATGTACAAGAATATAACTACTATAATACTGCTCCTATGTACAAGAATATAACTACTATAATACTGCTCCTATGTACAAGAATATAACTACTATAATACTGCTCCTATGTACAAGAATATAACTACTATAATACTACCCCTATGTACAAGAATATAACTACTATAATACTGCCCCTATGTACAAGAATATAACTACTATAATACTGCTCCTATGTACAAGAATATAACTACTATAATACTGCTCCTATGTACAAGAATATAACTACTATAATACTGCTCCTATGTACAAGAATATAACTACTATAATACTGCACCTATGTACAAGAATATAACTATTATAATACTGCTCCTATGTACAGGAATATAACTACTATAATACTGCCCCCTATATACAAGAATATAACTACTATAATACTGCCCCTATGTACAAGAATATAACTACTATAATACTGCTCCTATGTACAAGAATATAACTACTATAATACTGCCGCTATGTACAAGAACATAACTACTATAATACTGCTCCTATATACAAGAATATAACTACTATAATACTGCTCCTATGTACAAGAATATAACTACTATAATACTGCACCTATGTACAAGAATATAACTACTATAATACTGCACCTATGTACAAGAATATAACTACTATAATACTGCCCCCTATATACAAGAATATAACTACTATAATACTGTCCCTATGTACAAGAATATAAATGCTATCATTCTGCCCCTATATACAAGAATATAACTACTATAATACTGCTCCTATGTACAAGAATATAACTACTATAATACTGCCCCCTATGTACAAGAATATAACTGCTTTAATACTGCCCCCTATGTACAAGAATATAACTACTATAATACTGCTCCTATGTACAAGAATATAACTACTATAATACTGCCCCTATGTACAAGAATATAACTACTATAATACTGCCCCTATGTACAAGAATATAACTACTATAATACTGCTCCTATGTACAAGAATATAACTACTATAATACTGCCCCTATGTACAAGAATATAACTACTATAATACTGCCCCTATGTACAAGAATATAACTACTATAATACTGCTCCTATATACAAGAATATAACTACTATAATACTGCTCCTATGTACAAGAATATAACTACTATAATACTGCTCCTATGTACAAGAATATAACTACTATAATACTGCTCCTATGTACAAGAATATAACTACTATAATACTGCTCCTATGTACAAGAATATAACTACTATAATACTACCCCTATGTACAAGAATATAACTACTATAATACTGCCCCTATGTACAAGAATATAACTACTATAATACTGCTCCTATATACAAGAATATAACTACTATAATACTGTTCCTATGTACAAGAATATAACTACTATAATACTGCTCCTATGTACAAGAATATAACTACTATAATACTGCACCTATGTACAAGAATATAACTATTATAATACTGCTCCTATGTACAGGAATATAACTACTATAATACTGCCCCCTATATACAAGAATATAAATACTATAATACTGCCCCTATGTACAAGAATATAACTACTATAATACTGCTCCTATGTACAAGAATATAACTACTATAATACTGCCGCTATGTACAAGAACATAACTACTATAATACTGCTCCTATATACAAGAATATAACTACTATAATACTGCTCCTATGTACAAGAATATAACTACTATAATACTGCACCTATGTACAAGAATATAACTACTATAATACTGCTCCTATGCACAAGAATATAACTACTATAATACTGCCCCTATGTACAAAAATATAGCTACTATAATACTGCCCCCTATATACAAGAATATAACTACTATAATACTGTCCCTATGTACAAGAATATAAATGCTATCATTCTGCCCCTATATACAAGAATATAACTACTATAATACTGCCCCTATGTACAAGAATATAACTACTATAATACTGCCCCCTATATACAAGAATATAACTACTATAATACTGTCCCTATGTACAAGAATATAAATGCTATCATTCTGCCCCTATATACAAGAATATAACTACTATAATACTGCCCCTATGTACAAGAATATAACTACTATAATACTGCTCCTATATACAAGAATATAACTACTATAATACTGTTCCTATGTACAAGAATATAACTACTATAATACTGCTCCTATGTACAAGAATATAACTACTATAATACTGCACCTATGTACAAGAATATAACTATTATAATACTGCTCCTATGTACAGGAATATAACTACTATAATACTGCCCCCTATATACAAGAATATAAATACTATAATACTGCCCCTATGTACAAGAATATAACTACTATAATACTGCTCCTATGTACAAGAATATAACTACTATAATACTGCCGCTATGTACAAGAACATAACTACTATAATACTGCTCCTATATACAAGAATATAACTACTATAATACTGCTCCTATGTACAAGAATATAACTACTATAATACTGCACCTATGTACAAGAATATAACTACTATAATACTGCTCCTATGTACAAGAATATAACTACTATAATACTGCCCCCTATGTACAAGAATATAACTGCTTTAATACTGCCCCCTATGTACAAGAATATAACTACTATAATACTGCTCCTATGTACAAGAATATAACTACTATAATACTGCCCCTATGTACAAGAATATAACTACTATAATACTGCCCCTATGTACAAGAATATAACTACTATAATACTGCTCCTATATACAAGAATATAACTACTATAATACTGCTCCTATGTACAAGAATATAACTACTATAATACTGCTCCTATGTACAAGAATATAACTGCTTTAATACTGCCCCCTATGTACAAGAATATAACTACTATAATACTGCCCCTATGTACAAGAATATAACTACTATAATACTGCTCCCTATGTACAATAATATAACTACTATAATACTGCTCCTATATACAAGAATATAACTACTATAATACTGCTCCTATATACAAGAATATAACTACTATAATACTGCTGCTATGTACAAGAATATAACTACTATAATACTGCTCCCTATGTACAATAATATAACTACTATAATACTGCCCCCTATGTACAAGAATATAACTACTATAATACCGCCTCCATTATAGCCCTACATTACTTTGGAGTCGGTACTTTTGCAGTAGTCCTGTCCTCACCCTGGTCACTATTACATTGGAACGAGTTTTGTGATTATTCTTTCTGGAGTTTTAGATTCAGTGATGATGGAATCAGATTGTAGAACAGTCAAGGTCGCCCGTCTCCGTGTTTGGGATCCTCAGGAATTGGATGTTCTTATTCATCACATAAGTCATTGCGTTGTCAGATCTTCTTTTTATATAATGATCTGTCCGACCTTGAATCTTTTCGTATTTCCCTTCTGTAATTTACAGCTAATATCTGGTCCATTGTGAGGAACAGCCGGGAATAATTAATTAAAAAGAAAATAATCCAGTGTGTTGTTCGTACCACGTGATGATCTTCACAGTGTGTACGGTGTGCAGTGTATGTATGACATGAGTATGTATGAGGTGTACAGTATCAGGGGAACAATACAGTGGTGCTTGAACGTTTCTGAACCTTTCAGATTTTTCTACATTTCTTCACAGAATTTGATCTAAACCTCAATCAGATAAGTCCTAAAAAAGATAAATAGATCCAAATCAAACCACGGAGTCATACATTTTATAAACGAGCAATCTGATCCAATATTACACGTCTATAAGTGATGATAGAAGTCTCATAGCAGAAGTCCTATTTGGGCCTCTGCCCCAAAAATCTATAAATATAATATTCGGCGGGGTCATAGAAGAGCATCTCACAACTTGTCACCCCTTACAAAGTAATGTTCCCTTATTGAAGCCACTCTCTAATATGCGGTTCCCTTCTCATAACCCTCAATAAGTATGATGCCAACAAAAGTGCCCCTCATACACAGTATCATATCCCCACAGTGAATTCCTCCTCAGTACCCACTAGACACATTGTATGAAGACCCTACAGTACCCCCAGCAAAGTATCATGCTGCCACAGTGACCCCCATACAGTATAATACCCCCACAGTGAATTCCTCCTCTATACCCACCACACACATAGTATGAAGACCCTACAGTACCCCCTGAAAAGTATCATACGCCAACAGTGACCCTAATATAATATGATACCCCACTGTGAATTCCTCCTCAGTACCCACCACACACACAGCATGAAGACCCTACAGTACCCCCTGAAAAGTATCATGCTGCCACAGTGACCCCTATACAGTATAATACCCCCACAATGAATTCCTCCTCCGTACCCACCACACACATAGTATGAAGACCCTACAGTACCCCCAGCAAAGTATCATGCTGCCACAGTAAACCCTATGTAATACCACACAGTGAATTCCTCCTCAGTGCCCATCACACACACAGCATGTAAACCCTACAGTACCCCCAGCAAAGTATCATGCTGCCACGGTGACCCCCATACAGTATAATACCCCCACAGTGAATTCCTCCTCTGTACCCACCACACACATAGTATGAAGACCCTACAGTACCCCCTGAAAAGTATCATGCGCCAACAGTGACCCTAATATAATATGATACCCCACAGTGAATTCCTCCTCAGTACCCACCACACACACAGCATGAAGACTCTACAGTACCCCCTGAAAAGTATCATGCTGCCACAGTGACCCCTATACAGTATAATACCCCCACAGTGAATTCCTCCTCCGTACCCACCACACACATAGTATGAAGACCCTACAGTACCCCCAGCAAAGTATCATGCTGCCACAGTAAACCCTATATAATACCCCACAGTGAATTCCTCCTCAGTGCCCATCACACACACAGCATGTAAACCCTACAGTACCCCCAGCAAAGTATCATGCTGCCACGGTGACCCCTATACCGTATAATACCCCCACAGTGAATTCCTCCTCAGCTTATGGCTCCCTGTTCCATTATTTTTGTCAACTCTATCTGCTTCCAAGATTCAGATACAAATGAAAGTGTAACGCCGGATATGGGGGGATGAGGCATTGCCAGCGATGGTACCAGGCTTTCCTCGACTCAAGGGTCTCTTGGTCTACCGTTATTAGCGATAAGCCACTGTCCAAGAGCAAGGTGATTAATAATCTGAAAGGTCACAAAGGAACCCAAGGTCACTTCTAAGCATCTAAAGGTCTCTCTCACATTAGACAATGTTAGTCTACACTATCAGGAGGAGACTGAACAACAATAGTGTGCATGGCTGGATTGCAAGGAAAAAGGCATTGATCTCCATTAAAAAAACATTGCTGCCCATCTGTAGGTAATTACTGAAGACCATCTGGACAAGCCGGGAGGCTACTGGAACAATGTTTGATGGATGAGACCAAAATAGAGCTTGTTGGTATAAATGAGATTACGTTATATTTGGAAAATCTCACTAATCTGTGCTCACAGTGATGGTAGTGTCATGAATTTGGCTGTTTTGCTGAATCTGAGCCAGGACGGCTGCCATCAGCGATGGAACAATGTATTATGAATTATATCAGCAAATTGTAGAGGTCATGCAACCAGATAACGACCCAAAGAACATGTCATTCAATGTAACGATTACAGAAGAAAGATAAAATTACAGTCCTGCCCATACTCCTATGGAAGATTTGTGGAAGGACTTGGCGCAAGCTGTTCATGGAGAAAACCACCAACATCACAAAGAAGCTGTTTTGTAGGGAGGAATGGGCTAAAATTCCTTCAATGTGCAGGAATAATCAGCAACGGGAACATTTGAGGCAGCTATTGCTGCACAAGGGGTCATACCGGATACTGAGAGCAAAGGGTGACCGATGTGTGATATTGGATCATATGCCTCATTTAAAAAATGACAAACTAATATTTGGCCTCATTTGTTTCATTTGGTTTCTTCATCTGCTCTTAGGACTTGTGTGAAAATCTGAAGTTTTAGGTCAAATTTATGCAGAAATATGGAAAATTCTGAAGAGTTCACAAAGTTTTCATAACCACTGTATCCGTTAAACAGTACATGTGAGATATGAAAGTGTGTGCATCACAACCGACTGCCTCACAAAGTGTGCGCATCACAACCGACTGCCTCACAAAGTGTGAGCGTCACAACCGACTGCCTCACAAAGTGTGCGTGTCACAACCGACTGCCTCACAAAGTGTGAGCGTCACAACCGACTGCCTCACAAAGTGTGAGCATCACAACCGACTGCCTCACAAAGTGTGAGCATCACAACCGACTGCCTCACAAAGTGTGCGCATCACAAGCGACCGCCTCACAAAGTGTGCTCGTCACAACCGACTGCCTCACAAAGTGTGAGCGTCACAACCGACTGCCTCACAAAGTGTGAGCGTCACAACCGACTGCCTCACAAAGTGTGCACGTCACAACCGACTGCCTCACAAAGTGTGCACGTCACAACCGACTGCCTCACAAAGTGTGCACGTCACAACCGACTGCCTCACAAAGTGTGCGTGTCACAACCGACTGCCTCACAAAGTGTGAGCGTCACAACCGACTGCCTCACAAAGTGTGAGCGTCACAACCGACTGCCTCACAAAGTGTGAGCGTCACAACCGACTGCCTCACAAAGTGTGAGCGTCACAACCGACTGCCTCACAAAGTGTGAGCGTCACAACCGACTGCCTCACAAAGTGTGAGCGTCACAACCGACTGCCTAACAAAGTGTGTGTGTCACAACCGACTGCTTAACAAAGTGTAAGCGTCATAACCGACTGCCTCAAAGTGTGAGCATCACAACTGACTGCCTCACAAAGTGTGTGTGTCACAACCGACTGCCTCACAAGGTGTAAGCGTCACAACCGACTGCCTCACAAAGTGTAAGCGTCACAACCGACTGCCTCACAAAGTGTAAGCGTCACAACCGACTGCCTCACAAAGTGTAAGCGTCACAACCGACTGCCTCACAAAGTGTGAGCATCACAACCGACTGCCTCACAAAATGTGTGCGTCACAACCGACTGCCTCAAAGTGTGAGCATCACAACCGACTGCCTCACAAAGTGTGAGCGTCACAACCGACTGCCTCACAAAGTGTGCTCGTCACAACCGACTGCCTCACAAAGTGTGCTCGTCACAACCGACTGCCTCACAAAGTGTGCTCGTCACAACCGACTGCCTCACAAAGTGTGCGTGGCACAAACTATTGTTTTTTTTTAAACTCCTTTTATACTAGTTTAATTGGAGCCCAATACACAGCACACCATTACTGCAGCCTAACATAGTAACATAGTAACATAGTTAGTAAGGCCGAAAAAAGACATTTGTCCATCCAGTTCAGCCTATATTCCATCATAATAAATCCCCAGATCTACGTCCTTCTACAGAACCTAATAATTGTATGATACAATATTGTTCTGCTCCAGGAAGACATCCAGGCCTCTCTTGAACCCCTCGACTGAGTTCGCCATCACCACCTCCTCAGGCAAGCAATTCCAGATTCTCACTGCCCTAACAGTAAAGAATCCTCTTCTATGTTGGTGGAAAAACCTTCTCTCCTCCAGACGCAAAGAATGCCCCCTTGTGCCCGTCACCTTCCTTGGTATAAACAGATCCTCAGCGAGATATTTGTATTGTCCCCTTATATACTTATACATGGTTATTAGATCGCCCCTCAGTCGTCTTTTTTCTAGACTAAATAATCCTAATTTCGCTAATCTATCTGGGTATTGTAGTTCTCCCATCCCCTTTATTAATTTTGTTGCCCTCCTTTGTACTCTCTCTAGTTCCATTATATCCTTCCTGAGCACCGGTGCCCAAAACTGGACACAGTACTCCATGTGCGGTCTAACTAGGGATTTGTACAGAGGCAGTATAATGCTCTCATCATGTGTATCCAGACCTCTTTTAATGCACCCAATGATCCTGTTTGCCTTGGCAGCTGCTGCCTGGCACTGGCTGCTCCAGGTAAGTTTATCATTAACTAGGATCCCCAAGTCCTTCTCCCTGTCAGATTTACCCAGTGGTTTCCCGTTCAGTGTGTAATGGTGATATTGATTCCTTCTTCCCATGTGTATAACTTTACATTTATCATTGTTAAACCTCATCTGCCACCTTTCAGCCCAAGTTTCCAACTTATCCAGATCCATCTGTAGCAGAATACTATCTTCTCTTGTATTAACTGCTTTACATAGTTTTGTATCATCTGCAAATATCGATATTTTACTGTGTAAACCTTCTACCAGATCATTAATCAATATGTTGAAGAGAACAGGTCCCAATACTGACCCCTGCGGTACCCCACTGGTCACAGCGACCCAGTTAGAGACTATACCATTTATAACCACCCTCTGCTTTCTATCACTAAGCCAGTTACTAACCCATTTACACACAATTTCCCCCAGACCAAGCATTCTCATTTTGTGTACCAACCTCTTGTGCGGCACGGTATCAAACGCTTTGGAAAAATCGAGATATACCACGTCCAATGACTCACCGTGGTCCAGCCTATAGCTTACCTCTTCATAAAAACTGATTAGATTGGTTTGACAGGAGCGATTTCTCATAAACCCATGCTGATATGGATTTAAACAGTTATTCTCATTGAGATAATCCAGAATAACATCCCTCAGAAACCCTTCAAATATTTTACCAACAATAGAGGTTAGACTTACTGGCCTATAATTTCCAGGTTCACTTTTAGAGCCCTTTTTGAATATTGGCACCACATTTGCTATGCGCCAGTCCTGCGGAACAGACCCTGTCGCTATAGAGTCACTAAAAATAAGAAATAATGGTTTATCTATTACATTACTTAGTTCTCTTAGTACTCGTGGGTGTATGCCATCCGGACCCGGAGATTTATCTATTTTAATCTTATTTAGCCGGTTTCGCACCTCTTCTTGGGTTAGATTGGTGACCCTTAATATAGGGTTTTCATTGTTTCTTGGGATTTCACCTAGCATTTCATTTTCCACCGTGAATACCGTGGAGAAGAAGGTGTTTAATATGTTAGCTTTTTCCTCGTCATCTACAACCATTCTTTCCTCACTATTTTTTAAGGGGCCTACATTTTCAGTTTTTATTCTTTTACTATTGATATAGTTGAAGAACAGTTTGGGATTAGTTTTACTCTCCTTAGCAATGTGCTTCTCTGTTTCCTTTTTGGCAGCTTTAATTAGTTTTTTAGATAAAGTATTTTTCTCCCTATAGTTTTTTAGAGCTTCAATGGTGCCATCCTGCTTTAGTAGCGCAAATGCTTTCTTTTTACTGTTATTGCCTGTCTTACTTCTTTGTTTAGCCACATTGGGTTTTTCCTATTTCTAGTCCTTTTATTCCCACAAGGTATAAACTGCTTACACTGCCTATTTAGGATGTTCTTAAACATTTCCCATTTATTATCTGTATTATTAGTTCTGAGGATATTGTCCCAGTCTACCAGATTAAGGGCATCTCTAAGCTGGTCAAACTTTGCCTTCCTAAAGTTCAGTGTTTTTGTGACTCCCTGACAAGTCCCCCTAGTGAAAGACAGGTGAAACTGCACAATATTGTGGTCGCTATTTCCTAGATGCCCGACCACCTGCAGATTTGTTATTCTGTCAGGTCTATTAGATAGTATTAGGTCTAAAAGTGCTGCTCCTCTGGTTGGATTCTGCACCAATTGTGAAAGATAATTTTTCTTGGTTATTAGCAGAAACCTGTTGCCTTTATGGGTTTCACAGGTTTCTGTTTCCCAGTTAATATCCGGGTAGTTAAAGTCCCCCATAACCAGGACCTCATTATGGGTTGCAGCTTCATCTATCTGCTTTAGAAGTAGACTTTCCATGGTTTCTGTTATATTTGGGGGTTTGTAACAGACCCCAATGAGAATTTTGTTATCATTTTTCCCTCCATGAATTTCGACCCATATGGACTCGACATCCTCATTTCCTTCGCTAATATCCTCCCTTAAAGTGGACTTTAGACAAGACTTTACATAGAGACAAACCCCTCCTCCTCTCCGATTTTTACGATCCTTTCTAAACAGACTGTAACCCTGTAAGTTAACTGCCCAGTCATAGCTTTCATCTAACCATGTCTCGGTTATTCCCACTATGTCAAAGTTACCTGTAGATATTTCTGCTTCTAGTTCTTCCATCTTGTTTGTCAGGCTTCTGGCGTTTGCGAGCATGCAGTTTAGAGGATTTTGTTTTGTTCCAATCTCCTCGCTGTGGATTGTTTTAGAAATGTTCTTACCTCCCTTCTGAGTATGTTTTCCTGGGTCGTCTTTGTTCAAGTCTAATGTTTTTCTTCCCGTCCCCTCTTCTTCTAGTTTAACGCCCTCATGATGAGTGTAGCGAGTCTTCTGGCGAATGTGTGTTTCCCAGGTTTGTTGAGGTGTAGTCCGTCTCTGGCGAGGAGTCCATCGTACAAGTAATTCACACCGTGGTCCAGGAATCCGAATCCTTGTTGTCTGCACCACCGTCTTAGCCAGTTGTTTGCATCAAGGATCCTGTTCCATCTCCTGGTGCCATGCCTGTTGCTGCTGTTTGTTTTTATCTTGCACCTACCATTTTTTGTCACTCCTTTTTGGAAAAACATTAACAAGTTAATTTTAGCATATAAAAAAAAAATGTATAGTGAAGGAAAAAGTGGGAAAGGCGACAGATGGGAAAACATAAGGGGAAAAACACACCACTGCATCTGGCAGTAAAAAATGTGTGAGCTGCAGCAGCAGGACTGACAGTCGCCATCCAGGCAGTAGTACTACCAACTCACCAACATAAAAGTGCAGCTCCCCAGGGTCCTGGTCGTTGCAGTAATATCACTCTCCTATAGGGGGAGTGATGTTATGTTTGGAGACAAAGAAGGACAACTGAATCCAGGTATCACAAACATACAACACATTTCACACTCCAGGCCACCAGGGGGAGCTATGCTCCTATTTATTAGGGCACTCCTCACACTTAGGTAAAACTGGTTGCCTGGATAGGAAGTTAGTGAGTTGCTGGCTGAGCTTCGCTCAGGTAGTTGGTCAATGGCAAGGGTGGGATCCTGTCAGAGATCGAGACAGAAGGACACAGAGCTGTGCCTGCCCTAAGTGCGGCAACTTCTAGAAAGAGACGCCGAAGGAGAACTGTATTGTAGAGAGAGTGAAGAAGTCATAGCAAAGGAGTAGATGCCAGGAGGTGTTCTGCCCTACATAGGCTGCCTCCGTTTGAGGCACAAGATCCCGGTAGCTGGAACACCGAGGGAGCAACGATTCTTTATGCCTTGCTCCAGAGACCGGCAGGACAGCTAATTTCACGTTACCTGTTCGCCCCTACACCCAGGAGGCAAGGTGGCACCCCTTAGAGGCTGGGGCATGATAGAGTCCCTGTAAAACGCCTCAAACCACCGGTCATACGGGTTTGTCCTATCCATCTAGGGGACAGAGAGAGAGACATAACATCTGTGAGGACCTTATGAGAAGCTTAGCAGTAAGGGACTACAACACCCAGGCGCTAGAGGAAGGCTACTGATTTTGACCGTAACCTGGATAAGGGAACTCTGGATTTGCCTCCAAACTGGCCGGACTCTGCCTGCCCTGTGATCTGGTGCTCTGGGCTGTGGATGCTGAAGCCTTCAGTAAAGGTAAAGAGACTGCAACCTTGTGTCCTCGTTCTTCACTGCGCCATTCACCATCCACCATCTACACTCTGGAAGCCCTGGGGACAGACTTCACCTGTGGGAAGGTATACCATCTAGCTGCCATAACATCACCCCAGCGGACCCCTTAAAGCAGCATCGGTCACCCTGACCGAATACCACAGGTGGCCTCACGAACATTTCCCCTTTAAAGACCTTTCCCCTTTAACACACGGACGTCCCAAGGGCCACGGACTGGGTCAGCCACAGTGACATCCCCCTGAGAACCGAAGGACCCGATACCGAGTGCCCCACTGCCCTTGGGGGCGCTCCAAAAGCAATCCTGAACATTTTTGTTTTTCTTGCCCAGATGTAGAATCTTGCATTTCTCCCTGTTAAACACCATTCTATTAATCGCAGCGCATTGTTCAAGCTTATCTAGATCCTTCTGGATCATTTCTCGCTCTTCTCAAGTGTTGGCTGTCCCTCCGAGCTTTGCATCATCTGCAAGATTGATTAATTTACATTCAGTTCCCTTATCTAGATCATTTATAAAAATGTTGAACAACACTGGGGCCAGGACAGAGCCTTGTGGTACCCCAATTGTAACACTGGGGCCAGGACAGAGCCTTATGGTACCCCACTTGTAGCACTGGGGCCAGGACAGCGCCTTGTGGTACCCCACTTGTAACACTGGGGCCAGGACAGAGTCTTGTGGTACCCCACTTGTAACACTGGGGCCAGGACAGAGCCTTGTGGTACCCCACTTGTAACACTGGGGCCAGGACAGAGCCTTGTGGTACCCCGCTTGTAACACTGGGGCCAGGACAGAACCTTGTGGTACCCCGCTTGTAGCACTGGGGCCAGGACAGCGCCTTGTGGTACCCCACTTGTAACACTGGGGCCAGGACAGAGTCTTGTGGTACCCCACTTGTAACACTGGGGCCAGGACAGAGTCTTGTGGTACCCCACTTGTAGCACTGGGGCCAGGACAGCGCCTTGTGGTACCCCACTTGTAACACTGGGGCCAGGACAGAGTCTTGTGGTACCCCACTTGTAACACTGGGGCCAGGACAGAGCCTTGTGGTACCCCACTTGTAACACTGGGGCCAGGACAGAGCCTTATGGTACCCCACTTGTAACACTGGGGCCAGGACAGAGTCTTGTGGTACCCCACTTGTAACACTGGGGCCAGGACAGAGCCTTATGGTACCCCACTTGTAGCACTGGGGCCAGGACAGAGCCTTGTGGTACCTCACTTGTAACAGTGGGGCCAGGACAGAGCCTTGTGGTACCCCACTTGTAACACTGCCAGGCCAGAGCCTTCAGGTACTCTACTTGTAACACTGGGGCCAGGACAGAGCCTTGTGGTACCCCACTTGTAGCACTGGGGCCAGGACAGAGCCTTGTGGTACCTCACTTGTAACACTGGGGCCTGGACAGAGCCTTGTGGCACTCCACTTGTAACACTGGGGCCAGGACTGAGCCTTGTGGTACCCTACTTGTAACACTGGGGCCAGGACAGAGCCTTGTGGTACCCTACTTGTAACACTGGGGACAGGACAGAGCCTTGTAGTACCTCACTTGTAACACTGGGGCCAGGACAGAGACTTGTGGTACCCTACTTGTAACACTGGGGACAGGACAGAGCCTTGTAGTACCTCACTTGTAACACTGGGGCCAGGATAGAGCCTTGTGGTACCCTACTTGTAACACTGGGGCCAGGACAGAGCCTTGTGGTAGCCCACTTGTAACACTGGGGCCAGGACATAGCCTTGTGGTACCCCACTTGTAACACTGGGGCCAGTACAGAGCCTTGTGGTACCCCACTTGTAACACTGGGGCTAGGACAGAGCCTTGTGGTACCCCACTTGTAACACTGGGGCCTGGACAGAGCCTTGTGGTACCCCACTTGTAACACTGGGGCTAGGACAGAGCCTTCAGGTACTCCACTTGAAACACTTTTCCAATTGGATGTGCAAAGATTTATCACCACTCTTTGAGTACAATCAAAATGTTGTCAGAAGTATTGACTTCTTGTAGGATGAATATTTACCTCTAATATTACCTCCTACAGTTTATTTTCTGTTATCTTTGCAAAACAGTAATGCATGGCCACTGAACAATGATGTTTGCTGATATGTTGATTACATACATTGTCCATGCCAGACAGTTTGTTGTCATTCCCAAACAGAGGAGGAAAAACTATGCAAATAGATTACATAATCAAACAAAGCAGGTTGGCCTCATTCACATATCTCTCTGACCTCTGGATGCTTGTTGAAGGTATGGTATGAACTATATAAAGAGACATTTTCTTCTGGTCCATGTGACTCTTCAGGATCTCAGCTTAAGGTACTATGGACTCGGCTGGAAGAAGACAGGACTGCTTCATTGACCATCACTGAAATTCCAGAGACATCTTAAAGAATCCAGGTTGGGTCACCTGGCCACATACCTCACTGTTCTTGGATAGGTTCCTAAGCTTGACGCTACCTCCTCACTGTGAGGGCCTGCCAATAGCAGGGAGCCACTGGTGGGGGTATTTGGCACTGGAAGCAGATCTAATCCTATTGAGCCAGCGGAAGGGTGAGACTCTGTTATTTGCACCATCTTATGTATTTGCTTTGACTGTTCTTTATGTTTTTGTGTGTTGGTGGTTCAATAAATTATTACCATACGGTTTAAGGCCATATTCACACTATGCGTTTTTTACTGCGGAACCGCAGCGATTTTGCCGCTGCGGGTCCGCAGCTGTTTTCCATGCAGGGTACAGTACAATGTTACCCTATGGAAAACAGAAACCGCAGTGCACATGATGCGGAAAAACCGAAAAACCGCGCAGAATTGCTGCGGAAAAAAAGAAGGACCATGTCACTTCTTTGTGCAGAATCGCAGCGATTCTGCACACATAGAAATGCATTGATCCGCTTACTTCCCGCATGGGGCTGTGCACACCATGCGGGAAGTAAGCGGATAATGTGCGGGTTATACCCGGGGTGGAGGAGAGGAGACTCTCCTCCAGGCTCCGGGAACCATATTTGTATTAAAAAAAAATTATTAAAATAAAAAATCATGTTATACTCACCTCTGAAGTCTCAGCGCTGCACGCGGCCGTCCGGTCTCAGGCTTGCTATGCGACCAGGACCTTCGGTGACGTCGTGGTCGCACAGCATCTTTGGAACAACCGGACCGCCGCCTGCAGCGCCCAGGAGATCGGGATGTCAGAGGGTGAGTATAACATTATTTTATTATTTTTAACATTACTATTGATGCTGCATATTGCTGCATATGCAGCATGCATAGTAGGGGTAAAATCCCGCAGCGGAACCCGCAGGACAAACCGCGATAAATCTGCAGGGATAACCGCAGCGGGTTTGCCCTGCAGATTTATCAAATCCGCTGCGGGAGAACCAGCAGGATAAAAAGGAGTGTGAATGTGGCCTTACTCTCACCCTTTGTTTACCAATAACAGGCAAACAAAAACACAGGTAGTCACAAAATTAACCCCTGTATCCGTTAGGAGATATTACAACCATAACGGTCCCGTACACACAGTATATAAACCTATAAAAAAAATGCACAAGACAGACCTCAAAGTATAAACAAATACCAAAATTTTATTAGAAGTACAATTAAAAGAGAACACCATTAATGGTGATGTATACCAGTGATAACAGCACCATAGACCTGAGGTAATGCAGCTATAATTTTGGTTGTTATACATTTCGCCACTTTGGGGTTACATTGTCGCCGTTTACTGTCAGGATATGCCACTTGGCGCAATGACTATGGTATGATACATGTGAACTATATATGTGGCAGAAAGGATTATGTGTATAACACATGCCTCAGGTCTATGGTGCTGTTATCACTGGTATACATCACCATTAATGGTGTTCTCTTTTAATTGTACTTCTAATAAAATTTTGGTATTTGTTTATACTTTGAGGTCTGTCTTGTGCATTTTTTTATCGGTTTATATACTGTGTGTACGGGACCGTTATGGTTGTAATATCTGCTAACGGACACAGGGGTTAATTTTGTGACTACCTGTGTTTTTGTTTGCCTGTTATTGGTAAATTGTATTTTGCTGTGCATTTTCACAGAGTGTTGTAAGACAAACAATGGATTATAGAAATCGAGACACGACGTGGCAGGTACAAGCTGCTTCGGTCTTTGATGGTGCGGATACCAGTGCGGTAACCAATACGAATGAAGAGGTTAAAAATTTGCAAGCACAGTTGAAACGTCTGGTCCATAAACGGACGAAATTATGGTGGAATAGGGCATGAGAATTATTTGAAAAAGAAATTGATCCCAAGAGGTTTAAGGATCCAGGTGTTCCCCTCATTTCCAGTGCATGATGAAAATTTTATTGTCAAGTGGGAGGAGGTGTGTACCGCAGCATCCTTTCAATTCATGGAATTACTAATTGAACTTAACAAAAAATCTGTAACGGTTCTGGAGACAGAGATTGACGAGTCTTATGGAAATTTGAAAAAATTAATATCTACGGAGTCCCTATCTGTCTTCAATCAGAGCATGGATAAAAATTAAGATGAATGGGAAGCACAGATAAAAACAGTGCAGGCTAAGAAGGTGTCCCGGGATAATGGAGATTTTCAACAAGGCACAGTGTATAGATGGAGGAGGAAAAGGTCTGTGAGCCACATTAGGAGAACTTCCTCACTGTCATCCTTGGCATCATCTGGAGGGAGATCTGATGGAACCCAATATTCAATTGAGACAAGATTTGGGAATAGTAAAAGGAAAAAAGAACAAAAGGTGGATTCCAATAAACATCCGCAGACCTCTAGCTCCAGAAATGATGCCTTAAAGGTAATTAACTTATCAGATTATGAGCTCAGTAATGAGGAACTTTCTGTATTATCTAAGGGTCTAACTTTCTCGCCTAGCACGCGGCTTGACACCTTCACGGTGATTAAAGATCTACATGTGTTCGGGAGATCGCTATTGTTTAAAAAGTGGCACCATAGTGAAGAGATTCAGAAGTTATTCCCCTTACCTGAGGAACAAGCTGCATTGAGGGATTTGGAGGAGCTGGCAGAGGAACACATCAGACCATCTCTGGGTAAGGTACCTCCCTCACTCCGCCCAAAATCCAAAAAATTTCCCCCTTTGTCCCTATGTCCAAATGTGGATATCTTTATCCAATTAGTAACAAAGGAGCTTGAAGGGATTCCACCGATAGTCTGGCGGGATAATCTAACCAAAAAAGAACACCAAGCGGTAAAGGTCCTGAGTAAACATAAGGACATTTTAGTAAAACCTGCGGACAAGGGAGGGAATGTTGTAATCTGGCCCACTAATTTATACGAGACAGAGGCGTATCGGATGTTGAGAGATCCTATTTGTTATAAAAAACTAACGTTCAACCCTCTGGTCTCGTATAAAGAGGAACTTCGTAAAATCCTTTGGAGGGCGGAGGAGAGGGGAATTATAACTGAGGAGGTAAGAGATAGTTTATTAGTGAAAGACCCACGTATCCCGACTTTGTACTTACTGCCAAAGGTGCATAAAAATCAGAAAAAGCCTCCGGGAAGGCCCATCATCTCCGGGATAGGTAGCCTTACGGAGGGCATCGGGAGATATATAGACATGTTCCTCAAGCCATTGGTGGAAGCTATACCCTCATTCACTCGAGATACATCTGATTTTTTGAAAAAGATAGATTCAGTACATATTGAGGAGGATATGCTTCTAGTGACTTGCGACGTGGAGTCGCTGTATACAAACATTCGGCACCACGATGGCTTGAGGGCGGTCTCCAATTTTTTGACCATGACAAATTTTTCAAGGGAAGAGATTGATTTTTTGGTATGTCTTCTTCAATTTCTTCTGACTCATAACTTTTTTATTTTTAATGGATCCCTCTACCTGCAGCTCCAGGGCACTGCGATGGGGGCAGCTTGTGCGCCCTCGTATGCAAATGTGTTCCTGGGGCTGTGGGAGAGGGATCTATTCACGTCAGATCAGGGTACGTCGATGGAGCGGGTCATTCTTTGGACCCGCTACATCGATGACATTTTTTTGATCTGGCGTGGTACGTCATCTGAACTTGTGGTTGATAGCTGTAGTTTTAGCATCAAACAAAGCGATGACCAATGGATAACCACACATTTGGATCCTCACTATTAAAACAGAATGGGGGAATTTTGGGGGGGCTTGCAAAATTAATGATTTACTAAGATGAGCAGTGTTACCTGCTCTGCAAAGCTTCCACCGAGCAGACACCTGCATTCCGCATATCTAATGCATTGCATGAGTCGCATCATCTGAACAGCCAGATTCAGTGATACCTGGACTGTGCGCGCTCTCCGGCAGATACCCTGAGCTCTGATTTAATGGACCCTGGCAGGGTCAGCAGATTGGACCAGGCTATGGGCATGCTGTCTTGCCACTATCCAGTCTCGTTGGCCACAAGGTTGCAAAACCTTACATTTTGTCGAAATGAATCCGGCATAGATCAGGGAGGACTGTCATGCATCTGTGGCTAATGCCAATGATTAGATTGGTCCCAGCATCTGCTGTTCCATTATTTCTGTTACTTACCTGTCCCAGCTACAGCGTTGGGCTTTGCTTTGATCACCTAAGGCAAGCTCCCTCGGAGATAGTCCATGATCGGTTACTTTGGTAGCCAGGAAAGCACCACTGAAGGCATCATCCAAGGACTTTATAAGGCCGGCTCAGGCAACTGTGCACCATCTGAGTATTCAAGTACGAGGGGCGATCCAAAAGTAATGATAATCGGTTATTTCTATTGCACACAGAAATTAAAATAAAATGTTTTCTTCTCTCTTAGGTACCCACTAGTCCAGGAAAAAAAAAATCACTTAAATAGACCACGATTCCCGGGAGCTACATTCATTTGAATATGAACTGCCGAGGAGTGAACATCAAAATGGAAAAAAACGAGCTCAGAGCTGTCATCAAATACCTCAGCTTGAAAAAAATGATTACCAAAGACATACACAGCGACTTGGTGGAAACATTGGGGGACTCTTCTCCTCCATATTTCACAGTTGCATGCTGGGCCAAGGAATTTAAGCTGGGAAGAACATCGATGGAAGATGAACATCGTCAAGGATGCCCATCCACGTCCCTCAATGAAGAAAACGTGAAAAAAGTTGAAGAAGTTGTATTGGCAGATCGAAGAGTGACTATCAGGCATGTAGCTGAGGTCCCAGGGATCTCATATGGCAGTATTCAAAGAATCCTTGCAAAAGAATTGCATATGAGAAAGGTCTCCGCGCGTTGGGTGCCAAAAATGTTAACCGACGAGCAAAAGAAGAAACGAGTTGACATTTCAATAGCAAATCTCGAAAAGTTCCAAGCAGACAAGGAAAATTTTTTGTCACGTTTTTTGACCATGGACAAGACCTGGATCCACCACTTTGATCCCGAAACTAAACAACAATTGATGACGTGGAAACGAGCCGACGAACCAACGCCGAAGAAATTCAAAGTGTCAAGCCCAGCAGGGAAGGTTATGGCGTCCATTTTTTGGGACGATGAAGGAATTATTATGGTGGACTATTTGGAGAAGGGAGCAACTATTACGGGCTCCTACTACGCAGAACAAATAAGAAGATTGTGGGAGGCTATCAAAGAGAAAAAGCGCGGCAAACTGTGGGCTGGAGTGTTGTTTCACCAAGATAACGCGCCGGCTCACAAAGCTGCAGTTGCCATGGCTACCATTCAAGAAGCGGGCTTTGAACTGGTGGAACACCCCCCCTATTGGCCAGATCTAGCCCCCAGTGACTTCTTTCTCTTTCCTCGGCTCAAGGAACACTGTTATGAAGGCAATCCAGTAACACAGTGTGCAGTAATCAGAGCACATACAGTGATCTGACAATAACCCAAAAACAATAGAACGAGCTCTGAGACGTGGAATCTCTGTAGACCGCAATACCTGAACCTATCCTAAACACAACTAAAAGCAGCTGTGGATTGCGCCTGACACTACCTATGCAACTCGGCACAGCCTGAGGAACTGACTAGCCTGAAGATAGAAATACAAGCCTGACTTGCCTCAGAGAAATACCCCAAAGGAAAAGGCAGCCCCCCACATATAATGACTGTTAGCAAGATGAAAAGACAAAACGTAGGGATGAAATAGATTCAGCAAAGTGAGGCCCGATATTCTAGATAGAGCGAGGATAGCAAAGAGAACTTTGCAGTCTACAAAAAACCCTAAAGCAAAAAACCACGCAAAGGGGGCAAAAAGACCGACCGTGCCGAACTAACGGCACGGCGGTACACCCTTTGCGTCTCAGAGCTTCCAGCAAAAACGAATAGACAAGCTGGACAGAAAAAACAGCAACAAAAGCAAAGAAGCACTTATCTAAGCAGAGCAGCAGGCCACAGGAAAGATCCAGAAGCTCAGATCCAACACTGGAACATTGACAAGGAGCAAGGAAGACAGAATCAGGTGGAGTTAAATAACAAGGCAGCCAACGAGCTCACCAGAACACCTGAGGGAGGAAGCCCAGAAGCTGCAGTACCACTTGTGACCACAGGAGTGAATTCAGCCACAGAATTCACAACAGTACCCCCCCCTTGAGGAGGGGTCACCGAACCCTCACCAGAGCCCCCAGGCCGACCAGGATGAGCCACATGAAAGGCACGAACAAGATCTGGAGCATGGACATCAGAGGCAAAAACCCAGGAATTATCTTCCTGAGCATAACCCTTCCATTTAACCAGATACTGGAGTTTCCGTCTAGAGACACGAGAATCCAAAATTTTCTCCACAATATACTCCAATTCCCCCTCCACTAAAACAGGGGCAGGAGGCTCAACAGATGGAACCATAGGTGCCACGTATCTCCGCAACAACGACCTATGGAATACATTATGTATGGAAAAGGAGTCCGGGAGGGTCAGACGAAAGGACACAGGATTGAGAATCTCAGAAATCCTATACAGACCAATAAAACGAGGTTTAAATTTAGGAGAGGAAACCTTCATAGGAATATGACGAGAAGACAACCAAACCAGATCCCCAACACGAAGTCGGGGACCCACACGGCGTCTGCGATTAGCGAAAAGTTGAGCCTTCTCCTGGGACAAGGTCAAATTGTCCACTACCTGAGTCCAGATCTGCTGCAACCTGTCCACCACAGAATCCACACCAGGACAGTCCGAAGACTCAACCTGTCCTGAAGAGAAACGAGGATGGAACCCAGAATTGCAGAAAAATGGAGAGACCAAGGTAGCCGAGCTGGCCCGATTATTAAGGGCGAACTCAGCCAACGGCAAAAAGGACACCCAATCATCCTGGTCTGCAGAAACAAAACATCTCAGATATGTTTTCAAGGTCTGATTGGTTCGTTCGGTCTGGCCATTAGTCTGAGGATGGAAAGCCGAGGAAAAAGATAGGTCAATGCCCATCCTACCACAAAAGGCTCGCCAGAACCTTGAAACAAACTGGGAACCTCTGTCAGAAACAATATTCTCAGGAATGCCATGCAAACGAACCACATGCTGGAAGAACAAAGGCACCAAATCAGAGGAGGAAGGCAATTTAACCAAGGGCACCAGATGGACCATTTTAGAAAAGCGATCACAGACCACCCAAATGACTGACATCTTTTGAGAAACGGGAAGGTCAGAAATGAAATCCATCGAAATATGTGTCCAAGGCCTCTTCGGGACCGGCAAGGGCAAAAGCAACCCACTGGCACGTGAACAGCAGGGCTTAGCCCTAGCACAAATCCCACAGGACTGCACAAAAGTACGTACATCCCGTGACAGAGATGGCCACCAGAAGGATCTAGCCACTAACTCTCTGGTACCAAAGATTCCTGGATGACCAGCCAACACCGAACAATGAAGTTCAGAGATAACTTTACTAGTCCACCTATCAGGGACGAACAGTTTCTCGGCCGGACAACGATCAGGTTTATTAGCCTGAAATTTTTGCAACACTCGCCGCAAATCAGGGGAGATGGCAGACACAATGACTCCTTCCTTGAGGATACTCGCCGGCTCAGATAAACCCGGAGAGTCGGGCACAAAACTCCTAGACAGAGCATCCGCCTTCACATTTTTAGAGCCCAGAAGGTACGAAATCACAAAATCGAAGCGAGCAAAAAATAACGACCAACGGGCCTGTCTAGGATTCAAGCGCTTGGCAGACTCGAGATAAGTAAGGTTCTTATGATCAGTCAATACCACCACGCGATGCTTAGCTCCTTCAAGCCAATGACGCCACTCCTCGAATGCCCAGTTCATGGCCAGCAACTCTCGGTTGCCCACATCATAATTACGCTCAGCAGCAGAAAACTTCCTGGAAAAGAAAGCACATGGTATCAACACTGAGCAACCAGAACCTCTCTGTGACAAAACAGCCCCTGCTCCAATCTCAGAAGCATCAACCTCGATCTGGAACGGAAGAGAAACATCTGGTTGACACAACACAGGGGCAGAAGAAAAACGACGCTTCAACTCCTGAAAAGCTTCCACGGCAGCAGAAGACCAATTAACCAAATCAGCACCCTTCTTGGTCAAATCGGTCAATGGTTTGGCAATGCTAGAAAAATTACAGATGAAGCGACGATAAAAATTAGCAAAGCCCAGGAACTTTTGCAGACTTTTCAGAGATGTCGGCTGAGTCCAATCCTGGATGGCTTGGACCTTAACCGGATCCATCTCGATAGTAGAAGGGGAAAAGATGAACCCCAAAAATGAAACTTTCTGCACACCGAAGAGACACTTTGATCCCTTCACGAACAAAGAATTAGCACGCAGGACCTGGAAAACCATTCTGACTTGCTTCACATGAGACTCCCAATCATCCGAGAAGATCAAAATGTCATCCAAGTAAACAATCAGGAATTTATCCAGATACTCACGGAAGATGTCATGCATAAAAGACTGAAAAACAGATGGAGCATTGGCAAGTCCGAACGGCATCACTAGATACTCAAAATGACCCTCGGGCGTATTAAATGCCGTTTTCCATTCATCTCCTTGCCTGATTCTCACCAGATAATACGCACCACAAAGATCTATCTTAGTGAACCAACTAGCCCCCTTAATCCGAGCAAACAAGTCACATAACAATGGCAAGGGATACTGAAATTTAACAGTGATCTTATTAAGAAGGCGGTAATCAATACACGGTCTCAGCGAACCATCCTTCTTGGCTACAAAAAAGAACCCTGCTCCCAGTGGTGATGACGATGGGCGAATATGTCCCTTCTCCAGGGATTCCTTCACATAACTGCGCATAGCGGTGTGTTCAGGCACCGATAAATTAAATAATCGACCTTTAGGGAATTTACTACCAGGAATCAAATTGATAGCACAATCACAATCCCTATGCGGAGGTAGGGCATCGGACTTGGGCTCTTCAAATACATCCTGATAATCAGACAAGAACTCTGGGACCTCAGAAGGAGTGGATGACGAAATAGACAAAAATGGAACATCACCATGTATCCCCCCTGACAACCCCAGCTGGATACCGACATAGAGTTCCAATCCAATACTGGATTATGGGTTTGTAGCCATGGCAACCCCAACACGACCACATCATGCAGATTATGTAGCACCAGAAAACGAATAACTTCCTGATGTGCAGGAGCCATGCACATGGTCAGCTGGGCCCAGTACTGAGGTTTATTCTTGGCCAAAGGTGTAGCATCAATTCCTCTCAACGGAATAGGACACCGCAAAGGCTCCAAGAAAAACCCACAACGTTTAGCATAATCCAAATCCATCAGATTCAGGGCAGCGCCTGAATCCACAAATGCCATGACAGAAAACGACGACAAAGAGCATATCAAGGTAATGGACAGAAGGAATTTGGACTGTACAGTACCAATGACGGCAGACCTAGCGGACCGCTTAGTGCGCTTAGGACAATCAGAAATAGCATGAGTGGAATCACCACAGTAGAAACACAGCCCATTCAGACGTCTGTGTTCTTGCCGTTCAACTCTGGTCATAGTCCTATCGCACTGCATAGGCTCAGGTTTAATCTCAGACAATACCTCCAGATGGTGCACAGATTTACGCTCGCGCAAGCGACGACCGATCTGAATGGCCAAAGACATAGACTCATTCAAACCAGCAGTCATAGGAAAACCCACCATGACATCCTTAAGAGCCTCAGAGAGACCCTTTCTGAACAAAGCTGCCAGCGCAGATTCATTCCACAGAGTAAGTACTGACCATTTCCTAAATTTCTGACAATATACTTCTATATCATCCTGACCCTGGCACAAAGCCAGCAAATTTTTCTCAGCCTGATCCACTGAATTAGGCTCATCGTACAGCAATCCGAGCACCAGGAAAAACGCATCGACACCACTCAATGCAGGGTCTCCTGGCGCAAGAGAAAATGCCCAGTCCTGAGGGTCGCCGCGCAAAAAAGAAATAATAATCAAAACCTGTTGAACTGAATTACCAGAAGAATGAGGTTTCAAGGCCAGAAATAGCTTACAATTATTTTTGAAGCTCAGAAACTTAGTTCTATCACCAAAAAACAAATCAGGAATAGGAATTCTTGGTTCTAGCATAGATTTCTGATCAATTGTATCTTGAATCTTTTGTACATTTATAACGAGATTATCCATTGAAGAGCACAGAGCCTGAATATCCATGTCCACAGCTGTGTCCTGAAGCACCCTAATGTCTAGGGGAAAAAAAAGACTGAACACAGAGCTGAGAAAAAAAAATGATGTCAGAACTTCTTTTTTCCCTCTATTGAGAATCATTAGTTTGGCTCCTTGTACTGTTATGAAGGCAATCCAGTAACACAGTGTGCAGTAATTAGAGCACATACAGTGATCTGACAATAACCCAAAAACAATAGAACGAGCTCTGAGACGTGGAATCTCTGTAGACCGCAATACCTGAACCTATCCTAAACACAACTAAAGGCAGCTGTGGATTGCGCCTGACACTACCTATGCAACTCGGCACAGCCTGAGGAACTGACTAGCCTGAAGATAGAAATACAAGCCTGACTTGCCTCAGAGAAATACCCCAAAGGAAAAGGCAGCCCCCCACATATAATGACTGTTAGCAAGATGAAAAGACAAAACGTAGGGATGAAATAGATTCAGCAAAGTGAGGCCCGATATTCTAGATAGAGCGAGGATAGCAAAGAGAACTTTGCAGTCTACAAAAAACCCTAAAGCAAAAAACCACGCAAAGGGGGCAAAAAGACCCACCGTGCCGAACTAACGGCACGGCGGTACACCCTTTGCGTCTCAGAGCTTCCAGCAAAAACGAATAGACAAGCTGGACAGAAAAAACAGCAACAAAAGCAAAGAAGCACTTATCTAAGCAGAGCAGCAGGCCACAGGAAAGATCCAGAAGCTCAGATCCAACACTGGAACATTGACAAGGAGCAAGGAAGACAGAATCAGGTGGAGTTAAATAACAAGGCAGCCAACCAGCTCACCAGAACACCTGAGGGAGGAAGCCCAGAAGCTGCAGTACCACTTGTGACCACAGGAGTGAATTCAGCCACAGAATTCACAACAGAACACCTCCGGGGCAAGAAATTTGATGACAATAGCGACGTGATAACCGCTGCTGGGGATTTTTTTGAGGGTCAAGATCAAGAATTTTTTTCTAAGGGAATTCTAAGTTTAAAAAAGAGATGGACTAAATGTATAGACTTGATAGGAGACTATGTAAAAAAAAAAAAAAAAATTTGACTATATTCATTGTTAGTGTTGAGCGATACCGTCCGATACTTGAAAGTATCGGTATCGGATAGTATCGGCCGATACCCGAAAAATATCGGATATCGCCGATACCGATATCCGATACCAATACAAGTCAATGGGACATCAAGTATCGGAAGGTATTCTCATGGTTCCCAGGGTCTGAAGGAGAGGAAACTCTCCTTCAGGCCCTGGGATCCATAGGGATGTGTAAAATAAAGAATTAAAATAAAAAATATTGATATGCTCACCTCTCCGGCGGCCCCTGGACATCACGCTGCTAACCGGGAGGCTTCTTTGTTTAAAATGCGCGCCTTTAGGACCTGCGAATGACGTCCCGGCTTCTGATTGGTCGCGTGCCGCCCATGTGACCGGCACGCGACCAATCAGAAGCCGCAACGTCATTCGCAGGTCCTCAATTCCTAGAATTAGGAGTTTTTGTGAATGAGAATGACGTCGCGGCTTCTGATTGGTCGCGTGCCGGTCACATGGGCGGCACGCGACCAATCAGAAGCCGGGACGTCATTCGCAGGTCCTAAAGGCGCGCATTTTAAACAAAGAAGCCTCCCGGTTAGCAGCGTGATGTCCAGGGGCCGCCGGAGAGGTGAGCATATCAATATTTTTTATTTTAATTCTTTATTTTACACATTTCTATTGATCCGATACCGATACCCGATATCACAAAAATATCGGATCTCGGTATCGGAATTCCGATACCGCAAGTATCGGCCGATACCCGATACTTGCGATATCGGAATGCTCAACACTATTCATTGTGTTTAGTATTGATCATCATTACTTTTGGATCACCCCTCGTAGTAGTGCACACTGCAACCCTGAATCAAGCTACACTTTTCACTTGACTCTGCTTCAGTCAGGTCTCTGATTATCTGTTTGGTGGCTCCAGGATGCTATCGGTTACTATTACCAGCTCAGTACTGCAGCGTTTCAGCACCCTCAACTCTGCTGAACCAAGATACTTGATAACTATCTCATTTCTGCTATTCCTGTGTACTCCTGAAACAAGATGCCAGATTGCCAACTTTGATGTTTCATCCTGCTACCGCACCTCACCAAGTGAACCCGTAACACTATCTATACTGTGCTGCTGCCAGTACTGACCCTACACAGCCGGACATCTCCTGCCTGTCCATCATGTTCTATACTGACCTCTTTCTGCCACTACGACTGCCGATACTGATGGACAGCCACATGTCTCCTGCATGGCCATTATGTTTTATATCTATACTGTGCCGCTGCCAGTACTGGCCCTACACAGCCGGACATCTCCTGCCTGGCCATCATGTTCTATACGGAGCTTTCGATGCCACAGACGATAGAACAGTCATAGCTTCTGCCTGTCCAGCAGAACAGACAGGACGGTAACCACATTGGTGTCACACAACTCTTCTAGAGCTAGATAAAGTTACAAACGAGCATTTTCTAGATACTTAGCAGAACATGAGAACATCTCAGGGTTTTGTTATTGTTCCTGGATTTTTTTTGGCTCTTTTCACTCTTTGGCCACATGAAAGCGTCTTGTTTGAGATTCTTTGAATACCCATTCTGCGGCTGTACCTTGATCCTGATGTAATCCGGCTGGAGAATGCACGGTTTAGAGCAACAGATTCCGCACAGTCTGGACAGGAATCACAACATGAAAGCCATGTCCATGGCTCATCACTGTGTCATGTCAGAGGAGGACTGACACTATATAAAATGGGAAAAGCAATTCCTGAGGTATGTTCTTCCCATCTTAACTCATCACCAACATCATTGCCGACCTCAACCCCCTCCAACACCTAATTGCGTGCCCGGGCTCAGCACCAGCATCAGTGCCCGATCTCAACTCCATCCAACATCAGACCATAAGTCTGGGCTCATTACTAACATCAGTGTCCGCCTCAACTCCGGCCAACAACTGTGTGCCGAACTCAACCCCCTCCAACACCTAATTGTGTGCCCGGGCTCATCGCCAGCATCAGTGCCCAATCTCAACTCCATCCAACATCAGGCCATGAGCCCAGGCTTGGAACTAACACCAGTGTCAGCCTCAACTCCCTCTAACACCTAAATGTGTGCCCAGGTGCACCAATAAAATTGTTTCTTAAACTTAACCACCTCAGACACCTGTGTGCCCATGCTAATCATCACCAACATCCGTGCCTGACCTCAAATTATCCAACATCTAACTGTGCTGCCTTTATCACCAACATCAATAACCGACCTCCAACACCTGCACTACATCTGTGTTCCTGTGCTCATCACTAGTATCAATGCCAACCTCACCTCCCTCCAACACCTAACTGTGCCCATTCTCATCACCAGCATCAGTGACCGACCACCTTTTTCCAACACTAGACCGTGCGCTTGGGCTCATCACTAGCATTAGTGTCAGCCTCAACTCTTTCCAACACCTAAGTGTGTTCTCAGGCTCATCACCAACATCAGTGCCAACACCTGACTGTGTGCCCGGACTCATCAGCATCAGTGCTCAATCTCCTCACTCTCCAACACCTGTGTGCCTAAGCTCATCACCAGCATCAGTGTCTGATCTCAACTCCCTCCAACACCTGTGTGACAAGGCTCATCACTAGAATTAGTGCCAACCTCCACTCCCTCCAACACCTGACTGTGTGCCCGATCTCAATCCTCTCCAGCACCTGCGTGCCCAGGTTCATCATAAAACATCAGTGCAAACCTCAACTCCCTCCAACACCTGACTGTGTGCCCAGGCTCATCATCAGAATTAGTGCACAATCTCATCCCTCTCCAACCTCCATGTGCTCAGGCTCATCACTAGCATCAGTGCCAACCTCAACTTCCTCCAACACCTGTGTGCCCAATCTCATCCCTCTCCAACACCTGTTTGTCTAGGTTTGTCTCCAGCATCAATGCGTGGTCTTATCCCTCTCCAACACATGTGTGCCCAAGTTTATTTCCAGCATCAGTGCCCGATCTCATCCCTCTCCAACACCTATGTGCTGGGCTCATCTCCAGCATCAATGCCTGATCTCATCCCTCTCCAACACCTGTGTGCTGGGCTCATGTCCAGAATCAGTGCCCGATTTCATCCCTCTCAAACCCCCATTAAGCTGGGCTCATCTCCAGCATCAGTGCCCGATCTCACCCCTCTACAGACATGTGTGCTGGGCTTATCTCCAGCATCAGTGCCCGATCTCATCCCTCTCCAACACCTGTGTGCTGGGCTCATCTCCAGCATCAGTGCCCGATCTCATCCCTCTCCAACACCTGTGTGCTGGGCTCATCTCCAGCATCAGTGCCCGATCTCATCCCTCTCCAACACCTGTGTGCTGGGCTCATCTCCAGCATCTGTGCCCGATCTCATCCCTCTCCAGCACCTGTATGCTGGGCTCATCTCCAGCATCAGTGCCCAATCTCATCCCTCTCCAGCACCTGTGCTGTGGACAAGGGATCTGATTTCAGCTGCCCATTGAAGTCTATGGAGAGGGAAGGGGAAACTGGAGTGAGGGGCAGAGGGACAAACAAACCCACAGATCAGTCTGCTGCTTTCTAGTAATTGTTTTACTTTTCCCCAGTGCTCATTTCACAGCTTCACCGCTTAGTACTGAGGTATAATGTGTTCCCTGCTGCTTCATAGTAAGAGCTTTATAATTCCAGAATAAGATAAATACACTGTTCCATGATGCTGCAGAAAGTCCTCCATGCTGCGGCTTTCTTGTAAGTATTTTTGTTACTGCTATATAAAGTCCTCCATGCTGTGGCTTTCCAGAAAATGTTCATATCACCTGTGAGGCAGTGACCGGTGTAATATGCGAGGGTCACTACATGTCCCCCCCCAGGATGCACACAGTAGCGTATTGAGGCTGCTGGAGAGGATTGTAGTCACAGGCATAGATGTAATTGCAATGCATAAGAAAAGTAAGTGTTGTTCTTGGGCGAGCTATTTGTCCCAGGCAGATTTAAGAAAACCCGCCATGGGCTTTTATTTTTAAAACGGACTACCGAATGGTAGTGGGGCGGTCCGATTCCTACCCGGCCAGGTCTTCCAAGAGGCCTACGGCCACAGGTTCCTTGTAAAAACCCTGCAGCAGAGGAACAGAGGGATTGGGGCGTCAGTTTTGGTTTGCAAGTGTGCAGAGCAGAAGGCTTTGCAGAGCTCAGCTTGTGTGAGGTAACATGGAGCCAAGCGAAGCCAAAAGGCCTGGCCAACGGCAATCGGTCTCAGATACGGACTGTCTTGATTCCTGGTTGCAATCCGGAGGATACCATTTGTGCTCCAGTTGTAAGTTCCTTTGGACATTAAAAGACATTTGTTTTGAACTTTCCTGTGGTCACTGTCTGTCTTTCACAGTGCACCAACTCCGCTGCACTACACACCCCAGAGCTGGATTCATAACTACACTGCTCAATAATGTTATAGTCTCCGCCGTGCTGCTGCTGACACTGAACATGTACAGTTGTGCTCAAAACTTTACACACCCCAGCAGAATTTTTGCTTTCTTGGCCTTTTCTCAGATAATATGAATGATAACACCAAAACATGTTCTCCACTTATGGTTAGTGGTTGGGTGAAGCCATTTATTGTCAAACTATTGTGTTTTCTCTTTTTAAATCAGAACGACAACCCAAAACATCCAAATTATCAAACGTTCCCATACCCTGGTGATTTTGGCCTGACAACATGCACAGAAGTTAACACAAATGGGTGTGAATGGCTACTAAAGGTAACATCCTCACCTGTGACCTGTTTGCTTGCAATCAGTGTGTGTGCATAAAAGCTCAGCGAGATTCTGGGATCCAGACTGACTCTTGCATCGTTCATCCAGCCACTGACGTTTCTGGATTGTGAGTCATGGGGAAAGCAAAAGAATTGGCAGTGGATCTACGGGAAAAGGTAGTTGAACTGTATAAAACAGGAAAAGGATACAAACTGTGATTAACAAATGGAAAATCATGGGCACTGTAAAAACAAAACCATAGTCAGGTAGACCAACAAAAATGTCCACAACTGCCAGGAAAATTGTTCGGGATGCAGAGAAAAACCCACAAATAACATAAGCTGAAACACTGGACTCTCTGAAAACTAGCGGTGTGGCTGTTTCAAGATGCACAATAAGGAGGCACTTGAAGAAAAATTGGCTACATGGTCGAGTTGCCAGAAGAAAGCCATTACTGTGCAAATGCCACAAAGTATCATGCCCACAATACACAAAACAGCACAGAGACAAGCCTCCAAACTTCTAGAAGAAGGTAATTTGGAGTGATGAGACCAAAATTTAACTTTTTGGCCACAACCATAAACGCTACATTTGGAGAGATGTCAAGAAGGCCTATGATGAAAGGAACACCATTCCTACTGTAAAGCACCGAGGTGAATCGCTGATGCTTTGGGGATGAAGGAAAGATGAATGCAGCACATTATCAGCAAATACTGGAGGCAAATTTGCAATCATCAGCCCGGAAGCTGCGCATAGGACGTACTTGGACGTTCCAACATGACAAAGATCCAAAACACAAGGCCAAGTTGACCTGTCATTGGCTACAGGAGAACAAAGTGAAGGTTCTGGAGTGGCCATCTCAGTCTCCTGACCTCAATATTATTGAGCCGCTCTGGGGAGATCTCAAGCGCGCAGTTCATGCTAGACAGCCCAGGAATTTACAGGAACTGGAGGCTTTATGCCAAGAAAAGTGGGCAGCCTTACCATCCGAGAAAATAAAGAACCTCATCCACAACTACCACAAAAGACTACAAGCTGTCATTGATATTAAAGGGGGTAATACACGGTATTAAGAAATGGGGTATGTGAACTTTTGATCAGGGTCATTTGGATGTTTTGGGTTCTCATGATGATTTAAAAAGAGAAAACACAGTAGTCTGATAATAAATGGCTTCACCCAACCACTAACCATGAGTCGGGAAAAAAGTTTTGGTGTTATTCATATTCTCAGAAAAAAGGCCAAGAAAGCAAAAATCTTGAGTGGATATGTAAACTTTTGAGCACTACTGTACTACATCGAGTCAGGAGAGAAGGAATCCATCATTATGTATATGGGAGAGAGTTCATAGCAGCCACTCTCCACACTTTAGCTCAGAGACAACTGAAAATTGGAGATGGAGCTCGCGGAGGGAAAAACTGGTGAAAATACAGAATACAAGTCACATAATGGCCAGTAATAACATGGCAGCCTTTTCTGAAAAGTTTCCTGATGTAAGAGGAACAATTTAAGAGCAGTTGTGCCACTCTCCTAATATGGACCCCACATGTCATAGTGGACCCTGTTACTGGGAGTCCAGCTTTCCTGTGAGCGTTGGAGAACTTCGTGAGGTGGACACTTAGATAAGACCAAAATCCAAACAAATACTCACTCCCCTCATTACACGTCTGGTGCAGATAACGAGCCGAGTATTACACTGTGATCCCCTCATTATCTGCTCCTCTCGGGGGATTCAGAGCCTCATCCACATCAACCCCCCCAGATTCCTCTCATTTCATCAGAAGGAAACTCTTGGCAGAGGAGTGAATGGAGCACGATGAAACTTCAGTTCTTGCTAAGTGGGGACATGGAGCGGACGGAACCAGGAGACGTGGCCCCAACCGGGTGGCATGTCCGTATCCCAGGACCAGTCACTGCTCCAGAAGGTAGAGCAAAGGGAGAAGAGCAGCTGCCCACCATGTGGAAGAGCAGTAGACGGAGGGGCATCAAGGCTGTAAGTAGGTTCTCCATACCTGAGGAGCTTGTCTGTTCATACATTATATGTGCTCTCATCTTCACATACAGTGTGTATAACAGACCTCACAATAAGTGACATCCATAATGTCTTCTCCCCAGACCTTCTAAATACTCATCAGTTTGGGACCCTTCGTCCTTTCTCCTGCACATTTCAGATGTCTATGATCATTTCTGTCTTTTCCAGGTTCCAAATGTCGACAAAACCAACAAATTGATCCAAGGAAAACAGTCCCCAGAGAACAATGCTCGAGAGAGGAACCGTGTCCAGACCCTAAGACAAGCCTTCCTGTCCCTACAGGCAGCGCTGCCCTCCGTTCCCCCTGGCACCAAATTATCCAAGTTAGATGTCCTTGTCCTGGCCACCAGTTACATCGCCCACCTCACCCAAACCCTGCACCAAGAGAGACCCCCACCCGTGGGCCATCAGATTGGAAGAGGCCCGGGGTACCTGCACCCTATGAAGGTACTTGGTATCAGGGGGCTCAGCCTGGGGGCCTGTATGAAATGGAATATTTTATATGTTCTTCGACTTTTTATTATTATTATGATATTAGACTGGGAGATTAAAGAGAAGATGTCAGCTGATACATGGTTTATCACAGTCTATCTGCCGATAAGTGGTGTATCACAGTGTATCTGCCGACACGTGGTGTATCATGGTGTATCTGCTAACATGTAGTGTATCATGGTGTATCTGCTGATACATGGTGTATCACAGTGTAGCTGCCGATACTTGGTGTATTATGGTGTATCTGCCGATACGTGGTGTATCATGGTGTATCGGCTGACACGTGGTGTATCTGCTGACACGTGTTGTATTATGGTGTATTGGGTGATACGTGGTATATCGGCTGATAAGTGGCGTATCACGGTGCATCGCCTGACATGTTGTATCATGATGTATCGGCTGATACGTGGTGTCTCATGGTGTATCGGCTGGTATGTGGTGTATCATGGTGTATCGGCTCACACGTGGTGTCTCATGGTTTATCGGCTGACACATGTTGTATCATGGTGTATCTGCTGACACGTGGTGTCTCATGGTGTATCGGCTGGTATGTGGTGTATCACGGTGTATCGGCTGATATGTGATGTATCATGGTGTATCGGCTGATATGTGGTGCATCACGGTGTATCGGCTGACACGTGGTGTCTCATGGTTTATCGGCTGACACGTGGTGTAACACAGTGCATCGGATGACATGTTGTATCATGGTGTATCGGCTGATATGTGGTGCATCACGGTGTATCGGCTGATATGTGGTGCATCACGGTGTATCGGCTGATATGTGATGTATCATGGTGTATCGGCTGATATGTGGTGCATCACGGTGTATCGGCTGACACGTGGTGTCTCATGGTTTATCGGCTGACACGTGGTGTAACACAGTGCATCGGATGACATGTTGTATCATGGTGTATCGGCTGATATGTGGTGCATCACGGTGTATCGGCTGATATGTGGTGCATCACGGTGTATCGGCTGACACGTGGTGTCTCATGGTTTATCGGCTGACACGTGGCGTATCACGGTGTATCGGCTGATATGTGATGTATCATGGTTTATCGGCTGACACGTGGCGTATCACGGTGCATCGGCTGATATGTGATGTATCATGGTGTATCGGCTGACAAGTGGTGTATCGGCTGATATGTGATGTATCATGGTGTATCTGCTGACACGTGTTGTATCACGGTGTATCGGCTGACATGTTGTATCACGGTGTATCGGCTGACAAGTGGTGTATCGGCTGACACGTGGTGTCTCATGGTTTATCGGCTGACACGTGGTGTAACACAGTGCATCGGATGACATGTTGTATCATGGTGTATCGGCTGATACATGGTACCCAAACCGTGGCATCATCTGTTTGATCACACCCACTTGCCATGTTTCAAAAACAAACATCCTGTTAATAGCCGCCAGGGACCGAGGTGCACGGGTGACTAGTCGTGCAGGCGGGTGCCCGGGGGCTTCTCCCCTGCCGCTGATAGCGACTGATAAGTCTCTACCTGTACGCACACACAGGCAGGCACATGCCAGTCACTCAGCAGCCAGGGAGACGCCGGACCCGCCTGTACGACTAGTCACCCGCTCATCTCAGTCTCCGGCAGTCATTAAAAGCATTTTTTCTGTGAAACGCCAGTGTTTCAGAGACAAACATATATGGCTGTGTTAGTACAAGCAGTGGCTGGTACAACTCTGCTCACGGTGTGGGCAGCATGTCGTATCAGCTGACAGGTTCCCTTCAGCCGGGGAACCCATATTGACCCCAGAATAGAACACTGCACCCATGCCCATTCCCATACTGGGCTGAGGTCCAACACACCCAAAAATTAAAATGATGCATGTACTAGTCATCTGCATTGTGATGAGAATGATAAGTGCAAATCTCCCTAACCTGCCTGCAGTGACGAGCCCACACTCACATGAATAGTCAGCAGAATCAGCTCATTATCAGCAGAGGGCGGGGTCAGCAGAGTCATCTCAGAGGGCGGAGTCAGCAGAGTAACCTCACTATCAGTAGAGGGCCGAGTCTGCAGGGTCATCACAGTATCAGTAGAGGGCGGGATCAGTAGTCATCTCATTATTACAGGGCAGGGTCAACAATCATCTCATCTTAAGAGGGTGGAGTCAGCAGAGGAATTTAATTATCATTAGAGGAGGGGTCAGCAGAGTCATCTCATCAGAGGGCGGAGTCAGCAAATTTATCTCGTTAGAGGGCGGGGTCAGTAGTAATCTCAATATCAGTGGACTGCGGGTCAGCAGTCATCTCATTATCATTAGAGGGTGGAGTCATCAGTCATCTCATCATTAGAGGGCAGGGTCAGCAGAGTAATTTTATCCTCAGTGCTGTGTCAACATAGTCATCTGATCATTAGTTGGCGATGTCTGCAGTTATCTCATCATTAGAGGGCGGGGTCAGCAGAGTTATCTCCATTAGAGAGTGGAGTCAGCAATCATCTCATTACCATTAGAGAATGGGATCTGCAGAGTCATCTCATCAGAGGGTGTGGTCAGCAGAGTCATCTCATTATCAGAGGGTGGGGTCAGCAGAGTAATTTGATTATCCATAGAGGGCGAAATCATCAGAGTCATTTCATTATCATAAAGGTTGGGGTAAGCAGATTCACCTCATCATTAGAGGGCAGGGTCAGCAGTGTCATCTCATTATCAATATAGAGTGGGGTTAGCAGTCATCTCATTATTGTTAGAGGGTGGGGTCAGCAGAGCATCTCATCATCATCATTAGAGGGAGGGGTAAGCAGTCATTTGAATATCCTAGAGAGCGGGGGCAGCAGAGTCATCTCATCATTGGAGGGTGGGGTTAACAGAGTCATCTCATCCTTAGAGGATGGGGTCCGACGAGTCATCTCATTATTCTTAGAGGACAGGGTCAGATGAGTCATCTCATCCTTAGAGGGAGGGGTCAGCAGAGTCATATCATCATTAGAGGGCCTGGTCAGCTGAGTCATCTCATTATCCTTAGAGGGTGGGGTCAGATGAGTCATCTCATTATCCATAGAGGGAGGGGTCAGCAGAATCATCTCATTATCCTTAGAGGGCGAGGTCAGTCGAGTCATCATCATTAGAGAGTGGGGTAAGTAGAGTCATATCATCATCATTATCCATAGAGGGTGGGGTCTGCAAAGTCATCTAATTATCCTTAGGGGGCGGGGCTCAGTAGAGTCATCTAATTATCATTAGAGGGCATGGTCAGCAGAGTCACCTCATCCTTGGAGGGAGGGGTCAGATGAGTCATCTTATTATCCTTAGAGGGCAGGGTCAGCAGTCATATCATCATTAGAGTGGGGTAAGTAGAGTCATATCATCATCATTAGATGGTGGGGTCTGCAAAGTCATCTCGTTATCCTTAGAGGGCGGGGTCAGATGAGTCATCATTATCCATAGAGGGTGGGGTCAGCAGTCATCTCGTTATCCTTAGAGGGCGGGGTTCTGCAGAGTCATCTCATTATCATTAGAGGGCATGGTCAGCAGAGTCACCTCATCCTTGGAGGGAGGGGTCAGATGGGTCATCTTATTACCCTTAGAGGGCAGGGTCAGCAGTCATATCATCATCATTAGAGGGTGGGGTTCAGCAGAGTCATTACTTTATCCTTAGAGGGCAGGGATGACCGTCATATTATTATTATTTATTTATATAGCACCATTAATTCCATGGTGCTGTACATGAGAAGGGGTTACGTACAGGGTTATAGATATCGTTTACATTAAACAAATTTACAATGACAGACCGGTACAGAGGGGAGAGGACCCCGTCCTTGTGGACTTACATTCTACATCTGATTGTTGGACGACAGAGACATTTCATCATTAGAGGGCAGGGTCAGCAGTGTCATCTCACTATCATTAGATTCATCTCATTATTGCTGGAGAGGTCTAGAAGGCAGAGACATTATACACAGAGATAAGAGTCTGGATGCATCTCACATCTACACAATACAGCAGGTAAAGGTCTCTGTGCTTAAAGGGAACCTGTCACCTGAATTTGGCGGGACTGGTTTTGGGTCATATGGGCGGAGTTTTCGGGTGTTTGATTCACCCTTTCCTTACCCGTTGGCTGCATGCTGGCTGCAATATTGGATTGATGTTCATTCTCTGTCCTCCATAGTACACGCCTGCGCAAGGCAAGATTGCTTTGCGCAGGCGTGTACTATGGAGGACAGAGAATGAACTTCAATCCTATATTGCAGCCAGCATGCAGCCAGCGGGTAAGGAAAGGGTGAATCAAACACCCGAAAACTCCGCCCATATGACCCAAAACCAGTCCCGCCAAATTCAGGTGACAGAGTCCCTTTAATTCTTGTAATAGGCACTAGGCGGCTTATTATCCAAAGATCTTCATACTTGTCCCTCTCTGTCCCATAGAAGTGGCCGATGAGGTCTCGGCTGTACGCTGAAGCCCTGGAGTGTGAGGCATCGGGCAGATCTGCGGCAATTGAGGACTAAAGAGACAGCGGATCTCCCTCCAGACTGAACTCAATGAGAGCGACGTCAGACTGAGTGCCCTCCACCTACAAGTCATCCCTGTTACAGTGATCATGGTGCTAGGATCTAGATAACAGTAACTCCAGCTGTGGACATAAAGGGGATATTAAACATCTTGTTAAAGGGAATCGAAGGTGAGCTAAGCCCACCGGCATCAGGGGCTTATCTACAGCATTCTGGAATGCTGTAGATAAGCCCCCGATGTATCCTGAAAGATAAGAAAAAGAGGTTATATTATACTCACCCCTGCATACAGAGCTGTACAGCCCCCACTAGAGAGATCTCACTACATACAGATTTATACAGTCACCACTAGAGGGATCTCACTACATAGATTTATACAGACACCACTAGGAGGAGCTCACTACATACAGATTTATACAGCCACCACTAGAGGGAGCTCACTACATACAGATTTATACAGCCACCACTAGGAAGAGCTCACTACATAGATTTATACAGCCACCACTAGGGGGAACTCACTACACACAGATTTATACAGCCACCACTAGAGGGAGCTCACTACATACAGATTTATAGTCTCCACTAGGGGGAGCTCACTACATACAGATTATACATCCATCACTAGGTGGAGCTCACTACATAGATTTATACAGCCACCACTAGAGGGAGCTCACTACATAAAGATTTATACAGTCACCACTAGAGAGATCTCACTACATACAGATTTATACATCCATCACTAGGGGGAGCTCACTACATAGATTTATACAGCCACCACTAGGGGGAGCTCTCTACATACAGATTTATACATTCATCACTAGGGGGAGCTCACTACATAGATTTATACAGCCACCACTAGGGGGAGCTCACTACATACAGATTTATACAGCCGCCACTAGAGGGAGCTCACTACATACAGATTTATACAGCCGTCACTAGAGGGAGCTCACTACATAATTTATACATCCCCCACTAGGGGGAGCTCACTACATAGATTTATACAGACACCACTAGGGGGAGCTCACTACATACAGATTTATACAGCCACCACTAGGGGGAACTCACTACATACAGATTTATACAGCCACCACTAGAGGGAGCTCACTACATACAGATTTATACAGCCACCACTAGAGGGAGCTCACTACATACAGATTTATACAGCCACCACTAGAGGGAGCTCACTACATACAGATTTATAGTCTCCACTAGGGGGAGCTCACTACATACAGATTATACATCCATCACTAGGTGGAGCTCACTACATAGATTTATACAGACACCACTAGAGAGATCTCACTACATACAGATTTATACATCCATCACTAGGGGGAGCTCACTACATAGATTTATACAGCCACCACTAGGGGGAGCTCTCTACATACAGATTTATACATTCATCACTAGGAAGAGCTCACTACATAGATTTATACAGCCACCACTAGGGGGAGCTCACTACATACAGATTTATACAGCCGCCACTAGAGGGAGCTCACTACATACAGATTTATACAGCCGCCACTAGAGGGAGCTCACTACATAATTTATACATCCCCCACTAGGGGGAGCTCACTACATAGATTTATACAGACACCACTAGGGGGAGCTCACTATACACAGAGATAAAGAAAATGTCAGTCTATCAATAAATTTACTTTAAGAATAATTTCAACACATAAAAGTAGTTACACAAAAACAAACAAGGTCAAACTATCCAGCCCCAGTGTCCTGCTGTGGGATTGTTTGGTGCCCTCAACTCAATGGACACACCATCAGCAGGCATCACGCCACAATTTGATTCCTTCTGTGTGGACGGGACGTCTTCGACAACCCTAGAAATCCCTTTAAGGTTGAAAATCACATAGCAATAAATGTCCTAAGGAGCTGGATCACATCACATGGTTTGTCTTCAACTTTGAAGAATGAAATCAAAAGAAATGAAGAAATGAAACAACTCCCCTACCTGGATGGAGGAGGTCAGGACGAGCATCTGCTGTTCACCATGGCGGCTGCAGGATCACCCGAACACAAGACGCCTCCTGAGGAGGTGATAACCTCGGACTCCAGCGATGAAACCCCCGACCTGAGTTACATCATGGTCCGACCAGGGGTATTTTATTTTTTCCGCTTTCGTTTTTTGCTCCCCTTATTCCCAGAGCCATAACTTTTTTTTATTCTTCCATCAATATGGCCATGGGAGGGTTTGCTTTTTGCGTTGTACTTTTGTACCATTGGTTTTAACATATCATGTACCGGAAAACAGGGGGGAAAAAAAATGGTGAAATTGCAAAAAAAAAGTGCAATCCCAGTTTTTTTTTACCCTGTTCACTAAATGCTAAAACTGACCTACCATTATGATTCTCCAGGTCATTACGAGTTCATAGACACCAAACATGTCTAGGTTCTTTTTTTATCTAAAGTGGTGAAAAAAAAAAATCCAAATGTTAAAAATAAAAAATATTGCTCCATTTTCCGACACCCGTAGCGTCTCCATTTTTTGTGATCTCGGGTTGTGTGAGGGCTTATGTTTTGCGCGCAGAGCTGATGTTTTTAATGATGCCATTTTGGTGCAGATACGATCTTTTGTTTGCCCGTTAATTGCATTTTAATACAATGTTGCGGCGACCAAAAAAAAACATAATTCTGGCGTTTTTAACCTTTTTTTCTCGTTATGCCGTTTAGCGATCAGGTTAATTCTTTTTTTAATTGATAGATCGGCGATTCTGAACGCGGTGATACCAAATATGTGTCTGATTTTTTTTTATTGTTTTAATTTTGAATGGGGCAAAGGGGGGTGATATGAACTTTTATTTTTTTTTATATTTTTAAAAACTTTTTACTTTTTGCATGCTTCAATAGCAGTACTTTGATCGTCTCAGCTACACACCGGCGATGACCAGATCACCTCTGTGTAGCATAACTGATCGCTCACCATAAGCACCGACCACTGGGCAGCTCTCATAGCAATCCGGCTTTGACAGCCATAGAGGTCAGCCAGAGATCTTTGGTTGTCATGCCGACCTGCCATCGTGTGACGGGTTTAGGGGGACCGATGGACGGGATTTACAACGCACTTCCGGTAAGCGCAAGTTAAATGTCGCTGTCAGAAATGAACAGCTGCATTTAACTAGTTAACAGCCGCAGGTGGATCACGATTCCACCCGTGGCTGTTGCGGGCCCATCAGCTGTATAGATCAGCTGTCATATGCCCGGAAAGGTGCGTGCTCAGCGCCTCAGTCTGCACGAAACAGGGGGAGTCCGATGTGGCCGTATTATTACGCCCAACGTTGGAATAGGGTTGATGAAAATTACAAAAAAAAAAAAAAAAAATTTGCAATTTTCTAACTTTGAATTTTTGTGCCCTCAATATAAATAGTGAAATGGAAGAAAAGAATGAAAAATTAAGTTTTTGTCCCCCACAAAAATACTGTTTTAGCCTCACATTTTTCTTTTTCGCAATTCTAACAGGGGAAATTGGACCTCATAAGTAGTTGTATAACTTCTCCCGAGTACAGCGATACCACTTATGTGGTAGAAAACTATTTTTCCGGCTCACAGCCGGGCTCCAGCACAAAGGATGGAGTGCCGTTGTGGAAGGCGGACTGCTCATAGGGTTTGCCATGCTACATTTGTGGAGTCCGTGTAGCGCCGGAAAAGCAGTAACCCCACCGTAAGTGACCACATTGAGGAGCGGATCTAGGGGCACATTCAGACAGGGGTTTACTGGTATTTGTAATCTGGGGGCACATGGAGTTGTGAAGTACATCAGGGTGTAGTAAAGGGGTTAATTATGTAATATTCCCTTATGCACAGGGTGTCACACTGAATGGTATTGTGGCACGCTGGTGGAGAAGTTCTCCACAGAGATCGTAACCCTGGTCTTCCCACTCACTCTCAGGACAGGAGAGAGGGGGCACTCAAGTGAGTGACACCCGGATTATGTCAGTGTACCAAAGGTTTCTTTTGCACAGTTTACATATATTGTCTTCGTTCTGGGCAGATATTGCCAGAATTTAAGCCTCCTCCAGCAGTGGATTAGGGACTCCACTTTGGGGAACATACAACTCAGCAAATTTGTTGTTGAAGTGATCAATGACCGGCTGAAGTTTGTAAAGTCAAAGTTGGGCTCAAATCTTGGTGGACACTGCACATTACCGTTACAGCATACGGACTACACTCTGATGATATATTTCTAGTGCAGTAATGCAGTTCAATTTTCGTGTTTCAAGTTTGTATGTTTTAGCGCTGCAGTGTGCTGCCTTATTTACTTGACTATATACGAGTTGGCGACTCTAGGTTCAGCACCTGTTCACACTTAGTCTATGTTTGGATGTGACGGTCAGTCTTTTGAAATGTATTCTTTAGCCTTCTGACTGAGCACTCCGCCTCCTAGTCACAGGTGTTTTAATTACAGCAGGTCCATTACCCCTCCATAGAGAGAGAGAGAGAATTTTAGTCTAGGAAGAGGTTTGACATGTACCCATTCAGATGGAGACGTTTATTCTCAGCGAGGAAAGGCAAGTTTAGGACCTGGTATAAGAGAGATGCCGTAAAGTGGCTACCAGGTACACATAAAATTGGCCATTTTTATGCGCTAAACGCTCTCATTTTTCATATTTCTAGTGCAGTAATGCAGTTCAATTTTCGTGTTTCATGTTTGCATGTTTTAGCGCTGCAGTGTGCTGCCTTATTTACTTGACTATATATGAGTTCGCGACTAGGTTCAGCACCTGTTCACACTTAGTCTATGTTTGGATGTGACGGTCAGTCTTTTGAAATGTTTTAAAAAATACACTCTGATGACGTCCGATAAAACATCACATATAGTGCTCGGCGGGTGTCACAGCAGTGTGAACTAATGCAAACACAGCCTTAAAGCCTGGCATCACAAGTCAAAGCAGACCACTTGCCTAAACCGGAATACACCGGATTACGTACCGGTAATGCTCTTTTATAGAGCCACGACAGCACCCACTTGAGAGAGGGGATCCGCCCCTAGGAACAGGAAACCCTATGGAGAGAATAAAAGGGGCGGTCCCCCTCGCTCCCACAGTTGGGTTTACAGAGATTGCGAGGAACCGCCCACCAGATTTTAGTAGGCCATTCAATATTATCGTTTATACTAGTTAACTTAAGTATGGCTAACTACAAGAACCAAACACCCTTAACCGTGCTTCTAAATAAAAAACCTATTAGGGTGGGAAGTGAAGGGGTGCTGTCGTGGCTCTATAAAAGAGCATTACCGGTACGTAATCCGGTGTTTTCTCCTCGCCACGACAGCACCCACTTGAGAGACTTTCAGAGATAGTCATTTGGGAGGGATCACCGTGTTAAGGACTGATCTACCGAAGGACAAGTCAGATGAGGAAGACAAGTCTAATCTATAGTGATTATAGAAGGTAGTAGGTGAAGACCAGGTTGCGGCCTTACATATCTGTTCTAACGGAACCTCCGCTCGTTCAGCCCAGGATGATGCAATCGCCCGGGTGGAATGTGCTCTTACGGTCTCAGGCGGATTCTCCCCTTTGGATGAATAGGCCAGACATATTGCATCTCGAATCCACCGAGATAAAGTACCCTTCGTGATTCCAGCTCCTTTTCTATGACCCTGGAAAGAAACAAAGAGAGCCCTGCTCTTCCTCCAGGCGCTAGTCCTATCTAAATAGGCTAATATGGCTCTCCTCACATCTAATGTGTGGTATCTTTGTTCTTCCTGACTTGTAGGGTTATCATAGAAGGAGGGAAGGAAAATTTCTTGTGATCTGTGAAATTTAGTGCATACTTTGGGTAAGTATGAAGGGTCTGTCTTTAGGACAACTCTATCTGGGAATACTGACATAAAGGGAGGATCTATCGATAGTGCCTGTATGTCACTTACTCTTCTTGCTGATACTAAGGCTACGAGAAGAGCTGTCTTGAGGGAGACATGTTTTATGTGAGCTGAATGTAGTGGCTCAAAAGGGTGGTCTGTAAGAGCTTCAAGAACTAAATTAACATCCCAAGGTGGTACATGGGGAATTCTAACTATCTCTGACCTCTGGCATGCTGCAACAAACCTGGCTACCCACTTATTACCTGCGATATCGTGACCATATAAAGCCCCCAGCGCAGAAATGTGTACTTTTAAAGTACTGACTGCCAGGCCTAAATCGCGCCCTTTTTGAAGAAATTCTAGAATCATGGGAATATGAATTTCGTTTGACAGGGCCGTTGGGTAGAGGTTTAGAAATTTTCTCCACACTCTTGCGTAGATGGAGGTAGTGGATTTTTTCCTACTTAATAGCAGAGTGTCAATCACCTTGTTTGAGAACCCTCTCATCTTTAGCAGCTGCCTCTCAAATTCCAGGCTGTTAACCGAAGACCCTTCACCTGAGGGTGGTTGAAGGGGCCCTGGAAAAGAAGATCCCGATCCTCCGGGAGGATCCATGGGTCTGAGATTGACATGGCTCTCAGCCAGGAAAACCATGGCCTCTTGGGCCAGAACGGAGCTATTAAGATCACGTTTGCTCTGTCCTCGGTTATCTTCCCGATTACCGTCGGAAGTAGTATCAGCGGGGGAAAGGCATATGCCTTCTTGAATACCCATGGCACTTGAAGGGCGTCGAAGATATCTGGATTGTCGGATTGGAACAATGATGCGAACTTTTTGACTTGCCTGTTTTGTCTTGTCGCAAAGAGATCTATCTCGGGAGTGCCCCATTTTTTTATTATCATGCAAAAGATACGATGACTTAGAACCCATTCTCCTTGGTGGAGAGTGTGACGACTGAGGAAATCTGCTCTCGATTTGTCGATTCCCCTCACATGTAGCGCTGATAGGGACAGAAGGTGCTCCTCTGCAATGGCTAGAATGTCGTTGGCTATAGACATGAGTGCTTCTGATCTTGTTCCTCCGTGGTGGTTTATATATGCTACCGCTGTCATGATGTCTGAAAAGACTCTTGCATGCGTTCCATGTAGCTGCGGAAGAAATTCAGATACGGAATGATAGCCTTCAGTTCTTTCTTATTAGAAGAATCATCCGATTCTCTAGGAGACCACAGACCTTGCACTATTTGATCTTCTAAGTGTGCTCCCCAACCACTAGGACTGGCATCAGTGAAGATAGTTTTTGATGGTTTAACCACCCAGGGAACCCCACTGAAAAAATGATCCGGATTTAACCACCAAGTGAGAGATTGTATTACATCTGTTGGTAAGGGAATACGACTATCTAATCGGCCATGTAATCTTTCTTCCTCACGAAGAATTGTATACTGTAATTTCCTGCTATGGAATTGGGCCCAAGGAACAGCTGGAATACAGGAAGTGAAGGAACCAATAAGGGACATACCTTCTCTTAGGGAAATTAGAGGGTGGTTAATCACTGATTGTACTTTGTTTATGATTGTTATTTGGTTTGACTCGGGAAGAAAGCACATTTGATTTGTAGAATCTAGAATAATTCCTAAAAATTTTTGCTTAGTTGTGGGGAACAATCTAGATTTTTCCCAATTTACTAACCACCCTAACCCCTGTAGGGACGAAATTGAATCAGCTAAACGTTGATGACATTGAAAAAGAGTTCCCGACTATCAATAGGTCATCTAAATATGGTATTATGAGGGTGTCTTTTAACCTCAAATATGACATTACCTCCGACATTAGTTTTGTGAAAACTCTAGGGGCTATTGATAGACCAAAGGGCATTGCTGTGTATTGATAATGCCGAATCTGACCTTTGACCATAACTGCCGCCCGTAGATATTTTTGATGCTCACTGAAGATTGGAAGATGATAATATGCATCTTTAAGGTCAAGAACTGCCATGAAGCAATGGGGAAACAGAAGCTTAATAGTTGACCGAATAGATTCCATCTTAAAAGTTTGGTTCTCTAAGAAGACGTTTAGTCTCTTAAGGTTAATTATTGTTCTATATGACCCGTCTGGTTTCGAAATCAAAAATAAAGGGGAATAAAATCCCCTTCCTTTTTGATGACAAGGGACTTCCACTAATACTCCTTTGGACAGGAGAGTTATTATTTCCTGTTCCAAGGCCTCTTGTTGTGATGGTGACTTTAAGGAAGTCAGACAAAATGAGTCCGGGGGGACTTGGGAAAAACTTAATTTTAGGCCCGTAGTTATGAGGCTAGTTGCCCATGGATTAGAGGTTATTGCCAGCCACTGTGTAGAGAAGAAGGACAACCTACCACCAACGGGTAGATCTGTCCTAACAGGGTTTATCCTCAGGTTTGAAAGGGCGTTTTCCGAAGAAGGCTCCTTATTGTTTAAAGTCTTTATTAGCCCAACGGTCCTGGTTTTTGTAGTCCCGTCTTCTGTTGAACATGGGCTTTCGGAACGCTCTCCTATAGGATGGAAGGTAAGTGTCATTGGGGAACCCTTTCTTCCTCTCACCCGCTTTGGTAATGATTTCATCTAACTGAGTACCAAATAGGTACTCACCTTGGCATGGTAGACCACATAACTTAGATTTCGTTTGTGGATCTCCTTTCCACCCCTTTAACCACAAGGCGCGGCGAGCCGCGTTGGTCAGACCTGCCGATTTGGCTGCTAATCGGATGGAATCAGCTGAAGCATCAGCTAGAAAGGCAGTAGCTCCTCTAATTAACGGAATAGATTATATGACTTTATTGCGGGAAAGGCCATCTTTCAAGCCTTCTTCAATGTCATTCAACCAGACCAACATGGACCTAGCAGTGCATGTAGCCGAAATAGCCGGTTTTAAAGCTCCTGTACAGGATTCCCAAGCTCTTTTTAGAAGGGAATCCGCTTTCCGATCAAGCGGGTCTTGCAAAGATCCAGAATCTTCTACAGGTAGTAGAGATTTCCTAGAAGTGGATGCCACTGCCGCATCTACTTTTGGGGCTTTTGACCATTTGGAGAAATCCTCGTCATCAAAGGGATCGCGACGTTTTGAGGAAGACGGCAACCCTTTTTGCCCCTGGCTTTCCCACTCCTTTCTGACTAAGTCCTTTATCGCTGGAATAACAGGAAAAGAAGGTCTCTTTTTCTCAGACAGGCCGGCAAACATCACGTCCTGTGGTGTCTTAAGGGTTTTAGTATCTTCCATACCCATGGTATTACGTATTGATTTGACTAGATTGTTAATACTGTCTGTAGGGAAACATGTATCCTGCTCACCCTCCGAGGATATAACCTCTTGGGAATCATCCGAATCCTTATCCTCCACCTCAGATGACTGTTCAGCTCTAGGAGAACTATATTTTTTCCTACTCTCAGGAACTTTATCCGAGCTTCGAAAGGCTCGTAATTCCTCTCTAATCATGCTACGTATATCTTCCGACCTTACTGAAGACTCCTCACGTAAGGTGGATTCGATGCATGAATGGCACAACTTTTTTAAATAGGTGTCCGGGAGCGGCTGAGAGCATAAGGCACATTGCTTATGTTTGGATTTCCCTGTTCTTTTAACCTAGGGAATTAGATAAAAGAGGGGAGTGTAATCAGCTTAAATAGGGTAGACAAACACTCTCCCCTGAAGCTGTAGTCATAATACCGGCTGGAGAGGAGGAGACGGAGGCACAGATGGAGGAGCGGACCGGTCCGATCTCTTTTCTCTGGCGCTCTTGGAGGATGATCTGCAGCTGCTGCTAGTCCGGCTTCCAGGTGTAACAGCAGTGACTTCGGATGAAGGTAACGCTGTGTCCTTAGGAGATGCCATGATGGACGCCGGGTATCAGCGCCGGCGTCCTTTTGCAAATGGGGGCCGCCATCTTCTTCCTGCCGCACCCGGAAGTAACTACTACATCCGGGTTGCGGCTGTTGTGCGCGCCTGCGCCTCCACCCAGCAATCGCGCAGGCACCGTCCTCCTCCTACGTCACCCCAGAAGTTGTGGCAATACTTCCGGGGGAGAAAACACTGGGCCACACGCTGCCTGTGCGCCTCCCGAAGATGGCAACACAGGTTCTTACCCCAGCGGTCCGGTCCCTGCAGGTGCGCTGGATGATTCTCCATGAGCCAGGCGACTCCCCGATCCTGGCCTCACGGTACCTGCCAGCAGAGGGGGGAAGCTGCCATAGGACCCCCGACGCTGCTTCCTGCTCTGGAGCCCTTGCCGTCCCTATACAGGTAAACTGCGCAAGCGGCATCCAGGCTGGGAATCCTCTGCTCTCCAGGTCTCCCGTAGGAACAGGAAACCAACTGTGGGAGCGAGGGGGACCGCCCCTTTTATTCTCTCCATAGGGTTTCCTGTTCCTAGGGGCGGATCCCCTCTCTCAAGTGGGTGCTGTCGTGGCGAAGAGAAAAAAGTGGTGCAGAGCAGTCATCAAGAGGCTAAGTTGATCTCTTGGACAGTGATTGGTTGGGAGGCAGTCACAGTTTTGTGAAATTGTATTTGCAAATGTATTGAAATTGCTTTGACTGGCGGATAGCGACGGGGTCCCATAAAGCCCTCTGCTCATCTCTACTTCACTGGGGTCCCATAAAGCCCTCTACTCATTTCTACTGGACCGGTGACCTATAAAAGCTGTTGTGAATTCTGTGGTCAAGCTCCCTCCTGTGGTCATGAGTGGTACTTCGGCTGGTTCTGTCTATGAGCTTCCTCTGGTGGATGTGAGTAGGGCTGCGACTTCTGAGTTTCCTTCCTCAGGTGACTAGGTTAAGTCGTTAGGTGCTGCTCTATTTAACTCCACGTAGTTCTTTGTTCCTGGCCTCCAGTCAATGTTCCAGTATTGGTCTAGATCTCTCCTGGATCGTTCTTGTGGCCTGTCTGCCCTGCATAAGCCAAGTTCTGCTTGTGTTACTTTTGCTTGCTATTTTTTCTGTCCAGCTTGCTATATTGGTTTTTCTTGCTTGCTGGAAGCTCTGAGACACAGAGGGAGCACCTCCGTACCGTTAGTCGGTGCGGAGGGTCTTTTTGCCCCCTCTGCGTGGTTGTTTGTAGGTTTTTGTGCTGACCGCAAAGCTATCTTTCCTATCCTCGGTCTATTCAGTAAGTCGGGCCTCACTTTGCTAAAATCTATTTCATCTCTGTGTTTGTATTTTCATCTTTACTCACAGTCATTATATGTGGGGGCTGCCTTTTCCTTTGGGGAATTTCTCTGAGGCAAGGTAGGCTTATTTTTCTATCTTCAGGGCTAGCTAGTTTCTCAGGCTGTGCCCGAGGCGCCTAGGTTTGGTCAGGAGCGCTCCACGGCTACCTCTAGTGTGGTATGATAGGATTGGGGATTGCGGTCAGCAGAGTTCCCACGTCTCAGAGCTCGTCCTATGTGATTAACAACTATCAGGTCATTTTCTGTGCTCGTAACCACCAGGTCCATTGTGGTTCTGAATCACCTGTTCATAACAAAAAGCCTTCTATTCATTTCTACTGCATCGGGGTCCCAAAAAGCCCTCTGCTCATCTTTACTGGACAGGTGCACCATAAAGCCCTGTGCTTACCTCTACTGGACCAGTGTCCCGTAAAGCCCTCTGCTCATCTCTACTGGACCAGGGTCCCGTAAAGCCCTCTGCTCATCTCTACTACACCAGGGTCCTGTAAAGCCCTCAGCTCATCTCTACTACACCAGGGTCCCGTAAAGCCCTTAGCTCATCTCTACTACACCAGGGTCCCGTAAAGCCCTCTACTCATCTCTACTGGACCAGGGTCCCGAAAAGCCCTCTGCTCATCTCTACTACACCAGGGTCCCGTAAAGCCCTCAGTTCATCTCTACTGGACCAGGGTCCCGTAAAGCCCTCTGCTCATCTCTACTACACCAGGGTCCCGTAAAGCCCTCAGTTCATCTCTACTGGACCAGGGTCCCGTAAAGCCCTCAGCTCATCTCTACTACACCAGGGTCCCGTAAAGCCCTCAGCTCATCTCTACTACACCAGGGTCCCGTAAAGCCCTCAGCTCATCTCTACTACACCAGGGTCCCGTAAAGCCCTCTACTCATCTCTACTGGACCAGGGTCCCGTAAAGCCCTCTGCTCATCTCTACTACACCAGGGTCCCGTAAAGCCCTCTACTCATCTCTACTACACCAGGGTCCCGTAAAGCCCTCTACTCATCTCTACTGGACCAGGGTCCCGAAAAGCCCTCTGCTCATCTCTACTACACCAGGGTCCCGTAAAGCCCTCTACTCATATCTACTGGACCAGGGTCCCGTAAAGCCCTCTGCTCATCTCTACTACACCAGGGTCCCGTAAAGCCCTCAGTTTATCTCTACTGGACCAGGGTCCCGTAAAGCCTTCTGCTCTGCTGGACCGGTACAGATTCTCCGTACACATAAGGCGCTACACAGCACGGACTGTAAATACTTTATTACATCATCAGATCCTGGAATGACATCACAGACTGAGAATTTACATAATTTACAAAAAAATAATCAAAGTTACAAAAATACGATGACGGCATCTGTAGAATTCAGTGCAACGATCGCCCCGAAGACCCAGCAGGCGTCACTTTGGCACAGTCGGGGGGTCGAGGTGGAGACGCCAGGGTGGACAGGGGGGTTCCAGTCAGAACAATCAGCCTATAGCACACAGTAATTATAGAAACAAACTGAAACGCACTGGTGTACGGGAATATACTGTATTCACGGGATCGATGGGGTCTGCACGCAGACGTTGGTCTTCCGTGGCTCAGGGGTCATGAGGTCTCTGGACTTTGGCCTTCCAATCCATCGGGAAGAGCTGCGGCTGTGACACGACGAGCCGCCCGTTACTGATCATATATTTATCATTTACCGTAATATAATTTATAGGAGAGGATACATTGGTATTAGAAGACAGAATCCCGAGACGTCCTTCACTACCACCAGCTCCAAGCTAGAAGCATTAATGTCCCATTACATGATCTCCTACTTACTGTGGGTGGAACCTGAAACAAGTCTGTGCTAGATAGACAGGCAGTCCCATATAAAACTTCCCGTCCAATGCGCCAATGACCGCTGAGCGGAGGAAAGCATTGGTGTAGGTGGACGCCGGACACCAAGGTTGCCTCCCAAATTTCAATTGACATTCAAGTTTTCCCCCCCCCCCCCTGACTTTACGGAAACGAGTTTTGCAAATTTAAGTAATTTCACTTTAAATATAGAACAATTCCACATAATTTACAGACAGGAAAGTGATCCGTCGGCGTATTCTCCAGTCACATCCAAAGCTGCATATAAAAAACAAAAGCCATGTAGAAGCTCTACATAGACAGTCATCTTAGCTGTGATCCCAACACCTCGACGCGCGCCATTGTGGTAGATGCACACGACGAGCCGGCATCGTACCAGTCATGGAGTCAGCACGGGCAAGCCAGAGCAAATGGGTAAGCTCTCCTGCGTCCAAACAGGAAGCCAGAATTTTCAATGCAGCTTTGAGTGTGACTGGAGCAGAAAATAAAAAGCAACAAAAAAAATACCGTTAATTGATTTACTATGAATTTTTCACTCTTCCTGGACCATAATTTCAATATCCCTCCCTGAGACGACATCTGTTATATAGGACGAGCACACGATTGTTCCTCAAACTTCCACTGGAAGAGAAAAACTTTCCAAATATACACTAGAAAAAAAAAAAAAAAATCCAAATTCTGACATTAAACCTCAAATAAATTACATTTTCATTGGTCGAGGTTTGACAGAAATAACACACGATGCGGAACAAAACCTCCAGACGACTTTGCGTCACTTTAGGTCTTCTCCAGTCACAGCCAGAGCTGCATTCATAGCTATGCAGGAACCTGCTGAAGAGGGTCAGCTCTTGGGTCACGGCTGTCCGGGTAGTGGATACACTATGGTCAGCAGACACGTCGCTCTCAGTTTGGACGTGACAGGAGAAGACTTGATTAGAAGTCGAGGAAAGATCACCAACCGAGATCTTCGCTATTATCAGGAGGGAAACTTTTGGGCTGATACTTTATTTTGGATAAACTTAATGGATTTTTCAGCTCTCGGCCAAGTTCTTTTGGTTAGAAGATTCAGACCAAGGAGTCTTCAGAGATTTGTGCTGGATGTCTACTGACTTGTATTCAGCTGGAAAGGAGTTCTCGTAGCCAAGCATCCGACTGAAACGGACTCGTCAGCCCTTTACCGAAAGTCAAGACCAAGAGCTACTCTCTTGAAATCTTGCAGCTGGTACAAAGACGGCGATTCCTCGGGGGAACCATTGCCATTTTCAGAACTTGACCAAAGTCCTTGGATGGAGAAAAATTTGGCCACAACTCGACCTTGTAGACCACACGAGGTGGAGAATCTTAAAGGGGCACCTGTAAGGGAGCTGAGAAGCGGCAGAAGTTTTGCCCTCTCCCCCCCCACTGAAGCTTATTGCATAAGGCAAAAGGGCAGATCTGGAAATCCTCACAGGTTCGGGTTCTGATCCGCTCATATTTGGCACCGAAGATCTGACCCATAAAAATAAGACAAATCGGGAGATCCTGCCACGAGGAGACAAGCGATTACAGGGATCTCACATGCTGCTCCAGGCACTTCCAGAGCTGAACTCCTAGTTCTGATCATCTCTGGGGTCCAGAACGTTCACCCTCTGCTGCCTGCATTTAGAGGTAGTGACGGCGACAATAGGGAAGACGCTCTAGTCACATCCAAAGCTGCAAGACGTGGTCAGATACAAACCTGAAATACTTCCCCACAAGAAAGTGAGGAGACTGGGAAATCATTTTGGAACGTTGACGAGAGAGTCCCGAGATACGGGGAAGATGGGGGAGGATCATGGGTCACGAGTCGCTCCTCGGCTTCCCCCTTACAAGGAGGTTTTTCAAGTCTTCATTCTATAAAGAGGTTTTTTGCGGCTCCATTCCTCAGCACTGCCGAGAGCTCTGCTTGCAGTCAGTGAATGGAAACGTATCAGTCCTACGTCGCGGAGGAGTCCCCCCCCCCCCCCCCCCCATTTTGATCCATTGCAACAAACCCTCAGCTGAGAACAGATTTTGCCCAGCACTACAACGTCGAACAATGAGTGTCCATCCACTGACGGCAAGCAGAGATCTTGGGAATGGGGAGAAGCCTGAACACAAAGATTAGAAAGTTCATCAACTCATCACTACACAAAACTTGAGCCGAACAGTCCAACTTCTTAAGAGGACTGTCTCCGAATCTTAAGATCTCTGCTTGCTGTCAGTCTATGGGAACGTGTTTTTACACAGGATCTGGATCCTGTGCCGACTTCTCGCAGCTGAGGGCTTGGTTCCATGGAGTGGCAACGAAGCCATCAGCCTGAATTTGGGACAAACGGGTGGAGTTAAGGGCGGGCCTTAAAAAGCAGTTATGTAACCATTGCTTTGTATTTCGCCCAATCAGTGACGACTTCCCCCAGATCACAGGCTGGACCACATGCAACTGTGCAGGAAAGATCTGATCCAGGCAGAGGGTGACAGATCGAGAAACCAGATCTTCCATGCCTTCCGCTCCTCATGGGAGGGTCTTATAAAACGAGTCACTAGGTGGGCGGGACCAAAACTAATCAACATAGAAGTGGGAGTGGCCTGGACAGTCAGAGCAAGGCATGAGTGTCCCACAAAGGCAAATGTGAGGACATATGGGGAAAAAACAGCAGGTACGTGAGCCAGTAACGCCAACCCATCGCAGACTGGAGAGCCCCTTTAAGGAGGAATCATGAACCAAGAACCTACGGACTACGATTATGGCACCGTCCACAAAAACAGTAGAAAGTCAGAAGACAAAATCCCGAGTCCAGCCCGAGACCACGATCACAGCATGATCGATCGAGGGGATCAGACATTATCCCTTTAAAAGGGAACATGACACCAGGATGACCCATTAACCTCAGAACATGGGAGTGGAGAACAACTATCCAAAGCGGAGAAGCCCTTTAATAGGTCAGATCTGGTGACATGTCCCCTTGAAGGCGATGCCGCGATCTGTACAACCATCTCTAAAACACCTGATCACTAGCAGCAAGGCCAAGGTCGGACCGACTCAAGAAGTCTCTCCATCACGGCCCAAAGCCTTAAAGATTCAGGATGAGGACCACAAGAAGGACACGGGTCAATATAACACCCAACATTGTCCACAGCGAGGTCCTGGAAGGCCGCACATCAGGGAGCTCTTCGGGGGACGGGCCGGCCGCTCCCAGACGTCTCATGCTCTGTCACAGGGAGGTCTCCTGGACCACATATGAATGTCCGCCGTCCAGACGGGAGAAGCCGGACAAGCTCTCTGCCGTGTCCTCTTTATCCACACCATTGGACTTTCCGTTCAGGAAACCGTTGCAGGGTTTTTCCTCTGCGATGGGGTTCAGCGAATCCTGGTGAGGAAAGACACAGTGTGAGGAGCAGAGGAACATCAGGCGGAGACCTCACAGGTATGAAGGGTGTGCAGCTCTGAGTGTGACTAGAGGACAGGACAGAATACAGGCTCCAGCAGACTTCTGGACATTGATGCGATACTAGAGAAATTACCTCCCCGTGAGACATCGCCAGTCCTACAGCCGGCCCCGCCTCCTCCTCCTCACCGTGAGGCATCGCCAGTCCTACAGCCGGCCCCGTCTCCTCCTCCTCCCTGTGAGGCATCGCCAGTCCTACAGCCGGCCCCGCCTCCTCCTCACCGTGAGGCATCGCCAGTCCTACAGCCGGCCCCGCCTCCTCCTCACCGTGAGGCATCGCCAGTCCTACAGCCGGCCCCACCTCCTCCTCACCGTGAGGCATAGTCCTTCCTACAGCCGGCCCCGCCTCCCAACTGTGTGACATCACCAGTGCTATACAGCATCCCATCCCCTACTGGGGGAGGACTGATGATGTCACACAGTGAGGAGGAAAAGACTCTTCGGGAAGAATGGTTATGACACAAAGTGAGTTGGTGTGACTAACTGTATGACTGGTGAGATCACAGTAAGGCAGCGGAACTCTGTTACACCACCAGTCGTCCCCCATATTCCCATCCCCTCATTGTGACATCACCAGTCCTTTCTCATAGCCCCACCCCTGCACTGTGACATCACCAGTCCTCCATATAGCCCCACCCCTGCACTGTGACATCACCAGTCCTCCATATAGCCCCGCCCCTGCACTATGACACCACCAGTCCTCCATATAGCCCCACCCCTGCACTATGTGACATCACCAGTCCTCCATGTAGCCCCACCCCTGCACTATGTGACACCACCAGTCCTCCATGTAGCCCCACCCCTGCACTGTGTGACACCACCAGTCCTCCATATAGCCCCACCCCTGCACTGTGTGACACCACCAGTCCTCCATATAGCCCCACCCCTGCACTGTGTGACACCACCAGTCCTCCATATAGCCCCGCCCCTGCACTATGACACCACCAGTCCTCCATATAGCCCCACCCCTGCACTATGTGATATCACCAGTCCTCCATGTAGCCCCACCCCTGCACTATTAGACACCACCAGTCCTCCATATAGCCCCACCACTGAACTGTGACACCACCAGTCCTCATATAGCCCCACTTCTGCACTGTGACATCACCAGTCCTCCATATAGCCCCACCCCTGCACTATGACACCACCAGTCCTCCATATAGCCCCACCCCTGCACTATGACACCACCAGTCCTCCATATAGCCCCACCCCTACACTGACACCACCAGTCCTCCATATAGCCCCACCCCTGCACTATGTGACATCACCAGTCCTCCATATAGCCCCACCCCTGCACTGTGTGACACCACCAGTCCTCCATATAGCCCCACCCCTGCACTATGACACCACCAGTCCTCCATATAGCCCCACCCCTACACTGTGACATCACCAGTCCTCCATATAGCCACACCTCTGCACTGTGTGACACCACCAGTCCTCCATATAGCCCCACCCCTGCACTGTGTGACACCACCAGTCCTCCATATAGCCCCACCCCTGCACTGTGTGACACCACCAGTCCTCCATATAGCCCCACCCCTGCACTGTGTGACATCACCAGTCCTCCATATAGCCCCACCCCTGCACTGTGTGACACCACCAGTCCTCCATATAGCCCCACCCCTGCACTGTGTGACATCACCAGTCCTCCATATAGCCCCACCCCTGCACTGTGTGACACCACCAGTCCTCCATATAGCCCCACCCCTGCACTGTGTGACACCACCAGTCCTCCATATAGCCCCACCCCTGCACTGTGTGACACCACCAGTCCTCCATATAGCCCCACCCCTGCACTGTGTGACACCACCAGTCCTCCATATAGCCCCACCCCTGCACTGTGTGACACCACCAGTCCTCCATATAGCCCCACCCCTGCACTGTGTGACATCACCAGTCCTCCATATAGCCCCACCCCTGCACTGTGTGACACCACCAGTCCTCCATATAGCCCCACCCCTGCACTGTGTGACACCACCAGTCCTCCATATAGCCACACCCTATTTGGAGGTCAGGCCTCAAACAGGGCGGCCTGTATGACTCTAGATGGCAGCACAATTCTTACAATTAAGCTTGTTTTACAGAAATATTTTTTTAGTAAATAAGAGACATGGCGGTATACAGAGGGCATGGGGCAGGAGTAGACGACCCCTCCGCTCCCCAGGACTGGAAAAAGGGAAAAAGAAGAAACCAAAGAACGCCGTGTACCTTTAGGAGCTTGGTGGAGTGACGCTCCCCTACCTCAGCAATGTGCGGCACCCCGAACCTCAGCCGCTCCTTGTATCTGTCTGGCAGGAAGAACAGCAGCCGGGGCAGGACGAGGTACACGGTGCGGGGGTCCACGTCACTCCCCTTCATCGGGCCTGAAACATGGATATGTGGGGGTCAGCGCGGCAGATGGTCTACAGATACGGACCGAGAACGGGGCTGAGGGAGGGATCCATTGCGTGATACGTAGATGGATCGTCAGAATTTTATTGTCAGACTACTGTGTTTTCTCTTTTTAAATCATAATGACAGCCCAAAACATCCAAATGACCCTGATCAAAAGTTCACACACCCCATTTCTTAATACCGTCTATTGCCCCCTCTAACATCAATGACAGCTTGAAGTATTTTGTGGTCGTTGTGGATGAGGTTCTTTATGTTCTCAGATGGTAAAGCTGCCCACTCTTCTTGGCAAAAAAAAGCCTCCAGTTCCTGTAAATTCCTGGGCTGTCTAGCATGAACTGCGCGCTGAGATCTCCCCAGAGTGGCTCAATGATACTGAGGTCAGGAGACTGAGATGGCCACTCCGGAACCTTCACTTTGTTCTGCTGTAGCCAATGACAGGTCGACTTGGCCTTGTGTTTTGTATCGTTGTCATGTTGGAACGTCCAAGTACGTCCCATGTGCAGCTTCTGGGCTGACTATTGTAATTTTGCCTCCAGTATTTGCCGATAACGTGCTGCATTCATCTTTCTTTTAACTCTGACCAAGTTTCCTGTGCCTTTGTAGCTCACACATACCCAAAACATCAGGGATCCACCTCCATGCTTTACAGTAGGAATGGTGTTCCTTTCATCATAGGCCTTGTTGACTTGTTTCCAAATGTAACATTTATAGTTGTGGCCAAAAAATTCAATTTTGGTCTCATCACTCCAAATTACCTTGTTCCAGAAGTTTTGAAGCTTGTCTCTGTGCTGTTTTGTGTATTGTAAGTGAGATACTTTGTGGCATTTGCGCAGTAATGGCTTTCTTCTGGCGACTCGACCATGCAGCCCATTTTTCTTCAAGTGCCTCCTTATTCTGCATCTTGAAACAGCCACACCGCTAGTTTTCAGAGAGTCCAGTATTTCAGCTGATGTTATTTGTGGGTTTTTCTTTGCATCCTGAACAATTTTTCTGGCAGTTGTGGACGACAATTTTGTTGGTCTACCTGACCGTGTTTTTTTTTTTTTTTTTATTACAGAGCCCCTGATTTTCCATTTGTTAATCACAGTGTGAATGCTGCTGATTGGCATTATCAATTCCTTGGATAGCTTTTTGTATCCCTTTCCTGTTTTACACAGTTCAACTACCTTTTCCCGTAGATCCGTTGACAATTCTTTTGCTTTCCCCATGACTCACAATCCAGAAACGTCAGTGGCTGGATGAAAGATGCAAGAGTCTGTCTGGATCCCAGAAACTCACTCAGCTTTTATGCACACACACTGATTACAAGCAAACAGGTCACAGGTGAGGATGTTACCTTTAGTAGCCATTCACACCCATTTGTGTCAACTTCTGTGCATGTTATCAGGCCAAAATCACCAGGGTATGGGAACTTCTGATCAGGGTCATTTGGATGTTTTGTGTTGTCATTATGATTTAAAAAGAGAAAACACAGTAGTCTGACAATAAATGGCTTCACCCAACCACTAACCATGAGTGGAGAAAAAGTTTTGGTGTTATCATTCATATTCTCTGAAAAAAAGGCCAAGAAAGCAAAAATTCTGCTGGGGTATGTAAATTTTAGAGCACAACTGTAGATTTATTCACTGACAGCAAGCGGTCGAATTAGTCTGCTCGGTCCAATGGCAACACATACGCAGCATAAAGCGCCATCTCCTGCCCCATTTGTTACACTATCAGATGGTTGTGTGGACTGGATACATTGTGACAAACCCCCAGCTGTGGTGACACCTATCCGGTTACAACAGTGTTTGCTGTCAGGGAATTGACTGGCGTATTCTAGCACAGGACTGGAGCGTGAGACTGACCAGTGAGCAGGCTGACGATGATGCCCACGATGACCACGGTGGTGGAGTTGTGGGCACTGTACCACATGTAGGACAGGGCGTGGAACTTCTTCAGACCGGTCAGGCTGGAGGGACAGAGAAGCAGAGTTACATCACCAGGCTCTGCTGCCCCACGTCTGCCTGCTGTAGAACTACAACTCCCAGCAGGCCACGGCTGACAAAAGCTGTCATTCTGCCACAGCAGAGCCTCATACTCTAGAGACCACCTATAAAGAATGGAGGTTCTCCTCCATCAATGTCTACAGGTACAAATATAAATACACGTTGACATCTACAGTAATATATAGTGGTTTGCGAAAGTATTCATCCCCATAGCTTTTACCTAGTTTGTTACATTACAACCTGTGTAAATTTTTCTGTAATCCTATGTGTGTGTGGTGAAGTAAAGATATAGGCAGAAATTACATTTATGGGACCAAATAACTAAAGTTGACATGTGCATATGTATTCACCCCCTTAAAAATTTCTGACCCAAGCTATTCCCTTCATGAGTCCCATGCTTAGTGACAGGACATCCCCGTGTTTTATCTCAGTGTCACACGTCTGTCACAACCTTTTCTAATAGGCCACCGAGGCTGCAACACCATTAACAAGAGGCTCCACTAACCAAACAACAACTCCATGAAGACCAAGGAGATCTCCAAACACCACCATGAAGAGCAAGGAGACCTCCAAACACCACCACGAAGAGCAAGGAGACCTCCAAACACCACCATGAAGAGCAAGGAGACCTCCAAATGACCCCACGAAGAGCAAGGAGACCTCCAAACGACACCACAAAGCGCAAGATCTATAAACACTACCACGAAGAGCAAGGAGATCTATAAACACTACCACGAAGAGCAAGGAGACCCCCAAACACCACCACGAAGAGCAAGGAGACCCCCAAACACCACCACGAAGAGCAAGGAGACCTCCAAACGAGACCACAAAGCGCTAGGAGATCTCCAAATACCACCACGAAGAGCAAGGAGATCTCCAAACATGACCATGAAGAGCAAGGAGATCTCCAAACGAGTCAGGGACAAAGTTGTTGAGAAATACAAGTCAGGGTTGAGTTATAAATTAAAAAAAAAAAAAAATCTCCCCATCTCTGATCCCCGCAGCACCATAAAATCCATCATCATCAAATGGAAGGAACATGGAACCACAACAAACCTGCCAAGAGACGGCGCCCACCAAAACTCTGCCCGGGCAAGGAGGGCATTAATCAGAGAGGCAGCACAGAGACCAAAGGTAACCCTGAAGGAGCTGCCGAGTAGAGACTGGAGTATCTGTCCACACAACCACAATAAGTCATACACTCCACAGAGGTGGCCTTTATGGAAGAGTGGGCAGAAAAAAAGCCTTTACTTATACACAAAAATTGTAAGGCTCATTTTGAGTTTGCCAGAAGTCACCAGGGAGACTTCCCAAATGTATGGACGAAGGTGCCGTCATCAGAGGAGACCAAAATGTAACGTTTTGGCCACCAAACCTACAAAGCTCATCACCCTAAGAACAACATATCCACAGTGAAGCATGGTGGTGGCAGGATCATGCTGTGGAGATGATGTAGACAGGGAAAATGGTCTGAGTCGAGGAGAAGATGGATGGTGCAAAATACAAATTCTTGAGCAAAACCTGTTTCAGTCCGTCAGTGACCCCAAAGAATACTGCTAAAGCAACACTCGAGTGGTGTAAGGGGAAACGTGTGACTGTCCCGAAGCAGCCGAGTCACAGCCCAGACCTTAATCTAATGGAGAATCTGTGGTCAGACGTGAAGATCGCTGTTCACCAAAGGAAACATCTCACATGAAGGAGAGGGAGAAGTTTTGCCTTGAGTAATGGGCAAAAATCCCAGTGACCAGATGTGGAAATCTCAGAGACTTATCTAAAGCGACTGCAGCGGAATGGTCACAAAAGGAGGCTCCACAAAGTACTGACTTTAGGACAAAATAACTGAAAAATTCATTGTGCATATTTGTTGCTTGCTAAAAGAAAACCAAGTGTTCACAGTGGTCACCATGTTCTTAACTTGAACTGATGGAAATCCAAAAATAAAAACAGTGAAATTCCAGGTTGTGAGGTGGGAAAACAGAAAATGCCAAGGGGGTGAATACTTTCACAAGCCACTGTAGTCACATGGTATATAAAGAAATATAGCCGGTCACGGGCAGGATGGTCACGTTTACTCCCGCTTCTCTCACCTCTTAGCGGCAGTAGCTGACGTCAGCAGTGTGGTCACGACGGTCGTGGTGACGTTCCCCACATCCGGGGCACTGGTGATGTTCAATACTGGGGAGGAGGTGACCGCCATTCTGTCCACAAAGCTGCCGATGCCGATCCAGAAAGCCATGACCAGCCCGGCCAGCAGCCCAGTGACGGCGCCCTGCGGAGGCAGGAATGTGGTGAGACGATGAGAAGTGGCGCACAGGCAGCAGACAGTGTGTGCTCACATGTGTGTGCCGCGCCACTGTGCCTCCTGCCCCCCAACGTGCGCCTGCCGGGCCCCCTTACGTGTGCCTGCCTGCCGGACCCCCACGTGTGCCTGCCTGCCATGCCCCACCCACGTGTGCCTGCCTGCCATGCCCCACCCACGTGTGCCTGCCTGCCATGCCCCACCCACGTGTGCCTGCCTGCCATGCCCCACCCACGTGTGCCTGCCATGCCCCACCCACGTGTGCCTGCCATGCCCCACCCACGTGTGCCTGCCATGCCCCACCCACGTGTGCCTGCCGCTGCCCCCCCCCCTCATGTCTGCCTGCCAGGCCCCACCCACATGTGCCGCCCCTCCGTGTCTGCCTGCCGGGCGCCCCCATGTGTCTGCCTGCACAACTCACAATGGAATTGGTGAAGGGAAAGAAGAATCCCAGACTGAAGATACCGAGCAGTGGTCCTCCGACAATGCCGAAAATACTCAGGGCAGCCTGCGGGGGAGAAAGGAGTGAAAAGGGAGAAGTCCCATCATCTGCGCCTCCGTCACCACACTGTACCATCAAGGAGGGAGGATACAACTGTATCGCCTCAGATGCGAGAAGTCAGTTTAACAAGGGTCTTCAGCACTATAACCCTCCCTCACTTACTGAAATACTGACTCAAAATAATCTATGAAATCACGAAAAATAGCCCCAAAAATAACAAAGTCCATCAATATATGGACCAAGTATCTGCAAATATATAATACACGACATGAGATACTCTTAAAAACAAAGAGGAGTCTCAAACCTAGATACTTGATAAAATCATAAAGCTTTATTAATAAAATTTAAAAACACAATACAAAAAAGGTGCTGGAATATACCAAGAAAAAGGGACACAAAGTCATGGGAATCCACACACCAAACCCAATATGTACCATAGCCCTGTACCAGAGCAATAATGAGGGTAAACAATGTCCCAATAAACTCTACTGCTGGGTCCAGTAAACCAGTGTGCTGTCCCTTTTTCTTGGTATATTCCAGCACCTTTTTTGTATTGTGTTTTTAAATTTTATTAATAAAGCTTTATGATTTTATCAAGTATCTAGGTTTGAGACTCCTCTTTGTTTTTGAGAGTATCTCATGTCGTGTATTATTCAAAATAATCTATGTAACCCACACAAGACTACACTAATGTCACACCCTACAAGGTCCCCCTGCTCTCCTGAAGTACTCTGTGCTGCTGGCCCTGCTCCTTACTAATGTCACACCCTACAAGATCCACCTGCTCTCCAGAAGTACTCTGTGCTGCTGGCCCTGCTCCTTACTAATGTCACACCCCTACAAGGTCCTCCTGCTCTCCTGAAGTACTCTGTGCTGCTGGCCCTGCTCCTTACTAATGTCACACCCCTACAAGGTCCTCCTGCTCTCCTGAAGTACTCTGTGCTGCTGGCCCTGCTCCTTACTAATGTCACACCCCTACAAGGTCCTCCTGCTCTCCTGAAGTACTCTGTGCTGCTGGCCCTGCTCCTTACTAATGTCACACCCCTACAAGATCCTCCTGCTCTCCTGAAGTACTCTGTGCTGCTGGCCCTGCTCCTTACTAATGTCACACCCCTACAAGGTCCTCCTGCTCTCCTGAAGTACTCTGTGCTGCTGGCCCTGCTCCTTACTAATGTCACACCCCTACAAGATCCTCCTGCTCTCTTGAAGTACTCTGTGCTGCTGGCCCTGCTCCTTACTAATGTCACACCTCTACAAGCTCCTCCTGCTCTCCAGAAGTACTCTGTGCTGCTGGCCCTGCTCCTTACTAATGTCACACCCTACAAGGTCCTCCTGCTCTCCTGAAGTACTCTGTGCTGCTGGCCCTGCTCCTTACTAATGTCACACCCCTACAAGGTCCTCCTGCTCTCTTGAAGTAATGTGTGCTGCTGCCATCACCGGGGGAGGAGTGGGCACTCACCTGCAGGACGGAGCCCATCAGGGAGGAGAGGTATGCCATGCCCAGGCAGACGAGGCCGTACAGGAGGGCTGTAATGAGAGAGGCTGTCAGTCCCGGCAGAGGGGGCGCCGTCAGCAGAACACAGGGGGGATGGATAACAGGATGGACGTGGCTGAGGATGGAGAGGCCAGGGATGGACAGGAGCACTACAACACCCATCATGCCACCAGCAGGACGGCCCGATGACATATGTAAGGGAGACACTGGTCTGAGGGTGCAGTGATGGAGACTATGAAGAGTGGAAACGTAACAGTGACATCAGGCCCCACGTGGAGCTCTCATACCCAGAATCCAGTGGGGCGTCAGTCAGGATACCTCAAACTGTGCGTGGAGGCCATGTTCCCGGTAGGCGGGCACCTGCGCAGGACATGAGCGTTTACCGCACAGTTGTAAAGTATGCGCTGTACGTTACATCACGCGGGATGGGCAGAGCGACACACAGGGGATGATCACATGACGCACGGGGGCCTCAGCAACTATTCCTGGCCAAAATACGGAGAGTGCCACCGAGTGGTGAGATAACACCCCCTACTACAGGCCCCTAAGTGACGGACCACCTCACACTGCTATGTGGGGACCGTCGTCTTCTCTCCCTAGTTTCCCTTTTCAGTGAAAATAATATTTTACAACCTGGAAACCACCAACAAGCAAGAGAGACGCCGGTCACAGATCTGGATAACTCACAGACGTATGAAGCCGTAATGCAGGAGCCAGTGATGAGCACTGACAACGTACAGCTGACACACAGACCGCACGCCGCCTGCTTGCTGATGGTTTCCAGGAATCTGTATTTGTTTTTAGCTCTTCACAGTAAGTAACCAATAGCTAAGGTTTGCTATCTCTGACACGATGGTCCGGCCGCCGTCACACGCCGTACTCACCCAGGCCCTTGGAGAGCAGGGTTGCCCGTGACTCAGTGATGTTGGGCATGTGCGGCTTTATCAGGTCTTCCATCGTCACCGTCGCCAGAGAGTTAAAGGCGGAGGAGATGGTGCTGAGGAGGATAGCAGAGCGGGCCACAAGTCACAGGGAGGGTGGGAGCACGGAAAACACACAGCACGAAAATATAATAAATAAATATACAGCCACATCCAGCACCCGCAATATACCGCCACACCCAGCGCAAAAATATACTGCCACATCCAGCACCCGCAATATACCGCCACACCCAGCACAAAAATATACCGCCACATCCAGCACCCGCAATATACCGCCACACCCAGTGCAAAAATATACCGCCACACTGAGCGCCAGCAATATACCGCCACACCCAGAGCAACAATATACCGCCGCACCCAGCGCCCGCAATATACCGCCACACCCAGCACGGCAATATACCGCCACACCCAGCGCCAAACTATACCGCCACACCCAGCACCCACAATATACCGCCACACCCAGCGGAGCAATAAATCGCCATACCCAGCAAGGCAATATACCACCACAATGAGCGCCCGCAATATACCGCCACACCCAGCGCAAAAATACAGCCACATCCGGCACCCGCAATATACCGCCACACCCAGCGGAGCAATACATCACCATACCCAACAAGGCAATATACCACCACACCCAGCACCAGCAACATACCGCCACACCCAGCGCCAGCAACATACCGCCACACCCAGCGCCAGCAACATACCGCCACACCCACCGCCAACAACATACCGCCACACCCACCGCCAGCAATATACCGCCACACCCAGCCACACCCAGCGCCAGCAATATACCGCCACACCCAGCGCCAGCAATATACCGCCACACCCAGCCGTACTCACCTGAGGGCTCCGCTGAACAGACAGGCCACAAACAGTCCTGGAAGACCGGGGAAGTCGTGCAGGACGTCCATGACGAAGTACAACACCATCTACATCGGGGGAGCACAGGACCAGTCACCACCGACAATAACTCTGCCCCTCCCTCACAATAGGGATCACTACTCCCAACATTCACTGCACAGATTCCGTTTATATTTTACATCTTCCTCCCCACGCAGAGAACTAGGGATTAGAGATGGGTGAACTCGAACAGTAAAGTTCGGCGTCTGTACTGAACACCTACTGTTTGGGCACGGACACAGAACATGGACTTCACCAGGATGTCCGTGTTACTGCTCGGGTTTGGCTGCCTCAAAACTGGGCGTCATGTGCATGGCAGCGCGGCAAACACCGCTTCTGAACAGCGGTGAAATCATCCCCGCCGGTCACAGAGCCGCAGTTCCCACACTGTCAAAGGACAGCATGAGCCAGCAGCTGTGATCAGAGGTATAAAGTTCATCTACTGTCACTGGTGTCAGCTGATGGGACTACTGCTCCCATCAGCCTACACCTGCTAATAACAGTGAGAGCAGGAGCGGAGGATGGGAGCATTCATCAAACAGGCGCCTGCGCTGTAAATAATAATAAAAAAAAAGGAGTGGGTTCCCCTCATTTTTGATAACCAGCCAGGCAAAACTCACAGTTGGGGGTTGCAACCCTCAGCTGTAAGCAAGGCTAGTTATCAAGAATAGAGGGGTCCCCACGCCGAATTTTTTAAAAATATTTCAATAAATAATTTAAATAAAAAAATGGCGTGGGGTCCCAATCCCTCCCCATTTTTGATAACCAGCCTTGCAAAAGCAGACAGGGGGCTGGTATTCTCAGGCTGGTAAAGGCCATAGATATTGCCCCCCCCCCTAAAAATAGCAACCCGCAGCTGCCCAGAAAAAGTACATCAACTAGCTGCACCATTTATGTCGCTTTGCCGGGCTCTTCGCACTTGCCCTGTAGCGTTGGCAAGTGGGGTTCATATTTGTGGGGTTGATGTCACCTTTGTATTCTCCGGTGACATCAAGCCCCGAGGTTAGTAATGGAGAGGCATCTATAAGACGCCCCCATTGTTAACCCTATAGTCACATTTTATGAAAACGGACACCAAGACTAAAGTCCTTTAATTGAAAAAAATGACAGACTCCTTTATTAATCTCAATTAAACCATACTTACGACCTCGCCTAATTCCACCGAAGCCCTCGATCTCCTGTAATAAACCAAAAACAATAAAACAACAATATCCCACACTTGTCCATCATTCTGCCCCATGCAGTAATCCGGGATGGTGCCAAGATGCGACCGTCCAGGCTGAGAACCACTGGTGAATGAACTGCTACGAGCGCAGCCTCAGTGACGTCATCGAGGGTACCTACAGTCACTGAGGCTCCGTCCAGCCGTGACCTCGATGAGATTCCCACTAGCACAGTGACCAGACGGAACCTCAATGGCATCACCGCCAGTCACTGGGGTGCGGAGCATGGACGGTCGCATCTTGGCACCGTCCAGGTAGAAAACTGTTTTTCCCTCCAGACATGGATTACGTCGTGGGACAGAACGACGGACAGGTGAGGAATATTTTTTTTTTTTTTATTACTGGAGATCGAGGGTTTCGGTGGAATTAGGTGAGGTTGTAAGTATGGTTTAATTTAGAAGATTAACGGTGTCTGTCATTTTTTTCAATTAAAGCACTTTATTCTTGGCGTCTGTGTTTACTTACAATGTGACTGTGGGGTTAGTAATGGATAGGTGTCTTATAGAAGATTCTCCATTACTAACCTCGGGGGCTTGATGTCACCAGACAATAAAAAGGTGACATCAACCCCACAAATATTAACTCCACTTGCCACCGTTACAGGGCAAGTGGGAAGAGCGAGGCTAAGTGCCAGAATTGGTGCATCTAATAGATGCGCCTTTGCTGGGCAGCTGCGAGCTGCTGTTTTTTTAGGCTGGGGGGAGGGGGTCAATATTCATGGCCACTTACCAGCCAGGGAATAGCAGCCCCCAGCTGTCTGCTTTAGCAAGGCTGGTTGTCAAAAATGGGGGGACTCTACATAATTTTAAAAAAAATATGGCATGGGGACCCCTCTATTCTTGATAGCTGTCTGATTCAGCAAGGTTGGTTGAGGGTTTTGTCTGGATGGTTGTAGAAAATAAAAGGGAACCCACGCCGGTTTTTTAAAAAATTTATTTATTTACAGCGCAGCAGCGGCTGATGAATGCTCCCATCCGCCGCAGGATACATGCAGCATGCAGAGACCACCATAGTGGGGCGGCAGGGCGGGCTCACCTGGTCAGAGACGGCGATCATCTCTGGGTTCTGGATCTCGTGCTTCTGGTAATAGGCGAACATCACCAGTCCGGTGAGGCACCCCAGAGCCAGGACCACCTGCTGGCAGGGGAACACCACGTAACAGGACCTGCAGGGAGGAGGCCAGAGATCAGGGGGCCGGGACCCTACATGACCAGCAGAATAGTGAGTGCAGCTCTGGGGTATAATACAGGATGTAACTCAGGATCAGTAATGTAATGTATGTACACAGTGACTGCACCAGCAGAATAGTGAGTGCAGCTCTGGGGTATAATACAGGATGTAACTCAGGATCAGTAATGTAATGTATGTACACAGTGACTGCACTAGCAGAATAGTGAGCGCAGCTCTGGAGTATAATACAGGATGTAACTCAGGATCAGTAATGTAATGTATGTACACAGTGACTGCACTAGCAGAATAGTGAGTGCAGCTCTGGAGTATAATACAGGATGTAACTCAGGATCAGTAATGTAATGTATGTACACAGTGACTGCACTAGCAGAATAGTGAGCGCAGCTCTGGAGTATAATACAGGATGTAACTCAGGATCAGTAATGTAATGTATGTACACAGTGACTGCACTAGCAGAATAGTGAGTGCAGCTCTGGAGTATAATACAGGATGTAACTCAGGATCATAGTACATATAGTAACATAGTTAGTAAGGCCGAAAAAAGACATTTGTCCATCCAGTTCAGCCTATATTCCATCATAATAAGTACCCAGATCTACGTCCTTCTACAGAACCTAATAATTGTATGATACAATATTGTTCTGCTCCAGGAAGACATCCAGGCCTCTCTTGAACCCCTCGACTGAGTTCGCCATCACCACCTCCTCAGGCAAGCAATTCCAGATTCTCACTGCCCTAACAGTAAAGAATCCTCTTCTATGTTGGTGGAAAAACCTTCTCTCCTCCAGACGCAAAGAATGCCCCCTTGTGCCCGTCACCTTCCTTGGTATAAACAGATCCTCAGCGAGATATTTGTATTGTCCCCTTATATACTTATACATGGTTATTAGATCGCCCCTCAGTCGTCTTTTTTCTAGACTAAATAATCCTAATTTCGCTAATCTATCTGGGTATTGTAGTTCTCCCATCCCCTTTATTAATTTTGTTGCCCTCCTTTGTACTCTCTCTAGTTCCATTATATCCTTCCTGAGCACCGGTGCCCAAAACTGGACACAGTACTCCATGTGCGGTCTAACTAGGGATTTGTACAGAGGCAGTATAATGCTCTCATCATGTGTATCCAGACCTCTTTTAATGCACCCCATGATCCTGTTTGCCTTGGCAGCTGCTGCCTGGCACTGGCTGCTCCAGGTAAGTTTATCATTAACTAGGATCCCCAAGTCCTTCTCCCTGTCAGATTTACCCAGTGGTTTCCCGTTCAGTGTGTAATGGTGACATTGATTCCTTCTTCCCATGTGTATAACCTTACATTTATCATTGTTAAACCTCATCTGCCACCTTTCAGCCCAAGTTTCCAACTTATCCAGATCCATCTGTAGCAGAATACTATCTTCTCTTGTATTAACTGCTTTACATAGTTTTGTATCATCTGCAAATATCGATATTTTACTGTGTAAACCTTCTACCAGATCATTAATGAATATGTTGAAGAGAACAGGTCCCAATACTGACCCCTGCGGTACCCCACTGGTCACAGCGACCCAGTTAGAGACTATACCATTTATAACCACCCTCTGCTTTCTATCACTAAGCCAGTTACTAACCCATTTACACACATTTTCCCCCAGACCAAGCATTCTCATTTTGTGTACCAACCTCTTGTGCGGCACGGTATCAAACGCTTTGGAAAAATCGAGATATACCACGTCCAATGACTCACCGTGGTCCAGCCTATAGCTTACCTCTTCATAAAAACTGATTAGATTGGTTTGACAGGAGCGATTTCTCATAAACCCATGCTGATATGGAGTTAAACAGTTATTCTCATTGAGATAATCCAGAATAACATCCCTCAGAAACCCTTCAAATATTTTACCAACAATAGAGGTTAGACTTACTGGCCTATAATTTCCAGGTTCACTTTTAGAGCCCTTTTTGAATATTGGCACCACATTTGCTATGCGCCAGTCCTGCGGAACAGACCCTGTCGCTATAGAGTCCCTAAAAATAAGAAATAATGGTTTATCTATTACATTACTTAGTTCTCTTAGTACTCGTGGGTGTATGCCATCCGGACCCGGAGATTTATCTATTTTAATCTTATTTAGCCGGTTTCGCACCTCTTCTTGGGTTAGATTGGTGACCCTTAATATAGGGTTTTCATTGTTTCTTGGGATTTCACCTAGCATTTCATTTTCCACCGTGAATACCGTGGAGAAGAAGGTGTTTAATATGTTAGCTTTTTCCTCGTCATCTACAACCATTCTTTCCTCACTATTTTTTAAGGGGCCTACATTTTCAGTTTTTATTCTTTTACTATTGATATAGTTGAAGAACAGTTTGGGATTAGTTTTACTCTCCTTAGCAATGTGCTTCTCTGTTTCCTTTTTGGCAGCTTTAATTAGTTTTTTAGATAAAGTATTTTTCTCCCTATAGTTTTTTAGAGCTTCAATGGTGCCATCCTGCTTTAGTAGTGCAAATGCTTTCTTTTTACTGTTAATTGCCTGTCTTACTTCAGTAATGTAATGTATGTACACAGTGACTGCACTAGCAGAATAGTGAGTGCAGCTCTGGAGTATAATACAGGATGTAACTCAGGATCAGTAATGTAATGTATGTACACAGTGACTGCACTAGCAGAATAGTGAGTGCAGCTCTGGGGTATAATACAGGATGTAACTCAGGATCAGTAATGTAATGTATGTACACAGTGACTGCACTAGCAGAATAGTGAGCGCAGCTCTGGAGTATAATACAGGATGTAACTCAGGATCAGTAATGTAATGTATGTACACAGTGACTGCACCAGCAGAATAGTGAGTGCAGCTCTGGAGTATAATACAGGATGTAACTCAGGATCAGTAATGTAATGTATGTACACAGTGACTGCACTAGCAGAATAGTGAGCGCAGCTCTGGAGTATAATACAGGATGTAACTCAGGATCAGTAATGTAATGTATGTACACAGTGACTGCACCAGCAGAATAGTGAGTGCAGCTCTGGGGTATAATACAGGATGTAACTCAGGATCAGTAATGTAATGTATGTACACAGTGACTGCACCAGCAGAATAGTGAGCGCAGCTCTGGAGTTTGCTCAGAGCCATTTCTACTTACAGTATGGCCTCCTTCTCTGTTTTGGAGCTGAGGTATCGTTGCACTTGCGCCTGGTTCACCCCGTACAAGGACAACATTAGGAAAATGCCTCCGATGCCCAGAGACCATATAGAATGGCGCTCAAACGGGTCCGGGTTAAAGCTACAATAAGAACGGTACAAATCAGTGAGCGTCGGCTCGGATGAACGTCTCCATTCTGCTGACCACTCGTGTCCATGTGGGTTGTCAGAGCCTCTGATGGATGGACCTTCTTCTCCAGACCGGGGTGTTGGCTATTGATTTCTCCTAGCTCCGGTGTGACCTCACACAGCGCCCCCAATAGTCAGCACTCCGCAGTTCTGACCGCAGCCTGTAGGGGGCGCTCTGCCACCATACACACCTCTATGTGACGGCCGGGAGTCTCGTCCATCTACCCCGTCCCTCCTGACAGCAGCACGCACGCCGTCCCATCAGTGACCGGTCGTGCGTGTCGTTACAGTGTGTCAGTGCGGAGGACAGAACTCACTTGATGCCGGAGATCTTGTTATTCTGCAGGGCGATGTCCCACACCTCCTGGATGCTGCCCACCTTGACCGTGCCGATGATGATGACCGCCAGCTGCCCCGCGAACATCACCAGGGTCTGGATGACGTCTGTCCATATGACCGCCTTCAGCCCACCCTGTATGGAGAGGAGGTGATGGTCACTGACTGACGGGGGCAGGGACAGAGCGGGGTCTTCTAGGACCCTGTCGTTGTTACGCCGTGCAGACACCAGGCAGTCCGGAGATCGGCGGCCCCAGTAGATGCAGCGTCTCATCTGACAGCCGAGGACCCCACCAGCTCAGCAGGACTAACACCAAACTATCCCGGCACAGGCGCGAGGCGAGCAGTGACAGCGCACCGGTGCATGCCAGAAACCGCAGCGGAGGCGCAGGGAGCTTACCAGGGTGGTGTACAGGGTGCAGACCAGGCCCATGGTCAATACCACCCCCCAGAGGCTGAAGCCGGTCACTGCAACCACAAGAAGAGAACACATAAGAAAGGGGACGTGTGGAATAACCAAGGACGCACGGGGCAGGGAACAAAGTCATAGCCAAACTGCAATGGGTACCCCAGGCTGACCATGAGGGGCCGCGCCCCATCACCCAACGCACCCTGTCCCACCCCCCGGTGCCTGGGCCTCACATGGTGGAAAGGAGATGGAGAACGGTTACCTGCACTGAAGGCCAGAGCCGGCGCGTACAGGGCCACCCCCATGTAGATCACCTGCGGAGAGCGGAGGAGCACAGGTCAGTCACGGTAACGCAGAGCTCAGCGTGCATCATCAGCACAAAATCTGCAGCATGTCACAGGTTAATGTTTTCTAGGAGACAGCAATGACTCCTCCGTTTAGTGTACTGAAGGTCATGTGCAACGGCGCATTAAGGAGACTACAATGCAACATCTGAAGCAGAAACCATGTGACCCACCAAGACCCCCACAGCCGTCCCTGGCTATAAACTGAATACATCACTGGACCATCCCTGGCTCAGGAGCAGTCAGTGTTGTCATAGGGACATGTGCCCCCACGTCTCAGAGTAGCCCAAATTGTGAGTCAAGAGGGCGTGGCCATGGGCAGAGTCACCGTGGCCATGGGCGGAGCCACCGTGGCCATGGGCGGAGTCACCGTGGCCATGGGCGGAGTCACCGCGGCGGACAGCTTCTTTCTTGTACCTCTTACTACACATTAGACAATCGCTGACCTCGGCATAAAAACTGGAGAAAATCTGCTCCGTAATTCCTCCCCATAGTCTCAATGAAAACTGAGCAGGAAGTGTTGTCATGATGTCACCACAGCCTGGACCTTACACAATAGCCCGCAGTGAGGAGATTACGGGGTGGTCCCGGATGTTTGATTATTTGTCATACGGGCTTATAATAGACGTTAAAAATTCTGCCACCATCTAAAATCCCGTGAGCTTCTCCTGGGGCCGTGACGTTACTCTGGATATACAGCTCATGTGGTGTCCAGACCCGAGCGCGCGGCCCAAAATATGCAACGACATAAGTGGTGGTGTACTGCAGGATGGGGCTGTGTATATAGAGGGGCTGAGAGGAGCAGTGCACTGCAGGATGGGGCTGTGTATATAGAGGGGCTGAGAGGAGCAGTGTACTGCAGGATGGGGCTGTGTATATAGAGGGGCTGAGAGGAGCAGTGTACTGCAGGATGGGGCTGTGTATATAGAGGGGCTGAGAGGAGCAGTGTATATAGAGCAGAGTGGAGCAGTGTATATAGAGCAGAGTGGAGCAGTGTACTGCAGGATGGGGCTGTGTATATAGAGGGGCTGAGAGGAGCAGTGTACTGCAGGATGGGGCTGTGTATATAGAGGGGCTGAGGGGAGCAGTGTACTGCAGGATGGGGCTGTGTATATAGAGGGGCTGAGAGGAGCAGTGTACTGCAGGTTGGGGCTGTGTATATAGAGGGGCTGAGAGGAGCAGTGTACTGCAGGATGGGGCTGTGTATATAGAGGGGCTGAGAGGAGCAGTGTACTGCAGGATGGGGCTGTGTATATAGAGGGGCTGAGAGGAGCAGTGTACTGCAGGATGGGGCTGTGTATATAGAGGGGCTGAGAGGAGCAGTGTACTGCAGGATGGGGCTGTGTATATAGAGGGGCTGAGAGGAGCAGTGTACTGCAGGATGGGGCTGTGTATATAGAGGGGCTGAGGGGAGCAGTGTACTGCAGGATGGGGCTGTGTATATAGAGGGGCTGAGAGGAGCAGTGTACTGCAGGTTGGGGCTGTGTATATACAGGGGCTGAGAGGAGCAGTGTACTGCAGGATGGGGCTGTGTATATAGAGGGGCTGAGAGGAGCAGTGTACTGCAGGATGGGGCTGTGTATATAGAGGGGCTGAGAGGAGCAGTGTACTGCAGGATGGGGCTGTGTATATAGAGGGGCTGAGAGGAGCAGTGTATATAGAGCAGAGTGGAGCAGTGTATATAGAGCAGAGTGGAGCAGTGTACTGCAGGATGGGGCTGTGTATATAGAGGGGCTGAGAGGAGCAGTGTACTGCAGGATGGGGCTGTGTATATAGAGGGGCTGAGGGGAGCAGTGTACTGCAGGATGGGGCTGTGTATATAGAGGGGCTGAGAGGAGCAGTGTACTGCAGGTTGGGGCTGTGTATATAGAGGGGCTGAGAGGAGCAGTGTACTGCAGGATGGGGCTGTGTATATAGAGGGGCTGAGAGGAGCAGTGTACTGCAGGATGGGGCTGTGTATATAGAGGGGCTGAGAGGAGCAGTGTACTGCAGGATGGGGCTGTGTATATAGAGGGGCTGAGAGGAGCAGTGTACTGCAGGATGGGGCTGTGTATATAGAGGGGCTGAGGGGAGCAGTGTACTGCAGGATGGGGCTGTGTATATAGAGGGGCTGAGAGGAGCAGTGTACTGCAGGTTGGGGCTGTGTATATACAGGGGCTGAGAGGAGCAGTGTACTGCAGGATGGGGCTGTGTATATAGAGGGGCTGAGAGGAGCAGTGTACTGCAGGATGGGGCTGTGTATATAGAGGGGCTGAGAGGAGCAGTGTACTGCAGGATGGGGCTGTGTATATAGAGGGGCTGAGAGGAGCAGTGTACTGCAGGATGGGGCTGTGTATATAGAGGGGCTGAGGGGAGCAGTGTACTGCAGGATGGGGCTGTGTATATAGAGGGGCTGAGAGGAGCAGTGTACTGCAGGATGGGGCTGTGTATATAGAGGGGCTGAGAGGAGCAGTGTACTGCAGGATGGGGCTGTGTATATAGAGGGGCTGAGAGGAGCAGTGTACTGCAGGATGGGGCTGTGTATATAGAGGGGCTGAGGGGAGCAGTGTACTGCAGGATGGGGCTGTGTATATAGAGGGGCTGAGAGGAGCAGTGTACTGCAGGATGGGGCTGTGTATATAGAGGGGCTGAGAGGAGCAGTGTACTGCAGGATGGGGCTGTGTATATAGAGGGGCACTGTACTGAAAGATCACATATTTGAACCAAACCCTGGATGAAATCCAAAGTCAAGAAGTGTGTATGAAAATGGGTAATAATTAATTACTAATCACAGAAAACCAATTAAAACAAGAGGCCTCGTGTCACAAAAAGGGGACGCACCAAAATACATAATGAAATATGAAAAAACAAATAAATGATATCACTGTCATTGAAACCAACTGTATAATGATCCGGTGTCAGATGTTAAACCACAGAGGGAAATGTGAGCTAGATTGGTGGAATGTGATCCAGCAATAATAATATACGAGATCCGTCTCCGCAGGTCACAGTCGGTGCCAGAAAGTGCCGCAGTCTCCAGGAATCCGGCGGATCTGTGTCCAGACCCGTGGAGGCGGAATACATTATATACAGATGTTAGCGAACCATCGCCAGGAAACAAGTGTCCTGAATAAACGGCACATCTACTATATAATCGTCTAAGGGGCACTTCCATCTTTCCGTCGGTCTGTCACGGAAATCCCAAGTCGCTGACTGGTCGTGGCCAATCAGCGACAGGCGCAGTCCGGCCGCGAATTGGCGCCAGATTTGAACGACGCTTCACTGATCGGCCAGCCGGGCGCGACCAATCAGCGATATTGGCGCGGAATTCACAGCATGACGTACATACATATTCTAGAATACCCGATGCGTTAGAATCGGGCCGCCATCTAGTTCTAGCAATAAGCTGCAGCACATAGGGTTAATTCCATATTACGATTTATGCCGCGGCATATATTCACGTAGATAGAAAGGAAAAGGGCTAAATGCTTAACATCATATACATAATGTATGGAGGAGATCCACCCATAGAATCCAGCGTATGTGAGTGTAGTAAACCACCGGGCACATGGTCAGAATTTACCTAGTAAGAACCAGGAGCCGGAATATCCGCTGCATCTCTTCCCCGACGCGCGTTTCTCCTATGTTCTTCCGGGGACGTCAATATATGAAGTGGCAATAAGACGTAGTTACTTACCGGTAACGGGATTTCTCGGAGCCCATGACGGCACCACGGAGAGAGGGGATCAGCCCTTCAAGGACAGGAAACCTACAGATAAAAAGGGCGGTACCTCTCCCTTGCATTAGTTGGTTTACAGAGCATCGGAGGGCTTCTAGGTTAACGACAAAAAAAAAAAAATAAATAAAAATCTACTATCGTACAGCTTATCAGAAAAAACACCGTGACTATACGTGAACGCACTACTAACTGAAGAACCAAGGCCTTTTTGGCCAGAAGGGAGCCATTAGTCTCGACTTGGTCTCCTTGACCTTTCGTAGAACCACTGGAATAAGGACAATGGAATGGAATGAGGACAATGGAATGGAATGAGGACAATGGAATGGAATGAGGAAGGCATATGCTAGGTTCCGATTCCATGAATTCATGAAGGCATCTAGGGCCTGGGGATTCCCACTGGGATCTAGAGAACGAAGTTTCCACTTTCCTGCTGTTGACATTGGCAAACAGATCTATGACTGGGGCCCCCCACATGTCCACAATCTGCTCGAAAATGGGCTGCTTCAGAACCCATTTGCCCTGTCTCAGCTGAGTGCGACTCCAAAAAAAAAACTGCCTTCTGGATCTCTACGCCCCGAATGTGCACTGCGGAAAGGGACAGAAGATTGGTGTCTGAAATCTGGGAGGCCGTGTCCATTAGGGTCTGGGACCTGGTTCTCCCTGATGGTTCAGATAGGCGACCACCACCTGGTTGTCTGAAAACACCCGAACGTGACGTCCCCGTAAAACATCCTGGAGATGTGTCAGTGAGGGACCTACTGCCAATAGCTCTTGGCTTCTCCACACTCCTTAGTAATCATGTCATCCAGGTGAGCCCCCCACGGTGGGTCAGCCAAAGGCGGCCGCACCCCGAATTTAAGGAAAGGATTCCAGAACCTTGCTTCTGGGTACCCCATCTCGCAGTTAATTCTCTTAACTGATCCACCCAGATCATAAGGGATCTTGAGGTACAGGTGGCTGCTATGGCGGGCCCAAGATTACCCCCTGCCGATTCCCTTGCCCCTTTAAGGAAGGTGTTGGCCATTTTATCTAAGGGATCTGTCAATGTACCATGTTCCTAGAAGCTTTGGCCACTGCAACATCTAATTTCGGGGCCTCATCCTCAAAGAAGCATTTTCTCCTAAAGGAAGGCATCGACGAGTATTTCTCCCATTCCTTTTTCATTAGGGCCCGGATGTTTTCGTTCAGGGGGAAAACGTTACGTCTCTTCTTCCTAACCCCCCCAAACATTATGCCCTGCACTGTTTTGTCAGGGTGAGGGTCAATCACCCCCGCGGTCCTCCATTATCCACAGGGACTGCATACAGCAGGGAGCGTCTGCACACTTGCTCTTGAGTTTACCGCCCAGCGTTCACTTCCGGTCCATCCCCCTCTCCTGCGGTCACGTCACTGGGGAGTGCCTCGGCTGCGCATGCGCCGGCCAGGAACCCGGAAACCTCGCGGTATTGCCGGAGTGGCAGCCATCTTTCTTCACCTTCAGGGAGCACACTGCCCACACGTGCGCCCCCCGGAAGCCCCTGCCTCCTCTCCGGAGTCGTGGGCAACAACCCACCTGCAAGACCCTCGGTCTCAGTGGCTTCAAACACCGCACCAGCCGTGGCAGGGGCCTCCCTGCTGCCAGAACCTGGAATCTCTTCATCCCGACGTCCTTATTCAGGTACCGCAAAACTGCAGGTTCCCGGTCAGGGACAGGAAACCAACTGATGCGAGGGAGAGCTACCAACCTTTTATCTGTAGGTTTCCTGTTCCTCTAGGGCAGATCCCTTCTCCTCAGTGATGCAGTCATGGGCTCGGAGAAACCCCGTTACCGGTAAGCAACTACTTCTTTATGCCGCTGCATATATTCACGTCCCCGGAAGAACATAGAAGAAACGCGCGTCGGGGGAGAGACACGCAGCGGATATTCCGGATTCTATGGTTCTTACTAGTTTGCTCGGTGGTTTATTACACTTGCATACGCTGGCACGCTGGATTCTATGGGTGGATCTCCTCTGTATATTATGTACATGATGTTAAGCATTTAGCCCTTTTCCTTTCTATCTGCGTGACTATAGGCAGCGGCATAAATTGTAATATGGTATTAACCCTACGTGCTGCAGCTTATCGCTAGAATGTGGTGTTTATTCATGCCAATGTATTGTTTCCTGGCGATGGTTCGCTAACATCTGTATATAATGTATTTCGCCTCCACGGGGCTGGACACAGATCCGCCGGATTCCTGGAGACTGCGGCACTTTCTGCGGAGACGGATCTCGTATATTAGTACTTGCTGGATAGCACTCGGCCAATCTATCTCACATTTTTCTTTGAGGTTTAACATCTGTTACCGCGGGATCATTATACCGTCGGTTTCAGGACATATTGATATCATTTATTTGTTTTTCCCATATTACATTATGTATTTTGCTGCCTCCCCTTTTTTGACCCGAGGCCTCTTATTTTAATTAATTAATACAGAATTTCCACCTGTTTTGATTTACACTTCTTCACTTTGGTTCTATGAAGTGTGATTTTCTGTTAAAAGTTTTTTGGACCAGAATGTTTGGACCGGAATCGTGAAGGATGACATCGTTCCAGCGTATCTGGAGACAGGTGATGATGGCGCCTCCTGTGGCCGAGGTCTGCACTCACCATCTGGAATATGAAGGTGACGGTGCCGCAGATCCGCACGGTTTTACTAAACCGCAACTCCAGGTACTGCGAAAGAGAAAACACTGTTAGGAGGGTAAAACGGATGCCGGAGTGCAGTTACCCCAGAGTCCACGTGGGGCAGTAGAGAGCAGTACTCCGCGATCACAGCCGATCAGGTGATCACCGCGGACTCTGTAGACTTCGGCCTGTCCGACGCCACGTGGGGCCGAAAACTGCGGAAACCGCGCAGCTCCCCGACACCGAGAAAGCTGGGTGACAGCCCATGCAGGAGCTTTCCCGGTAACCCCAGGACAGGCGCCGGTTAGTAACTGACCTCGTAGGTGCTGGTGAGCCGCAGGCGGTAGAAGACGGGTATGAAGATGTACGCCGGGATCAGCAGCCCGATGATGTAGGAGCAGCCGAGGAACCAGTACTCTGTGCCAAAGCGGTAGATCTCCGAAGGGACCCCCAGAATGGCCACCGCCGACTGGAAGGTGGCCAGGAGGGACAGCGCCACCGGGAAGAAGCCCATGCTGCGGTTGGCCAGCAGGAACTCCTGCGTGGTGCGCTGCCGCCCCCCGCTCAGGGCATAGTACAGTCCGATGGCCGAGGACAGGACCAGCAGCAGCGCGAAGATGACGTAATCCACCGTAGAGAAGAGCATGGCGGCCGGACGGCGGGGTCCACACCTACAGATCAGTCCCTGGCATGGTGGGGTCCGCACCGCTCTCCATGAACGAGGGAGGTCCGAGCACTCGCCGCATGACGGGAACCTGTGAAGACAAGGCAGGACGTGACAGCGGGCCGGCCATAAAGAGGTTAATGCTTCACCCGGAGGAGAGGAGCCGAGGCTGAAGTCCAAGACGTCAGAAGGAAGAAGTTACAGACTGTCTCCCATCTCCCCCCCCCCCCCGATCACAGCCTCCGATCTCCCCCCGATCACAGCCGCCAATATCCCCCCGATCACAGCCTCCCATCTCCCCCCGATCACAGCCGCCGATATCCCCCCCGATCACAGCCTCCCGTCTCCCCCCGATCACAGCCTCCCATCTCCCCCGATCACAGCCTCCCGATCACAGCCTCCCATCTCCCCCGATCACAGCCTCCCATCTCCCCCGATCACAGCCTCCCATCTCCCCCGATCACAGCCTCCCGATCACAGCCTCCCATCTCCCCCGATCACAGCCTCCCATCTCCCCCGATCACAGCCTCCCATCTCCCCCGATCACAGCCTCCCGATCACAGCCTCCCATCTCCCCCCCCCGATCACAGCCTCCCATCTCCCCCCCCCCGATCACAGCCTCCCATCTCCCCCCCCCCGATCACAGCCTCCCATCTCCCCCGATCACAGCCTCCCGATCACAGCCTCCCATCTCCCCCCCCCGATCACAGCCTCCCATCTCCCCCGATCACAGCCTCCCGATCACAGCCTCCCATCTCCCCCCCCCCGATCACAGCCTCCCATCTCCCCCGATCACAGCCTCCCGATCACAGCCTCCCATCTCCCCCCCCCGATCACAGCCTCCCATCTCCCCCCCCGATCACAGCCTCCCATCTCCCCCCCCCGATCACAGCCTCCCATCTCCCCCCCCCGATCACAGCCTCCCATCTCCCCCCCCCGATCACAGCCTCCCATCTCCCCCCCCCGATCACAGCCTCCCATCTCCCCCCCCGATCACAGCCTCCCATCTCCCCCCCCCGATCACAGCCTCCCATCTCCCCCCCCCCGATCACAGCCTCCCATCTCCCCCCCCCCGATCACAGCCTCCCATCTCCCCCCCCCCGATCACAGCCTCCCATCTCCCCCACCCCGATCACAGCCTCCCATCTCCCCCACCCCGATCACAGCCTCCCATCTCCCCCACCCCGATCACAGCCTCCCATCTCCCCCACCCCGATCACAGCCTCCCATCTCCCCCCCCCGATCACAGCCTCCCATCTCCCCCACCCCGATCACAGCCTCCCATCTCCCCCACCCCGATCACAGCCTCCCATCTCCCCCACCCCGATCACAGCCTCCCATCTCCCCCCCCCGATCACAGCCTCCCATCTCCCCCCCCCGATCACAGCCTCCCATCTCCCCCCCCCGATCACAGCCTCCCATCTCCCCCCCCCGATCACAGCCTCCCATCTCACCCGATCACAGCCTCCCGTGTCCCCCCACATCGCAGCCTCCCGTGTCTCCCCACATCGCAGCCTCCCGTGTCTCCCCACATCGCAGCCTCCCGTGTCCCCCCCCATATCGCAGCCTCCCATCTCCCCCCATATCGCAGCCTCCACCCATCACTACAACCCCTTCATCCCAGGTGGGAAACCTCCATGTGCCGCCCCTGGTGCCGCTTATCAGCAGATATCCCTGAGCAGCCGTCACTCTGCAGCCTCTTAGCTGTTGCTCCCTGTTATCAGCCACGTCAGCACTTCCCCTGTGTGATAAGGAATATGGCGCCCAATAAAGACCAGGAACATAGGGGGGACGGACGGCAGACGGAGGGGTCCAAGCACTGAGCCCCTGAACGGGCAGATGGTGAGGACACGTGGGTGACACCGGCACAGTAATGGCCACGCTGCCGGCCGTCAGGGGTCCGATGAACCCTCCACGACCAGACGGCAGCAGTACGATGGGACCGCAATGGACGGCGGTGTCCACCTCCTAGGATAGAACGTCACCGTCCTCGCAGTTACCCGTTTAGCGATTTCCTACAGGAATGCAGAGCCGATCTCTAACACGCCCACACACGGCCTGAGGGGGGCGCCACCTCCTGAAAAAAAACTATAAAAACCGGGGGCCATAATCCCCTTATATCAGATAATCCAGGATTAGCGCTGAAATCCAATACTCTGCAAGGCAAGCGGAAACCTGGAGAGTGCGATAGTCTGCAGAGCCCAGGCATCCACAACAGGGGCCCCGACCGAGCAGTGATGTATAGGGGCCACAGGGTGCAATAGTCTGCAGAGCCCAGGCATCCACAACAGGGGCCCCGACCGAGCAGTGATGTATAGGGGCCACAGGGTGCAATAGTCTGCAGAGCCCAGGCATCCACAACAGGGGCCCCGACCGAGCAGTGATGTATAGGGGCCACAGGGTGCAATAGTCTGCAGAGCCCAGGCATCCACAACAGGGGCCCCGACCGAGCAGTGATGTATAGGGGCCACAGGGTGCAATAGTCTGCAGAGCCCAGGCAGCCACAACAGGGGCCCCGACCGAGCAGTGATGTATAGGGGCCACAGGGTGCAATAGTCTGCAGAGCCCAGGCATCCACAACAGGGGCCCCGACCGAGCAGTGATGTATAGGGGCCACAGGGTGCAATAGTCTGCAGAGCCCAGGCATCCACAACAGGGGCCCCGACCGAGCAGTGATGTATAGGGTCCACAGGGTGCAATAGTCTGCAGAGCCCAGGCAGCCACAACAGCGGCCCCGAGCGAGCAGCGATGTATAGGGTCCACAGGGTGCGATAGTCTGCAGAGCCCTATATCACAGTTTCTCAAAAGATGAACTATTAGGAGTTGGGGTTTTTTTTTTTTTTTTTTTTAAAGTCGCCGTATAACTCTTATACTTAAATATAAAAACAAATTTTAATTCAATACATTTAAAATGTCCAAAGTGATTATTACACCAAACCGAAAAACACAGAAAGAGAGAGAGAGCCGGGGAGGTGCCTGACCCTGGACTCAGCCTGTGTCACCCCCACACTCCTCGGCCGCTCACCCTACACCCTGCGCACTGGCCCCCACACTCCTCGGCCGCTCACCCTACGCACTGGCCCCCACACTCCTCGGCCGCTCACCCTACACCCTGCGCACTGGCCCCCACACTCCTCGGCCGCTCACCCTACACCCTGCGCACTGGCCCCCACACTCCTCGGCCGCTCACCCTACACCCTGCGCACTGGCCCCCACACTCCTCGGCCGCTCACCCTACGCACTGGCCCCCACACTCCTCGGCCGCTCACCCTACACCCTGCGCACTGGCCCCCACACTCCTCGGCCGCTCACCCTACACCCTGCGCACTGGCCCCCACACTCCTCGGCTGCTCACCCTGCGCACTGGCCCCCACACTTCTCGGCCGCTCACCCTGCGCACTGGCCCCCACACTCCTCGGCCGCTCACCCTACACCCTGCGCACTGGCCCCCACACTCCTCGGCTGCTCACCCTGCGCACTGGCCCCCACACTTCTCGGCCGCTCACCCTGCGCACTGGCCCCCACACTCCTCGGCCGCTCACCCTACACCCTGCGCACTGGCCCCCACACTCCTCGGCTGCTCACCCTGCGCACTGGCCCCCACACTCCTCGGCCGCTCACCCTGCGCACTGGTCCCCACACTCCTCGGCCGCTCACCCTACACCCTGCGCACTGGCCCCCACACTCCTCGGCCGCTCACCCTACACCCTGCGCACTGGCCCCCACACTCCTCGGCCGCTCACCCTACACCCTGCGCACTGGCCCCCACACTCCTCGGCCGCTCACCCTACACCCTGCGCACTGGCCCCCACACTTCTCGGCCGCTCACCCTGCGCACTGGCCCCCACACTCCTCGGCCGCTCACCCTACACCCTGCGCACTGGCCCCCACACTCCTCGGCCGCTCACCCTACACCCTGCGCACTGGCCCCCACACTCCTCGGCCGCTCACCCTACACCCTGCGCACTGGCCCCCACACTCCTCGGCCGCTCACCCTACACCCTGCGCACTGGCCCCCACACTCCTCGGCCGCTCACCCTACACCCTGCGCACTGGCCCCCACACTCCTCGGCCGCTCACCCTACACCCTGCGCACTGGCGCACACACTCCTCGGCCGCTCACCCTACACCCTACACCCTGGCCCCCACACTCCTCGGCCGCTCACCCTACACCCTGCGCACTGGCCCCCACACTCCTCGGCCGCTCACCCTACACCCTGCGCACTGGCGCACACACTCCTCGGCCGCTCACCCTACACCCTGCGCACACACTCCTCGGCCGCTCACCCCGTCTGCCCTGTATGTCTCTGTCAGTGACAGAGGAGTGAAAACAGATAAACAAACGGTGAGAAGATGGAACCTGGAGGATTTCGGGTGTGATGAACGCTGTCTGTCATTTACCAGATAGAATCTATGGATAAACTCTTCTCTGCTGACGCCCAGGAGACATTGCGGGGTCACCACCTCCGGCTGATCAGCCTGCGGGGGGACGCACCCTGGGAACAAGATTCAGGTCTCTATAATTATTCAACTTATCTGCTCCTCTGTGTAAAAGATGCATATCGGAGAGGAGGGGGCTGCTCATATAACAGGGTCAGAAGGACACAGGCAAGGGGGGGTCATGAAAGGAGCAAAGTGATAGAAAAAGACACTACAGTCTATACGGAGCCAAACAAGACACTACAGTCTATACGGGAGCAAAACAAGTCACTACAGTCTATACGGAGCCAAACAAGACACTACAGTCTATACTGAGCCAAACAAGACACTACAGTCTATACTGGGCAAAACAAGACACTACAGTCTATACTGAGCCAAACAAGACACTACAGTCTATACTGGAGCAAAACAAGACACTACAGTCTATACGGAGCCAAACAAGACACTACAGTCTATACGGAGCCAAACAAGACACTACAGTCTATACTGGAGCAAAACAAGTCACTACAGTCTATACGGAGCCAAACAAGACACTACAGTCTATACTGAGCCAAACAAGTCACTACAGTCTATACGGAGCCAAACAAGACACTACAGTCTATACTGAGCCAAACAAGACACTACAGTCTATACTGGGCAAAACAAGACACTACAGTCTATACGGAGCCAAACAAGACACTACAGTCTATACGGAGCCAAACAAGACACTACAGTCTATACTGGGCAAAACAAGACACTACAGTCTATACGGAGCCAAACAAGACATTACAGTCTATACGGAGCCAAACAAGACACTACAGTCTATACGGAGCCAAACAAGACACTACAGTCTATACTGAGCCAAACAAGACACTACAGTCTATACTGAGCAAAACAAGACACTACAGTCTATACGGAGCCAAACAAGACACTACAGTCTATACGGAGCCAAACAAGACACTACAGTCTATACGGAGCCAAACAAGACACTACAGTCTATACGGAGCCAAACAAGACACTACAGTCTATAGCTTTTTGATGCTCTGCCAGGACTTCACTGCGGTGGTTTTCAGTTGCTGGTTGTTTGTGGCCTTTCTGTCTGAAGTTTAGTCTTTAACAAGTGAAATGCTGCTCAATTGGATTGAGATCAGGTGACTGACTTGGCCATTCCAGAATATTCCACGTCTTTGCTTTAATAAACTCCTGGGTTACTTTGGCTTTATGTTTTGGGTCATTGTCCATCTGTAGTATGAAACGACGACCAATCAGTTTGGCTGCATTTGGCTGGATCTGAGCACACAGTATGGCGGCTCTGAAGACCTCAGAATTCATTTGGCTGCTTCTGTCCTGTGTCACATCATCAATAAACACTAGTGACCCAGTGCCACTGGCAGCCATGCATGCCCGCGCCATCACACTGCCTCCGCTGGGTTTATGCATGCCCGCGCCATCACACTGCCTTCGCCGGGTTTATGCATGCCCGCGCCATCACACTGCCTCCGCCGGGTTTATGCATGCCCGCGCCATCACACTGCCTCCGCTGGGTTTATGCATGCCCGCGCCATCACTCTGCCTCCGCCGGGTTTATGCATGCCCGCGCCATCACACTGCCTCCGCCGGGTTTATGCATGCCCGCGCCATCACACTGCCTCCGCCGGGTTTATGCATGCCCAAGCCATCACACTGCCTCCGCTGGGTTTATGCATGCCCGCGCCACACTGCCTTCGCCGGGTTTATGCATGCCCGCGCCATCACACTGCCTCCGCCGGGTTTATGCATGCCCGCGCCATCACACTGCCTCCGCCGTGTGTTACAGATGATGTGGTGCTTTGGATCATGAGCTGTACCGCGCCTTCGCTATACTTTTCTCTTTCCATCATTCTGGTAGAGGTTGATCTTGGTTCCATCTCTCCATACAATGTTCTTCCAGAACTGTGCGGCTTCTTTAGATGTTTTTTAGCCTTTTTCTTCTTGATGCTTATGAGTGGCTGCACCGTGCAGTGAACCCTCTGTAGTTACTTTCATGCAGTCTTCTCTTTATGGTAGATTTGGATATTGATACGCCGACCTCCTGGAGAGTGTTGGTCACTTGGTTGGCTGTTGTGAAGGGGTTTCTCTTCACCATGGAGATTATTCTGCGATCATCCACCACTGTTGTCTTCCGTGGGCGCCCAGGTCTTTTTGCATTGATGAGTTCACCAGTGCTTTCTTTCTTTCTCAGGATGGACCAAACTGTAGATTTTGCCACTCCTAATATTGTAGCAATTTCTCGGATGGATTTTTTCTGTTTTCGCAGTTTAAGGATGGCTTGTTTCACCTATACGGAGAGCTCCTTTACCGCATGTTTACTTCACAGCAAAACCTTCCAAATGCAGCACCGCACCTCAAATCAACTCCAGACCTTTTATCTGCTTAATTGAGAATGACATTACTTTTGGTCACAGGGTGGCACATGTCAAGGAGCTGAAACTCCTAAACCCTTCATCCAATTTTAATGTGGATACCCTCAAATGAAAGCTGAAAGTCTGAACTTCAACTGCATCTGAATGGTTTGCTTAAAATTCACTGTGGTAAAGTCAATAACCAAAAGTAGAAAAATGTTGTCTGTCCAAATATATATGGACCTAACTCTAGTTGCTGTGGACCAATTGGTCACTGATGGATCTGCCCCTTCTAGATGTGATAGCCGGGGTCTCGGGCAGGAAATCACAGATTTCATTGTCAGTTTTTAAGATACCCCAGGATTTACAAAGAAAGTGTCTCATGTCTGTGGAACATTCGTCACCATGTCCTATGATCCGTAGAGTATGGTCTTCAGTCCTATCTTCAGGATGGAAGAGGCTGGATCTGGGACGTATCTCGGCCTCCTGAGGTCTATAGTTACGGAACAATATGTAGAATTGAGAGTCCTCAGTGGTTGATGCCTCTTAATGGCCAACAGAAAAGATGGTAACAAATTGCAGCTTTCGAGACTACACAGGTCTCTTCATTAATCTGTGCCTGATGAACGGACCTGTGTAGTCTGGAAAGCTGCAATTTGTCACCATTTTTTCTGTTGGCCATTAAGAGGCATCAACCACTGAGGACTCTCAATTCTACATATTGTTCTATCCACTGGCGAACACGGTACCAAGAAATTATCTTTCATGTTTCAACTTACGGAGACCTGAATCTTGTTCCCAGGGTGCGTCCCCCGCAGGCTGATCAGCCGGAGGTGGTGACCCCGCAGAGAAGAGTTTACCCCAATTGAGCAGCATTTCAGTTGTTAAAGACTAAACTTCAGACAGAAAAGCCACAAACAAACAGCAACTGAAAACCACCGCAGTGAAGGCCTGGCAGAGCATCAGAAAGCTATAGACTGTATTGTCTTGTTTGGCTCCGTATAGACTGTAGTGTCTTGTTTGGCTCAGTATAGACTGTAGTGTCTTGTTTGGCTCCGTATAGACTGTAGTGTCTTGTTTGGCTCCGTATAGACTGTAGTGTCTTGTTTGGCTCCGTATAGACTGTAGTGTCTTGTTTGGCTCCGTATAGACTGTAGTGTCTTGTTTGGCTCCGTATAGACTGTAGTGTCTTGTTTGGCTCCGTATAGACTGTAGTGTCTTGTTTGGCTCCGTATAGACTGTAGTGTCTTGTTTGGCTCCGTATAGACTGTAGTGTCTTGTTTGGCTCCGTATAGACTGTAGTGTCTTGTTTGGCTCCGTATAGACTGTAGTGTCTTGTTTGGCTCCGTATAGACTGTAGTGTCTTGTTTGGCTCAGTATAGACTGTAGTGTCTTGTTTGGCTCCGTATAGACTGTAGTGTCTTGTTTGGCTCAGTATAGACTGTAGTGTCTTGTTTGGCTCAGTATAGACTGTAGTGTCTTGTTTTGCCCAGTATAGACTGTAGTGTCTTGTTTTGCCCAGTATAGACTGTAGTGTCTTGTTTGGCTCAGTATAGACTGTAGTGTCTTGTTTGGCTCAGTATAGACTGTAGTGTCTTGTTTTGCCCAGTATAGACTGTAGTGTCTTGTTTGGCTCCGTATAGACTGTAGTGTCTTGTTTGGCTCCGTATAGACTGTAGTGTCTTGTTTGGCTCCAGTATAGACTGTAGTGTCTTGTTTTGCCCAGTATAGACTGTAGTGTCTTGTTTGGCTCTGTATAGACTGTAGTGTCTTTTTCTATCACTTTGCTCCTTTCATGACCCCCCCTTGCCTGTGTCCTTCTGACCCTGTTATATGAGCAGCCCCCTCCTCTCCGATATGCATCTTTTACACAGAGGAGCAGATAAGTTGAATAATTATAGAGACCTGAATCTTGTTCCCAGGGTGCGCCCCCCGCAGGCTGATCAGCCGGAGGTGGTGACCCCGCAATGTCTCCTGGGCGTCAGCAGAGAAGAGTTTATCCATAGATTCTATCTGGTGGGGACCAGTGCGCAGGGTGTAGGGTGACACCCTGCGATGACAGACAGCGTTCATCACACCCGAAATCCTCCAGGTTCCATCTTCTCACCCTTTGCTTATCTGTTTTCACTCCTCTGTCACTGACAGAGACATACAGGGCAGACGGGGTGAGCAGCCGAGGAGTGTGGGGGCCGGTGCGCAGGGTGTAGGGTGAGCGGCCGAGGAGTGTGGGTGCCAGTGCGCAGGGTGTAGGGTGAGCGGCCGAGGAGTGTGGGGGCCAGTGCGTAGGGTGTAGGGTGAGCGGCCGAGGAGTGTGGCTGCCAGTGCGCAGGGTGAGCGGCCGAGAAGTGTGGGTGCCAGTGCGCAGGGTGTAGGGTGAGCGGCCGAGGAGTGTGGGGGCCAGTGCGCAGGGTGTAGGGTGAGCGGCCGAGGAGTGTGGGGGCCAGTGCGCAGGGTGTAGGGTGAGCGGCCGAGGAGTGTGGGGGCCAGTGCGCAGGGTGTAGGGTGAGCGGCCGAGAAGTGTGGGTGCCAGTGCGCAGGGTGTAGGGTGAGCGGCCGAGAAGTGTGGGTGCCAGTGCGCAGGGTGTAGGGTGAGCGGCCGAGGAGTGTGGGGGCCAGTGCGCAGGGTGTAGGGTGAGCGGCCGAGGAGTGTGGGGGCCAGTGCGCAGGGTGTAGGGTGAGCTGCCGAGGAGTGTGGGGGCCAGTGCGCAGGGTGTAGGGTGAGCGGCCGAGGAGTGTGGGGGCCAGTGCGCAGGGTGTAGGGTGAGCGGCCGAGGAGTGTGTGCCCCAGTGCGCAGGGTGAGCGGCCGAGGAGTGTGGGGACCAGTGCGCAGGGTGTAGGGTGAGCGGCCGAGGAGTGTGGGGGCCAGTGCGCAGGGTGTAGGGTGAGCGGCCGAGGAGTGTGGCTGCCAGTGCGCAGGGTGAGCGGCCGAGAAGTGTGGGTGCCAGTGCGCAGGGTGTAGGGTGAGCGGCCGAGGAGTGTGGGGGCCAGTGCGCAGGGTGTAGGGTGAGCGGCCGAGGAGTGTGGGGGCCAGTGCGCAGGGTGTAGGGTGAGCGGCCGAGGAGTGTGGGGGCCAGTGCGCAGGGTGTAGGGTGAGCGGCCGAGGAGTGTGTGCCCCAGTGCGCAGGGTGAGCGGCCGAGGAGTGTGGGGACCAGTGCGCAGGGTGTAGGGTGAGCGGCCGAGGAGTGTGGGGACCAGTGCGCAGGGTGTAGGGTGAGCGGGCGAGGAGTGTGTGCGCCAGTGCGCAGGGTGTAGGGTGAGCGGCCGAAGAGTGTGGGGGCCAGTGCGCAGGATGTAGGGTGAGCGGCCGAGGAGTGTGGGGGCCAGTGCGCAGGGTGTAGGGTGAGCGGCCGAGGAGTGTGGGGGCCAGTGCGCAGGATGTAGGGTGAGCGGCCGAGGAGTGTGGGGGCCAGTGCGCAGGATGTAGGGTGAGCGGCCGAGGAGTGTGGGGGCCAGTGCGTAGGGTGTAGGGTGAGCGGCCGAGGAGTGTGGGCGCCAGTGCGTAGGGTCCAGGGTCAGGCACCTCCCTGGCGCTCGCTCTGTGTTTTTCTGTTTGGTGTAATAATCACTTTGGACATTTTAAATGTATTGGAATAAAATGTGATGTTTTATATGTAAGTGTAAGAGTTATACGGGGACTTCCATCTGCAGAGGAGCCCGGGCAGCCATAACGGGCCCCGAGCGAGCAGCGATGTATAGGGGGCACAGAGCATGTGCCAGGATAACACCAGGACCCCGTATCATCCCCTCGGCAGTGCCGCCCGCGGTCACTCATTAATGGAGGGGGGTATACGGCAGTCAATGTACAGCCAGGACCCCGCACTCATTAACGTGCCGGAGGATGGGGCATTAAAGGGACGGGACGCAGGGTAATGGACACGGCCACTCTCTCCCAGACAATACCAGTCGTGTGCCCCGATACAGGGGGACGTCATACAGTAGAGCAGAGCGCGTGCCCCCCGCTGCGTCACAGGCCGTAATTACCGCTCCGGCTGCTATTAAAGTGACGGCGCGCTGCAGTCATGTGTGGCAGAGGAAGCACAGCACCTCCAGATTGCCGAGACCCCCTCCAGACTGCCGAGACCCCCTCCAGCCTGCCGAGACCCCCTCCAGCCTGCTCCATAACCAGGGAAACCCACAAGGGGTACTCAGTGTCGTGCAGCTGTGGAGACGGCCGGCAGCCACACTGAGAATGTCTCCGATAGCCGTCACCGCTGAGGGTTTGTTACACTGTGTCAGGCTGCAGCTCACAGACTGGACACAATTGTTTCTTAGGACTGGACAGTGCAGGATCCCGGACACCAGAGGCCTCATTCACTGACAGCAAGCGGAGGCCGAGAGACAGCGACACGTGCGCCAGATCCTACCTGTCACCATCCTGTCATCCCCGCAGAGACCCCCGACCACAGCAGGATGACAACGGACCCCCGGAGAAGAGGGGCACACAGGTCCTGGAGGAGAGAGAAACAACAATAGTACCTGGCACCGGCAGTCCTATGTAACACCACAGGTCATATATATGGCACATGCAGTCCTATGTAACACCACAGGTCATATAGATGGCACCTGCAGTCCTATGTAACACCACGGGTCATGTAGATGGCACCTGCAGTCCTATGTAACATCACACATTATATAGATGGCACCGGCAGTCCTATGTAACACCACAGGTCATATAGATGGCACGGCAGTCCTATGTAACACCACAGGTCATATAGATGGCACCTGCAGTCCTATGTACACCACACATTATATAGATGGCACCGGCAGTCCTATTAAACCACACATTATATAGATGGCACCTGCAGTCCTATGTAACACCACAGGTCATGTAGATGGCACCTGCAGTCGTACACAACGCCAGAGATAGCTATTGAGGTGTTATCGGTGGCGTTACATAGGACTGCAGGACTTGGCGCTGCGGCAGGATTACAGATTGTCGCAGCTGATGATTGGAGGGGGGTAAAGTTCAGGTCGGGGTGAAGTCCGGGGGGTGTGGACTTCTGCACTCTGCCCCACATTGGATCACACCTTACATGACTTCACAAGCAGCGCAGCCGCCAGCGAGAACCTGCAGCCGGTGCTTTCCTGAATTATGGCCCAACAAGAACAGAACAGAAAGGGTTAACCCCGCAAGATATTTCGGCGCGGCCACATGATGCCGTAAGCTGCTCCTCGAGGATTAATCACGAGTTCATTAGATTTTATAAAAAAGGAAAAACAGGAATTATGGAAATGAGAAGATCTAGGAACTAAAGAAAGAGGCGCCGAGGGCAGAGCGGAGCCCCGGGCACAGAGCACACAGGGCGCGACCTGCAGCACCGCAAGAGGTGGCAAATGCCCACCAGTCCCCCCCGGATCTGCCCGGTCTCCGCTTTCTGACCCCCGGATCTGCCCGGTCTTCGCCCCCCGGATCTGCCCGGTCTCCGCTCTCTGCCCCCCGGATCTGCCCGGTCCCCGCTCCTCTGCCCCCCCTCCGCTCTCTGACCCCCGGATCTGCCCGGTCTCCGCTCTCTGCCCCCCGGATCTGCCCGGTCTCCGCCCCCTGGATCTGCCCGGTCTCCGCTCTCTGCCCCCCGGATCTGCCCGGTCTCCGCCCCCTGGATCTGCCCGGTCTCCGCTCTCTGCCCCCCGGATCTGCCCGGTCCCCGCTCCTCTGCCCCCCCTCCGCTCTCTGCCCCCCGGATCTGCCCGGTCTCCGCTCTCTGCCCCCCGGATCTGCCCGGTCTCTGCCCCCCGGATCTGCCCGGTCTCCGCTCCCTGACCCCCGGATCTGCCCGGTCTCCGCTCCCTGACCCCCGGACCTGCCCGGTCTCCGCTCCCTGACCCCCGGATCTGCCCGGTCTCCGCTCTCTGACCCCCGGATCTGCCCGGTCTCTGCCCCCCGGATCTGCCCGGACTCTGCCCCCCGGATCTGCCCGGACTCTGCCCCCCGGATCTGCCCGGACTCTGCCCCCCGGATCTGCCCGGACTCTGCCCCCCGGATCTTCCCGCTCTCTGACCCCCGGATCTGCCCGGTCTCCGCTCTCTGACCCCCGGATCTGCCCGGTCTCCGCTCTCTGACCCCCGGATCTGCCCGGTCTCCGCTCTCTGACCCCCGGATCTGCCCGGTCTCCGCTCTCTGACCCCCGGATCTGCCCGGTCCCCGCTCTCTGCCCCCTGGATCTGCCCGGTCCCCGCTCCTCTGCCCGGTCTCCGCTCTCTGCCCCCTGGATCTGCCCGGTCTCCGCTCTCTGCCCCCCGGAACTGCCCGGTCTCCGCTCCTCTGCCCCCCGGAACTGCCCGGTCTCCGCTCCTCTGCCCCCCGGAACTGCCCGGTCTCCGCTCCTCTGCCCCCGGATCTGCCCGGTCCCCGCTCCTCTGCCCGGTCTCCGCTCTCTGCCCCCTGGATCTGCCCGGTCTCCGCTCCTCTGCCCGGTCTCCGCTCTCTGCCCCCTGGATCTGCCCGGTCTCCGCTCTCTGCCCCCTGGATCTGCCCGGTCTCCGCTCTCTGCCCCCTGGATCTGCCCGGTCTCCGCTCTCTGCCCCCTGGATCTGCCCGGTCTCCGCTCTCTGCCCCCTGGATCTGCCCGGTCTCCGCTCCTCTGCCCGGTCTCCGTTCTCTGCCCCCTGGATCTGCCTGGTCCCCGCTCTCTGCCCCCTGGATCTGCCCGGTCTCCGCTCTCTGACCTCCCGGATCTGCCCGGTCTCTGCCCCCTGGATCTGCCCGGTCTCCGCTCTCTGACCCCCGGATCTGCCCGGTCTCCGCTCTCTGACCCCCGGATCTGCCCGGTCTCCGCTCTCTGACCCCCGGATCTGCCCGGTCTCTGCCCCCTGGATCTGCACGGTCTCCGCTCTCTGACCCCCGGATCTGCCCGGTCTCCGCCCCCTGGATCTGCCCGGTCTCTGCTCTCTGACCCCCGGATCTGCCTGGTCTCCGCTCTCTGCCCCCTGGATCTGCCCGGTCCCCGCTCTCTGTCCCCGGATCTGCCCGGTCTCTGCCCCCTGGATCTGCCCGGTCTCCGCTCTCTGCCCCCTGGATCTGCCCGGTCCCCGCTCTCTGCCCCCTGGATCTGCCCGGTCCCCGCTCTCTGTCCCTGGATCTGCCCGGTCTCCGCTCTCTGCCCCCTGGATCTGCCCGGTCTCCGCTCTCTGCCCCCTGGATCTGCCCGGTCCCCGCTCTCTGTCCCCGGATCTGCCCGGTCTCCGCTCTCTGCCCCCTGGATCTGCCCGGTCCCCGCTCTCTGCCCCCTGGATCTGCCCGGTCCCCGCTCTCTGCCCCCTGGATCTGCCCGGTCCCCGCTCTCTGTCCCCGGATCTGTCCGGTCTCCGCTCTCTGCCCCCTGGATCTGCCCGGTCCCCGCTCTCTGCCCCCTGGATCTGCCCGGTCCCCGCTCTCTGCCCCCTGGATCTGCCCGGTCCCCGCTCTCTGAACCCCGAATCTGCCCGGTCCCCGCTCTCTGAACCCCGAATCTGCCCGGTCCCCGCTCTCTGCCCCCCGGTCTCTGCTCTCTGCCCCCTGGATCTGCCCGGTCTCTGCCCCCCGGATCTGCCCGGTCTCTGCCCCCCGGATCTGCCCGGTCTCCGCTCTCTGCCCCCCGGATCTGCCCGGTCTCCACTCTCTGCACCCTGGATCTGCCCGGTCTCTGAACCCCCCGGATCTGCCCGGTCTCCGCTCTCTGCCCCCCGGATCTGCCCGGTCTCCGCTCTCTGCCCCCTGGATCTGCCCGGTCCCCGCTCTCTGCCCCCTGGATCTGCCCGGTCCCCGCTCTCTGCCCCCTGGTTCTGCCCGGTCTCCGCTCTCTGCCCCCTGGATCTGCCCGGTCCCCGCTCTCTGCCCCCTGGATCTGCCTGGTCCCCGCTCTCTGCCCCCTGGATCTGCCCGGTCCCCGCTCTCTGCCCCCTGGTTCTGCCCGGTCTCCGCTCTCTGCCCCCCCGGATCTGCCCGGTCTCTGCTCTCTGCCCCCCGGATCTGCCCGGACTCTGCCCCCCGGATCTGCCCGGACTCTGCCCCCCGGATCTGCCCGGACTCTGCCCCCCGGATCTGCCCCCCCGATCTTCCCGCTCTCTGACCCCCGGATCTGCCCGGTCTCCGCTCTCTGACCCCCGGATCTGCCCGGTCTCCGCTCTCTGACCCCCGGATCTGCCCGGTCCCCGCTCTCTGCCCCCTGGATCTGCCCGGTCCCCGCTCCTCTGCCCGGTCTCCGCTCTCTGCCCCCTGGATCTGCCCGGTCTCCGCTCTCTGCCCCCCGGAACTGCCCGGTCTCCGCTCCTCTGCCCCCCGGAACTGCCCGGTCTCCTCTCCTCTGCCCCCCGGAACTGCCCGGTCTCCGCTCCTCTGCCCCCGGATCTGCCCGGTCCCCGCTCCTCTGCCCGGTCTCCGCTCTCTGCCCCCTGGATCTGCCCGGTCTCCGCTCCTCTGCCCGGTCTCCGCTCTCTGCCCCCTGGATCTGCCCGGTCTCCGCTCTCTGCCCCCTGGATCTGCCCGGTCTCCGCTCTCTGCCCCCTGGATCTGCCCGGTCTCCGCTCTCTGCCCCCTGGATCTGCCCGGTCTCCGCTCTCTGCCCCCTGGATCTGCCCGGTCTCCGCTCCTCTGCCCGGTCTCCGTTCTCTGCCCCCTGGATCTGCCTGGTCCCCGCTCTCTGCCCCCTGGATCTGCCCGGTCTCCGCTCCTCTGCCCGGTCTCCGCTCTCTGCCCCCTGGATCTGCCCGGTCCCCGCTCTCTGCCCCCTGGATCTGCCCGGTCTCCGCTCCTCTGCCCGGTCTCCGCCCCCCGGAACTGCCCAGTCTCTGCCCCCTGGATCTGCCCGATCTCCGCCCCCCAGAACTGCCCGGTCTCTGCCCCCTGGATCTGCCCGGTCTCCGCTCCTCTGCCCGGTCTCCGCTCTCTGACCTCCCGGATCTGCCCGGTCTCTGCCCCCTGGATCTGCCCGGTCTCCGCTCTCTGACCCCCGGATCTGCCCGGTCTCCGCTCTCTGACCTCCCGGATCTGCCCGGTCTCTGCCCCCTGGATCTGCCCGGTCTCCGCTCTCTGACCTCCCGGATCTGCCCGGTCTCTGCCCCCTGGATCTGCCCGGTCTCCGCTCTCTGACCCCCGGATCTGCCCGGTCTCCGCTCTCTGACCCCCGGATCTGCCCGGTCTCCGCTCTCTGACCCCCGGATCTGCCCGGTCTCTGCCCCCTGGATCTGCACGGTCTCCGCTCTCTGACCCCCGGATCTGCCCGGTCTCCGCTCTCTGCCCCCTGGATCTGCCCGGTCTCTGCTCTCTGACCCCCGGATCTGCCCGGTCTCCGCTCTCTGACCCCCGGATCTGCCCGGTCTCTGCCCCCTGGATCTGCACGGTCTCCGCTCTCTGACCCCCGGATCTGCCCGGTCTCCGCTCTCTGCCCCCTGGATCTGCCCGGTCTCTGCTCTCTGCCCCCTGGATCTGCCCGGTCTCTGCTCTCTGCCCCCTGGATCTGCCCGGTCCCCGCTCTCTGTCCCCGGATCTGCCCGGTCTCTGCCCCCTGGATCTGCCCGGTCCCCGCTCTCTGCCCCCTGGATCTGCCCGGTCCCCGCTCTCTGTCCCTGGATCTGCCCGGTCTCCGCTCTCTGCCCCCTGGATCTGCCCGGTCTCTGCTCTCTGCCCCCTGGATCTGCCCGGTCTCCGCTCTCTGCCCCCTGGATCTGCCCGGTCCCCGCTCTCTGTCCCCGGATCTGCCCGGTCTCCGCTCTCTGCCCCCTGGATCTGCCCGGTCCCCGCTCTCTGCCCCCTGGATCTGCCCGGTCCCCGCTCTCTGTCCCTGGATCTGCCCGGTCTCCGCTCTCTGCCCCCTGGATCTGCCCGGTCTCCGCTCTCTGCCCCCTGGATCTGCCCGGTCCCCGCTCTCTGTCCCCGGATCTGCCCGGTCTCCGCTCTCTGCCCCCTGGATCTGCCCGGTCCCCGCTCTCTGCCCCCTGGATCTGCCCGGTCCCCGCTCTCTGCCCCCTGGATCTGCCCGGTCCCCGCTCTCTGCCCCCTGGATCTGCCCGGTCCCCGCTCTCTGCCCCCTGGATCTGCCCGGTCCCCGCTCTCTGCCCCCTGGATCTGCCCGGTCCCCGCTCTCTGCCCCCTGGATCTGCCCGGTCCCCGCTCTCTGCCCCCTGGTTCTGCCCGGTCTCCGCTCTCTGCCCCCTGGATCTGCCCGGTCCCCGCTCTCTGCCCCCTGGATCTGCCCGGTCCCCGCTCTCTGTCCCTGGATCTGCCCGGTCTCCGCTCTCTGCCCCCTGGATCTGCCCGGTCTCCGCTCTCTGCCCCCTGGATCTGCCCGGTCCCCGCTCTCTGTCCCCGGATCTGCCCGGTCTCCGCTCTCTGCCCCCTGGATCTGCCCGGTCCCCGCTCTCTGCCCCCTGGATCTGCCCGGTCCCCGCTCTCTGCCCCCTGGATCTGCCCGGTCCCCGCTCTCTGCCCCCTGGATCTGCCCGGTCCCCGCTCTCTGCCCCCTGGATCTGCCCGGTCCCCGCTCTCTGCCCCCTGGATCTGCCCGGTCCCCGCTCTCTGCCCCCTGGTTCTGCCCGGTCTCCGCTCTCTGCCCCCCCGGATCTGCCCGGTCTCTGCTCTCTGCCCCCTGGATCTGCCCGGTCTCCGCTCTCTGCCCCCCCGGATCTGCCCGGTCTCTGCTCTCTGCCCCCTGGATCTGCCCGGTCTCCGCTCTCTGCCCCCCCGGATCTGCCCGGTCTCCGCTCTCTGCCCCTGGATCTGCCCGGTCCCCGCTCTCTGTCCCCGGATCTGCCCGGTCTCCGCTCTCTGCCCCCGGATCTGCCCGGTCTCCGCTCTCTGCCCCCAGATCTGCCCGGTCCCCGCTCTCTGCCCCCAGATCTGCCCGGTCCCCGCTCTCTGACCCTGGATCTGCCCGGTCTCCGCTCTCTGCCCCCGGATCTGCCCGGTCTCTGCCCCCGGATCTGCCCGGTCTCTGCCCCCGGATCTGCCCGGTCCCCGCTCCTCTGCCCGGTCTCTGCCCCCGGATCTGCCCGGTCCTGCCCCTTTCCCTCACCCCGGGGTCTGACAGCTGAATCCACTGCATCACTGACACATTATTACACACAAATGACCTCTACAGAGCCGGGAACTACAAGTCCCAGCATGCCCAGAGCTCTGAGCCGCTAGTCCCCTGAATATCCACAACTACAGCACAGGTATAGCCGCGCAGAGCATGCTGGGACATGTAGTCGCGGAGGCACGCACCCGTTACCTGCCTCGGTCCCCGCACGTGTGCCCTCCTGACCGCCGCTGACGATCCTCCTCACACAAGGACGAGCGGCTTCTCTCTTGCGTCAACGTCCATGAGTCTGAAGCCGAGAAAAGGGGCGGAAACATGTCACCCAGCCAGCCAATCACCGACCTCCGGCTGCTACACGCGCCCTGCGAGGACAATATAGCGTAGAGGATCAATGCGCATGTGCAAGTCCATTCATGGTGCCAGGTACGACAGCCAATCAGCGAACTTAGGTTTAAACAGCCTATGTAACGAGGGAGAATAGTGTAGCGCAGGCGCAGTGAGCATCTGACGCCGCAGGGCGCCATCTTTATTATGGGATTACAGCTTTATAACCCTTTCCCCTCCGGGCCTGTTTTCACCTTCCTGATCAGGCCAAATTGTACAATTCTGACCACTGTCCCTTTATGAGGTAATAACTCTGGCGCTTACGTGGAGCCCGATGATTCTGACATATTGTCCTTCGTGATGGTGGTAACATTTCTTCTATATAATTTGCGTTTATTTGTGGGAAAAAAAGGAAATTTGGCGAAAATGTTTAAAATGTTCTCAATGTCACCTGAATTACGTTAGGCCGGGGGATTATTATTATTATTATTATTTATTGTTATAGCGCCATTTATTCCATGGCGCTTTACATGTGAGGAGGGGTATACATAATATAAACAAGTACAATAATCTTGAACAATACAAGTCATAACTGGTACAGGAGGAGAGAGGACCCTGCCCGCGAGGGCTCACAATCTACAAGGGATGGGTGAGGATACAGTAGTTGAGGATAGAGATGGTCATGCAGCGGTTTGGTCGATCGGTGGTTACTGCAGGTTGTAGGCTTGTCGGAAGAGGTTGGTCTTCAGGTTCTATTTGAAGGTTTCGATGGTAGGCGAGAGTCTGATATGTTGTGGTAGAGGGTTCCAGAGTAGGGGTGATACGCGAGAGAAATCTTGTATACGATTGTGGGCAGAGGAGATAAGAGGGGAGTAGAGTAGGAGATCTTGTGAGGATCGGAGGTTGCGTGTAGGTAAGTACCGGGAGACGAGGTCACAGATGTATGGAGGAGACAGGTTGTGGATGGCTTTGTATGTCACGGTTAGGGTTTTTTTGTACTGGAGTCTCTGGGTAATGGGGAGCCAGTGAAGGGATTGACAGAGGGGAGAGGCAGGGAATAGCGGGGGGACAGGTGGATTAGTCGGGCAGCAGAGTTTAGAATAGATTGGAGGGGTGCGAGAGGGTTAGAGGGGAGGCCACAGAGCAGGAGGTTGCAGTAGTCAAGGCGAGAGATGATGAGGGCATGGACTAGGGTTTGCAGATTCTTGGTTGAGGAATGAACGGATTCGTGAAATATTTTTGAGTTGAAGTCGGCAGGAAGTGGAAAGGGCTTGGATATGTGGTTTCAAGGAGAGATCAGTGTCAAGGATTACCCCGAGGCAGCGAGCTTGTGGGACTGGGGAGAGTGGGCAGCCGTTTACTGTAATGGATAGGTTTGTTGGGGGGGGGTCACGTGAGACGGGGGAAAGATGATGACTTCTGTTTTGTCCATGTTAAGTTTTAGAAATCTAGCGGAGAAGAAGGATGAAATAGCGGACAGACATTGAGGGATTCTGGTTAGAAGGGAGGTGATATCTGGTCCAGTGATGTAGATCTGTGTGTCATCAGCATAGAGATGATACTGAAAGCCATGAGATTCTATGAGCTGTCCCAGGCCAAAGTTGTAAATGGAGAAGAGCAAGGGCCCAAGGACTGAACCTTGTGGGACTCTGACAGATAGGGACGAGGTGAGGAGGTGGTGTGTGAGTGGGAGACGCTGAATGTATGGTCAGTTAGCTATGATGAGATCCAGGATAGGGCCAAGTCTGTGATGCCAAGGGATGAGAGGGTCTGTAGTAATAGGGAATGGTCCACTGTGTCAAAGGCAGCCGACAGGTCGAGGAGGAGGAGGACAGAGTAGTGTCGCTTGCTCTTGGCGGTTAAGAGGTCATTGGTGACTTTAGTTAGGGCAGTTTCAGTGGAGTGGTGTGACCGGAAGCCAGATTGTAAGCGGTCAAAGAGGGAGCAGGAAGAGAGATGGGAGGACAGTTCAAGGTAGACGTGTTGTTCCAGTAGTTTTGAGGCAAAGGGGAGAAGTGATATATGGCGATAGCTAGATACAGAGGATGGGTCGAGAGAGGGCTTTTTGAGGATAGGTGTGATGGAGGCATGTTTAAAGCTTGAGGGGAAAACACCAGTTGTTAGTGATAGGTTGAAGAGATGGGTTAGGGTTGGGATGAAGATTGTGGTGAGGTTTGGGATGAGGTGGGATGGGAGTGGGTCTAGTGCACAGGTGGTGAGATGTGATCTTGAGAGTAGAGTGGAGAGTTGATCTTCTGTAATGGTGGAGAAGTTGGTTTTGGAGGTGGAGGGCTGGGAAATCGGGAGGAAGAGCTCTGGGGGTTGTTCACCAAAACTGTCTCTAATGCTATCAATCTTCTGCTTGAAAAATGAGGCAAAGTCTTCAGCAGAGATTCAGAGAATGAATGTAGGTCGATGTTTAATATTTCTGCGAGGGTGTGAAAGTTTGTGGGGTGGGGATTGTAGACATGGAGTGGAGAGAGATGAGAATGTGAGAAAGTTGTGGTCAGAGAGTGGAAGAGGTGAGTTAGAGAGGTTAGATAGAGAGCAGAGGCGGGTGAAGATGAGGTCCAGTGTGTGACCGTCTTTGTGAGTGGCTGCAGAAGACCATTGAGTGAGGCCGAAGGAGGAAGTGAGAGATAGAAGTTTAGTGGCAGCTGAGAGGGAAGTGTCAGTGGGGATGTTGAAGTCGCCCATGATGATAGTGGGGATGTCTGCAGAAAGGAAATGAAGTAGCCAGGTGGTGAAGTGGTCAAAGAAGATGGTGGCTGGCCCTGGGGGGTGGTAAATGACAGCCAGTTGGAGGTTGGTGGGGGAATAGATGCGCACAGAGTGCACCTCAAAGGAAAGGAGGGTAACAGAGGGTGGCAGTGGGATTGGGGTGAAGGAGCAGTTATCTGACAGAAGAAAACCAACTCCTCCGCCATGTTTGCTGCTGGGGCGGGGTGTGTGGGAAAGGTGGAAGCCACCGTAAGAGAGTGCAGCAGGGGAGACTGTGTCAGAAGGGGAGAGCCAGGTTTCGGTGATGGCGAGGAAGGAAAGTTTGGTAGTAACAAAGAGATCATGGATGTAGGAGAGCTTGTTGCAGACAGAGCGGGCATTCCACAGAGCTCCTGTAAGTGGGACTGGGGAAGCGGGGACTGGGCGAATGGGTATAAGGTTAGAGAGGTTACGGAAGTTTGTGCTAGAGCGTGGATGGGAGGTAGAAATGATTGTGGGAATATGGCGAGGGGGACCAGGATTTGGAGAGATATCACCAGCAGTGAGAAGGAGCAGAGAAAGTGTTAGCAGGTGGGAGCAGGAGAGAACATGAGGTGGCTGTCTGTGCTTGGAGACCAAAGATTGTATGTTAAGGAACAGTTCTGAGGAGGAGGTGAGGTGGATGGGGAGGATTGAAGAGGAGATGAACAGTTCCTTACTTGGTGTAGGGATCAGGGGAGTTAGCAGAAAGTGAAGGATTATAGGGGTGAAAGTGAAAACAAACAGAAACATTGTTTACAGTGACTGTGGCCAGTTACCTTCAGTTCCCTTCAGGTGCAATTCAGGTTTTAATTCTACTGTAATCCACACTTTTAAGGACACACTTCTAAGGGATCACACTGCAGACCCAATGCCCCTCCCAGGCTATGAATATCAGCCCGCAGCTGTCTGCGCAGCCTTTACTGGCTATTAAAATAGGGGGACCCCCCAAAAAATGACGTGGGGTCCCCCCATATTTTATAGCCAGAAAGTCTACGCAGACAGCTGCGGGCTGATATTCATAGCCTACAGAGGGGCCATGGATATTGGCCCCCCGGCTACAAATACCAGTCCGCAGCCGCCCCAGAAATGGAGCCAATTCCGGCACTCTCTCTTCCCATTCCCGTGTAGCGGTGGGACATGGGGTAATGAAGGGTTAATGTCACCTTTGTATTGTAAGGCGACATTAAGCCCGGTTAATAATGGAGAGGCGTCAATGAGACACCTATCCATTACTAATCCTATAGTAGTGAAAGAGTTAAAAAAAAAGACAGCCAGAAAAAAAGTATTTTAATATTCTTGATTTCACCATACTAGTAGTCCCATCAGACGATGCCTGCCTACATACAGACCGGCACACACAGCCCCACGACCCCTCACAGCCCACGATCCCCGTATAGCCCCGCGATCCCCGCACAGCCCCGCTATCCCTACTCATCCTCGCTATCCCCGCACAGCCCCGGGATCCCCGCACAGCCCCACAGACCCCCGCACAGCCCTGCAATCCCCGCACAGCCCCACAGACCCTCGCACAGCCCTGCAATCCCCGCACAGCCCCACAGACCCCCGCACAGCCCCGCAATCCCCGCACACAGACACACACACACACAGCCCCGCAGACCACTGTAGACACACACAAACACCCGCACACAGACTCACACAGTCTCCGCACACACACGGTTTCCGCCCACATACTCTTCCCCTCCCGATCTGCAGCGTTTCTCGCACCCACTACTCCGCAGCTAAACCGCAGATCCTGCAGTTTTGCTGCAATTTTGACTGAATCAATGGAAGTCAATGGGCACAGAAACGCTGCAGATTCGCAAAAAGAATTGACATGGACATGCTGCGTTTTTAGTGTGGAATTTTCCACACCATCAGCACAGCATTCTTTTTCCCCCATTGATTTACATTGTACTGTAAATCACTTGCGGCTCTGCAGCATTTCAGCGTGGAAAAAAACGCTGCGGGTGCGCAGGAAATCCGCAACGTGTGCACATAGCCTTATAGTACAATTTGTCGTGAGTACGCTGATACCCACTGTTTGGGCGCATGGCAGGGCTCAAAAGGAAAGGAGCGCCGTTTTACATTTTGTAACTGAAAATTGGCTGGAATTGAGATTGGACATCATGTCCCATTTGGAGAGCCCCTGATGTGCCTAAACAGTGGAAACCCCCCACAAAGACCCCCATTTTGGAAACTAGACCTCTCATGGAATGTATTTAGATGTGTATTGAGCACCTTGAACCCCCGGTGATTAACAGAAGTTTATAACATAGAGCTGTAAAAATAAAAAAATCATATAATCCCCACTAAAATATTCTTCTAGCCCCAAATGTTGCATTTTCACAAGGGTAATAGGACAAAATGGATCCTAAATATTGTTGTGCAATTTCTCCTGAGTACACTGATACCCCATATGTGGGGGAAAACTACTTTTGAGGCACAGTGCAAAGCTCAGAAGGGAAGGAGCGCCATATTGGAGTTCAGATATTACTGTTATGGTTTGCAAGTGCCATGTCACAGTGGTAGAGCCCCTGAGGAGCCAGAACAGCAGAACCCCCCATAAGTGACCCCATTTTACAAACTACACATCTCAATGAATGAATCTAAGGGTGCAGTGATCATATTGACACCACATGGGCCTCACAGACTGTTATATCACTGGGCAGTGAAGAAAAAATAAATTACATATTTACCACCGAAATGTTGTTTTAGCTCCAGATTTTACATTTTCATACTGAGAAATGGGTAAAATGGCACCAAAATGTGTCCCCCAACTTCTGCTGAACGTGGCAATGCCCCATATGTGTACAGAACAGTTTGCAGACACCATAATACAGGGCCCCGAAGTGCTAGAAGAGCAGAATCCCCCCTCAAACGACCCTAGTTTGGAAATTATACCCCTTGGGGAATTTATCTACAGGTGTACTCAGTAGCGTAGCTACCAGGGGGGCAGGGGGTGCGGCCGCCCCGTGCCCACAGCTCACAGGGGCCCACCTGGAGCTACACTTAATTAGCTTGGTGATAGGCAGGGAGATACGATCTCCTTGCTCTACCTGGGCAGGGGCTGGAGAGAGAAGTGAAGCTCCGCCCCCTCCCCCCAGTGCTGACCCTGTACCTGTGTCCAGCAGCCACGCCCACATTGCACGCTCAGTGAACGTGTCTGCGGCAGAGCAGTCAGGACCATGGTGCTGGGGCTTCCCTCCAGAGAGGAGCAGGACAGGGGACACAGTGCTGGAAGTAACAGCTCACACTTCTGTCTGCACTGTGCAGGGAGGAGGTGACAGGACGCTGCTTCTCTCCAGAAGACCCAACCACATACTGTATCTGCACTCTCTGAGACACTGGAGAGCAGCTGAATCTAATGACTGGTCAGTGATGTGCACTGATAGATGTGACCCCGGCTGCAGGACCCCACAGATGAGGAGACACGTCTCCTTTTTATATATAGGAAAGAAACATATCCTCATCTGTGGGGTCCTGCAGCCGGGGTCACGTCTATCAGTGCACATCACTGACCAGTCCTGTCAGTATATATACCTTGGATTTACTGATATGAGATCATACAGACACTGGACTGATAGATCCTGACCCCGGCTATAGGAGATAGATATATATGTGTGTATATATGATCTCATATAAGTAAATCCAAGGTTGTAAACACAAAACCCCCATTATAAAACCTTTTATTAAAATAAAAGTTTCAGTGAGTTTATACAATGTGATAAATAGCCAGACAGGAGAAAAAAGCATCATAAGTAAGTGTGTATAGAAAATCACATATGGGTGCGGACCCCTGAACATATACTCAGTCTAGACAACAAGACCCCAAAGGGGGAGAAGGGAAAAAGAGGAGAGTAGACGAGCCGGGGGGTGGACTTTCTCCTTTAGAAGTAATATTCTACCTCCCCCTCTTTCTTCTGGTTGGCTCCTTTCCTTTTCCCTCTTTGGGATCTTGTCTAGACAACAGTATTTTTTTAGGGTTAGGCTACTTTCACACTTGCGTTATTAGGCGTACATCGCAATGCGTCGTTTTGGAGGAAAAACACAACCTGCAAAGTTGCCCGCAGGATGCTTTTTTTCTCTATTGACTTGCATTAGCAACGCATTGCGACGTATGGCCACACATCGCATCCGTCGTGCAACGGATGCGTAGTGTTTTTGGCGGACGCGACGCACAAAAAAAGTTCAATGTAACTTTTTTGTGCGTCGTGACCGCCATTTTCGACCGCGCATGCATGGCCGAAACTCTGCCCCCTCCTTCCCGCTAATCGCAATGGGCAGCGGATGCGTTGTAAAACTGCATGCGCTGCCCACGTTGTGCTACATTTAACACACTGTCCAGCGGTACATCGGGCTGACGCATGGCGATGGCCCCGTACCGATGCAAGTGTGAAAGTAGCCTTACCTGGATAAATTCTGGAAGCTATACCCATACACTGGCCTCTATACGCACCCACTGGCTGTTTCTATTTTCTTTGTTAAGTATATCAGGCCTGTAAAAGTAGCAGCCCACAGACAGGGACAGACAGTGACCAGATTCTAAGGAGTGGGAGCTATTGCAAGTTCCATTATACAGCATGGGAGCTACTGCGGGGGTCATTATACAGTGTGAGAGATAATGCAAGGGCCGTTATACAGTTTGGAAGCTGCTGTCGGGCCATCATACAGTGTAGGGGCGTATATACAGTGTTGGGACCACTGTGGGGGCTGTAAAGGGTTTGGGGCTACTGTGAAGGCACATAGACATTTTAGTATGTAAGAGCACAATGGTGGCATTACTATGTGAAGCAGTATGAGGAACAATGCTTTTGTACCACACAGCAGGTGCAGTAATAGGGACCTATATGGAGCAGCCGCTCAGTATTGGGGTATCAGGTGCAGTAATAGGGACACATACGGCAGCAGCGGCTCAGTATTGGGGCATCAGGTGCAGTAATAGGGACACATACGGCAGCAGCGGCTCACTATTGTGGTATCAGGGGCAGTAATAGGGACACATACGGCAGCAGCTGCTCAGTATTGGGGCATCAGGTGCAGTAATAGGGACACATACGGCAGCAGAGGCTCAGTATTGAGGTATCAGGTGCAGTAATAGGGACACATACGGCAGTAGCCGCTCAGTATTGGGGTATCAGGTGCAGTAATAGGGACACATACGGCAGAGGCTCAGTATTGGGGTATCAGGTGTAGTAATAGGGACACATACGGCAGCAGAGGCTCAGTATTGGGGTATCAGGTGCAGTAATAGGGACACATACGGCAGTAGCCGCTCAGTATTGGGGTATCAGGTGCAGTAATAGGAACACATACGGCAGAGGCTCAGTATTGGGGTATCAGGTGTAGTAATAGGGACACATACGGCAGCAGAGGCTCAGTATTGGGGTATCAGGTGTAGTAATAGGGACACATACGGCAGCAGCGGCTCAGTATTGGGGTATCAGGTGCAGTAATAGGGACACATACGGCAGCGGCTCAGTATTGGGGTATCAGGTGCAGTAATAGGGACACATACGGCAGCAGAGGCTCAGTATTGGGGTATCAGGTGCAGTAATAGGGACACATACGGCAGCAGAGGCTCAGTATTGGGGTATCAGGGGCAGTAATAGGGACACATACGGCAGCAGCGGCTCAGTATTGGGGTATCAGGTGCAGTAATAGGGACACATACGGCAGCAGAGGCTCAGTATTGGGGTATCAGGTGCAGTAATAGGGACACATACAGCAGCAGAGGCTCAGTATTGGGGTATCAGGTGCAGTAATAGGGACACATACGACAGCAGAGGCTCAGTATTGGGGTATCAGGTGCAGTAATAGGGACACATACGGCAGCAGCGGCTCAGTATTGGGGTATCAGGGGCAGTAATAGGGACACATACGACAGCAGAGGCTCAGTATTGGGGTATCAGGTGCAGTAATAGGGACACATATGGCAGCAGCGGCTCAGTATTGGGGTATCAGGGGCAGTAATAGGGACACATACGACAGCAGAGGCTCAGTATTGGGGTATCAGGGGCAGTAATATGGACACATACGGCAGCAGCGGCTCAGTATTGGGGTATCAGGTGCAGTAATAGGGACACATACGGCAGCAGCGGCTCAGTATTGGGGTATCAGGGGCAGTAATAGGGACACATACGACAGCAGAGGCTCAGTATTGGGGTATCAGGGGCAGTAATATGGACACATACGGCAGCAGCGGCTCAGTATTGGGGTATCAGGTGCAGTAATAGGGACACATACGACAGCAGAGGCTCAGTATTGGGGTATCAGGTGCAGTAATAGGGACACATATGGCAGCAGCGGCTCAGTATTGGGGTATCAGGTGCAGTAATAGGGACACATACGGCAGCAGCGGCTTAGTATTGGGGTATCAGGTGCAGTAATAGGGACACATACGGCAGCAGCGGCTCAGTAGTGGGGTATCAGATGCAGTAATAGGCACACATACGGCAGCAGCGGCTCAGTATTGGGGTATCAGGTGCAGTAATAGGGACACATACGACAGCAGAGGCTCAGTATTGGGGTATCAGGTGCAGTAATAGGGACACATATGGCAGCAGCGGCTCAGTATTGGGGTATCAGGGGCAGTAATAGGGACACATACGACAGCAGAGGCTCAGTATTGGGGTATCAGGTGCAGTAATAGGGACACATACGGCAGCAGCGGCTCAGTATTGGGGTATCAGGTGCAGTAATAGGGACACATACGACAGCAGAGGCTCAGTATTGGGGTATCAGGTGCAGTAATAGGGACACATACGGCAGCAGCGGCTCAGTATTGGGGTATCAGGGGCAGTAATAGGGACACATACGACAGCAGAGGCTCAGTATTGGGGTATCAGGTGCAGTAATAGGGACACATATGGCAGCAGCGGCTCAGTATTGGGGTATCAGGTGCAGTAATAGGGACACATACGACAGCAGAGGCTCAGTATTGGGGTATCAGGTGCAGTAATAGGGACACATATGGCAGCAGCGGCTCAGTATTGGGGTATCAGGTGCAGTAATAGGGACACATACGGCAGCAGCGGCTTAGTATTGGGGTATCAGGTGCAGTAATAGGGACACATACGGCAGCAGCGGCTCAGTAGTGGGGTATCAGATGCAGTAATAGGGACACATACGGCAGCAGCGGCTCAGTATTGGGGTATCAGGGGCAGTAATAGGGACACATATGGCAGAGGCTCAGCATTGCGGTATCAGGTGCAGTATTGGTAGGCACGGTACTGTATAAGGAACGTGCCTCTGACTGCAGAGCCCCTAAGGGATAGCTAGAGGGGAAATCTGTGCAGTGCCCAATTCCCCCCTCCCACTACCTCCCCAGGTGAGGTCATGATTGGGACGACCAGCGGACCAACCGGGGAGAAGAGGGGAGTTAGGCCACACCCTCAGGGGTTAAATGCTAGCGACGGGACCAGGTTCTCCCTCTTTCTCCCCAGCTGACCCTTGGAAGCTGTTGTCGTCCCGGATCTGCTGATCACCATGGCCCCTGCAGCAGGGAGCTGCACAGGAAGGTGAGCAATGGCTGCGATCCCCTAATCCTGGTCTGGGTGCTCACCTTCCTGTGCCCTCTCCTCACCCCCTAGCATCCCCTCAGGCCTCTCCGTCTTCCCCCATGGCTCCGTCCCTGCACACCCCCCCTCCTGGGGCCTCGTCGTCCCCTGTCTCCCCAGCGCTACTGACCCCCCCTCACCGGCTCATTGTGTCGGCCCCGGCCTCTGCAGACCCCGTACCTCCGCTTCGAGCCCCCGGCGCTCCAGCTGACCAGGCCGCAGCGGCGCCCCAGGGCAGACGCTTGGGGCGGTCTTCCCATCCTCCCGCGCGCCTACATGTTGGGGGGGAGCCGGCGCTGCCAAGTCGCCGTGCTGCTGCCCCACGTGTGGCACCGGGATGCACGGCGGACGGCTCAGCGCTTGCTTCAGGCGCCGGTGCCAGGCGCCAGCTCCATACGCCGATCGCGTCCGGGCCCCGGGCACTTCTTGTCCCCGCTCTGAAAACCGGGGCCCGGCGCGCTTATTAGAACCCCCGCCCTGTTGTCCTGTTCAGGCCCGCCCTGCCTCCCAGAGTGCAGTGCGGGCCGGGCGGGACACGCCCACTTCCGGCCCCACTTCCTCCTGCAGGTGGGGGGCCGCCCGCTGCCTCGGTCCCCTCGGCGACGCGCCAGATGCTCGGGGGGACCGGGGGCCAGCGTGGGCAGCCGGCCCAGGCACACTGCTGGTCCCCTGCAGCGTCAGGGAGACCCCTCTCCCTGATGCTGGCTTGGGACCGCCAAGCCCGGCCAAATAACAGCGGCGGGGCCTCAACCCGCCAAATCGGTCGGGGGGGGGGCCCTCAAAAGCGCTCACAAGCCCCCGAGCCAGGCCCCTCTACGGGGTGCTGCCAGGACTGCAGCACCGTGGACCTCTGACCAGCCCACCCCTGGCCCGCCGCGTCACCCAAGCAGGCACATTAACGTTGCCTGTGCGGGGGGGCGGGCGGTCGGGGGCCAGAGCCACAAGCACGGCCGCGGAGCGTAATGACTGGTCTATCCAGACCAGCCAGCACGCCCCGCAGCCAGGAATGTACGCACCAAACACGCACACAGTCGCACCAAAAACTCACACAGCCGCATTAAATTATGCGCCGCCAACATCCCCATGCTCCCAAATGCAAATCGCAGACATTTCCCTATCAGTCCCTGCCCCTTTTGCGCTCACCCTGCAGTGACAGCCTAATAGTCTCCGCACCTTCCCCGGCTCTACCCCCTGCACTACCACTCACGCCCCATGGCCAAGGTAACGTCCCCCCTACTCCCGAGGTAAACGCACCTAACGCAACCCCTAGACAGGGCTATCACAGGCATAGATGCCACAGATTGTCCTCACCCTCATCAGTAGATTCCCGCCACCGTTCCCGCTGTCCCTCTAGCTGTCGGCATTCCCACTCAAGAAGCTGACACCACTCACACAGGAGCCGCAGGAGCCACCATAGATCCCGCTCCTCCAGATGGCGCAATCGCTCGCCATCCACAACCGGCTCAGATAGATCGGGGAGTTACAACGAGGGGTACCGGTCGCATGCCGAAAGACGGCGGTCTCACCGGACACCCAGAGCGGGTACTCGGTGGTAACAGACACTGACACCCCCCGTTACCGATCAGGCAGAGATCGGAGCCCCAATAGCCTCTCATCCTCGAGCACACGACAGATGTCATCCGTCACGTGCTCCGTCCTGGGCTGACGCACAGGGAGACACGACATACGTACCTCCCCGGTCCACCAGCCAGCACCGAGCTCCGTCCTGGGCTGACGCACAGGGAGACACGCCATACGTACCTCCCCGGTCCACCAGCCAGCACCGAACCAGGGGACAATTGACGCCGGAGCACCTCCCTCTCCAGGGGACGCTCGGCACCAGACTAGAATACATCCCCGTGCCACGGCACTGGCCGCTGGCCAGCCATCTTCATCCTCCTGGGCGGGCGGCCAGCACCAGGACAGCGCCACGGCAGGAGCCAGAGTACCTCCGTCCGGAGACACTCGGCCGGCATCTGACAGCGGTGAGTTCTTTGATGTTGGTGAGCACTCTACAATACAAAATGTGGGAGAAAGCGAGCTGGCAGCCGCTATTAACACCCTAGTTCAGCAGTTGACACGCCCAGGCGTACCGACTGACACTAGCACCACCCAAGCAGCTAGTCTGCACAAGGATGCATTTTTCTGTGGAGTAAGCCCGCTAGGAGCGCACGTTGAGTTGGAGACAAGGCAAAAAATTTGGGATAATGCTTACGTTGATATATGGTCACTGTTACTGGCCGACCAACAGTCCGTGGACAAGGAAAGGAGAATTGGTGAGTGGTTACAAGATAGGAGCAAACCAAAAATAGCTCAAACGATGAATAACTGGCTCCAGGCCTTCGCGGTTCTCGGCTGCATCATGGGCCAAAAGCACCCAGAACGTTGTTCCGAATTATTTATTTACCAAGATCTAATATATAATTCATATAAGTGTCACAGCGGGTCTGCATGGAAACGGTACGACGAGAAGTTCCTCAGGCGGTTGGCCATGCAACCGGATTTGGATTTGGGCTGGGGGGGTTAAAGCGACGGACGTTTGGTTACGACTGATGCTGTCCCAAAAACACCCTCCCCAGCAGCAGCAGGCCAGAACACAGTGGTCGTACGCGGACCTGGGGCCTGCTTACTGTTTAACGATGGATACTGCCGTTTCCAAGGGCGCAATGGGCCCTTGGCTAAGCCTTTATCCCAATAAAGAAGCGGCGGAACAACTATAGTTCGGTTTTAAACACGGTTTTTATATCCCTTTCAAACCCAGCCCCTCGCCAACTACTGCAAATAATTTAAAATCGGCACGCGAATTCCCTGCTATTCTACAGCAAAAAATCAAAAAAAAAAAAAAAAAAGGAAGTTGAACTGGGCAGGATGGCGGGACCTTTTAGATCCTTGCCATTTAAGAATCTCAGAATCTCGCCTTTAAGTATCGTTCCCAAAAAAGAGGCAGGAAAATATCGGCTAATACATCACCATTCCTACCCAAAAGGCGCATCGGTTAACGACGCGATACCCGCGGAAGAGTCGTCCATAACCTACTCTTCTTTTTCATTACTTCGAGCTTTTCAGCACCATCCTAGACCGGGTATTACGATACGAAACCGCTAGCAACTCAACGATTCACTACCTCGACGATTTTTGTTCGTCGGTCCCGGGAACTCCAGACTCTGCTCCTTTCTTCTCCAAAAGTTTAAGTTTTTAGCCGGAAAATTTGGAGTACCACTCTCACCGGATAAAACAGTCGCCTTGTAACATTTTGCCCTTTCTCGGTATTGAAATAGACACCAATGCAATGGTGCTTCGATTACCAGATGATAAACTGCAAAAAAAAAAAAACTCTGCAAATGTTTAAAAATTGCTATGAAGCAAAAAAAAAAAAAGTCACCCCGCAACAGATGCAGTCCCTACTAGGATTGCTCAACTTTGCCTGTCGTGTAATGCCAGCGGGCAGAGTTTTTTCACGCCAACTATCACTAGCAACCAAGGGCATAGCCCAGCCGAGCCACAGAATTAGGCTAAACCGCTCCCTGAAGGCAGACTTGCTGATCTGGAGGACACTCCTGGAGTCCTACAATGGGCATACATGCGTTATGGCGCAGGAGACGCCAAGCAAAGATTTAGGCCTAGCGGTTGGTGGAAATATTACAGATGGTTTTGCGGCAATCTACAAAGACCAGTGGTGAAAAGGCCAATGGCCTAAACTATGGACCACGGCCGCATAGGGCCGTGACCCATCACTGGTGGAAATTCTGGCAATCTGTGTGCGCGGTATAAATCAATAATGAATTAATGCCGAACGAGGCAGTTACTTGAATTGATGCCAAAAAAGGCGGTTACTACAACTATGACAAATCACTAATAAATCAATGCCAAACGAGGCTTTTACGGCAAATGCGAATAAACTTCACTGAAGCAGGAGTTCCTCCATCAATGGGAGTCACTCTGCCAGAATCAGACAGCGATGAGTGTTTTCATTTTGACAAACTCAAGGGTCCTGGGCTCATTGGATGGTGGAACGAGGGTCCCTGAGGTGGACTTTGAGAATGGTGGAATATGGTTTCATAATGCGGACAAGGACCAGTGGTGCAAAGGCCAATGGCCTGAACTATGGACCACGGCCGCATGGGGCCGTGACCCATCACTGGTAGAAATTTGGGCAATAGTAACATCAGGCGAGCTATGGGGTGCCCAATTGGAAAATATGAGCATCAGATTTACAACCCAACAGCTGAGAACAGCAAAAGCCCTAAACAGCATGTCCTCTTCTTCTCAGCCAGCACTCGCGCTGTTGCGCCGCCTAGCACTATGGTGCCTCAAACACAACATCTGTTGCCGTGCCAGATTTACAGCGAATATAGATGATAAAATCGTTAACTTTGTTATCTTCCGATTAGCAGGCCTTCAAAGTTTTCCTTCCTTCCCAATGCCCAGCCATCGGTCCTACAGTGTCCTGCTTCCCCCTAGGCCACGGTGACCAAGCACTGATCGTGCTTCAGTGACATCGGCTACTTGGCAGGTCTACGGTAAGGCGTGGGAGGAGTGGTGCTCGCTAACTTAACGAAGACCAGTCAATAGGTGTGACCGGGTGTTAGTAGTACTCTTAGAACGGTTCAGGCATAGAGGTGAGTCAGGGAAATTAGCGCAGCGTCATTTATCGGGAATAGCTTTCTTCTTTCTGCTGCTGGGGTGGTTGCACGTAAACAAATATTTTTCATCAAGCAAGCCGTAAAGGCTGTGAAAAGCGTCAACCTAGCCAGGAAGGCCGTCGCCCACTTTCTTTGAGGCCACTGGACGGCATAATTGCAATATCTTCATCAGCGTGCAAGTCGCAATACGAGGCCATGCTGATATCTGCAGCGTTCGCAATCGCCTTCTTCGGGGCAATTCGCATCAGGGAATTAGTGCCGCAGTCAAAAAACAGCATCAGTAGGCGGCTTAATCAACGAATACCTCGTCATATGCAGCGAAGCTCTGCGCATTAGAGTACGGAGATCCAAATGCGACCCCACCGGGAGGGGGACATTGGTATTGGTCAAGGCGTCAGGCGGCCCTATATGCTCTCTAGAAATAGTCAAACACTATACGGCAGTAAGACGTACGGGTAGCTAGAGCGGGGGTATCGGAAGTCGAGGCGCAGAGAATGGGCTGCTGGGAATCCGCATGCTTTGTCAGATACATAACACCAGACCTGCTTTAACAACTATTTGTCTCTTACAGGTAGCTTTAAGCCCACAGTTTGGGTAGTGGGGCATTCCTTTTGTCTACTGGGCGTACGAAAGAGCCAAACTACGGCCGGGCGGAACAACATTTGGCTTCCCGAAGCTGGACGTCAACTGTAGAGGCATAAGAGGGCTCCGGTAGCGTCAGATCTTCCCGGAGAGGGTTGACATAGACATCGAGCGGTTTGTTTAGTACCGGATATGGTGGTGGTGTGGTCCGAGATAATTCCTCGAGCGGTTTCGCACGGAGCCGAGGATGTGAAAGCCATCGAAAAATCAAGAAAAAGGATTAACACAAAGATGTTGAAGATTGTGAGAGAAAATTACAGCATTGTGGTTCTCCACCAGGAGCTAGAAGGGAACAATTTAGCTTTACTAAGACCGGACGGCATCCACTTCACGGACGTCGGGCTCGACATATTCTTGACGGGTTTGAAGGATGGGGTTGAACAGGCTCTAATGCTGCTGTGTGGGGGTCGGAGTCCTGTGTAGGTCATACACATGATCCTCCGTGACGGTAGGTAGAGGGGGGCAAAGGTTCGTAACCTCTCATTGGCTTGCTGGCCCAGCGGTCGTCGGCTGGGGCCTTCAGCAATGAGTGCGTCGCGATGTGTAATTGCCCTTCTCTACTTTGCAAATAATAAAACTGTGACCGACCTGTTCAACCCATCCAGGATTGTTGGTGTCTTTTATTACGGAGTGGTGGGACGGGGGAAGGCACTGGTTACGACACACGGGTCTCCGCAGTCTGTGTGATACTGACTGCTGAGCCGTGTATCTAATCCTATCCTGTGTGATACTGTCTGCTGAGCCATGTATCTAATCCTCTCCTGTGTGATACTGACTGCTGAGCCGTGTATCTAATCCTATCCTGTGTGATACTGCCTGCTGAGCCGTGTATCTAATCCTCTCCTGTGTGATACTGACTGCTGAGCCATGTATCTAATCCTATCCTGTGTGATACTGACTGCTGAGCCGTGTATCTAATCCTCTCCTGTGTGATACTGTCTGCTGAGCCATGTATCTAATCCTCTCCTGTGTGATACTGACTGCTGAGCCGTGTATCTAACCCTCTCCTGTGTGATACTGACTGCTGAGCCGTGTATCTAACCCTCTCCTGTGTGATACTGACTGCTGAGCCGTGTATCTAATCCTATCCTGTGTGATACTCTCTGCTGAGCCGTGTATCTAATCCTCTCCTGTGTGATACTGTCTGCTGAGCCGTGTATCTAATCCTCTCCTGTGTGATACTGACTGCTGAGCTGTGTATCTAATCCTCTCCTGTGTGATACTCTCTGCTGAGCCATGTATCTAATCCTATCCTGTGTGATACTGTCTGCTGAGCCGTGTATCTAATCCTCTCCTGTGTGATACTGACTTCTGAGCCATGTATCTAATCCTATCCTGTGTGATACTGTCTGCTGAGCTGTGTATCTAATCCTCTCCTGTGTGATACTGAATGCTGAGCTGTGTATCTAATCCTCTCCTGTGTGATACTGACTGCTGAGCTGTGTATCTAATCCTATCCTGTGTGATACTGACTGCTGAGCTGTGTATCTAATCCTATCCTGTGTGATACTGACTGCTGAGCCGTGTATCTAATCCTATCCTGTGTGATACTGACTGCTGAGCCGTGTGTATAATCCTCTCCTGTGTGATACTGACTGCTGAGCTGTGTATCTAATCCTCTCCTGTGTGATACTGACTGCTGAGCCGTGTATCTAATCCTATCCTGTGTGATACTGACTGCTGAGCCGTGTATCTAATCCTATCCTGTGTGATTCTGACTGCTGAGCCGTGTATCTAATCTCCTGTGTGATCCTGACTGCTGAGCCATGTATCTAATCCTATCCTGTTTGATTCTGACTGCTGAGCCGTGTATCTAATCCTCTCCTGTGTGATACTGTCTGCTGAGTCGTGTATCTAATCCTCTCCTGTGTGATACTGACTGCTGAGCCGTGTATCTAATCCTATCCTGTGTGATTCTGACTGCTGAGCCGTGTATCTAATCGTCTCCTGTGTGATACTGTCTGCTGAGCCGTGTATCTAATCCTATCCTGTGTGATTCTGACTGCTGAGCCGTGTATCTAATCTCCTGTGTGATCCTGACTGCTGAGCCGTGTATCTAATCTCCTGTGTGATACTGTCTGCTGAGCCGTGTATCTAATCCTCTCCTGTGTGATTCTGACTGCTGAGCCGTGTATCTAATCCTATCCTGTGTGATACTGACTGCTGAGCCGTGTATCTAATCCTCTCCTGTGTGATACCATCTGCTGAGCCGTGTATCTAATCCTCTCCTGTGTGATACTGCTGAGCCGTGTATCTAATTCTATCCTGTGTGATACTGTCTGCTGAGCCGTGTATCTAATCCTATCCTGTGTGATACTCTCTGCTGAGCCGTGTATCTAATCCTATCCTGTGTGATACTGACTGCTGAGCCGTGTGTCTAATCCTCTCCTGTGTGATACTGTCTGCTGAGCCGTGTATCTAATCCCATCCTGTGTGATACTGACTGCTGAGTGGTGTATCTAATCCTATCCTGTGTGATACTGACTGCTGAGCCGTGTATCTAATCCTCTCCTGTGTGATACTGACTGCTGAGCCATGTATCTAATCCTATCCTGTGTGATACTGACTGCTGAGCCGTATATCTAATCCTATCCTGTGTGATACTGTCTGCTGAGCGGTGTATCTAATCCTCTCCTGTGTGATACTGACTGCTGAGCCGTGTATCTAATCCTCTGCTCTGTGATACTGTCTGCTGAGCCGTGTATCTAATCCTATCCTGTGTGATACTGACTGCTGAGCCGTGTATCTAATCCTCTCCTGTGTGATACTGACTGCTGAGCCGTGTGTCTAATCCTATCCTGTGTGATACTGTCTGCTGAGCCGTGTATCTAATCCCATCCTGTGTGATACTGACTGCTGAGCCGTGTGTCTAATCCTATCCTGTGTGATACTGTCTGCTGAGCCGTGTATCTAATCCTCTCCTGTGTGATACTGACTGCTGAGCCATGTATCTAATCCTATCCTGTGTGATACTGACTGCTGAGCCGTATATCTAATCCTATCCTGTGTGATACTGTCTGCTGAGCGGTGTATCTAATCCTCTCCTGTGTGATACTGACTGCTGAGCCGTATATCTAATCCTATCCTGTGTGATACTGACTGCTGAGCCGTGTATCTAATCCTATCCTGTGTGATACTGACTGCTGAGCCGTGTATCTAATCCTCTCCTGTGTGATACTGTCTACTGAGCCGTGTATCTAATCCTCTCCTGTGTGATACTGTCTGCTGAGCCGTGTATCTAATCCTCTCCTGTGTGATACTGTCTGCTGAGCCGTGTATCTAATCCTCTCCTGTGTGATACTGACTGCTGAGCCGTGTATCTAATCCTCTCCTGTGTGATACTGTCTGCTGAGCGGTGTATCTAATCCTCTCCTGTGTGATACTGACTGCTGAGCCGTATATCTAATCCTATCCTGTGTGATACTGACTGCTGAGCCGTGTATCTAATCCTATCCTGTGTGATACTGTCTGCTGAGCGGTGTATCTAATCCTCTCCTGTGTGATACTGACTGCTGAGCCGTGTATCTAATCCTCTGCTCTGTGATACTGTCTGCTGAGCCGTGTATCTAATCCTATCCTGTGTGATACTGACTGCTGAGCCGTGTATCTAATCCTCTCCTGTGTGATACTGACTGCTGAGCCGTGTGTCTAATCCTATCCTGTGTGATACTGTCTGCTGAGCCGTGTATCTAATCCCATCCTGTGTGATACTGACTGCTGAGTGGTGTATCTAATCCTATCCTGTGTGATACTGACTGCTGAGCCGTGTATCTAATCCTCTCCTGTGTGATACTGACTGCTGAGCCATGTATCTAATCCTATCCTGTGTGATACTGACTGCTGAGCCGTGTATCTAATCCTCTCCTGTGTGATACTGACTGCTGAGCCGTGTATCTAATCCTATCCTGTGTGATACTGTCTGCTGAGCTGTGTATCTAATCCTATCCTGTGTGATACTGACTGCTGAGCCGTATATCTAATCCTATCCTGTGTGATACTGTCTGCTGAGCGGTGTATCTAATCCTCTCCTGTGTGATACTGACTGCTGAGCCGTGTATCTAATCCTCTCCTGTGTGATACTGACTGCTGAGCCGTATATCTAATCCTATCCTGTGTGATACTGACTGCTGAGCCGTGTATCTAATCCTATCCTGTGTGATACTGACTGCTGAGCCGTGTATCTAATCCTCTCCTGTGTGATACTGACTGCTGAGCCGTGTGTCTAATCCTATCCTGTGTGATACTGTCTGCTGAGCCGTGTATCTAATCCTCTCCTGTGTGATACTGTCTACTGAGCCGTGTATCTAATCCTATCCTGTGTGATACTGACTGCTGAGCCGTGTATCTAATCCTCTCCTGTGTGATACTGACTGCTGAGCCATGTATCTAATCCTATCCTGTGTGATACTGACTGCTGAGCCGTATATCTAATCCTATCCTGTGTGATACTGTCTGCTGAGCGGTGTATCTAATCCTCTCCTGTGTGATACTGACTGCTGAGCCGTATATCTAATCCTATCCTGTGTGATACTGACTGCTGAGCTGTGTATCTAATCCTATCCTGTGTGATACTGACTGCTGAGCCGTGTATCTAATCCTCTCCTGTGTGATACTGACTGCTGAGTGGTGTATCTAATCCTATCCTGTGTGATACTGACTGCTGAGCCGTGTATCTAATCCTCTCCTGTGTGATACTGTCTACTGAGCCGTGTATCTAATCCTCTCCTGTGTGATACTGTCTGCTGAGCCGTGTATCTAATCCTCTCCTGTGTGATACTGTCTGCTGAGCCGTGTATCTAATCCTCTCCTGTGTGATACTGTCTGCTGAGCCGTGTATCTAATCCTCTCCTGTGTGATACTGACTGCTGAGCCGTGTATCTAATCCTCTCCTGTGTGATACTGTCTGCTGAGCCGTGTATCTAATCCTCTCCTGTGTGATACTGTCTGCTGAGCCGTGTATCTAATCCTCTCCTGTGTGATACTGACTGCTGAGCTGTGTATCTAATCCTCTCCTGTGTGATACTGACTGCTGAGCTGTATCTGATCTTTGTACTCTGCAGGTTGTGGAGCAGTTTTCCTCGGTGACTGGTGCTCTGCTGCCCTCCTGTGGTGATGTGACATAACTGCAGTGTGATTTATGTGGAGAGTTTCTTACCTTCCCGCCCGGTTTCTCGGCGTCTCCATCTGCAGCTCCACACAGGTAACGCTGTGCACACGGCCCGTCCTCACGTAGCCTGAGCCGCTGTCCTGCCTGTGGGGGTCGGGACAATGTGTGGAGGATGTGGGGGTCTCGCAGTGCGGACACGGGGCGGCCTCAGGTGAGCTCCCTGCACGTCGCCATGCTGTCCTGCGGCAGCCGGGGGGCATCTTCCTGCTTTTCTTGGGGCTTCGATGTTTGCACCGTGAGGGCGCTCCGTACACGGGGGCAGACATTGTGTTCGCGCTCCTTTATTATCAACGTTTTGGTGATTTGCGCCGTTTTGTGACGTTTATTTTATGTCTTCACTTTTTTTTTTGGTTTCCAGATGTTTGCAGCAGATTCTTCATTTGTGACTTTTCTAAATATCTAAAACATGTGTCTGATTTGTCCCCTGTCCCCTCAAGACAACGAGTGTGTGCGCGAAGAAACCGCCGAGGAGGAATCACGGCCGAGCGCCATGTTGTGCTCAGACAGGAAGGAGGCCACAGCCGCAGTCTGAGGTAAAGCGAGAGCTCCACTCTGATTGGTTACTGTGGGCAGTACTGACCGTGTCTGACTGTTGTGATCGCTGAGGTCCAATCACTGAGCTCGGCAGTACATCAGCTCAGACACGGAGCTCAGTGATTGGCTGCAGAGCTGCTACGCACTGCAGGTAATGATGTCACCCCTGCAGCCAATCGATGACCTCTACACCTCATACTGTCTAGTTCAGCTAAGCTCAGTGATGGACTGCAGAGGAGAGTAGTTATAATGTCACCCCTGCAGCCAATCACTGAGCTTGCCAGCTCGTAACATCTATGTCAGCTGAGCTTATTAATTGGCTGCAGTGGTGATGGGTTCCGTAGCTAATGATATCACCACTGCAGCCAATCACTAACCTCTGTGGCTCATGCAGTCTAGGGCAGATGCGCTCAGTGATTGGCTGCAGTGGTAACGTGCTCGGTAGTTATGGAGTCATCACTGCAGGCAGTCACTGAGCTTGGCGGCTACATCGGTTGGGCTCAGTGACGTGTGCTGTAGTCCTGCGTGGAGCGGCGGTGGAGAGTCGGCACCGGAGCCGTGGAGGCGGACGTGCCCCTGACAGACTCTGGACTCCTCACTGAATGGCGGCCACTATCGCTGGCGGTGCAGCATTGTAGGGCTGCCCCGTATACCAGCACAGCACTATAGAGCCGCTCATGTCGCCACCGCAGGCTCCACTATACGCTGGCCGGCCTCCACACTGTGTGCACAGGTCCCCACCAGACATCAGGGACCCGTCCTTCCTGCCGACCATCATCCTACGTGGAGACAAGTGAGAAGACGAGATCAGGGGAGGTTTATTAACTGAGACCCCCATGTATCCCTATAATAAAGGGGCCACTCGGGTGCGGAGTGTGCGGCTGCATGTATTTCTATGTAGCTGAATGCTCCGGTCCCAGTGCCCGGTATTGAGGTGCGAGACTCGGGCGAGTTTCTCACAAGTGTGACCCCGGCGTAACGCAGATTTTGTGTGTGCCTTTATTTAATTCTTTATGTACCATTGTATTATGTTTATTACTAAACATCGGGCTTGGTATTGTCTACCTATCTACAGATCTATCTATCTTTCTGTGTGTAAGCATTATTCTTCAGTGGAGTATGTAAATTAAGTGATTGGACAAGAAATTACATCACGATTCTTTTTTTTGGTTAAATAATAGATCTTTATTTCACTTTACAAAAACGCATCAAAAATGCAAAAAAAAAAAAAAAAAACGCAGCAGAAAACTTCACAGGCAAATCCGCAATGTCTGCACGTACCCTTATAGAGACGGGCTGCACACTCCTAATTTATCCCCAGCCTATTTCCAAGAGGTATTGGGTACTTAGGCATCTCCCCCCATAGGGAGATGCCTGAGCAACAAACTCCCTGTCTGCTTTCTGCTACTGATCTGCCAGGTCCTGTCCTGTGTGTGTCACCCTGGGGGCCGTATCCCCAGGCCCGTATCTGTATTCTTTGTGTCTCGTTTCCACCTTCCTGGGGGCCTGAATCCTTTGTCCTGAACTTGTTCCCGTGTCTGTCCTAGTCTGAACTTCACCCTATACCTGTTTGTATCCTTGCTTGTTGCCTTCCCTGCTCAGCTGTGTGTATCTTTGTGTCCACTCCTTCTCCTCTGCTTCCGCTCCGCATCCTGCGACTCTGCTCTGCTCCTTGCGGTTCTGCTCAGCTCCCGTTTCGCATACTGCGGTTCTGCTCTGCTCCTGTCCCGCATCTTGTGGCTCTGCTCTGCACCTTGCAGTTCTGCTCAGTTCCTGTTCGGCATCCTGTGGTCTTCTCTGCTTCCGCTCCGCATCCTGCGGCTCTGCTCTTCTCTTGCTCCTTGCGGTTCTGCTCAGCTCCCGTCTCGCATACTGCGTTTCTGCTCTGCTCCCGTCCTGCATCCTGCGGCTCTGCTCTTGCTCCGCACCTTGCAGCTCTGCTCCTTGCGGTTCTGCTCAGCTCCCGTTTTGCATACTGCGGTTCTGCTCTGCTCCTGTCCCGCATCCTGCGGCTCTGCTCTTACTCCGCACCTTGCGGTTCTGCTCAGTTCCTGTTCCGCATCCTGTGGTCTTCTCTGCTTCCGCTGTTATGATACGGTGGTCTAGGAGCAACATGGAACGAGCTCTGAAGGAAGTGGTAATTGTACTGACCGCAGTCCCTAAGCTCAACACAACACTAGAAGTAGCCGTGGAATGCTCCTAACTCTCCCTATGCACCTCGTCACAGCCTAAGAGCTAACTACCCCTAAAGAAAGAAGCAGGAAAGCTATCTTGCCTCAGAGAAAATCCCCAAAGGATAGATTAGCCCCCCACAAATAATGACTGTGAGTGGAGAGGGAAAAGACATACACAGAATGAAACTAGGATGAGCACAGGAGGCCAGTCTAGCTAGATAGATAGGACAGGATGGAATACTGTGCGGTCAGTATAAAACACTAGAAAAAGTCCACGCAGAGTTTACAAAAAATCTCCACACCTGACTAAAGGTGTGGAGGGTAAATCTGCTTCCCAGAGCTTCCAGCAAGACAGAATTAATTCATACTGATAAGCTGGATAAACATAGAAAGCACAGAACGGATAAGTCCACAATCTATGGACAGAAAAGAGCAAGCATAGTAACATAGTAACATAGTAACATAGTTAGTAAGGCCGAAAAAAGACATTTGTCCATCCAGTTCAGCCTATATTCCATCATAATAAATACCCAGATCTACGTCCTTCTACAGAACCTAATAATTGTATGATACAATATTGTTCTGCTCCAGGAAGATATCCAGGCCTCTCTTGAACCCCTCGACTGAGTTCGCCATCACCACCTCCTCAGGCAAGCAATTCCAGATTCTCACTGCCCTAACAGTAAAGAATCCTCTTCTATGTTGGTGGAAAAACCTTTTCTCCTCCAGACGCAAAGAATGCCCCCTTGTGCCCGTCACCTTCCTTGGTATAAACAGATCCTCAGCGAGATATTTGTATTGTCCCCTTATATACTTATACATGGTTATTAGATCGCCCCTCAGTCGTCTTTTTTCTAGACTAAATAATCCTAATTTCGCTAATCTATCTGGGTATTGTAGTTCTCCCATCCCCTTTATTAATTTTGTTGCCCTCCTTTGTACTCTCTCTAGTTCCATTATATCCTTCCTGAGCACCGGTGCCCAAAACTGGACACAGTACTCCATGTGCGGTCTAACTAGGGATTTGTACAGAGGCAGTATAATGCTCTCATCATGTGTATCCAGACCTCTTTTAATGCACCCCATGATCCTGTTTGCCTTGGCAGCTGCTGCCTGGCACTGGCTGCTCCAGGTAAGTTTATCATTAACTAGGATCCCCAAGTCCTTCTCCCTGTCAGATTTACCCAGTGGTTTCCCATTCAGTGTGTAATGGTGATATTGATTCCTTCTTCCCATGTGTATAACCTTTCATTTATCATTGTTAAACCTCATCTGCCACCTTTCAGCCCAAGTTTCCAACTTATCCAGATCCATCTGTAGCAGAATACTATCTTCTCTTGTATTAACTGCTTTACATAGTTTTGTATCATCTGCAAATATCGATATTTTACTGTGTAAACCTTTTACCAGATCATTAATGAATATGTTGAAGAGAACAGGTCCCAATACTGACCCCTGCGGTACCCCACTGGTCACAGCGACCCAGTTAGAGACTATACCATTTATAACCACCCTCTGCTTTCTATCACTAAGCCAGTTACTAACCCATTTACACACATTTTCCCCCAGACCAAGCATTCTCATTTTGTGTACCAACCTCTTGTGCGGCACGGTATCAAACGCTTTGGAAAAATCGAGATATACCACGTCCAATGACTCACCGTGGTCCAGCCTATAGCTTACCTCTTCATAAAAACTGATTAGATTGGTTTGACAGGAGCGATTTCTCATAAACCCATGCTGATATGGAGTTAAACAGTTATTCTCATTGAGATAATCCAGAATAACATCCTTCAGAAACCCTTCAAATATTTTACCAACAATAGAGGTTAGACTTACTGGCCTATAATTTCCAGGTTCACTTTTAGAGCCCTTTTTGAATATTGGCACCACATTTGCTATGCGCCAGTCCTGCGGAACAGACCCTGTCGCTATAGAGTCCCTAAAAATAAGAAATAATGGTTTATCTATTACATTACTTAGTTCTCTTAGTACTCGTGGGTGTATGCCATCCGGACCCGGAGATTTATCTATTTTAATCTTATTTAGCCGGTTTCGCACCTCTTCTTGGGTTAGATTGGTGACCCTTAATATAGGGTTTTCATTGTTTCTTGGGATTTCACCTAGCATTTCATTTTCCACCGTGAATACCGTGGAGAAGAAGGTGTTTAATATGTTAGCTTTTTCCTCGTCATCTACAACCATTCTTTCCTCACTATTTTTTAAGGGGCCTACATTTTCAGTTTTTATTCTTTTACTATTGATATAGTTGAAGAACAGTTTGGGATTAGTTTTACTCTCCTTAGCAATGTGCTTCTCTGTTTCCTTTTTGGCAGCTTTAATTAGTTTTTTAGATAAAGTATTTTTCTCCCTATAGTTTTTTAGAGCTTCAATGGTGCCATCCTGCTTTAGTAGTGCAAATGCTTTCTTTTCACTGTTAATTGCCTGTCTTACTTCTTTGTTTAGCCACATTGGGTTTTTCCTATTTCTAGTCCTTTTATTCCCACAAGGAATAAACCGCTTACAGTGCCTATTTAGGATGTTCTTAAACATTTCCCATTTATTATCTGTATTCTCATTTCTGAGGATATTGTCCCAGTCTACCAGATTAAGGGCATCTCTAAGCTGTTCAAACTTTGCCTTCCTAAAGTTCAATGTTTTTGTGACTCCCTGACAAGTCCCCCTAGTGAAAGACAGGTGAAACTGTACAATATTGTGGTCGCTATTTCCTAAATGCCCAACCACCTGCAGATTTGTTATTCTGTCAGGTCTATTAGATAGTATTAGGTCTAAAAGTGCTGCTCCTCTGGTTGGATTCTGCACCAATTGTGAAAGATAATTGTTCTTGGTTATTAGCAGAAACCTGTTGCCTTTATGGGTTTCACAGGTTTCTGTTTCCCAGTTAATATCCGGGTAGTTAAAGTCCCCCATAACCAGGACCTCATTATGGGTTGCAGCTTCATCTATCTGCTTTAGAAGTAGACTTTCCATGGTTTCTGTTATATTTGGGGGTTTGTAACAGACCCCAATGAGAATTTTGTTACCATTTTTCCCTCCATGAATTTCAACCCATATGGACTCGACATCCTCATTCCCTTCGCTAATATCCTCCCTTAAAGTGGACTTTAGACAAGACTTTACATAGAGACAAACCCCTCCTCCTCTCCGATTTTTACGATCCTTTCTAAACAGACTGTAACCCTGTAAGTTAACTGCCCAGTCATACCTTTGCTAAACTGGTCAGGATAACAGGGAAATCCAAAGAGATGTGAATCCAACCAGGAACCATTTACAAGTGGCACTGGCTGAAGAAAGAGCCAGGCCTAAATAGCCGAGCAGAAGAGACGATAAGTGGAGGCAGCTGAAGACAGCTAACTCCAAGGAGCAGCCATACCACTTGAAACCACAAGAGGGAGCCCAAGAGCAGAACTCACAAAAGTGCCACTTACAACCACCGGAGGGAGCCCAAGAGCGGAATTCACAACATTCCGCTCTGTATCCTGCGGCTCTGCTCTTCTCCTGCTCCATGCGGTTCTGCTCAGCTCCCGTCTCGCATACTGCGTTTCTGCTCTGATCCCGTCCCGCATCCTGCGGCTCTGCTCTTGCTCCGCACCTTGCGGCTCTGCTCAGCTCCCGTTTTGCATACTGCGGTTCTGCTCTGCTCCTGTCCCGCATCCTGTGGCTCTGCTCTTACTCCGCACCTTGCGGTTCTGCTCAGTTCCTGTTCCACATCCTGTGGTCTTCTCTGCTTCCGCTCTGCATCCTGCGGCTCTGCTCTTCTCCTGCTCCTTGCGGTTCTGCTCAGCTCCCGTCTCGCATACTGCGTTTCTGCTCTGATCCCGTCCCGCATCCTGCGGCTCTGCTCTTGCTCCGCACCTTGCGGCTCTGCTCAGCTCCCGTTTTGCATACTGCGGCTCTGCTCTGCTCCTGTCCCGCATCCTGCGGCTCTGCTCTTACTCCGCACCTTGCGGTTCTGCTCAGTTCCTGTTCCACATCCTGTGGTCTTCTCTGCTTCCGCTCTGCATCCTGCGGCTCTGCTCTTCTCCTGCTCCTTGCGGTTCTGCTCAGCTCCCGTCTCGCATACTGCGTTTCTGCTCTGATCCCGTCCCGCATCCTGCGGCTCTGCTCTTGCTCCGCACCTTGCGGCTCTGCTCCCGCTCCGCACCCTGCAGCTCTGCTCTGCTCCTGCTCCGCATCCTGCTGTTCTTTGTCCCTCTAGTCTGAACTGGTTCCTACCTGTTCCCATATCCTATTCGTACCTGCCTTTGTTCCTGTCCAAACTGAAACGGTTCCGATTCCTCCAGCCTGAGCCATGCCTGACAGCCGTGCCTGTCGGTATTTGCCCGCACCTGTCATTAGTGTCCTGTCCCCCTGTAGGATCAGCAGCCACAGCCAGACACCGCCCTGGAGTGGTACATGGCAGCTGACGGCCGCACAAGCCTGACCTCACCATCAGAGGCTCCAGTGAACACCAAGGCAGCTGCTTAGTTGCGCCCCTTCCAGGATAGTCTGGTCCGTGGCACAGTGGGGCGCCCAGACTGGTAGGCGCGAGCGTTACACAGACCTGCAATACCACACACAACCTGTGGAGAGGGGTGGCACTAGTTTTAAAGGAAGGAGCTGTTTTTCTAATCAAGGACTCTCACGGATACACAGCCGAGGAGGTTCACTCAGAATCCACCACTTTGTCAAAGATGACACCGGAGAGATCACCCAGATCTCACCGCTGCCACCAGTTTGTCATGGGAACACAACTCTGCTGCCTCCAATTGTCAGGGCAATTACACAATTGTCTGACGAGTGACGGGCTACGTCGCGGCTGCTTATACTACTAGTATGGTTATTGGGGCAGTCACAGTGAGTGTATACACCTCAGATACCAACACACAGAATACATGCATATACCCTGGGTACGGTCACTACCAGCTCCACAATAACAGAAGGAAGTGCTGGCTGCCACAGCCAATCGTTTATACAGGCTGATTGGACACCCGTTACAGGTAGCGTATGGCTTCAGAGGTGCGGTTCACAGAGCAAGAAGAACAGAGCTATTCAATTTTATATATTTAATTTGGAAAGGTAGGCAGTGTTTATAAAAATATACCAGTTGGTATAAAATGGGAACAAACAATACGGTATATGTGGGAGCTGGTTGTGGGATGTGCTTGGTCCTTCAGAATTTTATGAGATTCCCAACTTACAAAATATCTTCACCCCTGGAGGTCCCAGGCAGTAGATATTGTTATCATGTTTCTTATCGCGATTTTACCTTTACATACAGATGAAACATGGCATGTATAACATCATCCTGTCACAACTCTGTTGTCAAGTATGCAGGGGCTCTTTCCCTGTCCCTAATGCTAGGGGCGTCCTAACTCGCTCTGTTTCCCGGATTACTTCTGATGGTGAAGATGCCAGGGCCACGTACCTTACCTTAGCTCTTGAATCCACCCTCAGTCTGTACCCTTTCCATATCCAGGGAAGAGGGGAGTAATAGAGTCCCTTAATACACCAGCCAGACTAAAAAGGTAATACGAACAGGAATAAAGGAAAGTACCAAACATACAAATATGGAATGCACCAGGGAGTGGAGTATGGGATAAAACCAAAGTAGGAGAAGGGGAATTAGCACAAACCCAAAACCTAGCAACAGTCAGATAAATCCACCAAATACATTCTCAAATAACAACCACCACCAACCTCCCGCCATGCAGCAAAATCTAGCTCTGACAATGAGAGCTAGCCAGGATCCAGATTATATAGGAGATGGGGGTTGCTATCAGTGCACAGCTGAGAGTCTTAGTGCAGGAAAGCTTCCAAGAGCTCTCAACTGAACAGATTTACCCCTACACTGCTAAAAGAAACCAGCACCATGAAGTTGAAATGCTTTTAATCAATGCAGGAGTAGGAGAAACCAGATGCTGCGTTCTTCTGGCTCCTCTTGGTCGCGGTAAACCCATGACACCACATCCATTGTTAGGGGTTAGAATGGCCTTACAGTGATTTGAGTGAATTTCTTCTGTTTGTCTCTTCACTACAACTCAAAAAATCTATCTTCCATGAATATCACATGCAAACACCAATATTCATATCTGTTCACCAGAGACAGTGTATGACTCTCAGAAAAATCTTTTGAACCAAGGATGCTCCTTCCTTGGAACAAAGGCAGTTCCTGCACTTCTACCCTGCGTTAACAGATCTCAAGCTTACTGTCTTTTTCCTCAGCAGATATCCTGTTTTAATCACCTGTTCATGGCATGAGGTCTCTGCTTCAAAGGAGGCTGAATTGTTAACTCCTTTTCTCATTTTTAATTAGTCCCCCTGTTCCTAGGTCTAATTGTGTTATGGACCTGGTGGTTAGGAGCACCCGAAACGACCTGATGGTTAAACTCACACAGGACAAGCTCTGGGAAGTGGGAGCTCTGCTTACCGCAACCCCTAATCCTATCACACAACTAGAAATAGCCGTGGAGCGTACCTATCATGACCTAGACACCTCTTCACAGCCTAAGAGCTAACTAGCCCTAAAGATAGAAAATAAAGCCTACCTTGCCTCAGAGAAATTCTGCCCCCCACATATATTGACTGTGAGTTAAGATGAAAGTCACAAACACAGAAATGAAACAGGTTTCAGCAAAGGGAGGCCAGACTTACTAAACAGACTGAGGATAGGAAAGGTATCTTTGCGGTCAGCACAAAAACTACAAAAGACCACGCAGAGTGTGCAAAAAGACCTCCGCACCGACTCACGGTGCGGAGGTGCCACTCTGCATCCCAGAGCTTCCAGCTAGCAAGACAAAATCATGATAGCCACTGGACAAGGAAACAATGAACAAATAATTAACTAGCAGGGACTTAGCTTCTGCTGGAGTAGACAGGTCACCAGAAAGATCCAAGAGCGAACTGAACCAGTACAAGAACATTGACAGCTGGCATGGAGTAACGATCTGAGTGGAGTTAAATAGAACAGCCAGCCAAAGAATAAACTACGTCACCTGTGGAAGAAACCTCAGAAGCAGCAGCTCCACTCACAGCCACCAGAGGGAGTCCATGGACAGAACTCGCCAAAGTACCATTCATGACCACAGGAGGGAGTTCGAAAACAGAATTCACAACAGTACCCCCCCCCTTGAGGAGGGGTCACCGAACCCTCACCAGAGCCCCAGGCCGATCAGGACGAGCCAAATGAAAGGCACAAACTAGATCGGCAGCATGAACATCAGAGGCAAAAACCCAGGAATTATCTTCCTGACCATAACCCTTCCACTTGACCAGGTACTGGAGTTTCCGTCTCGAAACACGAGAATCCAAAATCTTCTCCACCACATACTCCAACTCCCCCTCGACCAACACCGGGGCAGGAGGATCAACGGAGGGAACCATAAGCGCCACGTATCTCCGCAATAACGACCTATGGAATACATTATAGATGGCAAAAGAAGCTGGAAGGTCCAAACGAAATGACACAGGATTAAGAACTTCAGAAATCTTATACGGACCAATGAAACGAGGCTTAAACTTAGGAGAGGAAACCTTCATAGGAACATGACGAGATGACAACCAAACCAAATCCCCAACACGAAGTCGGGGACCAACACAGCGCTGACGGTTAGCGAAACGTTGAGCCTTCTCCTGGGACAATGTCAAATTATCCACCACATGAGTCCAAATCTGCTGCAACCTGTCCACCACCGTATCCACACCAGGACAGTCCGAAGGCTCAACCTGCCCTGAAGAGAAACGAGGATGGAAACCAGAATTACAGTAAAAAGGCGAAACCAAAGTAGCCGAGCTGGCCCGATTATTAAGGGCGAACTCAGCCAAAGGCAAGAAGGACACCCAATCATCCTGATCAGCAGAAACAAAGCATCTCAGATATGTCTCCAAAGTCTGATTAGTTCGTTCGGTTTGGCCATTTGTCTGAGGATGGAAAGCCGAAGAAAAAGACAAATCAATGCCCATCTTAGCACAAAAGGACGGCCAAAACCTCGAAACAAACTGAGAACCTCTGTCCGAGATTATGTTCTCTGGAATGCCATGCAAACGAACCATATGCTGGAAAAACAATGGCACCAAATCAGAGGAGGAAGGCAATTTAGACAAGGTTACCAAATGGACCTGTCACGATTCCCCCCGACCGCTGTCACCAACGGGTCAGGAGTCACACCGTGACCGTCACCCCTACGTCACGGATTGAGGTGACTTTAGGCCAACAGACGGCTATCACATGTGCAGGGGGGCCTATCTTAGTTATCCCTCCAGTCCACGATGTGATGAAAAACCACACACCAGGCTATTGACCTCTTAGTTTACAGCAGGGGCTTATTCTAGGTATCCCACTGCTTTTCTATATACCACGAACTGCAGGGATTTATGTATATCCCGCTTACAGTTCCACTTAACACTTGCAGCTCTCTGGCGCCCCCTTAGTCTCAGGTCAGATTAGGTACTGCACCCTGGGTAATTAGTCGCCAGAAAGGCTGCCTGCTATGTACTGGCTATTGGGCACGCTGCAGCGACGCGATAACTACTCCCACTCAGGCAGGAACAATAATTATTAAAGCCGCAGCCGCTACCACATAACCCAAAAGTCTGCACACTTCTCGCTGCCACCAGCTTCGATTAAACGGGTCCGAAGCTAACCCAACACAACAGTAACAGTAGCGTATTTCCCTTCAGAGACTTAGGGTACGGTTTAGAACAGGAGAACGAACTAATATATAATAGTATATCCCATTAAAAATAATTAGGCAATGCTTTATCAAAAATAGTTTATAAAGAGGTTATAAATGAGACAATTGCAAATATGTACATGGGTAATTATAACATAAAGGGAATAAATGAGAAAAGCAACACTTACATGTTTAAAGCATGACAAGCAACCAGGCTAGTGGAGTTTTTCCATACGTCCCAGCTCATTGGGACGTGAGCAGGGCTCTTCCAGGACAGGACAAGAAATCCAGCAGCAAGCGACTCCTCAGAGCCTGCCAGACACTTAAAACATTAAGGCTGTGACATCACAGAAAGGCTGGCTTATCCAGACCCTCCTCTCTCTACATTCTGCCTAAACTTTAAACTATTCTCTCTGATTTCTATAACTTCACTACAAAACATGTCAGCGTCCTAAAAAGCTCATCATTCATCTCAGATTAATGTGAGCATTCTAATGAGATCAAATATGTCCTATCTGGGATACATATTTACAGAGAAAACCCTACTTCTTTACCAGATGGAGTTAGAAACCCGAGTGTCATGAGATGTGTAGCTACACCGAGTGGGACTACGAATATATATTTTCGTATTTCTAGCTTAAATCGTTTGCCTAATATCTAACAAAAACTAAACAAAGAATCTTTCATGGATTTTTGGAGCCATTTTTCCTGTTCTAGCTGGACAAGAGCTTACACAGGAAATGCCAGTCGTAAATTCCGTTCGGCCATAAAACTTCTAACCCCCACACTCTCTGAGAAGAAAAGCCAGGAATTTGCAGCTACAACTGTTACTCCAAGAAGGGGGGGGGCTTAGCCCACTCAGGCTAGCAAGAGAACTACTTATGATATTTCATATCATATCGTGACACCTCCCCCTTTTGGTGTGCGCTAGGGAGGCAGTACCCCACGGTATGCCTCCATGGGCACCTCAGTAGGTTCACCCTGGCGGGAGAGTCCATCTGCATTCCCATGCTCTTTGCCCGTTTTATGTTCAATGGTGAAGTCAAACTGCTGAAGGGCAAGGCTCCAGCGTAGCAACCTGCCGTTGGTTCCACACATGGCGTTTAGCCAGCGCAGAGGGTTGTGGTCGGTCACCACAGTGAAGGTGTGACCGTACAAGTAGGGCTGCAAGCGCTGCAGGGCCCAGACTATGGCCAGGCACTCCTTCTCGATGGTGGAGTAGGCCACTTTCCTCGGCAAAAGTTTCCGACTCAGGTATAACACGGGGTGCTCTTGGTCCTCCGAGTCAACCTGGCTGAGTACAGCACCAAGGCCAAACTCGCTGGCGTCGGTCTGCACCAAGAACGGTCGACTGCTGTCGACTGCTTTCAACACAGGGGCGTTGCACAGTGCGGTTTTCAACGCCTTGAAAGCCCCCTCACAGCCATCTGTCCAGTTGACGATGTGGGGTAGCTTCTTCCTGGTGAGGTCCGTCAAAGGTTTTGCCAGGCTACTATAGTGCTGTACGAAGCGCCTATAGTACCCTGCAGTGCCCAAGAAGGACATCACCTGTTTCTTGGTCACGGGAGTGGGCCAGTTCACGATCGCGCCCACTTTCTCCGGCTCTGGCTTCAGGGTGCCTCCGCCTACCCGGTGTCCTAGGTAGTGAACCTCCCTCATGCCCATCTGACACTTCCCCGGCTTGATAGTCAGTCCTGCTTCGTGAATCCGCCTGAGCACCTCCTCGAGATGCTGCAGGTGTTCCTTCCAGGAGGCCAATATAGAAAAATCAGCCGCACTCTTATGGTATATCTTTGCAAAAATGTGATGTATTTATTCACATGTGTTGAGACAAAATTTTCATATATATACACACACAGCAGGGAGTATAAACGAAGTAGTAACGTTTCAACCATGCCTCGGGTCTTTCTCAAACTGCGTTTTCTAGATAGTGTGAAAAATAAGAAGTGTGGTCCCTTTAAGGGCCATGGCAGGTGTAAGAAATAGATAGTCGGCTCAGTGCATCTATAAGAATTAATACAAGGTTAGATCTGAAGAAACAAATAATAATCACATCCACCACTAAGTTATAACACATGTACAATTATACATATAGACAACATGTTAAACGGAAATAATATTCTAGCAAAATATGACTGACTCAGCAGTTCAACCAGGGGTCCTAAGTCACGAGATCCAATTCCCTGTTGAGGCCCTTTGGTGTGAGGGTTTGTAGTGTGTGTATCCAGTAGGCCTCCCTCTCTCTAAGTAGCTTGACGTGATTGCCGCCCCTCCTGGGTCTTGCTACCTGTTCCACAACTTGGAATCTTAGTTGTGAAATGGAGTGTTTGGCTGTTATGAAGTGATCCGGTATGGGTAACCATGTCTTTTTGCACCTAATTGTGGATTTATGGTTCGATATGCGGTCACGGATGTGTTGTGTCGTTTCACCTACGTAAACTAAACCGCAGGGACATTTAACCACATATACCACAAAATTCGATTCGCATGTGAAAAAATCCTTCACCTTGTATCGCTTACCGGAATGGGGGTGGACAATATCCTCGCCTTTAATGACATTAGAGCAACATGCACAACTTAGACATGGGTATGTCCCTACCCGTTTAGAGCCAATGAATCTCTGTTTGGGCTGTTTCGTCAAGCTACCAATGTCGGCCCTTACCCACTGATTCCTAAGATTGGGTGGTTTTCTTTTGCACATCAGTGCTGGGTTTTTGAAAGCTTCAATGCCAGGGTATGACCTGTGGAGAAGTGGCCAGTGTCTGTTAATGATATTATATAGTTTAGGCATTATCGGGTGATGGGTATGAACAAACGGAATACGTTCAGGTTTGATGGATGGATTACGGGTGGATACTGAACCTAGGACTCTCTGTTTTTCGGTATTAAGGAGTTGTTTTGGATAATTCCTATCCAGGAATTTCTCTGACATTTCTTTAAGACGAATTTCAAGTAAATTCTCATCAGACACGATCCTCTTAACCCTTTGAAACTGGGAGCGTGGTAGACTGTTTTTAGTGGATCTTGGGTGACAACTAGTGTACAACAGAAGGTTATTTGAATCCGTGGGTTTGGTAAAGATATCAGTCTCCAGTGTACCCCTATTGTTTTTAGTAACCATCGTGTCCAGAAATGAGATTTTTGTCAAATCCCAGGTAAGGGTGAACTGGAGTTCAGGTCTTACTGAGTTGAGGAAATTATGAAACGAAAGTAGGCTCTCAGGGGTGCCTTCCCATAAACAAAAAATGTCATCAATAAACCTAATCCAACTTTTAGCGTGAGTTCTGAAGAGCTCATTTGTATAGATGAAAGTGCATTCAAATGCATCCATGTATGTATTTGCATATGCCGGCGCCACGTTCGAGCCTATGGCGGTCCCGCAGATCTGTAAAAAATATTGGTCGCCGAAAAGAAAAAAGTTGTTGTACAGGACAATTGTTAATAAATCAAGGCAAAATTGTTGGGAGTTTTGGGATAAATCTGACGTTTTGAGGAGATCTTGTACTGCTTGGAGACCCAAGGGATGTTGGATAGATGTATATAAGCTTTTAACATCAAAGGTAGCTAGGATACAGTCTGACGGAAGGTTAGAAAATCCTCTGATGATTTCCAGAAAGTGACTAGTGTCTAAAATGAAGGATCTGGTTTGTTTCGTGAGAGGAGTGAGGATTTTTTCTAATAGGATGGATAGTGGGGATAAAATGGAATCTGTAGATGCAACTATAGGCCTGCCAGGGGGGTTATTGAGAGATTTGTGTATTTTTGGTAATACATAAAAAACTGGGGTTATGGGGTGTTGATTTATTAGAAAAGTGGATGTCTTGTGGTCTATAGTATTGGAAGTCAAATATTTGTCTAATGTTAATTCTATTTTCCTTTTGATGTCACTAGTGGGGTCTCGAGTGATCTGTTTATACGTCTGTGTGTCAGATAATTGGTTCCTTATTTCCCTGATGTAGTCCACTTGATTCATAATCACTATGGCCCCTCCCTTGTCTGCCGGTTTAATGGTTATGTGTTTATTGTTTTTAAGTGACCTCACTGCTTGTTTCTCTATGACAGACATGTTGTTATGGGTTGGGAAGGCCCCTTTGCTATGTTGTTCCATTACCAGATTAATGTCCTTCTGTATAAGATCGATGTATGCCTCTGTGGCGTGATAGCTCCTTGGTGGATTGAAGTTACTCACGTTGCGTAGACCCCACATGGAAATGGAAAGTTCCGGGGTCTGAGGTACAGTGCTTGTTATAGACAAATCTTGTTGAAGTCCAAAGTGTGTTTTCAAACGCAAGCTACGGTAAAACCGTTGTAAGTCTTGCTCAAGTCTAAATTTATCCCAGGGTGGAGTGGGACAAAAAGAGAGACCTCGCTGGAGGACCGTCAGTTCAGAAGGGGTTAATGTGTAATCGGAAATGTTTACCACCGAGTTGAGTGTCCTACCTGTGATCGTGTTGTCATCCGTTCTGGAGCGGTAGCGATGGCCCCTCCTGGTCGGTCTCCTCCTGTATTCCGTGGATTGTATCTCCTGGGCTGGCGTCCTGATAAAAAACGGTTCTGTGGGAGGCTGTGGGTTGATCCTTCGCTGTCTGAACTGAAAGAGTCTGGTCTTCTGTTGCCATAGTTTCCACGTCTGTAGCCCCCACTCGGTAAATCGTTCCATCTGTAAACGCGGTCCTGTTGATAATCGTCCAAGTCTCTCTGGAACTTTGTCCTTTTCCTTTCCTGTAGACTTTTACGGTTCTCCTCGATGATTTTATCGGTTTTGGTTTTCAATGTTTGCCAATCTGCCGTGGATAAAGTAGAGGTTAGCTGTTCTTCAATAGCAGATACCTTTTTTTCCGCTTCACCAATCGCTGTATGGAGAGAGTCAATGGTTAATAGGATAATATCTAATGAGCATTTGTTCAGAATCTGTTTAAACTTTTCACAAAATTCTGGATTTTCTGAAAAAAGAGTAGGACGCAGATGGCATCGGATGACCTTCACTCTATCACTCTAGCGGAATATTACCGGCAAAGCAGGATACCACGTGGCCTCCGATGCCATCTGCGTCCTACTCTTTTTTCAGAAAATCCAGAATTTTGTGAAAAGTTTAAACAGATTCTGAACAAATGCTCATTAGATATTATCCTATTAACCATTGACTCTCTCCATACAGCGATTGGTGAAGCGGAAAAAAAGGTATCTGCTATTGAAGAACAGCTAACCTCTACTTTATCCACGGCAGATTGGCAAACATTGAAAACCAAAACCGATAAAATCATCGAGGAGAACCGTAAAAGTCTACAGGAAAGGAAAAGGACAAAGTTCCAGAGAGACTTGGACGATTATCAACAGGACCGCGTTTACAGATGGAACGATTTACCGAGTGGGGGCTACAGACGTGGAAACTATGGCAACAGAAGACCAGACTCTTTCAGTTCAGACAGCGAAGGATCAATCCACAGCCTCCCACAGAACCGTTTTTTATCAGGACGCCAGCCCAGGAGATACAATCCACGGAATACAGGAGGAGACCGACCAGGAGGGGCCATCGCTACCGCTCCAGAACGGATGACAACACGATCACAGGTAGGACACTCAACTCGGTGGTAAACATTTCCGATTACACATTAACCCATTCTGAACTGACGGTCCTCCAGCGAGGTCTCTCTTTTTGTCCCACTCCACCCTGGGATAAATTTAGACTTGAGCAAGACTTACAACGGTTTTACCGTAGCTTGCGTTTGAAAACACACTTTGGACTTCAACAAGATTTGTCTATAACAAGCACTGTACCTCAGACCCCGGAACTTTCCATTTCCATGTGGGGTCTACGCAACGTGAGTAACTTCAATCCACCAAGGAGCTATCACGCCACAGAGGCATACATCGATCTTATACAGAAGGACATTAATCTGGTAATGGAACAACATAGCAAAGGGGCCTTCCCAACCCATAACAACATGTCTGTCATAGAGAAACAAGCAGTGAGGTCACTTAAAAACAATAAACACATAACCATTAAACCGGCAGACAAGGGAGGGGCCATAGTGATTATGAATCAAGTGGACTACATCAGGGAAATAAGGAACCAATTATCTGACACACAGACGTATAAACAGATCACTCGAGACCCCACTAGTGACATCAAAAGGAAAATAGAATTAACATTAGACAAATATTTGACTTCCAATACTATAGACCACAAGACATCCACTTTTCTAATAAATCAACACCCCATAACCCCAGTTTTTTATGTATTACCAAAAATACACAAATCTCTCAATAACCCCCCTGGCAGGCCTATAGTTGCATCTACAGATTCCATTTTATCCCCACTATCCATCCTATTAGAAAAAATCCTCACTCCTCTCACGAAACAAACCAGATCCTTCATTTTAGACACTAGTCACTTTCTGGAAATCATCAGAGGATTTTCTAACCTTCCGTCAGACTGTATCCTAGCTACCTTTGATGTTAAAAGCTTATATACATCTATCCAACATCCCTTGGGTCTCCAAGCAGTACAAGATCTCCTCAAAACGTCAGATTTATCCCAAAACTCCCAACAATTTTGCCTTGATTTATTAACAATTGTCCTGTACAACAACTTTTTTCTTTTCGGCGACCAATATTTTTTACAGATCTGCGGGACCGCCATGGGCTCGAACGTGGCGCCGGCATATGCAAATACATACATGGATGCATTTGAATGCACTTTCATCTATACAAATGAGCTCTTCAGAACTCACGCTAAAAGTTGGATTAGGTTTATTGATGACATTTTTTGTTTATGGGAAGGCACCCCTGAGAGCCTACTTTCGTTTCATAATTTCCTCAACTCAGTAAGACCTGAACTCCAGTTCACCCTTACCTGGGATTTGACAAAAATCTCATTTCTGGACACGATGGTTACTAAAAACAATAGGGGTACACTGGAGACTGATATCTTTACCAAACCCACGGATTCAAATAACCTTCTGTTGTACACTAGTTGTCACCCAAGATCCACTAAAAACAGTCTACCACACTCCCAGTTTCAAAGGGTTAAGAGGATCGTGTCTGATGAGAATTTACTTGAAATTCGTCTTAAAGAAATGTCAGAGAAATTCCTGGATAGGAATTATCCAAAACAACTCCTTAATACCGAAAAACAGAGAGTCCTAGGTTCAGTATCCACCCGTAATCCATCCATCAAACCTGAACGTATTCCGTTTGTTCATACCCATCACCCGATAATGCCTAAACTATATAATATCATTAACAGACACTGGCCACTTCTCCACAGGTCATACCCTGGCATTGAAGCTTTCAAAAACCCAGCACTGATGTGCAAAAGAAAACCACCCAATCTTAGGAATCAGTGGGTAAGGGCCGACATTGGTAGCTTGACGAAACAGCCCAAACAGAGATTCATTGGCTCTAAACGGGTAGGGACATACCCATGTCTAAGTTGTGCATGTTGCTCTAATGTCATTAAAGGCGAGGATATTGTCCACCCCCATTCCGGTAAGCGATACAAGGTGAAGGATTTTTTCACATGCGAATCGAATTTTGTGGTATATGTGGTTAAATGTCCCTGCGGTTTAGTTTACGTAGGTGAAACGACACAACACATCCGTGACCGCATATCGAACCATAAATCCACAATTAGGTGCAAAAAGACATGGTTACCCATACCGGATCACTTCATAACAGCCAAACACTCCATTTCACAACTAAGATTCCAAGTTGTGGAGCAGGTAGCAAGACCCAGGAGGGGCGGCAATCACGTCAAGCTACTTAGAGAGAGGGAGGCCTACTGGATACACACACTACAAACCCTCACACCAAAGGGCCTCAACAGGGAATTGGATCTCGTGACTTAGGACCCCTGGTTGAACTGCTGAGTCAGTCATATTTTGCTAGAATATTATTTCCGTTTAACATGTTGTCTATATGTATAATTGTACATGTGTTATAACTTAGTGGTGGATGTGATTATTATTTGTTTCTTCAGATCTAACCTTGTATTAATTCTTATAGATGCACTGAGCCGACTATCTATTTCTTACACCTGCCATGGCCCTTAAAGGGACCACACTTCTTATTTTTCACACTATCTAGAAAACGCAGTTTGAGAAAGACCCGAGGCAGGGTCGAAACGTTACTACTTCGTTTATACTCCCTGCTGTGTGTGTATATATATGAAAATTTTGTCTCAACACATGTGAATAAATACATCACATTTTTGCAAAGATATACCATAAGAGTGCGGCTGATTTTTCTATATTGGACTTGTTGTTGGGTTTTTCCCAAGTACAGCCAGCACCAACCTAAGGTAGCTGAGTGCGCTCCTTTTTTCTTAATATATTCCTTCCAGGAGGGACTGAAGATGGCAATGTCATCCAAGTACGCCACGGCGTACGTCTCCAGTCCCTGAAGCAGGCGGTTGACCATCCGCTGGAAAGTGGCAGGGGCATTCTTCATGCCGAAGGGCATGACCGTGGACTCGTACAGTCCAAAGGGTGTGATAAAGGCGGACTTCTCCTGCGCCTCGGGGCTCAGGGGAATCTGCCAGTATCCTCTACTCAAATCCATTATTGTCAGGTATTTTGCGCCAGCTAACTTCTCAAGCAGCTCCTCGATGCGCGGCATTGGGTGCGCATCCGAGGCTGTGATGGCGTTGAGCCCCCTGTAGTCCACGCAGAACCGTGTGGTCCGGTCCTTCTTTGGCACGAGAACTACAGGCGATGCCCACGCGCTCTTTGACCGTCGAATCACCCCCAGCTGTAACATCTCATCGATCTCTTGGCGCATGGTCTGCTGCACCTGGTCAGAGATTCGATAGGGTGTTCGCCGTAGTGGGGCGTGATTCCCGGTGCCCACCTCGTGGACGGCTAACTCAGTCCTCCCAGGTCGGTTGGAGAATACGACCCGGAAGGGTTCCAGTGTGGTTTGCAACTGCACCCGCTGGGGTTCAGTTAACGAGGCGCTTACCTCCACATCCTCGATGGACCCATTGGCCTTGGCTTGGGCCAGCAAGTCCAGGAGGGTGTCTTCCTCACCGTCTTCGGGCAAGCTGCAGACCGGTAGGACGAAAGGTTCACGTTCGTGATGAGCCTTCATCATGTTGACGTGAAAGGCCTTTCGCCTACCCCGAGCGTGGTCAAGCGTGACCACGTAAGTGACCGGGTTGAGCTGTTGGTGGACGACGTACGGGCCCTCCCAGGCTGCCTGAAGCTTATCCGTTGGTACGGGGACCAGCACCCACACCTTTTGACCCACGTGGTAGGTCCGCTCCCGGGCGTTCTGGTCGTACCAGTGCTTCTGATCAGCCTGAGCCTGCGTCATGTTGTCATGCACCAACTGCGTCAAGGTCTGCATCTTGTCACGGAAGCGCATGACATACTCCACTATGGACACTTCAGAAGGGTTCGGCTCCTCTTCCCAGGATTCTCTTACCAACCCAAGGGGTCCCCGAACTCGCCTGCCGTACAGGAGCTCGAAGGGGGAGAACCCCGTCGAGGCCTGCGGAACCTCTCGGTAAGCGAACAGCAGGTGTGGGAGGTACCGCTCCCAGTCGTGCCCTTGAGTCTCAACCAGCATGCGTAGCATCTGTTTGAGGGTACCATTGAAGCGTTCACACAAGCCATTGGTCTGTGGGTGGTACGCACTCGATACCAGGTGCTTCACCTGCATTTTCTTACAGAGAGCCTCCATTAGGCGAGACATAAATTGGGTCCCTTGATCAGTAAGCATTTCCCTGGGAAATCCTACACGTGAAAAGATGGCCAACAGGGCATCCGCCACCTTATCTGCCCTAGTTGACGACAGAGCTACTGCCTCTGGGTACCGGGTAGCATAGTCTACCACAGTAAGGATGTATTGCTTTCCAGAGCTGCTGGGGACGGCCAGCGGGCCCACAATGTCCACCGCGATCCTCTGGAAAGGCTCTTCTATCACTGGCAAAGGGATCAGGGGAGCCTTAAGAGCAGGCCCTGCCTTCCCCACTCTTTGACAGGTGACACAGGAGCGGCAGTAGTTTGACACATCTGTCCCCATCTTAGGCCAATAGAAGTGTTGAGACAGCCGGGCCTTAGTTTTGCTGATCCCCAAGTGTCCAGCTAGCGGGATCTCATGGGCAATCCGCAACAACTCACCCCGGAATTGCTGCGGGACGACCAGCTGTCTTTCCCTCAACCACTCCTTTTGTGATTCTCCGGGTACTGTCTCCCGGTATAACCTTCCTTGTTCCCAGAACACCCTCTCCTTATCAGTCACGAAGGTGGGCGTCTCGGCGAGTTGTCTCAAACTCTCTAGGCTCGCATCTGTGTGCAGAGCGGCCTGAAACTCCTGGCTAGGGGAAGCCAAAAGCGACGTCAGGGTCCCTTCCCCACGGGAACCCTCTTGGACCTGCTCTGGGTCCACCTCTGGTTCAGTCACAGTGGGGACTGAGGAGGGTCCGGAAGGCAGACAGTTATCTGCGTTCCGGGCACTCTGACTGTGGGTGACAGCAGCTACGTAGGCTGTCTCCCCGGGGATTTCTACAGGCCCATCAGCCGGCGCTGCTATGGGCTCTACCTCCCCATCCACCCCCAACACTCCAGGGGCTGTGCTACTTATGGGCCAGTTACCTTCCTCGGTGGCACTGGTCACTTTCATGGCGTCACCTTCCTCACGGTTCCCATGCATCTCCCCATTTCCTGTAGCACCGACACTTGCCCCTGTTAGGGGTTCCTCAGCCGTCTCACTCCGCAGAGCGACGTGGCTGGGCACACCTGTACCTATGGACACATTAACCTTCACAGAAAAATCATTATCAGGTTCAGCTGGCACAGGTACAACATTTTCACCATCAATCCTAGGGAAAAAATCATTAGTAGATGCATCAACACAAGATAAAGCATGGTCAGGTAACACATGCGATTTCCCATCATCATCATCATCAGGGTTAACTTTACCCTTATTAGTAGATTGGGGAGGGGTGTCAGGGACGTAGTATGCATACATCCTCCCCAAATCAGTCCCCAACAAAACATCAGTGGGCAAATTATCAGACAGCCCCACTTCCTTCACCCCGCTCCCAGCACCCCAATCAATAAAAACCCGGGCCATTGGTAAGGGACAGCTGATGCCCCCAATCCCAGTGACAGTTAGGGTTTTCCCCGGAATGATTTCTTCAGGGGCCGCCAGTTCGGGTCGGATGAGGGTTCGTTCAGCCCCGGTGTCCTTGAGGCCTGTAGCAACATGGCCTCCCACAGTGACGGGCTGTACGTTGTCACACACCCTCCCAACCACACCACCCACAAAAAGAACTGCTGCATTAGGCCCTGGGGCCTTGGCTGGGGGGTTCTTCGGCCTGTCTGGACAGAAGGTACTGATATGCCCAGGCCGCTTGCAGTAGTAACACTGGCGAGGTTCGGTGGTAGGTCTGGTGTTGTTGGCCACAGGGACAGGACCTCTGGTGTGTTGGCTGGCAGGGGTACTGGCGTTGGTTGCAGGCTTACCCCCTCTCCAGCTGGTGGTGACTGGCTTCCGCGCTTCCGATCTACGGTTGGCCTCATAGGCATCGGCAATCTGCGCTGCTTTCGTCACGTCTTTGGGTTCTCTGTCCATCACGAACTGTCGCACCTCAGCTGGGCAAAGATGAAAAAACTGGTCTTTGATCATCAGGTCTCGCAGCTGTGCAAAGGTGGTCACTGACAGTCCTTGGGTCCACTGGTCAAAGTGGGTCCCCAGTCCATGCACCACATCACTGTAACTGTCGTGTGGGCCACGTTGGAGGGTCCGGAACTTTCTACGGTACACCTCGGGTGTAAGCTGGTACTTGGCTATCAGAGCCTGCTTGATGGCCTCATAGTCTCCATCTTGTTCTTGAGGGAGGGCAGCAAACGCCTCCAGAGCTTTACCTTTCAGCCCTGGTGTCAGGTATCGGGCCCATTCATCTGTAGGCAGCCGGTACTGTCTGCAGGCTTTCTCAAAGGCCCGCAGAAAAGTGTCCAAGTCTCCGTCCTTCTCCATAACAGGGAAGTGATCGGGCCGGGGCTTAGGTATCTGAGCGCTGCTGGGCTCACGGCTGGGCTGGGACGACCCCTGCATTTGCAGTTGGGCTAACTGCAGCTGGTACTCCCGCTCCGCTTGCCGCTCGGCTCGCTGGGCCTCTCTCTCAGCTCGGGCCTCTCTCTCAGCTCGGGCCTCTTGCCGGTATTGCTGAATCAGCTGCCGACGTCCCTCATGGTCGTCAGTGGGGAATTCTTTCAAGGCCGCCTGCAGGTGGGGGTCCAATTCGCCCGGATCGCTAACAGGGCCAGCATTCAGTGGTTGGACCTCTGCTGCAGCACCATGTTCGCTGGTGCTGGCTTCTGCGGCCTCTGAGCTCTGAGATTGGTCTCGAGCGGCTTCCCATTGCACCAGATCTGCGACCAGTTGGGCTTTGTTTTTGCTTGCAAAGTCAATGTGCTGTGTCTTGCATAAGGCAACAAGGGTGTCTCTGGTCTGCTGCTCATAAAAGGTTTCTCCCAGCACAACCATGGTTGCCAAATAATAGATAGGATAGAAAAACGAAGAGAAAGGGAAGGGATAATTACCAGTACGCAATTGTCTCACAACTAAAAAGCACTGAGTTCGTTCTCCAAACTTATTTGCGCAGAGTCCTCGCAAGAACTTTCTGCAAGTTTTTAGTGAGAGGAATGATTACTCAAACCAAATCACTAATGCTCTAAGATATCCCACCGCCTTGCCACCAATTGTCACGATTCCCCCCGACCGCTGTCACCAACGGGTCAGGAGTCACACCGTGACCGTCACCCCTACGTCACGGATTGAGGTGACTTTAGGCCAACAGACGGCTATCACATGTGCAGGGGGGCCTATCTTAGTTATCCCTCCAGTCCACGATGTGATGAAAAACCACACACCAGGCTATTGACCTCTTAGTTTACAGCAGGGGCTTATTCTAGGTATCCCACTGCTTTTCTATATACCACGAACTGCAGGGATTTATGTATATCCCGCTTACAGTTCCACTTAACACTTGCAGCTCTCTGGCGCCCCCTTAGTCTCAGGTCAGATTAGGTACTGCACCCTGGGTATTAGTCGCCAGAAAGGCTGCCTGCTATGTACTGGCTATTGGGCACGCTGCAGCGACGCGATAACTACTCCCACTCAGGCAGGAACAATAATTATTAAAGCCGCAGCCGCTACCACATAACCCAAAAGTCTGCACACTTCTCGCTGCCACCAGCTTCGATTAAACGGGTCCGAAGCTAACCCAACACAACAGTAACAGTAGCGTATTTCCCTTCAGAGACTTAGGGTACGGTTTAGAACAGGAGAACGAACTAATATATAATAGTATATCCCATTAAAAATAATTAGGCAATGCTTTATCAAAAATAGTTTATAAAGAGGTTATAAATGAGACAATTGCAAATATGTACATGGGTAATTATAACATAAAGGGAATAAATGAGAAAAGCAACACTTACATGTTTAAAGCATGACAAGCAACCAGGCTAGTGGAGTTTTTCCATACGTCCCAGCTCATTGGGACGTGAGCAGGGCTCTTCCAGGACAGGACAAGAAATCCAGCAGCAAGTGACTCCTCAGAGCCTGCCAGACACTTAAAACATTAAGGCTGTGACATCACAGAAAGGCTGGCTTATCCAGACCCTCCTCTCTCTACATTCTGCCTAAACTTTAAACTATTCTCTCTGATTTCTATAACTTCACTACAAAACATGTCAGCGTCCTAAAAAGCTCATCATTCATCTCAGATTAACGTGAGCATTCTAATGAGATCAAATATGTCCTATCTGGGATACATATTTACAGAGAAAACCCTACTTCTTTACCAGATGGAGTTAGAAACCCGAGTGTCATGAGATGTGTAGCTACACCGAGTGGGACTACGAATATATATTTTCGTATTTCTAGCTTAAATCGTTTGCCTAATATCTAACAAAAACTAAACAAAGAATCTTTCATGGATTTTTGGAGCCATTTTTCCTGTTCTAGCTGGACAAGAGCTTACACAGGAAATGCCAGTCGTAAATTCCGTTCGGCCATAAAACTTCTAACCCCCACACTCTCTGAGAAGGAAAGCCAGGAATTTGCAGCTACAACTGTTACTCCAAGAAGGGGGGGGCTTAGCCCACTCAGGCTAGCAAGAGAACTACTTATGATATTTCATACCATATCGTGACAGGACCATCTTAGAGAAGCGATCACAAACCACCCAAATGACCGACATCCTTTGAGAGACAGAGAGATCTGAAATAAAATCCATGGAAATTTGCGTCCAGGGCCTCTTCGGGACCGGCAAGGGCAAAAGCAACCCACTGGCACGAGAACAACAGGGCTTAGCCCGAGCACAAGTCCCACAGGACTGCAGAAAAGAACGCACATCCCGTGACAAAGAAGGCCACCAAAAGGATCTAGCCACCAAGTCTCTGGTACCAAAGATTCCAGGATGACCCGCCAACACCGAACAATGAACCTCAGAGATAACTCTACTAGTCCATCTATCAGGGACAAACAGTTTCTCCGCTGGACAACGGTCAGGTCTATCAGCCTGAAACTTCTGCAGCACGCGCCGCAAATCAGGGGAGATGGCAGACAAAATAACCCCCTCTTTGAGAATACCCGCCGGCTCAGGAACACCCGGAGAGTCAGGCACAAAACTCCTTGACAGGGCATCAGCCTTCACATTCTTAGAGCCCGGAAGGTACGAAACCACAAAATCAAAACGGGAGAAAAAGAGCGACCATCGAGCCTGTCTAGGATTCAACCGTTTGGCAGACTCGAGATAAAGTCAAATTCTTGTGATCCGTCAAGACCACCACGCGATGCTTGGCTCCTTCAAGCCAATGTCGCCACTCCTTGAATGCCCATTTCACGGCCAACAACTCTCGATTGCCAACATCATAATTGCGCTCAGCAGGCGAGAATTTTCTAGAAAAGAAGGCACATGGTTTCATCACCGAGCCATCTGAACTTCTTTGCGACAAAACAGCCCCTGCTCCAATCTCAAGCATCAACCTCAATCTGAAACGGGAGCGAAACATCTGGCTGACACAACACAGGGACAGAAGAAAAACGACGCTTCAACTACTGAAAAGCCTCTACAGCCGCCGAGGACCAATTGACCACATCAGCACCTTTCTTGGTCAAATCAGTCAACGGTTTAGCAACACTAGAAAAATTAGCGATGAAGCGACGGTAAAAATTAGCAAAGCCCAGGAACTTCTGCAGGCTCTTCACAGATGTCGGCTGAGTCCAATCATAAATGGCCTGAACTTTAACAGGGTCCATCTCGATTGTGGAAGGGGAAAAAATGAAACCCAAAAATGAAACCTTCTGAACCCCAAAGAGACATTTCGACCCCTTCACAAACAACGAATTCGCACGAAGGACCTGGAACACCATTCTGACCTGCTTCACATGAGACTCCCAATCATCCGTAAAGACCAAAATATCATCCAAATATACAATCATGAATCTATCCAGGTACTCTCGGAAGATGTCATGCATAAAGGACTGAAACACAGATGGAGCATTAGAAAGCCCGAATGGCATAACCAGGTACTCAAAATGGCCCTCGGGCGTATTAAATGCTGTTTTCCATTCATCGCCCTGTTTAATTCGCACAAGATTATACGCCCCTCGAAGATCTATCTTGGTGAACCAACTAGCCCCCTTAATCCGAGCAAACAAATCAGACAGCAGCGGCAAAGGGTACTGAAATTTGACTGGAATCTTATTAAGAAGGCGGTAATCAATACAAGATCTCAAAGAGCCATCCTTATTGGCCACAAAAAAGAACCCTGCTCCCAACAGTGATGATGACGGGCGAATATGACCTTTCTCCAAGGATTCCTTTATATAACTCCGCATAGCGGCGTGCTCTGGCACAGATAAATTAAACAGTCGGCCCTTAGGAAACTTACTACCAGGAATCAAATTAATTGCACAATCGCAATCCCTATGAGGAGTTAAGGCACCGAATTTGGGCTCTTCAAATACATCCCGGTAATTTGACAAAAACTCAGGGACTTCAGAAGGAGTGGAAGGCGAAATTGACAGCAATGGAACATCACCATGTACCCCCTGACAACCCCAGCCGGACACAGACATAGATTTCCAATCCAATACTGGATTATGTGTTATGAAGGCAATCCAGTGACACAGTGTGCCAGCAATCAGAGCACATACAGTGATCTGACAATAACCCAAAAACAATAGAACGAGCTCTGAGACGTGGAATCTCTGTAGACTGCAAACCTGAACCTATCCTAAACACAACTAAAGGTGGCTGTGGATTGTGCCTAAAACTACCTATGCAACTCGGCACAGCCTGAGAAACTGACTAGCCTGAAGATAGAAAAACAAGCCTGACTTGCCTCAGAGAAATACCCCAAAGGAAAAGGCAGCCCCCCACATATAATGACTGTTAGCAAGATGAAAAGACAAACGTAGGGATGAAATAGATTCAGCAAAGTGAGGCCCGATATTCTAGATAGAGCGAGGATAGCAAAGAGAACTTTGCAGTCTACAAAAAACCCTAAAGCAAAAAACCACGCAAAGGGGGCAAAAAGATCCACCGTGCCGAACTAACGGCACGGCGGTACACCCTTTGCGTCTCAGAGCTTCCAGCAAAACGAATTGACAAGCTGGACAGAAAAAGTAGCAACAAAAGCAAAGAAGCACTTATCTAAGCAGAGCAGCAGGCCACAGGAAAGATCCAGAAGCTCAGATCCAACACTGGAACATTGACTAGGAGCAAGGAAGACAGAATCAGGCGGAGTTAAATAACAAAGAAGCCAACGAGCTCACCAGAACACCTGAGGGAGGAAGCTCAGAAGCTGCAGTACCACTTGTGACCACAGAAGTGAATTCAGCCACAGAATTCACAACAGTACCCCCCCCTTGAGGAGGGGTCACCGAACCCTCACCAGAGCCCCCAGGCCGACCAGGATAAGCCACATGAAAGGCACGAACAAGATCTGGAGCATGGACATCAGAGGCAAAAACCCAGGAATTATCTTCCTGAGCATAACCCTTCCATTTAACCAGATACTGGAGTTTCCGTCTAGAAACACGAGAATCCAAAATTTTCTCCACAATATACTCCAATTCCCCCTCCACCAAAACCGGGGCAGGAGGCTCAACAGAAGGAACCATAGGTGCCACGTATCTCCGCAACAACGACCTATGGAATACATTATGTATGGAAAAGGAGTCTGGGAGGGTCAGACGAAAAGACACAGGATTGAGAATCTCAGAAATCCTATACGGACCAATAAAACGAGGTTTAAATTTAGGAGAGGAAACCTTCATAGGAATATGACGAGAAGATAACCAAACGAGATCCCCAACACGAAGTTGGGGACCCACACGGCGTCTGCGATTAGCGAAAAGTTGAGCCTTCTCCTGGGACAAGGTCAAATTGTCCACTACCTGAGTCCAGATCTGCTGCAACCTGTCCACCACAGAATCCACACCAGGACAGTCCGAAGACTCAACCTGTCCTGAAGAGAAACGAGGATGGAACCCAGAATTGCAGAAAAATGGAGAGACCAAGGTAGCCGAGCTGGACCTATTATTAAGGGCGAACTCAGCCAACGGCAAAAAGGACACCCAATCATCCTGGTCAGCAGAAACAAAACATCTCAGATATGTTTCCAAGGTCTGATTGGTTCGTTCGGTCTGGCCATTAGTCTGAGGATGGAAAGCCGAGGAAAAAGATAGGTCAATGCCCATCCTACCACAAAAGGCTCGCCAAAACCTTGAAACAAACTGGGAACCTCTGTCAGAAACAATATTCTCAGGAATGCCATGCAAACGAACCACATGCTGGAAGAACAAAGGCACCAAATCAGAGGAGGAAGGCAATTTAACCAAGGGCACCAGATGGACCATTTTAGAAAAGCGATCACAGACCACCCAAATGACTGACATCTTTTGAGAAACGGGAAGGTCAGAAATGAAATCCATCGAAATATGTGTCCAAGGCCTCTTTGGGACCGGCAAGGGCAAAAGCAACCCACTGGCACGTGAACAGCAGGGCTTAGCCCTAGCACAAATCCCACAGGACTGCACAAAAGTACGTACATCCCGTGACAGAGATGGCCACCAGAAGGATCTAGCCACTAACTCTCTGGTACCAAAGATTCCAGGATGACCAGCCAACACCGAACAATGAAGTTCCGAGATAACTTTACTAGTCCACCTATCAGGGACGAACAGTTTCTCCGCCGGACAACGATCAGGTTTATTAGCCTGAAATTTTTGCAACACTCGCCGCAAATCAGGGGAGATGGCAGACACAATGACTCCTTCCTTGAGGATACTCGCCGGCTCAGATGAACCCGGAGAGTCGGGCACAAAACTCCTAGACAGAGCATCCGCCTTCACATTTTTAGAGCCCGGAAGGTACGAAATCACAAAATCGAAGCGGGCAAAAAATAACGACCAACGGGCCTGTCTAGGATTCAAGCGCTTGGCAGACTCGAGATAAGTAAGGTTCTTATGATCAGTCAATACCACCACGCGATGCTTAGCTCCTTCAAGCCAATGACGCCATTCCTCGAATGCCCACTTCATGGCCAGCAACTCTCGGTTGCCCACATCATAATTACGCTCAGCAGCCGAAAACTTCCTGGAAAAGAAAGCACATGGTTTCAACACTGAGCAACCAGAACCTCTCTGTGACAAAACCGCTCCTGCTCCAATCTCAGAAGCATCAACCTCGACCTGGAACGGAAGAGAAACATCTGGTTGACACAACACAGGGGCAGAACAAAAACGATGCTTCAACTCCTGAAAAGCTTCCACAGCAGCAGAAGGCCAATTAATCAAATCAGCACCCTTCTTGGTCAAATCGGTCAATGGTTTGGCAATGCTAGAAAAATTACAGATAAAGCGACGATAAAAATTAGCAAAGCCCAGGAATTTTTGCAGACTTTTCAGAGATGTCGGCTGAGTCCAATCCTGGATGGCCTGGACCTTAACCGGATCCATCTCGATAGTAGAAGGGGAAAAGATGAACCCCAAAAATGAAACTTTCTGCACACCGAAGAGACACTTTGATCCCTTCACAAACAAAGAATTAGCACGCAGGACCTGGAAAACCATTGTGACCTGCTTCACATGAGAGTCCCAATCATCCGAGAAGATCAAAATGTCATCCAAGTAAACAATCAGGAATTTATCCAGATACTCACGGAAGATGTCATGCATAAAAGACTGAAACACAGATGGAGCATTGGCAAGTCCGAACGGCATCACTAGATACTCAAAATAACCCTCGGGCGTATTAAATGCAGTTTTCCATTCATCTCCTTGCCTGATTCTCACCAAATTATACGCACCACGAAGATCTATCTTAGTGAACCAACTAGCCCCCTTAATTCGAGCAAACAAGTCAGATAACAATGGCAAGGGATACTGAAATTTAACAGTGATCTTATTAAGAAGGCGGTAATCAATACACGGTCTCAGCGAACCATCCTTGGCTACAAAAAAGAACCCTGCTCCCAGTGGTGATGACGATGGGCGAATATGTCCCTTCTCCAGGGATTCCTTCACATAACTGCGCATAGCGGCGTGTTCAGGCACGGATAAATTAAATAATCGACCTTTAGGGAATTTACTACCAGGAATCAAATTGATAGCACAATCACAATCCCTATGCGGAGGTAGGGCATCGGACTTGGGCTCTTCAAATACATCCTGATAATCAGACAAGAACTCTGGGACCTCAGAAGGGGTGGATGACGAAATCGACAAAAATGGAACATCACCATGTACCCCCTGACAACCCCAGCTGGATACCGACATAGAGTTCCAATCCAATACAGGATTATGGGTTTGCAGCCATGGCAACCCCAACACGACCACATTATGCAGATTATGTAGCACCAGAAAGCGAATAACTTCCTGATGTGCAGGAGCCATGCACATGGTCAGCTGGGTCCAGTACTGAGGTTTATTCTTGGCCAAAGGTGTAGCATCAATTCCTCTCAACGGAATAGGACACCGCAAAGGCTCCAAGAAAAACTCACAACGTTTAGCATAATCCAAATCCATCAGATTCAGGGCAGCGCCTGAATCCACAAACGCCATGACAGAATACGATGACAAAGAGCATATCAAGGTAATGGACAGAAGGAATTTGGATTGTACAGTACCAATGACGGCAGACCTATCGAACCGCTTAGTGCACTTAGGACAATGAGAAATAGCATGAGTGGAATCACCACAGTAGAAACACAGACCATTCAGACGTCTGTGTTCTTGCCGTTCAACTCTGGTCATAGTCCTATCGCACTGCATAAGCTCAGGTTCAATCTCAGGCAATACCGCCAAATGGTGCACAGATTTACGCTCACACAAGCGTCGACCGATCTGAATGGCCAAAGACATAGACTCATTCAAACCAGCAGGCATAGGAAAACCCACCATGACATCCTTAAGAGCCTCAGAGAGATCCTTTCTGAACAAAGCTGCCAGCGCAGATTCATTCCACAGAGTGAGTACTGACCACTTCCTAAATTTCTGACAATATACTTCTATATCATCCTGACCCTGGCACAAAGCCAGCAAATTTTTCTCAGCCTGATCCACTGAACTAGGCTCATCGTAAAGTAATCCGAGCGCCAGGAAAAACGCATTGACATTACTCAATGCAGGGTCTCCTGGCGCAAGAGAAAATGCCCAGTCCTGAGGGTCGCCGCGCAAAAAAGAAATAATAATCAAAACCTGTTGAATAGGATTACCAGAAGAATGAGGTTTCAAGGCCAGAAATAGCTTACAATTATTTTTGAAATTAAGAAACTTAGTTCTATCACCAAAAAACAAATCAGGAATAGGAATTCTTGGTTCTAACATAGATTTCTGATCCATAGTATCTTGAATCCTTTGTACATTTATAACAAGATTATCCATTGAAGAGCACAGACCCTGAATATCCATGTCCACACCTGTGTCCTGAAACACCCAAATGTCTAGGGGAAAAAAAAAAACTGAACACAGAACTGAGAGAAAAAAAAAATGATGTCAGAACTTCTTTTTTCCCTCTATTGAGAATCATTAGGTTGGCTCCTAGTACTGTTATGAAGGCAATCCAGTGACACAGTGTGCCAGCAATCAGAGCACATACAGTGATCTGACAATAACCCAAAAACAATAGAACGAGCTCTGAGACGTGGAATCTCTGTAGACTGCAAACCTGAACCTATCCTAAACACAACTAAAAGTGGCTGTGGATTGCGCCTGACGCTACCTATGCAACTCGGCACAACCTGAGAAACTGACTAGCCTGAAGATAGAAAAACAAGCCTGGCTTGCCTCAGAGAAATACCCCAAAGGAAAAGGCAGCCCCCCACATATAATGACTGTTAGCAAGATGAAAAGACAAACGTAGGGATGAAATAGATTCAGCAAAGTGAGGCCCGATATTCTAGATAGAGCGAGGATAGCAAAGAGAACTTTGCAGTCTACAAAAAACCCTAAAGCAAAAAACCACGCAAAGGGGGCAAAAAGACCCACCGTGCCGAACTAACGGCACGGCGGTACACCCTTTGCGTCTCAGAGCTTCCAGCAAAACGAATTGACAAGCTGGACAGAAAAAGTAGCAACAAAAGCAAAGAAGCACTTATCTAAGCAGAGCAGCAGGCCACAGGAAAGATCCAGAAGCTCAGATCCAACACTGGAACATTGACTAGGAGCAAGGAAGACAGAATCAGGCGGAGTTAAATAACAAAGAAGCCAACGAGCTCACCAGAACACCTGAGGGAGGAAGCTCAGAAGCTGCAGTACCACTTGTGACCACAGGAGTGAATTCAGCCACAGAATTCACAACAATTATGGACCTGTAGCCATGGCAACCCCAAAACGACCACATCATGCAGATTATGCAACACCAAAAAGCGAATATCCTCCTGATGTGCAGGAGCCATGCACATGGTCAATTGAGTCCAGTACTGAGGCTTATTCTTGGCCAAAGGTGTAGCATCAATTCCTCTCAATGGAATAGGATACTGCAAGGGCTCCAAGAAAAAACCACAGCGCCTGGCAAACTCCAAGTCCATTAAATTCAGGGCAGCGCCTGAATCCACAAATGCCATAACAGAATAGGACAACAAAGAGCAAATTAGAGTAACGGACAAAAGAAATTTAGACTGTACCGTCCCAATGGTGGCAGACCTAGCGAACCGCTTAGTGCGCTTAGGACAATCGGAGATAGCAGGAGTGGAATCACCACAGTAAAAACACAGCCCATTCCGACGCCTGTGTTCTTGCCGTTACGCTCTGGTCAAAGTCCTATCACATTGCATAGGCTCAGGCCTATGCTCAGAAAATACCGCCAAATGGTGCACAGCTTTGCGCTCACGCAAGCGCCGATCGATCTGAATCGCCAAAGACATAGACTCATTCAGACCAGCAGGCGTGGGAAATCCCACCATGACATCCTTAAGGGCTTCAGAAAGACCCTTTCTGAAAATTGCCGCCAGGGCACACTCATTCCACTGAGCAAGCACAGACCACTTTCTAAACTTCTGACAATACACCTCCGCTTCATCCTGACCCTGACACAAAGCCAGCAAGATTTTCTCTGCCTGATCCACTGAATTTGGTTCATCATAAAGCAATCCAAGCGCCAGAAAAAACGCATCTACATCACGCAATGCAGGATCTCCTGGCGCAAGGGAAAATGCCCAGTCTTGAGGGTCACCACGCAACAAAGAAATAATGATTTTTACTTGTTGAATGGGGTCACCAGAGGAGCGGGGTTTCAAAGCTAGAAACAGTTTACAATTATTTTTGAAATTCAGGAATTTAGATCTATCCCCAGAAAACAAATCAGGAATTGGAATTCTAGGCTCTAACATCGGATTCTGAACCACAAAATCTTGAATGTTTTGTACCCTTGCAGTGAAATGATCCACACAAGAGGACAGACCTTGAATGTCCATATCTACACCTGTGTCCTGAACCACCCAGAGGTTAAGGGGAAAAGAAAGACAAAAAACTCTGCAGAGAAAAAAAAAATGGTCTCAGAACTTCTCTTATCCCTCTATTGAGATGCATTAATACTTTGGGCCAGCTGTACTGTTATGGACCTGGTGGTTAGGAGCACCCGGAATGACCTGATGGTTAAACTGACACAGGACAATCTCTGGGAAGTGGGAGCTCTGCTGACCGCAACCCCTAATCCTATCACACAACTAGAAATAGCTGTGGAGCATACCTAACACGACCTAGACGCCTCTTCACAGCCTAAGAGCTAACTAGCCCTAAAGATAGAAAATAAAGCCTACCTTGCCTCAGAGAAATTCCCCAAAGGGAAAGGCAGCCCCCCACATATATTGACTGTGAGTTAAGATGAAAGTCACAAACACAGAAATGAAACAGGTTTCAGCAAAGGGAGGCCAGACTTACTAAACAGACTGAGGATAGGAAAGGTATCTTTGCGGTCAGCACAAAAAACTACAAAAGACCACGCAGAGTGTGCAAAAAGACCTCCGCACCGACTCACGGTGCGGAGGTGCCACTCTGCATCCCAGAGCTTCCAGCTAGCAAGACAAAATCATGATAGCCAACTGGACAAGGAAACAATGAACAAATAATTAACTAGCAGGGACTTAGCTTCTGCTGGAGTTGACAGGTCACCAGAAAGATCCAAGAGCGAACTGAACCAGTACAAGAACATTGACAGCTGTCATGGAGTAACGATCTGAGTGGAGTTAAATAGAACAGCCAGCCAAAGAATAAACTATGTCACCTGTGGAAGGAACCTCAGAAGCAGCAGCTCCACTCACAGCCACCAGAGGGAGTCCATGGACAGAACTCGCCGAAGTACCATTCATGACCACAGGAGGGAGTTCGAAAACAGAATTCACAACAAATTGAACACATATGTTTTATTTGTAGGTGTGGCAACACAGCATTTTATCTTAATTAACCAGATTTCTATTTTCAGTAAGCCAGGAGGAATAGACTGTTCTCTATGTTGACGTTTGAATTTATGTGTTTCTTTCTGCTTGGTCAAGAAAACACAAACTTTTGTTCATGTTCGTATAATATTGACTTGTAAGTTGACAATTTGTTGTAACATATTGTGCTGTTATCCTGGATGACTAGAGATGCAGGATAATTGAACAATGATGTTTGCTGATATGTTGATTACACATTGTCCAGACCAACTAGTTTATTGACTTGCAAAACAGGGGAGGAAAAACTATGCAAATAGATTACATAATCAAACAATGCAAGTTGATCTTGTCACCATTTTTCCCCTTTACCTGTGAATGCTGTCTTGAAGGACAGTTGTTAACTCTAAAAATATATGATATGATAGATATATGCCTCTCTAACATCAGACAGAGCAACATCCATACAACTGAGAGATCCTGAGATCCAAAGAACCAGAGACTCTTTACAAGACAGCAGCCAAGATGGCATGGATCCATTACAAGGGACACAGATTTGATATTCTACAGGATGTCGGCTTATTTTACACTTTGCACAATGTTACCCTATGTATGGGCTTTTATTGTTTGATCACGCCCCTTTGTTTATCTTTTATAGAGGTACATGATCCTCTCGGGATCAATGACATCACTTGCATAAGTTCTCACTAGGAGATCTGCATAGAGATATATGTGTATGTATATATATATATATATATATACATATATATATATAATTGTCTAAGGGGTACTTCCGTCTGTCTGTCTGTCCTTCTGTCACGGATATTCATTGGTCCTGGCCTCTGTCTATCATGGGAATCCAAGTCGCTGATTGGTCGCCGCAAAACAGCCACGACCAATCAGCGACGGGCACAGTCCGGAAGAAAATGGCCGCTCCATACTCCCCGCAGTCAGTGGCCGGCGCCTGCTCCCCATAGTCTGTGTCCCCAGCGCTCCGCTCCCCGCACTGTGTCCCCGGCGCTCCCCTCCCCGCACTGTGTCCCCGGCACTCTGCTCCCCACACTGTGTCCCCGACGCTCCGCTCCCCGCATTTTGTCCCTGGCGCTCCGCTCCCCGCATGCTCCATACTCCCCTCCGGTCACTGCTAACACAGGGTTAATGCTGTCGGTAACGCACTCCCTTACTGCTGCTATTAACCCTGTGTGTCCCCAACCTTTTACTATTGATGCTGCCTATGCGGCATCAATAGTAAAAATATGTCATGTTAAAAATAATTAAAAAAAACAATAAACCTGCTATACTCACCCTACGCCGCCTTTCCCGCTCCTCTGGATCCTCCCAGCACTGCTCCATTGCAAGCGGCAGGTTCCGCTCCCGTCCCAGGGCTGGTGTGGGACAAGGACCTGCCGTGACGTCATGGTCGGTTATGTGACCGCGACGTCATCATAGGTCCTGCTCACACCAGCCCTGGGAAGGGACCGCAAGCTGCTGCTTGCAATGGAGCGATCCCAGGAGTGTGGCGAGGAGCGGGAAAGGCGGCGGAAGGGTAAGAATAGCAGGACTTCAATGGGCTATAGGTGAGTATGTGTTGTTTTTTTTAAGTCTCTATACTACGTGCCTCTGTGCTGGGCAATATACTACGTGGCTCTGCTATATACTATGTGGCTGGGCAATACGTGGCTAGGCAATATACTACGACGCTGGGAAATATACTACGTGGTTGGGCAATATACTACGTGGTTGGGCAATATACTACGTGGTTGGGCAATATACTACGTCACTGGGCAATATACTACGTGGCTGGGCAATATACTACGTAGCTGGGCAATATAGTACGACGCTGGGCAATATACTACGTGGTTGGGCAATATACTGTTATGATACGGTGGTCTAGGAGCAACATGGAACGAGCTCTGAAGGAAGTGGTAACTGTACTGACCGCAGTCCCTATGCTCGACTGTTATGAACTGGTGATTCAGAAACACAATGGACCTGGTGATTAAGAGCACACAAAGTGACCTGATAGTTACGAATAACATAGGACGAGCTCTGAGACGTGGGAACTCTGCTGACCGCAATCCCTAATCCTATCACACCACATTAGAGGTAGCCGTGGAGCGCTCCTGACCAGACCTAGGCGCCTCGGGCACAGCCTGAGAAACTAGCTAGCCCAGAAGATAGAAAAATAAGCCTACCTTGCCTCAGAGAAATTCCCCAAAGGAAAAGGCAGCCCCCCACATATAATGACTGTGAGTAAAGATGAAAATACAAACACAGAGATTAAATAGGTTTTAGCAAAGTGAGGCCCGACTGTTGTGAATTCTGTGGCAGAGTTCACTCCTGTGGTCACAAGTGGTACTTCGGCTGATTCTCTCTGGGAGCTTCCGTTTGTGGAGGAAAGTGGTACTGCAGCTTCTGAGTTTCCTCCCTCAGGTGATCTGGTGTGCTCGTTAGCTGCTTCTCTACTTAACTCCACCTGATGCTTTGATCCATGCTTCCTGTCAATGTTTCAGTGTTGGACTTGGTTTCTCTGGATCATTCCTGTGGCCTGCTGCTCAGCATAGCTAAGTGCTTCTTTGCTATTTGTTGCTATTTTTTCTGTCCAGCTTGTCTATTTGTTTTGCTGGAAGCTCTGGGACGCAAAGGGTGTACCTCCGTGCCGTTAGTTCGGTACGGAGGGTCTTTTTGCCCCCTTTGCGTGGTTTTCTTTAGGGTTTTGTGTAGACCGCAAAGTTATCTTTCTATCCTCGTTCTGTCTAGAATATCGGGCCTCACTTTGCTGAATCTATTTCATCCCTACGTTTGTCTTTTCATCTTACTCACAGTCATTATATGTGGGGGGCTGTGTTGTGAATTCTGTGGCTGAATTCACTCCTGTGGTCACAAGTGGGACTGCAGCTTCTGAGCTTCCTCCCTCAGGTGTTCTGGTGAGCTCGTTAACTGCTTAGTTACTTAACTCCGCCTGATGCTGCTATCCTTGCTCCTTGTCAATGTTTCAGTGTTGGATCTGAGCTTCTCCTGATTGTTCCTGTGACCTGCTGCTCTGTATAGCTAAGTGCTTTTTGCTATTTTGTTGCTTTTTTTCTGTCCAGCTTGTCTTTTGTTTTGCTGTAAGCTCTGAGACGCAAAGGGTGTACCGCCGTGCCGTTAGTTCGGCACGGTGGTTTTTTTTTTGCCCCCTTTGCGTGGTTTTTGCTTTAGGGTTTTTTGTAGACTGCAAAGTTCGCTTTACTGTCCTCGCTCTGTCCTAGAATATCGGGCCCCACTTTGCTGAATCTATTTCATTCCTACGTTTTGTCTTTTCATCTTACTCACAGTCATTATATGTGGGGGGCTGCCTTTTCCTTTGGGGAATTTCTCTGGGGCAAGTCAGGCCTATTTTTCTATCTTCAGGCTAGCTAGTTTCTTAGGCTGTGCCGGGTTGCCTAGGTAGTTGTTAGGCGCAATCCACAGCCGCTTTTAGTTGTGTTTAGGATAGGATCAGGTGTGCAGTCTACAGAGTTTCCACGTCTCAGAGCTCGTTCTTGTATTTTTGGGTATTTGTCAGATCACTGTGTGCGCTCTGATCGCTAGCACACTGTGTCTCTGGATTGCCTTCATAACACCTGTCATTAGCAAACATAACAGTACAAGGAGCCAAACTAATGATTCTCAATAGAGGGAAAGAAAAAGTTCTGACATCATTTTTTTTTTTTTTCTGCTCTGTGTTCACTTTTTTTTTTTTTCCCCTAGACATTTGGGTGATTCTGGACACAGGTGTGGACATGGATATTCAGGGTCTGTGCTCTTCAATGGATAATCTCGTTATAAATGTACAAAAAATTCAAGATACTATTGATCAGAAATCTATGTTAGAACCAAGAATTCCTATTCCTGATTTGTTTTTTGGAGATAGAACTAAGTTTCTAAGTTTCAAAAATAATTGTAAGCTATTTCTGGCCTTGAAACCTCATTCTTCTGGTAATCCTATTCAACAGGTTTTGATTATTATTTCTTTTTTGCGCGGCGACCCTCAAGATTGGGCATTTTCTCTTGCGCCAGGAGACCCTGCATTGAGTAGTGTCGATGCGTTTTTCCTGGCGCTCGGATTGCTGTACGATGAGCCTAATTCAGTGGATCAGGCTGAGAAAAATTTGCTGGCTTTGTGCCAGGGTCAGGATGATATAGAAGTATATTGTCAGAAATTTAGGAAATGGTCAGTACTCACTCAGTGGAATGAATCTGCGCTGGCAGCTTTGTTCAGAAAGGGTCTCTCTGAGGCTCTTAAGGATGTCATGGTGGGATTTCCTATGCCTGCTGGTTTAAATGAGTCTTTGTCTTTGGCCATTCAGATCGGTCGACGCTTGCGCGAGCGTAAATCTGTGCACCATTTGGCGGTATTGCCTGAGGTTAAACCTGAGCCTATGCAGTGCGATAGGACTATGACTAGAGTTGAACAGCAGGAATACAGACGTCTGAATGGTCTGTGTTTCTACTGTGGTGATTCCACTCATGCTATTTCTGATTGTCCTAAGCGCACTAAGCGGTCCGCTAGGTCTGCCGTCATTGGTACTGTACAGTCCAAATTCCTTCTGTCCATTACCTTGATATGCTCTTTGTCGTCGTTTTCTGTCATGGCGTTTGTGGATTCGGGCGCTGCCCTGAATCTGATGGATTTGGATTATGCTAAACGTTGTGGGTTTTTCTTGGAGCCTTTGCGATGTCCTATTCCATTGAGAGGAATTGATGCTACACCTTTGGCCAAGAATAAACCTCAGTACTGGGCCCAGCTGACCATGTGCATGGCTCCTGCACATCAGGAAGTTATTCGCTTTCTGGTGTTGCATAATCTGCATGATGTGGTCGTGTTGGGGTTGCCATGGCTACAAACCCATAATCCAGTATTGGATTGGAATTCCATGTCGGTATCCAGCTGGGGTTGTCAGGGGGTACATGGTGATGTTCCATTTTTGTCGATTTCGTCATCCACCCCTTCTGAGGTCCCAGAGTTCTTGTCTGATTATCAGGATGTATTTGAAGAGCCCAAGTCCGATGCTCTACCTCCGCATAGGGATTGTGATTGTGCTATCAATTTGATTCCTGGTAGTAAATTCCCTAAAGGTCGATTATTTAATTTATCCGTGCCCGAGCACGCCGCTATGCGCAGTTATGTGAAGGAATCCCTGGAGAAGGGACATATTCGCCCATCGTCATCACCACTGGGAGCAGGGTTCTTCTTTGTAGCCAAGAAGGATGGTTCGCTGAGACCGTGTATTGATTACCGCCTTCTTAATAAGATCACTGTTAAATTTCAGTATCCCTTGCCATTGTTATCTGACTTGTTTGCTCGGATTAAGGGGGCGAGTTGGTTCACTAAGATAGATCTTCGTGGTGCGTATAATCTGGTGAGAATCAGGCAAGGAGATGAATGCAAAACTGCATTCAATACGCCCGAGGGTCATTTTGAGTATCTAGTGATGCCGTTCGGACTTGCCAATGCTCCATCTGTGTTTCAGTCTTTTATGCATGACATCTTCCATGAGTATCTGGATAAATTCCTGATTGTTTACTTGGATCACATTTTGATCTTCTCAGATGATTGGGAGTCTCATGTGAAGCAGGTCAGAATGGTTTTTCAGGTCCTGCGTGCTAACTCTTTGTTTGTGAAGGGATCAAAGTGTCTCTTCGGTGTGCAGAAAGTTTCATTTTTGGGGTTCATCTTTACCCCTTCTACTATCGAGATGGATCCAGTTAAGGTCCAAGCCATCCAGGATTGGATTCAGCCGACATCTCTGAAAAGTCTGCAAAAGTTCCTGGGCTTTGCTAATTTTTATCGTCGCTTCATCTGTAATTTTTCTAGCATTGCCAAACCATTGACCGATTTGACCAAGAAGGGTGCTGATTTGGTTAATTGGTCTTCTGCTGCTGTGGAAGCTTTTCAGGAGTTGAAGCGTCGTTTTTGTTCTGCCCCTGTGTTGTGTCAGCCAGATGTTTCTCTTCCGTTCCAGGTCGAGGTTGATGCTTCTGAGATTGGAGCAGGGGCGGTTTTGTCACAGAGAGGTTCTGATTGCTCAGTGATGAAACCATGTGCTTTCTTTTCCAGGAAGTTTTCGCCCGCTGAGCATAATTATGATGTGGGCAATCGAGAGTTGCTGGCCATGAAGTGGGCATTCGAGGAGTGGCGTCATTGGCTTGAAGGAGCTAAGCATCGCGTGTTGGTATTGACTGATCATAAGAACTTGACTTATCTCGAGTCTGCCAAGCGCTTGAATCCTAGACAGGCCCGTTGGTCGTTATTTTTTGCCCGCTTCGACTTTGTGATTTCGTACCTTCCGGGCTCTAAAAATGTGAAGGCGGATGCTCTGTCTAGGAGTTTTGTGCCCGACTCTCCGGGTTTATCTGAGCCAGCGGGTATCCTCAAGGAAGGAGTCATTGTGTCTGCCATCTCCCCTGATTTGCGGCGGGTGCTGCAAAAATTTCAGGCGAATAAACCTGATCGTTGTCCAGCGGAGAAACTGTTCGTCCCTGATAGGTGGACTAATAAACTTATCTCTGAACTTCATTGTTCGGTGTTGGCTGGTCATCCTGGAATCTTTGGTACCAGAGAGTTAGTGGCTAGATCCTTCTGGTGGCCATCTCTGTCACGGGATGTACGTGCTTTTGTGCAGTCCTGTGGGATTTGTGCTAGGGCTAAACCCTGCTGTTCTCATGCCAGTGGGTTGCTTTTGCCCTTGCCGGTCCCAAAGAGGCCTTGGACACATAATTCGATGGATTTCATTTCTGACCTTCCCGTTTCTCAAAAGATGTCAGTCATTTGGGTGGTCTGTGATCGCTTTTCTAAAATGGTCCATCTGGTGCCCTTGGCTAAATTGCCTTCCTCCTCTGATTTGGTACCTTTGTTCTTTCAGCATGTGGTTCGGTTGCATGGCATTCCTGAGAATATTGTTTCTGACAGAGGTTCCCAGTTTGTTTCAAGGTTTTGGCGAGCCTTTTGTGGTAGGATGGGCATTGACCTATCCTTTTCCTCGGCTTTCCATCCTCAGACTAATGGCCAGACCGAACGAACCAATCAGACCTTGGAAACATATCTGAGATGTTTTGTTTCTGCAGACCAGGATGATTGGGTGTCCTTTTTGCCGTTGGCTGAGTTCGCCCTTAATAATCGGGCCAGCTCGGCTACCTTGGTTTCTCCTTTTTTTGCAATTCTGGGTTCCATCCTCGTTTCTCTTCAGGACAGGTTGAGTCTTCGGACTGTCCTGGTGTGGATTCTGTGGTGGATAGGTTGCAGCAGATCTGGACTCAGGTAGTGGACAATTTGACCTTGTCCCAGGAGAAAGCTCAACTTTTCGCTAATCGCAGACGCCGTGTGGGTCCCCGACTTCGTGTTGGGGATCTGGTTTGGTTATCTTCTCGTCATATTCCTATGAAGGTTTCCTCTCCTAAATTTAAACCTCGTTTTATTGGTCCGTATAGGATTTCTGAGGTTCTCAATCCTGTGTCTTTTCATTTAACCCTCCCAGACTCCTTTTCCATACATAATGTATTCCATAGGTCGTTGTTGCGGAGATACGTGGCACCTATGGTTCCATCTGTTGAGCCTCCTGCCCCGGTTTTGGTGGAGGGGGAATTGGAGTATATTGTGGAGAAGATTTTGGATTCTCGTGTTTCTAGACGGAAACTCCAGTATCTGGTTAAATGGAAGGGTTATGCTCAGGAAGATAATTCCTGGGTTTTTGCCTCTGATGTTCATGCTTCCGATCTTGTTCGTGCCTTTCATGCGGCTCATCCTGGTCGGCCTGGGGGCTCTGGTGAGGGTTCGGTGACCCCTCCTCAAGGGGGGGGGTACTGTTGTGAATTCTGTGGCTGAATTCACTCCTGTGGTCACAAGTGGTTCTGCAGCTTCTGAGCTTCCTCCCTCAGGTGTTCTGGTGAGCTCGTTAACTGCTTCATTACTTAACTCCGCCTGATGCTGCTATCCTTGCTCCTTGTCAATGTTTCAGTGTTGGATCTGAGCTTCTCCTGATTGTTCCTGTGACCTGCTGCTCTGTATAGCTAAGTTGCTTTTTTTCTGTCCAGCTTGTCTTTTGTTTTGCTGGAAGCTCTGAGACGCAAAGGGTGTACCGCCGTGCCGTTAGTTCGGCACGGTGGGTTTTTTTTTGCCCCCTTTGCGTGGTTTTTGCTTTAGGGTTTTTTGTAGACTGCAAAGTTCGCTTTACTGTCCTCGCTCTGTCCTAGAATATCGGGCCCCACTTTGCTGAATCTATTTCATTCCTACGTTTTGTCTTTTCATCTTACTCACAGTCATTATATGTGGGGGGCTGCCTTTTCCTTTGGGGAATTTCTCTGGGGCAAGTCAGGCCTATTTTTCTATCTTCAGGCTAGCTAGTTTCTTAGGCTGTGCCGAGTTGCCTAGGTAGTTGTTAGTCGCAATCCACAGCCGCTTTTAGTTGTGTTTAGGATAGGATCAGGTGTGCAGTCTACAGAGTTTCCACGTCTCAGAGCTCGTTCTTGTATTTTTGGGTATTTGTCAGATCACTGTGTGCGCTCTGATCGCTAGCACACTGTGTCTCTGGATTGCCTTCATAACACCTGTCATTAGCAAACATAACAGGGCTGCCTTTTCCTTTGGGGTATTTCTCTGAGGCAAGGTAGGCTTATTTTTCTATCTTCAGGCTAGTCAGTTTCTCAGGCTGTGCCGAGTTGCATAGGTAGCGTTAGGCGCAATCCACGGCTGCCTCTAGTTGTGTTTGGAGAGGATCAGGAATTGCGGTCTACAGAGTTCCCACGTCTCAGAGCTCGTTCTATTATTTTGGGTTATTGTCAGATCACTGTATGTGCTCTGATCGCTATGTACATAGTGTTACTGAATTGCCTATCATAACAGTACAGGAAGCCAAAAGTACTAATGATTCTCAATAGAGGGAAAAAAGAAGTTCTGAGACCATTTTTTTTCCTTTGCACTGTGATTTGTCTTTTTTTTCCCCTAGACATTTGGGTGGTTCTGGACACAGGTGTTACAATGGACATTAAAGGTCTGTCTTCATGTGTAGATCAGCTCACGGCACGAGTTCAAGATATTCAGGCTTTTGTGGTTCAGAATTCTTTGTTAGAACCGAGAATTCCTATTCCAGATTTGTTTTTTGGAGATAGAACTAAGTTTCTGAGTTTTAAGAATAATTGTAAACTGTTTCTGGCTTTGAAACCTCGCTCTTCTGGTGACTCAGCGCAACAGGTTAGGATCGTCATTTCTTTTTTGCGTGGCGAACCTCAGGACTGGGCATTTTCTCTTGCGTCAGGAGATCCTGCATTGGGTGATATCGATGCGTTTTTCCTGGCGCTTGGATTGCTGTACGATGAGCCTAATTCAGTAGATCAGGCAGAAAAAAATTTGCTGGCTCTCTGTCAGGCTCAGGATGAGATAGAGCTATATTGCCAGAAATTTAGAAAATGGTCCGTGCTCACTCAATGGAATGAATCTGCGCTTGCAGCCATTTTCAGAAAGGGTCTCTCTGAAGCCATTAAGGATGTCATGGTGGGATTTCCTATGTCCGCTGGTTTGAATGAGTCTATGTCTTTGGCCATTCAGATCGATCGACGCTTGCGTGAGCGTAAATCTGTGCACCATTTGGCGGTATTACCTGAGATTAAACCTGAGCCTATGCAGTGCGATAGGACTATGACCAGAGTTGAACGGCAAGAACACAGACGTCTGAATGGGCTGTGTTTCTACTGTGGTGATTCCACTCATGCTATCTCTGATTGTCCTAAGCGCACTAAGCGGTTCGCTAGGTCTGCCGCCATTGGAACTGTACAGTCAAAATTTCTTCTGTCCGTTACCTTGATATGCTCCTTGTCATCGTATTCTGTCATGGCGTTTGTGGATTCAGGCGCTGCCCTGAATTTGATGGACTTGGATTATGCTAAACGTTGTGGGTTTTTCTTGGAGCCCTTGCAGTGTCCTATTCCATTGAGAGGAATTGATGCTACGCCTTTGGCCAAGAATAAACCTCAGTACTGGGCCCAGCTGACCATGTGCATGGCTCCTGCACATCAGGAGGTTATTCGCTTTCTGGTGTTGCATAATCTGCATGATGTGGTCGTGTTGGGGTTGCCATGGCTACAAGCCCATAATCCAGTATTGGATTGGAATTCCATGTTGGTGTCCAGCTGGGGCTGTCAGGGGGTACATGGTGATGTTCCATTTCTGTCAATTTCGTCATCTACCCCTTCTGAGGTTCCAGAGTTCTTGTCTGATTACCGGGTTGTATTTGAAGAGCCCAAGTCCGATGCCCTACATCCGCATAGGGATTGTGATTGTGCTATCAATTTGATTCCTGGTAGTAAATTCCCAAAAGGTCGACTGTTTAATTTATCCGTGCCTGAGCACACCGCTATGCGCAGTTATGTGAAGGAATCCCTGGAGAAGGGGCATATTCGCCCGTCATCGTCGCCATTGGGAGCAGGGTTCTTTTTTGTAGCCAAGAAGGATGGTTCGCTGAGACCGTGTATAGATTACCGCCTTCTTAATAAGATCACTGTTAAATTTCAGTATCCCTTACCATTGTTATCTGACTTGTTTGCTCGGATTAAGGGGGTTAGTTGGTTCACTAAGATAGATCTTCGTGGTGCGTATAATCTGGTGAGAATCAGGCAAGGCGATGAATGGAAAACTGCATTTAATACGCCCGAGGGTCATTTTGAGTATCTAGTGATGCCGTTCGGACTTGCCAATGCTCCATCAGTGTTTCAATCCTTTATGCATGACATCTTCCGTGAGTACCTGGATAAATTCCTGATTGTGTACTTGGATGACATTTTGATCTTCTCGGATGATTGGGAGTCTCATGTGAAGCAGGTCAGAACGGTTTTTCAGGTCCTGCGTGCTAATTCTTTGTTTGTGAAGGAATCAAAGTGTCTCTTTGGTGTGCAGAAGGTTTCATTTTTGGGGTTCATTTTTTCTCCTTCTACTATTGAGATGGATCCAGTTAAGGTCCAAGCCATCCATGATTGGACTCAGCCGACATCTCTGAAAAGTCTGCAAAAGTTCCTGGGCTTTGCTAATTTTTATCGTCGCTTCATCTGCAATTTTTCTAGTGTTGCCAAACCATTGACCGATTTGACCAATAAGGGTGCTGATTTGGTCAATTGGTCTTCTGCTGCTGTGGAAGCTTTTCAAGAGTTGAAGCGTCGTTTTTCTTCTGCCCCTGTGATGTGTCAACCAGATGTTTCTCTTCCGTTCCAGGTCGAGGTTGATGCTTCTGAGATTGGAGCAGGGGTTGTTTTGTCACAGAGAGCTTCTGGTTGCTCAATGATGAAACCATGCGCTTTCTTTTCCAGGAAGTTTTCGCCTGCTGAGCGAAATTATGATGTGGGCAACCGAGAGTTGCTGGCCATGAAGTGGGCATTCGAGGAGTGGCGTCACTGGCTTGAAGGAGCTAAGCATCGCGTGGTGGTATTGACTGATCATAAGAACTTGACTTATCTCGAGTCTGCTAAGCGCTTGAATCCTAGACAAGCTCGTTGGTTGTTGTTTTTTGCCCGTTTTGACTTTGTGATTTCGTACCTTCCGGGCTCTAAAAATGTGAAGGCGGATGCTCTGTCTAGGAGTTTTGTGCCCGACTCTCCGGGTTTATCTGAGCCGGCGGGTATCCTCAAGGAAGGAGTAATTGTGTCTGCCATCTCCCCTGATTTGCGGCGGGTGCTGCAAAAATTTCAGGCTAATAAACCTTATCGTTGCCCAGCGGAGCAACTGTTTGTCCCTGATAGGTGGACGAATAGAGTTATCTCTGAACTTCATTGTTCGGTGTTGTCTGGTCATCCTGGAATCTTTGGTACCAGAGAGTTAGTGGCTAGATCCTTTTGGTGGCCGTCTCTGTCGCAGGATGTGCGTACTTTTGTGCAGTCCTGTGGGATTTGTGCTCGGGCTAAGCCCTGCTGTTCTCGTGCCAGTGGGTTGCTTTTGCCCTTGCCGGTCCCGAAGAGGCCTTGGACACATATCTCTATGGATTTTATTTCTGACCTTCCCGTTTCTCAAAAGATGTCAGTCATTTGGGTGGTCTGTGATCGCTTTTCTAAGATGGTCCATCTGGTACCCTTGTCTAAATTGCCTTCCTCCTCTGATTTGGTGCCTTTGTTCTTCCAGCATGTGGTTCGTTTGCATGGCATTCCAGAGAATATTGTTTCTGACAGAGGTTCCCAGTTTGTTTCGAGGTTTTGGCGAGCCTTTTGTGGTAGGATGGGCATTGACTTGTCTTTTTCCTCGGCTTTCCATCCTCAGACTAATGGCCAGACCGAACGAACCAATCAGACCTTGGAAACATATCTGAGATGCTTTGTTTCTGCTGATCAGGATGACTGGGTGTCCTTTTTGCCTTTGGCTGAGTTCGCCCTTAACAATCGGGCCAGCTCGGCTACCTTGGTTTCGCCGTTTTTCTGCAATTCTGGGTTCCATCCTCGTTTCTCTTCAGGACAGGTTGAGTCTTCGGACTGTCCTGGTGTGGATACTGTGGTGGACAGGTTGCAGCAGATTTGGACTCAGGTAGTGGACAATTTGACCTTGTCCCAGGAGAAGGCTCAACTCTTCGCTAATCGCAGACGCCGTGTGGGTCCCCGACTTAGTGTTGGGGATCTGGTTTGGTTATCTTCTCGTCATATTCCTATGAAGGTTTCCTCTCCTAAGTTTAAACCTCGTTTTATTGGTCCGTATAGGATTTCTGAGGTTCTTAATCCTGTGTCTTTTCGTCTGACCCTCCCAGATTCTTTTTCCATACATAACGTATTCCATAGGTCATTGTTGCGGAGATACGTGGCACCTATGGTTCCATCTGTTGAGCCTCCTGCCCCGGTTTTGGTGGAGGGGGAATTGGAGTATATTGTGGAGAAGATTTTGGATTCTCGTGTTTCAAGACGGAAACTCCAGTATCTGGTTAAATGGAAGGGTTATGCTCAGGAAGATAATTCCTGGGTTTTTGCCTCTGATGTCCATGCTCCCGATCTTGTTCGTGCCTTTCATGTGGCTCATCCTGGTCGGCCTGGGGGCTCTGGTGAGGGTTCGGTGACCCCTCCTCAAGGGGGGGGTACTGTTGTGAATTCTGTGGCAGAGTTCACTCCTGTGGTCACAAGTGGTACTTCGGCTGATTCTCTCTGGGAGCTTCCGTTTGTGGAGGAAAGTGGTACTGCAGCTTCTGAGTTTCCTCCCTGAGGTGATCTGGTGTGCTCGTTAGCTGCTTCTCTACTTAACTCCACCTGATGCTTTGATCCATGCTTCCTGTCAATGTTTCAGTGTTGGACTTGGTTTCTCTGGATCATTCCTGTGGCCTGCTGCTCAGCATAGCTAAGTGCTTCTTTGCTATTCGTTGCTATTTTTTCTGTCCAGCTTGTCTATTTGTTTTGCTGGAAGCTCTGGGACGCAAAGGGTGTACCTCCGTGCCGTTAGTTCGGTACGGAGGGTCTTTTTGCCCCCTTTGCGTGGTTTTCTTTAGGGTTTTGTGTAGACCGCAAAGTTATCTTTCTATCCTCGTTCTGTCTAGAATATCGGGCCTCACTTTGCTGAATCTATTTCATCCCTACATTTGTCTTTTCATCTTACTCACAGTCATTATATGTGGGGGGCTGCCTTTTCCTTTGGGGTATTTCTCTGAGGCAAGGTAGGCTTATTTTTCTATCTTCAGGCTAGTCAGTTTCTCAGGCTGTGCCGAGTTGCATAGGTAGCGTTAGGCGCAATCCACGGCTGCCTCTAGTTGTGTTTGGAGAGGATCAGGAATTGCGGTCTACAGAGTTCCCACGTCTCAGAGCTCGTTCTATTATTTTGGGTTATTGTCAGATCACTGTATGTGCTCTGATCGCTATGTACATAGTGTTACTGAATTGCCTATCATAACACCCGACTTACTGAATAGACCGAGGATAGTAAAGATAGCTTTGCGGTCATCACAAAAACCTACAAACAACCAGGCAGAGGGCGCAAAAAGACCCTCCGTACCGACTAACGGCACGGAGGTGCTCCCTCTGCGTCTCAGAGCTTCCAGCAAGCAAGAAAAACCAATATAGCAAGCTGGACAGAAAAAATAGCAAACAAAAGTAACACAAGCAGAACTTAGCTTATGCAGAGCAGACAGGCCACAAGACGATCCAGGAGAGAGCAAGACCAATACTGGAACATTGACTCGAGGCAAGGAACAAAGAACTAGGTGGAGTTAAATAGAGCAGCACCTAACGACTTAACCTCGTCACCTGAGGAAGGAAACTCAGAAGCCGCAGCCCCACTCACATCCACCAGATGAAGCTCATGGACAGAACCAGCCGAAGTACCACTTATGACCACAGGAGGGAGCTTGAGCACAGAATTCACAACACTCAACACAACACTAGAAGTAGCCGTGGGATGCTCCTAACTCTCCCTATGCACCTCGTCACAGCCTAAGAGCTAACTACCCCTAAAGATAGAAGCAGGAAAGCTATCTTGCCTCAGAGAAAATCCCCAAAGGATAGATTAGCCCCCCACAAATAATGACTGTGAGTGGAGAGGGAAAAGACATACACAGAATGAAACCAGGATGAGCACAGGAGGCCAGTCTAGCTAAATAGATAGGACAGGATGGAATACTGTGCGGTCAGTATAAAACACTACAAAAAGTCCACGCAGAGTTTACAAAAATTCTCCACACCTGACTAAAGGTGTGGAGGGTAAATCTGCTTCCCAGAGCTTTCAGCAAGACAGAATTAATTCATACTGATAAGCTGGACAAACATAGAAAGCACAGAACGGATAAGTCCACAATCTATGGACAGAAAAAAGCAAGCAAAAACTTAGCTTTGCTGAACTGGTCAGGATAACAGGGAAATTCAAAGAGATGTGAATCCAACCAGGAACCATTTACAAGTGGCACTGGCTGAAGGAAAGAGCCAGGCCTAAATAGCCGAGCAGAAGAGACAAGGCAGCTGAAGACAGCTAACTCCAAGGAGCAGCCATACCACTTGAAACCACAAGAGGGAGCTCAAGAGCAGAACTCACAAAAGTGCCACTTACAACCACCGGAGGGAGCCCAAGAGCGGAATTCACAACAGTACCCCCCTTTGAGGAGGGGTCACCGAACCCTCACCAGAGCCCCCAGGCCAATCAGGACGAGCCAAGTGAAAAGCACGAACCAAATCGGTGGCATGGACATCGGAGGCAACAGTCCTCCTGGCCATAACCCTTCCACTTGACAAGATACTGAAGCCTCCGTCCCGAAAAACGAGAATCCAAAATCTTCTCAACTTCATATTCCAACTCTCCCTCAACCAACACCGGGGCAGGAGGGTCAACCGAAGGAACAACGGGCACCACATATCTCCGCAACAAAGATCTATGGAAAACATTATGAATGGCAAAAGAGGCTGGAAGAGCCAAACGAAAAGACACCGGATTAATAATTTCAGAAATTTTATAAGGACCAATAAACCGAGGCTTACATTTAGGGGAAGAAACCTTCATAGGAACATGACGAGAAGACAACCAAACCAATTCCCCCACACGAAGCCGGGGACCAACACACCGACGGCGGTTAGCAAAACGTTGAGCCCTTTCCTGAGACAACGTCAAATTGTCCACCACATGAGTCCAAATCTGTTGCAGCCTGTCCACCACAGAATCAACACCAGGACAATCAGAAGGCTCAACCTGCCCAAAAGAAAAACGAGGATGAAAACCAAAATTACAAAAGAAAGGTGAAACCAAAGTAGCCGAACTAGCCCGATTATTAAGGGCAAACTCGGCCAACGGCAAGAAAGACATCCAATCATCCTGATCAGCAGACACAAAGCATCTCAAATAGGTCTCCAAGGTCTGATTAGTTCGCTCAGTTTGGCCATTAGTCTGAGGATGAAACGCCGAAGAAAAAGACAAATCAATGCCCATCCTAGCACAAAAGGCCCGCCAAAATCTAGAGACAAACTGAGAACCTCTGTCAGACACAATATTCTCCGGAATGCCATGCAAACGAACCACATGCTGAAAAAATAATGGAACCAGATCTGAGGAGGAAGGCAACTTAGGCAAAGATACCAGATGGACCATTTTAGAGAACCGGTCACAAACAACCCAGATAACAGACATCTTCTGGGAAACAGGAAGATCCGAAATAAAATCCATGGAAATATGCGTCCAGGGCCTCTCAGGGACTGGCAAAGGCAAATGCAACCCACTAGCGCGGGAACAGCAAGGCTTGGCCCGGGCGCATGTCCCACAGGACTGCACAAAAGCACGCACATCGCGCGACAAGGAAGGCCACCAAAAGGACCTAGCAACCAAATCTCTGGTACCAAAAATCCCAGGATGACCAGCCAACACTGAACAATGAACCTCAGAAATTACCTTACTTGTCCATCTATCAGGAACAAACAGCTTCCCCACTGGACAGCGGTCAGGCCTATCAGCCTGAAATTCCTGAAGCACCCGCCGCAAATTAGGGGAGATAGCAGAAAGAATCACCCCCTCCTTAAGAATGCCAACCGGCTCAAGGACTCCAGGAGAATCAGGCAAAAAACTCCTAGAGAGGGCATCAGCCTTAACATTCTTAGATCCCGGAAGATACGAGACCACAAAATCAAAACGGGAGAAAAACAGGGACCATCGAGCCTGTCTAGGATTCAGCCGCTTGGCCGACTCGAGGTAAATCAGATTCTTATGATCGGTCAGGACCACAACGCGGTGTTTAGCTCCCTCAAGCCAATGTCGCCACTCCTCAAATGCCCACTTCATAGCCAACAACTCCCGATTGCCAACATCATAATTGCGTTCCGTAGGCAAAAACTTTCTGGAAAAAAAAGCACACGGTTTCATCAAAGAACCATCAGACTCCCTCTGAGACAAAACGGCCCCTGCCCGAATCTCAGAAGCGTCGACCTCAACCTGAAAAGGAAGAGAAACATCCGGCTGACGCAACACAGGGGCAGAAGTAAATCGGCGTTTAAGCTCCTGAAAGGCCTCAACAGCCTCAGAGGACCAATTCGTCACATCAGCGCCTTTCTTCGTCAAATCAGTAAGGGGCTTAACCACACTGGAAAAGTTGGCAATAAAACGGCGATAGAAATGAGCAAAGCCCAAAAATTTTTGAAGGCCCTTCACAGATGTGGGTTGGATCCAGTCATGAATAGCTTGGACCTTAACAGGATCCATTTCTATAGACGAGGGAGAAAAAATAAAACCCAAAAAAGAGACCTTCTGAACCCCGAATAGGCACTTAGACCCCTTCACAAACAAAGCATTATCACGAAGGATCTGGAACACCATCCTGACCTGCTTCACATGAGACTCCCAATCATCGGAAAAAATCAAATATCATCCAAATATACGACCATGAATTTATCAAGATAATTGCGGAAAATATCATGCATGAAAGACTGGAACACAGATGGAGCATTAGAGAGCCCAAATGGCATCACAAGGTATTCAAAATGGCCTTCGGGCGTATTAAATGCAGTTTTCCATTCGTCACCCTGTTTAATACGAACAAGATTATATGCCCCTCGGAGGTCAATCTTAGTAAACCAACTAGCCCCCTTAATCTGAGCAAACATCAGTAAGCAAAGGCAAGGGGTATTGGAATTTGACCGTGATCTTATTAAGAAGACGATAATCAATACAGGGTCTCAAGGAGCCATCCTTCTTAGCAACAAAAAAGAAACCCGCTCCCAATCGTGACGAAGACGGCCAAATATGCCCCTTCTCCAAAGACTCCTTAACATAACTCCGCATGGCGGCATGCTCTGGCACAGACAGATTGAAAAGTCGGCCCTTAGGGAACTTGCAACCAGGAATCAAGTTAATAGCACAATCACAGTCCCTATGTGGAGGAAGGGAACTGGACTTGGGCTCATCCAATACATCCTGGAAATCCGACAAAAACTCAGGGACCTCAGAAGAGGGGGAAGAGGAAATTGACATCAAAGGAACGTCACTATGTACCCCTTGACAACCCCAACTAGTCACCGACATAGTTTTCCAATCCAGCACCGGATTATGTTCCTGTAACCATGGAAAACCCAGTAGAACAACATCATGCAGGTTATGCAACACCAGAAAACGGCAATCTTCCTGATGTGCTGGAGCCATGTACATGGTCATCTGCATCCAGTACTGAGGTTTATCCTTGGCCAATGGTGTAGCATCAATACCCCTCAAAGGAATAGGGCTCTGCAAAGGCTGCAAGAAAAAACCACAGCGCCTGGCGAATTCTAAGTCCATTAAGTTCAGGGCAGCGCCTGAATCCACAAATGCCATGACAGAAAAGGATGACAATGAGGAAATCAGGGTCACAGATAAGAAAAATTTAGGCTGTACAGTACTGATGGTAACAGACCTAGCGACCCTCCTAGTACGCTTAGGGCAATCAGAAATAACATGAGCAGAATCACCACAGTAAATACACAGCCTATTCTGACATCTGAATTCCTGCCATTCTGTTCTAGTCAAAATCCTATCACATTGTATAGGTTCAGGACTCTGCTCAGAGGATACTGCCATATGGTGCACAGCTTTGCGCTCACGCAAACGCCGATCAATCTGAATGGCTAGAGACATAGATTCGCTCAAACCGGCAGGCGTAGGAAACCAACCATAACATCTTTAAGGGCTTCAGAAAGACCTTTTCTGAAAATAGCAGCCAGAGCCTCTTCATTCCATTTAGTGAGCACAGACCATTTTCTAAATTTCTGGCAGTATAACTCTGCCGCTTCCTGACCTTGACACAAGGCCAACAGGGTTTTTTCTGCATGATCCACAGAATTAGGTTCGTCATACAATAATCCGAGCGCTTGAAAAAATGCATCTACATTCAATAATGCCGGATCCCCTGTTTCAAGAGAAAAAGCCCAGTCTTGAGGGTCACCACGCAGCAAGGATATGATTTTTACTTGCTGAATGGGATCACCAGAAGAACGGGGTTTCAAAGCAAAAAACAATTTGCAGTTATTTTTAAAGTTCAAAAACTTGGATCTGTCCCCAAAAAACAAATCAGGAGTAGGAATTCTGGGCTCTAAAGCCGGAGTCTAGACAACATAGTCCTGGATACTCTGTACTCTTGCAGCAAGTTGATCCACACGAGAAAACAAACCCTGAACATCCATGCCAAAGCATATATCCTGAACCACCCAGATATCAAGAGGAAAAGAAAAAAAAAAGACAAACCAAAGCACAGAACTTTCTTTTCCTTCTTTTGAGATGCATTTAATTCATTTTTGGCCACTTGTACTGTTATGATACGGTGGTCTAGGAGCAACATGGGACGAGCTCTGAAGGACGTGGTAACTGTACTGACCGCAGTCCCTGAGCTCAACACAACACTAGAAGTAGCCGTGGAATGCTCCTTACTCTCCCTAGGCATCTCGTCACAGCCTAAGAGCTAACTACCCCTAACGACAGAAGCAGGAAAACTATCTTGCCTCAGAGAAAATCCCCAAAGGATAGATTAGCCCCCCACAAATAACGACTGTGAGTGGAGAGGGAAAAGACATACACAGAATGAAACCAGGATGAGTACAGGAGGCCAGTCTAGCTAAATAGATAGGACAGGATGGAATACTGTGCGGTCAGTATAAAACACTACAAAAATCCACGCAGAGTTTACAAAAAAACTCCACACCTGACTAAAGGTGTGGAGGGCAAATCTGCCTCCCAGACCTTCCAGCAAGACAGAATGAATTCACACTGATAAGCTGGACAAACATAGAAAGCACAGAACGGATAAGTCCACAATCTATGGACAGAAAAGAGCAAGCAAAAACTTAGCTTAGCTGAACTGGTCAGGATAACAGGGAACTCCAAAGAGATGTGAATCCAACCAGAAACCATTTACAAGTGGCACTGGCTGAAGACAGAGCCAGACCTAAATAGCCGAGCAGAAGAGAAGATAAGTGGAGGCAGCTGATGACAGCTAACTCCAAGGAGCAGCCATACCACTAGAAACCACAAGAGGGAGCCCAAGAGCAGAACTCACAAAAGTGCCACTTACAACCACCGGAGGGAGCCCAAGAGCGGAATTCACAACAGGGATGGGAGGCCATGCAGTGATGCCAGCAGGGTTGTTACACATGGCATATTCACATTATCGTGACACTGTCTTGTGCCTGGTTTGTTAGAATATTTACTATAAAATAACTTCGGTAAAATCTTTCTTAGGATTCCGCAATTGCAGTTAATTTTTTCTCTCCAGTTGGTGAGATAAATCTTTTTGGCCTTGAAGGATACTTGTTCAACCAGCTCAGAACAAACCATTTTACCCGGTTTTATTGTAAATGAGCTTCTAACGGCTCTAATATTTTTCTGATAAGGATAGTCAATCAACATTTCCTTCTTTTATCAACATTTTCCTTGTTATATACAATGAGCACAAGATTGATGTGTCCGAAGGAGGAAGCTTGGTGAGTGCTTCCTAATCTGTACACAGAAGTGCTGGTTCAATGTAATGTATGCAATGACCAAGAAGGTAAATGTCATCAGGTCCTAAGGGTCAGCCGCCAGCTACCCAAGGCCAGTCCTGGAGTAGGACCTGGATCAACGCTCTTGTCTCTCCACAGACTGTGGTGTCGTTAGCAGCTGTGTCCATGGTCAGATTGGGTGAGGCTCCTAGTCACACCTCTCCAGGTCTTCCTTGGGCTTTGGCACAGTGGCTCCACCACCCAGCCTGTTACACACTCATGTCTTTCTCAAGAAAGTTTAGACCTTTCACAAACAAACTGTGAAGGATCCTGTTCTGGATTCAGCATTAGCCGCTGCCTCCTCCTCGGTGCTGAGTCTCTTGGTTCCTTGGGCAATATATCTCTTGCCTTATAGGCATGTTCATGTATCAGGTCGCCACCTGATTATCCAAGACATTGCTGTGAGCTTCTGCAAAGTTCAACCTGCTCTAACACTAGGTACCATGCTATTACATGTGCAACTTTTGTTTTGGGCTCCATACCAACCCAGCTCTTCTACACCTCACCCGCCATCTCTGCATTGAACTCTGTGACAAACTCAACTCAGTATACCACTGAGTCTAATCTTCTATACCATTACCAGCCCTGTACTGGACTCTGTGTCAAACTCCACTCCATAGCCACGATGTAAGCTTTGCTTTTGGCTCTGTGACAAACTGAGCTTTGCTTCATGGGTCCTTTACTATAAAGTCCAACCTTCACTGCATTGGATCCCATAATACCTGTTTGCTTTCAGTGTTGCATTTCTGTCCACAAAGCTTCCAATGTTCTAACTGAAATTCATTGTTGCACCAATGTTATCTATCCGTGCGAGACCAAGGGCGCCAATATCTACCTCACCAGGTGAGGCCTAACACACAGATTATGAAACACGTACAGCAACACCTGTTTTTACACCTGCCAGTGTAAAGGCGCCAGGACAGTGATGGGAGTCAGTTTGCAATACTTTACACCCCGTGTGCCTTCTACTCCTATAGTTTAAGATTGGTCTATAATAAACTGAGCCGTCTCTACATTGTCTTTGGATCACAGTAATCTAATATAAACGTTTTTGCTTGTGATAAGATGATCGGGTTCTTTGATAAAACTCTTAACAACTGCAATAATAAAAGAGGCAGTTAGCGTTAGAGCAACTTCATCTTTTGCAGAATTTTGCCATCCGCGTGTTAAATTCAGGATCAGGGTTGAGCGAAACGGATCGGACAAATTGAAAAATCGCCGACTTTCGCCAAAGTCGGGTTTCATGAAACCCGATCCGATCCTAATGTGGGATCGGCCATGAGGTCGGCGATCTTTGCGCCAAAGTCGCGTTTCGTATGACGTTTTCAGCGCCATTTTTCAGCCAATGAAGGAGGACGCAGTGTGGCCAGCGTGATGACACAGGTCTCGGTCCCCACCGTCATGAGAAGGGCATGACAGTGATTGGCTTGCTTTCTGCGGCGTCACAGGGGCTATAAAGGAGCGTTCCCGCCGACCGCCATCTTACTTCTGCCGATCTGAGCATAGGGAGAGGTTGCTGCAGCTTTGTCAGAAGCAGGGATAGCGTTAGGGAGGGAAAATTAACCCCGAAACCGCTTGTGCTGTAGCGATTTCCACTGTCCAACACCACCTTTTCTTTGCAGGGACAGTGGATTTCTTTTTTTGGTGCATCAGCTCTGTAGCTTATAAGGCTGCATTCTAAGGCTCCCTGATAGCTGCATTGCTGTGTGTACGCCGCTGTGCAAACCAACTGCTTTTTTCAAAGCAAAAATCCTGTTGCTCCTTTCTGCACAGCTATCTTGTTTCTTTGTACACACTTTCCTGTGCAACAGTCCTTTTTATTGCTGCCATACTTGTCCTTTGATCATTGTAGGGAGATTGAAATTCTACTACAGCCCTTGTATTTTTTGATATATCTGCCAGCCACGTTCTGCCTTGTACATTGTGTTGTGTAATTCACAGGGCCTGTTTTTTCCTGCAGTCTCCCCCCCCAAAAATAAGGGAGCTTTACATTGCCACTAAGTGGATCAACGTCATTTCTGTTTGTCGTATATCTGTCAGCCACGTTCTGCCTTGTACATTGTGTTGTGTAATACACAGGGCCTGTTTTTCCTGCAGTCTCCCCCCCAAAAAAAAGGGAGCTTTACATTGGCACTAGATGGATCTACGTGAGTTCTGTTTGGCGTATGTCTGCCAGCCACGTTCTGCCTTGTACATTGTGTTGTGTAATACACAGGGCCTGTTTTTTCCTGCAGTCTCCCCCCAAAAAAAATAAGGGAGCTTTACATTGCCACTAAGTGGATCTACGTGAGTTCTGTTTGGCGTATATCTACCAGCCACGTTCTGCCTTGTACATTGTGTTGTGTAATACACAGGGTCTGTTTTTTCCTGCAGTTTCGCGCCCAAAAAAGGGAGCTTGAAATTGCCACTAAGTGGATCTACGTGAGTTCTGTTTGGCGTATATCTGCCAGCCACTTTCTGCCTTGTACATTGTGTTGTGCAATACACAGGGCCTGTTTTTTCCTGCAGTCTTCCCGCCAAAAAAAGGGAGATCTAAATTCTCCAAAAGTTAATATACACCTTCCACCTTGTTTAAAAGTAGCATATAACGGTTGTTATTTTTGTAACGTTTCCGCAAAAATGAGGAAGTCTGGTGGAAGAGGCCGTGGGCGGTCGTTGCCAGCTGGAACTGATGGTGGTGGTGGTAGTGGAGCATCTGGTGGTACTGGGAAAAGCAAGATAGCACCAAAGGCTCGAGGTGTTGAGGCAGCGTCATCATCTGGCTACACAAGGCCTCGAAGGCTCCCTTATCTGGGAGTAGGAAAACAGCTTTTAAAGCCGGAGCAGCAGGAACAAGTTTTGGCTTTCCTTGCTGACTCAGCCTCTAGCTCTTCCACCTCCTCTTCAGAAGCTTCGAAATCTAACACCAGCGAGTTGTCAGTGGCTGCTCCAGGTCCGGAAAAAGCTTGCTTGTGTCATTCACTCAAAACAAAAGTGAAGGATGCGGCATTCAACGCTACACTTTACTCCATGGAGCTCTTTACACATACCGTGCCTGGGTTAGAGAGGGAAATTGTTAAAAGCCCATTACAGGATGAATCGGACATGGATTGCACAGATGCACAGCCACAGCTAGATTATAATGCTGTTCCATTGACTCAGATCACTACTTTGCCCTCGCAGTGTACTGAGCCCGAATCTCACCCTGATGAGACTATGGTTCCCAGTCCCGAATGCTATAGCACCTTACATGGTGACACAGAGGAGGGTGCACATGACATTGAGGAGGAGGTGATAGATGACCCAGTTGTTGACCTAGATTGGCAGCCATTGAGGGAAGAGGGTGCCGCTGCCTGTAGCTCAGAAGTGGAGGAGGGTGATCTGCAGCAGCCATCTACATCGCAAAAGCTGTCATCTGGCAGGCCCGCATCAGGCCCAAAACGTGTGTCAAAAACCACAACAGGTGTAGGACAGCGTTGCAATCCGGTGACAGTAGCACGGCGTGCAAAGCCTGAAAAGTTATTCCATAGTAGGACGAGTGCAGTGTGGCATTTTTTTTAACCAAGATCAGAATGATTAGTTCAAAGTTATATGTAAGAAATGCTCCAAGACCTTTAGCAGAGGGAAGAATCTTCAAAGTTTAAATACAACGTGCATGCATAGACATCTAACCAGCAGGTACTTGGAAGCATGGACTAACTACCAAACGTCCCGTACCGTTGGTGCATCTGCTCATATTGAAGTTAGTCAGCAACGCAACATTGCTTCCCTCACTGGAAGCCCACCGGTTATGACACCACCAGTACCAAATGTGGAGGTATTGTCGCAAGGCCAAAGCAGTCAGGGAATCACAAGGTTCTTGGTTGGAAACACTGTAGGTAGGCCCACCTCAAGAATACCTTTCAAAAAACCTGATCTGCACATCCAAACATAGACTGAGTGTGAACAGGTGCTGAACCCAGAGTCGCCAACTCGTATATAATCAAATAAATAGGGCAGCACACTGCAGCGCCAAAACATGCAAACTTGAAAACATGAAATTTTTAAACTGCATTACTGCACTAGAAATATGAAAAATGAGAGCTTTTAGCGCATAAAAATGGCCAATTTTATGTGTACCTCGTAGCCACGTTACGGCATCTCTCTTATACGAGGTCCTACTCTAAACCTACCTCGCTGAGAATAAACGTCTCCATCTGAATGGGTACATGTGAAACCTCTCCTTGGACTCAAATTCTCTCTCACTGTGGAGGGGTATTGGACCTACTATAATTAAAACACCTGAAGCTAGGAGGCAGGGAGTGCACGATCAGAAGGCAATCTGCCATGTCCACCACCACCCCTGCTAGTTCCACCATATGCAGCTCTCCAGTCCAGCTCAGCCTACAAGAGACTCTCGATAGGAAAAGAAAGTACTCTACCTCTCATCCGCGTACACAGGGTTTGAACGGCTACATTGCTTGACTAATCTCATTAGAGATGATGCCCTACCGGTTGGTTGAAAGCGAAGCTTTCAAAGCCCTGATGGCCTATGCAGTACCTCACTATGACCTACCCAGTCGACACTTCTTTGCGAGAAAAGCCATCCCAGCACTCCACCAACATGTCAAAGAACGCATCGTCCATGCACTGAGGCAATCGGTCAGTAGAAAGGCGCACCTCACAACTGATGCATGGACCAGTAGGCATGGCCAGGGATGTTACGTGTCCATCACAGCACACTGGGTTAATGTGGTGGATGCAGGGTCCACAGGGGACAGCCATAGTGGCACAGTTCTGCCTAGCCCACGGTCTAGGAAACAGTTGGCTGTAGGTGTTTGCCCCTCCTCCTCCAGAAGCGAAAGCTCGTCCACAGACCGCAGTCGCACGACCACTCCATCCGCAGCTGCCAGTGTTGCACCCGTGGTGTCCCATTATGGAACAGCTAGTGGTAAGTGTCAGCAGGCTGTGCTGCAAATGAAGTGTTTGGGCGACAACAGACACACTGCAGAAGTACTGGCCGAGTACTTGCAGCAACAAACTCAGTCATGGCTGGGCAGTGTACATCTTGAGGCAGGCAAGGTAGTCAGTGATAACGGAAGGAATTTTATGGCTGCTATAGCCCTTTCAGAACTTAAACACATACCTTGCCTGGCTCACACCTTGAACCTGGTGGTGCAGTGCTTCCTCAAAACTTATCTGGAGTTACCAGCCCTGCTCCTGAAGGTGCGCAGACTTTGCTCGCACATCCGCCGGTCGCCCGTACACTCCAGCCGTATGCTGAACCATCAGCGATCGTTGAATCTTCCCCAGCACTGCCTAATAATCGACGTTGCAACAAGGTGGAACTCCACACTGCACATGCTTCAGAGACTGTGCGAACAGAGGCGTGCTGTCATGTATTTGTGGGAGGATACACATACACGGGCAGGCAGTTGGATGGCAGACATGGAGTTGTCTGGTGTGCAGTGGTCGAAGCTCCAAGACCTCTGTCAAGTCCTTCAGTGTTTTGAGGAATGCACACAGCTGGTTAGTGCAGACGATGCCATCATAAGCATGAGCATCCCCCTAATGCGTCTGCTGATGCAAAGTTTGACGCACATTAAGGAGCTGGCGTCTGCGTACGAGGAGGAGGGAAGCCTTGATGACAGTCAGCCATTGTCTGGTCAGGGAACTCTCCTGGACGAGGTGGCGAATGAAGAGGAGGAGGAGGAGGATGATGGGAATGAATATTTATGGGAGGAGGATGCTTCTCAGGGGGCAATAGAAACTGGTGGCATTGCAAGGTCAGGTACAGGGTTTTTGTGGGCCACAAGAGATGTACATTTTCAAGAAAGTGCTCCTCAACCCAGCACAAGCAGTGAATTGACACCTGGAACTTTAGCCCACATGGCAGAGTATGCCTTGCGTATCCTAAAACGGGATCCCCACATTATCAAAATGAGGACCGATGACGATTACTAGTTGGCCTGCCTCCTAGATCCACGATACAAAGGCAAATTACAAAATATCATGCCACATGAGAACCTTGAGCAAATATTGGCTACCAAGCAAGCAACTCTTGTAGACAGTTTGGTTCAGGCATTCCCAGCACACAGCGCCGGTGATGGTTCTCACACGAGCTGTAGGGGGCAATATGGCAGAGGTGTTAGAGGTGCACAAAGCCGAAGTGGCGTTGGACAGAGGGGATTTCTGACCAGGTTGTGGAGTGATTTCGCAATGACCACAGACAGGACAGGTAGTGCTGCATCAATTCAAAGTGACAGGAGACAGCATTTGTCCAGTATGGTTACGAACTACTTTTCCTCCTTTATCGATGTTCTCCCTCACAGTTCATTCCCCTTTGATTACTGGGCATCTAAAATAGACACTTGGCCTGAATTGGCAGAATATGCATTACAGGAGCTCGCTTGCCCAGCTGCTAGTGTGCTCTCAGAAAGTCTTCAGTGCTGCAGGTTCAATACTGACCGAAAAAAGGACACGTCTGGCTCCCCGAAATGTTGATGATCTAACCTTCATTAAATTGAACCAATCATGGATTTCCAATTATTTTGCCCCACCTTCCCCTGCTGACATGTAGCTTGCCTGAAAAATGTCTTGCTTTTGGCCTCCTCTTACTGACTGCTCCAATTCCTCCATTTGCAGCTGCTGAATGTCCACCATATGCCATTTTTCTACCTCCCTAAATGGGCTGACTCCCCCCTACAGGGCCATGGTTACCATCTGGAGCAAGCACCCGTGCAAGTGCCGTTTGCCTGGAGAGGTGGGTGTGCCCGCTCTTGGGCGACAGCACTGGCACAGGGTCCCTCATAGTACAATGAAGTGTCTCTGACGGTGGTGGTGCACACCCAACGTCAGACACACCGTCGTAACATGAGGGGCCCTGTGCCAGTACCACCGCCCACGAGAGAGTGTTCCCCCCCAGCTCAAACTGTGCTCTACCACTTGCAAAACTTACCTCTCCCTGCTCCACCACTGTGTAGTCTGTGCTGTTTAATCCTTAAATGGCACTGCCTATACAAATTTGGTGCTATGATAGATGATAGTAAAAATATACAGGGGTCCTGGCCTCCATTTAGACCCCTTAATACTTTGCACCAACTACCACTGTCTGTATCTCTTCAGAGGAGCCCACCCCTGTACCTTGCTATGCCACCAGTTTATTTAGGACCAATTCCTTGCCAGACATTTAGCCCACTTTAGTATTTTGGCCTACTAACTGTGTCAGCCACTTATAACAGTTGTCCTCCGCTGAACAAAGCAATGCCACCTATGTACTCCTGTTACCAATTGTGAACTGCATGTAGCCTACTTACTTACTTATGCCTAGTAACTGTGTCAGCCTCTCATAACAGTTGTCCTCCACCGCTGAACCAAGGTAGGCCGCCTGGTTAGTCCTGCTAGCAGTTTAGAACTGCATGAAGCCACCTTTTTTATTATAGGCCTCTGTCTGTCTGTCTGCTCCACACATTACAACTGCCCCCCCCCCCCTGAAACAAGCTAAGCCGCCTGCTTTGTCCTGCTAGCAGTTTTAACATGCATTTAGCCACCTTTTTTTATGTTAGGCCTCTGTCTGTCTGTGTGTCTGAGCCACTTATTACAGTAGTCCTTCGCTGAACCAAGCTATGCCACCTGTGTACTCCTGTTACCAATTTGGAACTGCATTCAGCCAACTGTTTTATTTTAGGACTACTCAGTCTTTCTGAGCCACTTATTACAGTTGTCCTCCTCCTTCCCTGAACCAAGCCGCCTGTGTACCCCTCTTGCCAATCTAGAACAGCATTTAGCCTACTTTGTTATTTGGGCCTAGTAACTGTGTCAGACTCTCACAACAGTTGTCCTCCACCGCTGAACCCAGCAAGGCCACCTGTGTACTCCTCTTACCAATTGTGAACTGAATATAGCCTTCTTTTTTATTTTAGGCCTACTCGGTGTGTCCGAGCCACTAATACACTTGTCCTCCTCTGCTGAACCACGCTATGCCACCTGTGTACTCCTATTACAAATTTTGAACTGCAATTTGCCACCTTTTTTAATTGCAGGCCTACTCTGTCTGTCTAAGCCACTTATTACAGTTGTCCTCCGCTGAACAAAGCTATGCTATGTACTCCACTAACCAATTTTGAACTGCATTTTGCCTACTTTCTTATTTATGCCTACTAACTGTGTCTGCCTCCCATTACAGTTGTCCTCCACTGAACAAAGCTGAGCTTCAATCTTCAGGCTTTCAGCCTATATCAGATATTAAACTGCATTTGGGCTACTTGTTTAGTTGGGCCTACTAACGGTGTCTGCCGCTGCTTGGAGTTCTCCTCCACTTTACAAAGCTGAGCTTCAATCTTCAGGCTTTCGGCCTATATCAGATATTAAACTGCATTTGGGCTACTTGTTTGGTTGGGCCTACTAACGGTGTCTGCGGCTGCTTGCTTTTCTCAACTGAACAAAGCTGAGCTTCAATCTTCAGGCTTTCAGCCTATATCAGATATTAAACTGCATTTGGGCTACTTGTTTGGTTGGGCCCTTCTAACGGTGTCTGCCGCTGCTTGGTGTTCTCCACTGAACAAAGCAGTGCCACCTGTTTACTCCTGTTACCAATTTTGAACTTCATTTGGCCCACTTTATTACTTGGGCCTACTAACTGTGCCTGCCACTCATTACAGTTTTCCTCCATTGAACAAAGCAATGCCCCCTGGTTAGTCCTGTTACCAATTTTGAACTGCATTTAGCCCACTATTCTTTGGGCCTATATCTGTGTTTCCTCCTCATCCTGCCCATTGCCCAGCCAGTGATAGATGAGTCTGCTGGTACATTGACCCAGACCACTACATTACCCTTGCACTGTACACAGCCAGAATCTGATCCTGCTGAAAGTCAGGTTCCCCTTCCCGCATACTATACCACCTTACACGGGGACAAAGAGGAAGGTGCAGATGAAAGTGCAGGTTCCTTCATCAGGTGGGGGGAGGAATACTCGTTGGTGACGTCACTGGCACAGGGCCCCTCATAGTACGCAAAAGTGTCTCTGCCGGTGGGAGGCGCCCCCGCCGTGCAAACACACCGCTGTACTTTGAGGGGCCCTGTGCCAGTGCCAATGCGAACGAGTGGTCCCCCCTGCTTGCTCGGGATCACAGCACTTGCAAAGTTTTAATACTTACCTCTCCCTGCTCCACCGCCGTGACGTAGTCTGCGTTTCCTGGGCCCACGAAAAACTTGAACCAGCCCTACCCCCCACAACGTTAGCCAAATGACCCCCAATTTCCAATGCCTAACTGTTATTATAAGGTAAATTAAGATTCACAAGCTTAAGTGACAAGAATTGATGTTTTTGACATTACAATGGGCACTGTAGGTGTTTTCCTGTCCTCCACTCACTGCCGACTTTGATTCCCCATTGACTTACATTGGGTTTCGTGTTTCGGTCGATCCACGACTTTTCGCAATAATCGGCCGATTTCACCGAACCCAACTTTTGACAAAGTCGTGTTTCGCGAAACCCGACTCGATCCTAAAAAAGTAAAAGTCGCTCAACCCTACAAGAATCCAATCTTTTCTTACCTTTAGTTCTGATAAATTCTTTTCTTTTGCTCTGATTTGTTGTAGTCTGGATTACAGCAACTCTTTACTAATCGGTCTCCCTCTTACTAAGGATGGGTGAACCCCAAACAGTAAAGTTTGGGGTCTGCACCGAACACCTAGTGCCCATGCACGGACCCCGAACACGGACTTCTCCTTGAAGTCTGTGTTACTGTTTGGGTTCTGCAGCCCGAACATCTAGTGTTTCCCATGCTGTCATCTGCGTGACATCGGAAGAAACAACGTCTCTGATCGGCGGTAAGTTCGTTACTGCGGGTCAGAGCGCTGCGGTTCCCATGCTGTCATAGAGATGATAACGTGTGAGCCAGCAGCTGTGATCGGTAGTAAAAAGGTTACCACTGGTCACAGGCGTTGGCTGATAAGAGTACTACTATCATCATCATACATCCGGTCTCGCTGATAATAATAATTTTTATTTAATAATAATCTTTATTTTTATGTAGCGCTAACATATTCCACAGCTCTTTACAGTTTGCACACATTATCATTGCTGTCCCTGATGGAGCTCACAATCTAAATTAGCAACGAGAGCAGGCATACGATGATGAGAGTATTCATCAGCTGGTGCCTGTGCAATAAATAAAATAAAAAATAATGGCATGGGGTCCCCTCTATTTTTTACTAACCATGCCACTGGTGCACATGTGATTCTCCCCAGCAGGATACAGTGGAGCGATGCGCTCCTTAAGATAAAAGATACCACAATCCCTTTAAGCAATAATGACTGACAAGTAAAGACATTTTATTAATCATTTTTCCATTATTTTTGTGAATTGTTCTGTTCTCTCTGCTTTCTGGTTACTATCACTACAGGAGCGGCACTCTGAGACTCTAATCCTCTATTGGAATAATTCATGATGGGACGATTACAGAATAACAAATGCTGGAAGGAATCTCCAGGGTTTAGTGTTTCTCCTTATAAAATGAGGTTTAATTGTCCATAAAGGCAGCGGCCGAGGATGAGCACGAATGGTACGTCCCGTGTGGTGCACAGCATCGCGCACTGAGGATCAGTAACGTCTTCCCACTCAGGATCAGTATCCTGGAGGGTTGTCCTAACTTCATCTGTCCATCAATCTGTCTGCGTTGGGTTTTCACCAGGATCGTGCAAATCTATGAGCTCAAGCGTCTTGTTTCCCCGGCTTATAACATCTGCACTGAGCTCAGTTTTCATCCAGATTACGTTGGGCTATGAGCTCCAATATCTTGGTGTGGCACCTCCTGCTTGTTCAGTCGCTTTACTGACTGTTTCTATGGGTGGAAATGTTTGCTTGCTGAGTTGAGGATCTGCTCTGAGTTTGCTTTTCTCCAGGGTTATGCTGCAGGTCTGTGAGCTCAAATGTCTCGGCACCCTGCGATTACACGGGTTGACGACCTCTAAATCCTGAAAACAGTGAACGCACGAGTGCGACGGCGACTGACTGCACCATAGACTGCACCATTATACTGCACAGATGGCGCACACCAACCGTAGGGTCCAACTCATGCCGGGTGTGGGGGCCTTGGTATTAATATTGTAGAGTATTCGCAGTGTTACATTGTGTCCATACTAAAGGTCTAGTTCATCAATGTGGGGGTCTTAGGCAGGGAACCCCCTCTTTGAGACCCATCGAAAAATCTAAAATAACTTAAACTGAGCAAATCCATCTTGTTCTCCTTCTCCCGAAAAACTAAACTAAATACACATTAGTTCACCAGTTCCATTTCTCGAGCCATCTGATCCCTGTATTGGATCCTGGTCTGCAGGTGATTCCTCCTTTTCCATACATCATACATACAGAGAGCACATCATCCGGTGCATGAGGTAACACGATGCTTTACTATGACGATGGTTCGTCCAGTTTGGTGCCCTTGATGGTCCATATTCTTGGTGGCGACTCGAAATGATGGACGCCCCATCTATCAAGTCATTAAGTATTTGTGTCCTCCCTCCATTTCCATTCTCTCGGCAATCCCTAATTAGGGCTGAATCCTGGTGTATAAAGGCAGAACTGTAGAACCTTCAGAGGTATGGCGCCATTTATGTCATGTCAGCTCACCTGTCCGGGCGCACAGCAAAATACTCCAGGAATAGCAAGAGTCCAAACCATAGCCAGCACTCACTTCTTCTTAAAAGAATTGCTTTATTGTTAAAGTATATAAAAGGCACAAAAATTGGTTGAACAGTACAGCACAAAAAATAAAAAGGCAGAAAAGAAATATCTGCTGCGCTCCCAGACAACATGCTTCACACCTACAAGGGCAAGGCAAACTGTGCCAATGTTGGTAATGAACCCCAATAGCAAAAATGATTTTAGCCCAAAATACATGCATGTAATCAGCTCAGGACCGGGTACAGTGTTGTTTTTCCTTATATGTTGTTTACAGAGCTGGATATTACACTTTTGTATACTGCTTTTCGGGATCTCTGGGGCTTCATTTTCATGGTTTTTTAATACTGTCTTTCTTTTACTTTTATTTGTTGATTTTTAGGTGGTATGGTTTTTTTTTTTTTTTTTTTAGGTATAAGGGAAATACAGTAGGGAAAAAAGTATTTAGACAGCCACCAATTGTGCAAGTCCTCCCACTTAAAAAGATGAGAGAGGCCTGTAATTGACACCATAGGTAGACCACAACTATGATAGTTACAATGAGAAAACAAATCCAGAAAATCACCGCGTCTGATTTGGCAAGATTTATTTTGCAAATTATGGTGGAAAATAAGTGTTTGGTCATTAGCAAAAGTTCATCTCAATATTTTGTTATATATCCTTTGTTGGCAATGACCGAGGTCAAACGTTATCTGTAAGTCTTCACAAGGTTGGCGCACACTGTTGGTGGTATGTTGGGCCACTGTTTTGGGCCTGTTGCTGGGCAACATGGACTTCCAACTCCCTCCAAAGGTTTTCTATGGGGTTGAGATCTGGAGACTGGCTAGGCCACTCCAGGACCTTTATATGCTTCTTACGAAGCCACTCCTTCGTTGCCCTGGTAGAGTGTGGTTGGAATCATTATCATGCTGAAAGACCCATCCACGTTTCATCTTCAATACCCCTGCTGATGGAAGGAGGTTTGCACTCAAAATCTCACGATACATGGCCCCATTCATTCTTTCATGTACACGGATCAGTCGTCCTGGTCCCTTTGCAGAGAAACAGCCCCAAAGCATGATGTTGCCACCCCCATGTTTCACAGTAGGTATGGTGCTCTTTGGATGCAACTTAGCATTCTGTCTCCTCCAAACATGACAAGTTTTGTTTCTACCAAACAGTTCTACTTTGGTTTTATCAGACCATATGACATTCTCCGAAAACTCTTCTGGATAATCCAAATGCTCTCTAGCAAACTTCAGATGGGCCTGGACATGTACTGGCTTAAGCAGGGGGACATGTCTGGCAATGCAGGATCTGAGTCGCTCACGGCGTAGTGTGTTACTGATGGTAGCCTTTGTTTCGGTGGTCCCAGCTCTGTGCAGGTCATTCACTAGGTCCCCCGTGTGGTTCTTGGATTTTTGCTCACCGTTCTTGTGATCATTTTGACCCCACGGGGGGAGAGCTTGCGTGGAGCCCCAGATTGAGGGAGATTATCAGTGGTCTTGTATGTCTTCCATTTTCTTGTTATTGCTCCCACAGCTCACACCAAGCTGCTTGCCTATTGCAGATTCAGTCTTCCCAGCCTGGTGCAGGGCTACAATTGTGTTTCTGGTGTCCTTCAACAGCTCTTTGATCTTCAGCATAGTGGAGTTTGGAGTCAGACTGTTTGAGGGTGTGCACAGGTGTCTTTTATACTGATAACAAGTTGAAACAGGAGCCATTACTACAGATAATGAGTGGAGGACAGAGGAACCTCTTAAAGAAGACGTTAACAGGTCTGTGAGGGCCAGAAATCGTGCATGTTTTTAGGTGACCAAATACTTATTTTCCACCAGGGGGTAGGTGCCGATGGGGTCATTGACTATAATAATGCAGACAGAGTCAACGTGTCCTCTGTCGTGTATCATTTTCATATATGCATTCTGGAGGCGGACACTCAGACGTCGTCTGCTATGTCTGTGTGCCCCACTCAAGTAGTTGTATACACCCAAAAATGATGCTTGACTGACCACACATTGACTCTATCAGCAGCATTATAGTCAATGGTTCCATCGGCACATACACCCGAATCCCGTTTTATGAGGGTTCTGGTGTCAGCCTTGACGGATCCACTGAACACGGGCAAGAACGCAATGTGAAAGCACTCTAACTCGTATGCTGTTTTAGTTCATGGGTAATATGTTTTCCCTGTGGCTGGGTACTGATTGCTGGAAAGATGGCTTCTTCATTCTCTGCTCTTGACCTGCAGATGTAACAGCCGCCATTGTGCGTCCCCACCATTCGCCCTACATCCTGCTCATTACAAGTCAACTCTGTCAACTTTATTCAGCAACCTTCAAGGTTTCAGCTGCTACATATGTAGCCACCACACCACACCACCGCCATCTAAAGTGAAGGCCTCAACGCGTTTCGCCTGCCACGGCTCATCAGGAGGCCCGATAATGTTATACGTAGTGTCACCTATGATAGTGGATAGCTATCATATATATTAGATGGCGGTGGTGTGGAGCCCAGTGGACATACCGACAGATGAGTACTGATGGTCTCCATGTATATCAATGCATAAGATGTTATTTATGCTGTTGGAGCTTGTCATACAGACTGGTGGTATAGCAGGGGAAGACAGCACTGGTGCTCCTGCCTGTATAAATAAGGAAGTATGTTTGATAGCGGTGTATCTATTTAAATGTGAGCTACCTCTAATAGACCACTGGTGAGCTATTACCATCCACTATATCTACCATTCTTTCACCTACCGCCATTTGTGCCTATGGTATCTTTGTTCTTTTGGGGATATAGGTTTTCCCTAGCACAGTTGATCTATGTATAGTGCTAGAGGACCCTGAAGCTTTTGGGTAGAGGTTGTCATTAGTTGCTGCAGGGCATATTAGGGCCCCTAGGGACAGTCATCGTGGAGCGGGGGCGCCACATCGTTCCCCCTAGGGTGTCTACCTCCGCAGCCAGGCAGGGGTAGATATAGGTGCCTTGGCTAGGGCTATATAGCTATTCCCCATTAGTTTTATGGTGTTTTTAAAGCACTTAGTGCATTTTTTGGTTTGGTTATTGGTTGTTATTTGTCACTATTGTGGTTGGGTTCGTTGCCTGGCTTTTAAATAATAAAGAGTGGTTATATATATATATATATATATATATATATATACTGAGGTTTTCATTATGATTTTGCTGCAACATTAAAGGGATGCAATGAAAAATAATCGGAGTTATAAACATCATTAACTCTATTAACCCCTTCATGACCTTGGATTTTTCATTTTTCCGTGTTTGTTTTTCACTCCCCTCCTTCCCAGAGCCATAACTTTTTTATTTTTCCGTCAATTTGGCCATGTGAGGGCTTATTTCTTGCCGGGCGAGTTGTACTTTTGAACGACATCATTGGTTTTAGCATGTCGTGTACTAGAATACGGGAAAAAAAATCCAAGTGCGGTGAAATTACAAAAAAAGTGCAATCCCACACTTGTTTTTTGTTTGGCTTTTTTGCTAGGTTCACTAAATGCTAAAACTGAGCTGCCATTATGATTCTCCAGGTCAGTACGAGTTCATAGACACCTAACATGACTAGGTTATTTTTTACCTAAGTGGTGAAAAAAAATTCCAAACTTTGCTAAAAAAAAAACATTGTGCCATTTCCCGATACTCCTAGCGTCTCCATTTTTCGTGATCTGGGGTCGGGTGAGGCCTTATTTTTTGCGGGCTGAGAAGACGTTTTTAGTGATAGCATTTTCGTGCAGATATGTTCTTTTGATCGCCCGTTATTGCATTTTAGTGCAATGTCGCGGTGACCAAAAAACCGTAATTCTGGCGTTTCGAATTTTTTTTCTCGCTACGCCGTTTAGCGATCAGGTTAATGCTTTTTTTAATTGATAGATCGGGCGATTCTGAATGCGGCGATACCAAATATGTGTAGATTTGATATTTTTTTATTGATTTATTTTGATTGGGGCAAATGGGGGGTGATTTAAACTTTTTTTTTTTTTTTACTTTTTTTTTTAACTTTTGCCATGCTTCATTAGCCTCCATGGGAGGCTAGAAGCAGGCACAGCACGATCTCCTCTGCTACATAGCAGTGATCTGCTGATCGCTACTATGTACCAGAAAATCAGGTGTGCTGTGAGCGCCGACCACAGGGGGGCGCTCACAGCTACCGGCGGTCAGTAACCATAGAGGTCTCAAGGACCTCTATGGTTACAATACTGAAGCATCACCGACCTCCGATCATGTGACGGGGGTCGGCGATGACGTAATTTCCGGCCGCCCGGCCGGATGCGGTAGTTAAATGCCGCTGTCTGCGTTTGACAGTGGCATTTAACTAGTTAATAGGCTCGAGCAGATCGCGATTCTGCCCGCGCCTATTACGGGCACATGTCAGCTGTTCAAAACAGCTGACATGTCCCGGCTTTGATGCGGGCTCACCGCCGGAGCCCGCATCAAAGCGGGGCTTCTGACCTCGGACGTACTATCCCGTCCGAGGTCAGAAAGGGGTTAATGCAAAAATGTACTACTCTCCAGTATAACTTTCAACCCTTTTAGCCTCTTTACTCCTTTGCAATTTTGTTTTCTTCTCTTTTTGCAGGTGAGGACAATTGCGATTAGTAATCAAACAGAATTACCCAGGAGGGTACTGCAGTCAACTGCTGGTATATCTTTTATATATATATATATATATATATATATATATATATATATATATATATATATATATATATATATATATATTTTTTTTTAATTTATTTATTTTTTTTTTATTTTATTTGCTTTTTGCATTCCTGTCAATATCACATAGTATTTGCCTTTTTACTGACAGATCACTATGCAGCTTAAGCAAAGAAAGAGCAATGGAAAGTACTGAGCCTGTGCATCCATCTCAGGAGGCGGACCAGCGTTCCAGCCACCAGAGAAACAACAGTAGGCGCTATAATGGATAAAAAGGTAATGTACTTACAATAAACAAGCCCTTTAATATGAACTGATAAAGACATTTTTACATCACTTTGATTTCATTATATTATTTGTCTATGCTGATAAGTTGGAGGGAATGTCAATTTTCTTACAAATTGTTTTTTGAAGAGATTTCTTAAAATTTGTCCACCCAGAAGATTCACCTCCAATATGTGAATATACCTTTTTACTGCTTCACTTTTTGTTACTATTTGAAACTGTTAAGTTGCTTTAGGAGCATGGAATGATAGTAGGTTGTGGTAGGTCGAATCACTCGGCTTCTTAAAGAGGTAGACACAGGAACCATTTCTATTTAAAGTCCGCCTGGTTTATTGCCATCCTCATAAACCACCTCACCAGAAATTACTTAAATAGGACCTGTCTGATAAAGTGAAGTAGACTAAAAGATCTTCAAAAGCTAGGCATCATGCTGTGATCCAAAGAAGTTTTAGAACTAATGAGAAACAAAGTAATTGAGATTTATCAGTTTAGATAAGGTCATAAATCCATTTCTAAAGCTTTGGGACTGCGGCGAACCACAGTGAGAGCCATTATCCATAAATGGTGAAAACATGAAACAGTGGTGAACCTTCCCAGGAGTGGCCAAAATTACCCCAAGAGCGCAGCGACAACTTATCCAAGAGGTCACAGAAGACCCCACAATAATAGAATCCAAAGAACTGCAGGCCTCACTTTTCTCAGTTAAGGTCAGTGTTCGTGAATCCACCGTAAGAAAGATACTGCGTAAAAATGGCTGCATGGCAGAATTCCAAGATGAAAACCAATGCTGAGCAATAAGAACATAACGACTAAGACTTTTGGAGAATACTGTCATGCTGCTGCAGTGCAGAATAGCGCAACCTTCACTAGAGGGAGCTTGAGAGCGAAGTGAGACTGCGTACACAGCGAAGCACCACAGAAGCGGATATGACAAAGTCAGAAGGCAGAAGCCAGTCCAAATACAAGAAAAGTCAGAAACCAGAAAATCAAACCAACAAACAGGGAAACGCTGGGAAAAGGGCAGACAGAGAGAGACAACAGACACGGGGCAAGTCAGGGATCACAGCAGGACAAATCAAGAGCCACCAAAGTCAGGTTCACACGCCGAAGGCAGAACTATAGCTGACACCGCCAGCAGCATGCATAGGAGCTAAATAGCAAACCTGAACCTAGAATGAGGCAGAGAAAAGTTAACCCTTGATATGATCTGCCTGGAAAAAGGAGAGACAGGATAAAACCATGGAACGGATCATGACAAATGCTCTGTGGGCTGACGAGACAAAAGTTGAGCTTTTTGGAAGGTGTATGTCCCATTACATCTGGTGTAAAAGTAACACAGCATTTCAGAATAGGAAAATCATACCAACAGTAAAATATGGTGGATGTAGTCTGATTGTCTGAGGCTTGTTTGCTGCTTTAAGACCTAGAAGTTTTGCTGTTGTAAATGGAACCATTAATTCTGCCGTGTACCAAAAAGTCCAATCTTTTCGGGACTTTCAGCTGAAGCACCTTGGGCTATGCAGAAGGACAATGATCCAAAACATACCAGCAAGTCCACCTTTGACTGGCTTAAGAAAAACAAAATTAAGACTTTGGAGTGGCCTAGTCAAAGTCCTGCCCTTAATCCGATTGAAGTTCTATCACATGACCTTAAAAAGGCGGTTCATGCTCAGAAACCTCCAATGTGGCTGAATTGCAACAATTCTGCAAAGATGGGTGGCCAAAATTCCTCCAGAGCGTTGTAAAAGACTCATTACCAGTTATCGCAAACGCTTGATTGCAGTTGTTGTTGCTAAGGGTGGCCCAACCAGTTATTAGCTTTAGGGGGCAATCTCTTTTTCACACAGGGCCCTGTAGGATTGGATTTCTTTTTCCTTTATTAATAAAGACCTTTATTTATAAACTGCATTTTGTGATTACTTGTGTTATCTGTGTCTAATAGTTATATTTGTTTGGTGATCAGAAAGATTTAAGTGTAACAAACATGGAAAAGAATAGTAAATCCGGAAGGGGGGAAACACTTTTTCACCCAACTGTATATATTTATATTTGACCTTTTTTGTGTTTTGCAGGGTTTATACTTTAACTATGATTTTGGAAACCAAACTTGGGTTGAGGAGCTTTTTTTCACTGATTTTCCTGAAAGCTTGGAGAAGAGAATATTCCTGTTCGTCGGCCTGTTTTTGATGTTCGGACTGACCATTCTCGGGAACAGCTTCCTGATCTGCACTGTCATCGTCAGTCCTCAGTTGCATACGGCTATGTATTTTTTTCTCTGCAATTTGTCTTTTATTGACTTATTTTACTCATCGCTTTCGATCCCTAAAATGCTTTTCATTGTCCTTTCTGTAACAAGAAGAATTTCTGTCGTCGGTTGTTTGGCACAAATGTATGTCGGTTTGATTCTAGGGGGCACCGAGTACGTGTTACTGGCGGTGATGGCCTATGATCGGTACATCGCCATATGCTTCCCCTTATATTACACCGTCATCATGAGCTGGAGAACATGTAAATATGCCATGGTCATTATTTGGTCGGGGAATTTAGTTTTGAATACAATGCCGGCTATCGCGAAGCCGTATGTATTCTGTAAGGACAACAGGGTGCAGCACTTTGTTTGTGAGAGTTTGGTGCTTCTAGAGTTGGTGTGTGGAGATGTCTCGTTTTATAAATTAACTTTATTTATTGGAAGCTTTTTTGTTCTGTTTTTACCTCTTGTTTTCATTGTGGTCTCTTATATTTGCATTATTATATCCATATTAAAAATCAGCTCAGCCAACGGGAGGTCAAAGGCGTTCTCAACATGCACTTCCCACTTGACTGTGGTTTTCATGCTCTATGGGGCCAACATGACCACATACATGGGGCAAGGAAAAAAATATTCATCCAACCTAAAATATATTTCTATCATTTATTTATTTGTTACTCCTTTATTAAATCCTTTCATATACAGCTTGAGGAATAATGAAGTGAAAAATGCTTTTCGGAAAATGTTGACCAAATATTTTGCATGTCAGTCACAGTCAATATAAATGACAAAAACACTAGAGAAATTTCACTAGTCCACACTGGGTTATTATGGTAGCCCCCAGCATGCACGTCTAATGATCATCCAAGACCTATTAAGGCCGGCTCAGTTGGATTGGCGCTGCCTGAGTATTCAGATAGCAGTGCATGTTTCTACCATGTCCTCTCCAGAAGACAATCTACCTCACCAAGTGAGCCCATAACTTGGACACAATAGCACACAAGTGTAAATGAGCATGAAATGTGCATGTTATTAAGTGAAGACTATCAGAGGTTTAGGAAACTTTTCGACTCTTTCTGCTGATCTTAGCAGAGTTAAAGCTGAAATTTCCATACCGATTCTAAAGATATTAAAACTTAATTCTCATGACTCTTGATTTTTTATGTGCCAAGTCAACATTGGAAATGATGGTAAAACATTTGATTACAGATAGATGTCTTCCAGCTTTAATTCATCAGGTCAAATTTTTAGTGAGTCAACACTGTAACACCAGTCTGGGCACTAGTGAGAATTGTGGTCCCACTGTGCCACAAACCAGACTCACCCTGGAGGGGCATGACTAAGCAGATACCTTGGTGTTCACTGGAGCTGCAGCGCCCCAGAGACCTGGTCGTTGCAGTATGACACTCTGCCGCTAAGGGGAGTAATGGTACGTCTGATGGCACTAAAGGAGTTCTTCTGACCAGGTATCACCAGCACACATTACACTTCACAGTCCGGCCACTAGGGGGAGAAAAAGGCTTTATTTATTGGGCCACTCCTCACACTGGTAAAACTAGGGGTTGGATAGGAAGTTAGTCAGAAGCTGACTGGGTTGGATTCAGGCAGGGGGTGTTGCAGGGAGAAGACACAGGGGGGTCCTTGTCAGGCGTGGGAACCTGGCAGGTGCCTAGCGAACAGAGCAGAACGTTACGGAACCGTGCCTGCACTACCTTGCGGCAGTATCCTAAGAAAGAGACACGAAGCGAAGGGTATTGTGGAACAGTGAGAAACGAGATCAAGCACAAAGGAGAACTAGTAGGAGTCGTGCCGTGAGACCGAGGCAACATCCTACTAAGGCGCGTAGCCGGTGGCCGGAACACCGCGAAGGTAACTGACTCTATGCCTTACTTCGACCTCCACAGGACAGTTAATTATAGGTTGGCTGTCTACCTTAAATTTCCTACTAAGACATAGGGGGCAACGCGTGGAGAGGGGCGTCTCTAGGGTCCCGGAAGAGCTCCGAGCCTTCCCGTCATACGGGTGCGTCCTAGCCATGACATAGCTGGGGGACGAGAAACTAGTAACATCTGGAACAAGAGAGAGAGAGAAAGAATTAGAAAGAACTAGAAAGAACGAACAAACGAGAACAGAAGTTGTGAGGACTATTCCGAATGCTCAGCAGGGTAGCACTACAACACACAGGCGCTAGTGGTAGGCAACGATTTCCACCTGTAAAGGGAACTCTGGATGTGCCCATCGGACCGGCCGGTCTCAGACATCCCTGTTAACCATGCTCTGGATTGAGGATCCTGAAGTCTTCAGTAAAGAGGTAAAGAGACTGCAACCCTGTGTCCTCGTTATTGACTGCACCTCACACCATCACCATTCACCTTACTGGGAAGCCCTGGGGACATACTTCACCTATGGGAAGGTATACCATCTAGCTGCCATTCCATCACCCCAGCGGACCCCAAGCAGTGTCGGTCACCCTGACCGAACACCACAGGTGGGGTCACGAATCCCTGACAGACTGTACCAACTTTATTGGACGCCCCTTAGCAGTGTCGCGGGCCGGGTCTAGCCACTGTGACATCCTCAGAACCGAACCAGAGAGGCCCGGTACCGAGAACTCATGGCCCTTTGTTTGGGGGCGCTCCAGAGCCTCTAGTGGTGAGATCAGGCTTGTGTGACAGGTAGCTGCCAGGAACCACTCCAAGACAGGAGGACAGGACACTGTAACAGCAGGCGCAGGCAAGTACTGGTGGGCTCAGGTGACGTGTAGGTAGGCGGGCACTTCTGACACTCTTGCAGGTTGGTGGGCACGGCTGACACTCTGTCAGGCATTGCTGACACTCTGGAAGGTATGCGGACGCGGCTGACGATCAGACAGGCGCGGCTGACACTGGTAGGCACGGCTGATACTCTGGCAGGCGTGGCTGACATTCTGGAAGGTGTGCGGACGCGGCTGACGCTCAGACAGGTGCGGCTGACACTCTGGCAGGCACGGCTGATACTCTGGCAGCCAGCAGCAACAGTTCAGACTGGAGGAACAGGAACTGTTTTGAAATGGACTAGGACACTGGCAGGTACGAGTGGGATATAGGGACAGGTAGGACCCAGTTCAGACTGGACAAACAGGAACAGGTTCAGGAAGGACTGGGACACGGAAAGGTACAAGTGGATACAGGGACATGTAGGACCCAGTTCAGACTGGACAAACAAGGAGCCGCAGATGTGGAATTGGAGCAGAGCCACAGATGCAGGCAAACAGCAGAGCCACAGATGCATAGCAGAAGCAGGGCAGTAAGGGCAGAGCAGAAGCAGAGCCACAAGTGCAGAGGAGAAGCAGAGCCGCAAGTGCAGAGCAGACGTAGACAGGACCAGTTTCAAACAAGTACTTCCAATGAAGTAACAACTGTTCACAAAGGTCACAAACGTTGTGCACAGACAACAAAACAGAGATAGGTGCTGGCAAAGATACTGCGAGTTAAAGGAGTAGGAACAAGTATAGACACAGCAGGGTAGGGAAGTCTCCAGCCAAGGATGCTCCCTAAGCATGCAGCCAGGAAGTATACACACAGTAAGCAGAGAACACGTGGTTTACAGCATGCAGCAAGTGGTGAGTCAGTGTATCAGCATGGTGTGAGATAGGAAGCCATGCAGTGAAGCCGGAAGTGAGATCTATATGGTTGCTTGTTCCTTGACCAAATATAAGCTGTGTGCTAGTTTAGAGGCCAAGAATGTATCAGATACACAGAGACAGATACACACTCCTCTCTCAGCAAAGGCTTACACACAACTGCTTTATTCTCCGAACAAACGAAGATACTACAAAGCAGGAAATGGGAGTCGCACAACTTCTGAATAGTTAGCGTCACTCTGATTGGTTCATTCCAACTTCATTTTCAACTTCACTTCCATATATGGTATTCAGTCCAATGTCCAGTGTCTAATGACTTCTTCACATTCCAAAAATTCCTTCCAGTGTCCCGCTGATCAGGAAATAGACTCCATCTTGCTACACCATATCTGAACTGACTTATATAAGGTTTAATAATTAATTTCATTAGCCATTTTCTTCTTCACCCTAGTAAGAACCAGAATTAACCAACACTGGGAAATAAAAATCAGAGAAGCAGTAAAGGTGCAAACAAGCTGACACTTAGACACTGTAGAAGAGTTCTGGAAACAGTTTATATAGGTATTGATTAAGCTATTATTACATTATATTACCATGGCAGAGTCACATGAGAGAGGAATCCAGGAAGACGAGGCGTCACTGGAGATGTAATGGACTCCCCTGTTGTGAATTCTGCTCCTGGGCTCCCTCCGGTGGTTGTAAGTGGCACTTTTGTGAGTTCTGCTCTTGGGCTCCCTCTTGTGGTTTCAAGTGGTATGGCTGCTCCTTGGAGTTAGCTGTATTCAGCTGCCTCCACTTATCGTCTCCTCTCTCGCTTATTTAAGCCTGGCTGTTCCTTCAGCTAGTGCCACTTGTAAATGGTTCCTGGTTGGATTCACATCTCTTTGGAGTTCCCTGTTATCCTGACCAGTTCAGCAAAGCTAAGTTTTTGCTTACTTTTTCTGTCCATAGTTTGTGGACTTATCCATTCTGTGCCTTCTTTGTTTGTCCAGCATTTTCAGTTTGAATTATTTTCTGGAAGCTCTGGGAAGCAGAGTGACCCTCCACACCTTTAGTCAGGTGTGGAGATTTTTTGTTTACTCTGCGTGGATTTTTGTAGTGTTTTATACTGACCGCACAGTGTTCCATCCTGTCCTATCTATCAAGCTAGACTGGCCTCCTGTGCTCATCCTGGTTTCATTCTGTGTATGTCTTTTCCCTCTCCACTCACAGTCATTATTTGTGGGGGGCTAATCTATCCTTTGGGGATTTTCTCTGAGGCAAGATAGTTTTCCTGCTTCTGTCTTCAGGGGTAGTTAGCTCTTAGGCTGTGACGAGATGCCTAGGGAGAGTTAGGAGCATTCCACGGCTGCTTCTAGTGTTGTGTTGAGCTTAGGGTCTGCGGTCAGTGCAGTTACCACTTCCCTCAGAGCTCGTTCCATGTTTCTCCTAGACCACCGCATCATAACAGTACAAGGGGCCAAAAATGAATTAATTGCATCTCAAAAGAAGGAAAAGAAAGTTCTGAACCATTTTTTTTCTGTGCTCTAGTTTGTCTTTTTTTTTTTTTCCTCTTGATATCTGGCTGGTTCAGGATATATGCTTTGGCATGGATGTTCAAGGTTTGTTTTCTCGTGTGGATCAACTTGCTGCAAGAGTACAGAGCATCCAGGACTATGTTGTCCAGACTCCGGCTTTAGAGCCTAGAATTCCTACTCCTGATTTGTTTTTTGGGGACAGATCCAAGTTTTTGAACTTTAAAAATAACTGCAGATTGTTTTTTGCTTTGAAACCCCGTTCTTCTGGTGATCCCATTCAACAGGTAAAAATCATCATATCCTTGCTGCTGGGTGATCCTCAAGACTGGGCTTTTTCTCTTGAAGCCGGGGTTCCGGCATTATTGAATGTTGATGCATTTTTTCAAGCGCTCGGATTATTGTACGACGAACCTAATTCTGTGGATCATGCAGAAAAAACCCTGTTAGCCCTGTGTCAAGGTCAGGAAGAGGCAGAGTTATACTGCCAGAAATTTAGAAAATGGTCTGTGCTCACTAAATGGAATGAAGAGGCTCTGGCTGCTATTTTCAGAAGGTCTTTCTGAAGCCCTTAAAGATGTTATGGTGGGCTTTCCTACGCCTGCCGGTTTGAGCGAATCTATGTCTCTAGCCATTCAGATCGATCGGCGTCTGCACGAGCGCAAAGCTGTGCACCATATGGCAGTGTCCTCGGAGCAGAGTCCTGAACCTATGCAATGTGATAGGATTTTGACTAGAATAGAACGGCAGGAATTCAGACGTCAGAATAGGCTGTGTTTTTACTGTGGTGATTCTGCTCATGTTATCTCTGATTGCCCTAAGCGTACTAAGAGAGTCGCTAGGTCTGTTACCATTAGTGCTATACAGCCTAAATTTCTCTTATCTGTAACCCTGATTTGCTCATTGTCGTCCTTTTCTGTCATGGCATTTGTGGATTTAGGCGCTGCCCTGAACTTAATGAACTTAGAATTCGCCAGGCGCTGTGGTTTTTCCTTACAGCCTTTGCAAAGCCCTATTCCTTTGAGGGGTATTGATGCTACACCCCTGGCCAAGAATAAACCTCAGTACTGGACACAGATGACTATGTACACGGCTCCAGCACATCAGGAAGATTGCCATTTTCTGGTGTTGCATAACCTGCATGATGTTGTTGTACTAGGTTTCCCATGGTTACAGGAACAGAATCCGGTGCTGGATTGGAAAACTATGTCGGTGACTAGTTGGGGTTGTCAAGGGGTACATAGTGACATTCCTTTGATGTCAATTTCCCCTTCCCCCTCTCCTGAGGTTCCTGAGTTTTTGTCAGATTTCCTGGATGTATTTGATGAGCCCAAGTGTTAGGGTTGGCGGAACGCACCAAATATATTGTTTATTAAAAGGAATTAGTGCGTCCGCAACCCGGGATCCACCGTGCAGGAAAGTACCTGCTGCTAAATAATGGCGGCTCTATATGGCGGTATATACCAACTCTGTTAGCTTCACAGAGTAACCGCGAGAGATGAGCTCTGTGCCCTGTTAGACTTTCACAGAGGCACAGGCCAACTACCCAGATGTGAGCAGTGAGTGGTCATGCATGCATACACAATCTCCTCGCCGGAGGAGCCAGCATTCTAGGGGCTTATTTCAGCCGGGTCCCTGAACACTCTTATACACAATCTCCTCGCCGGAGGTGCCAGCATTCTAGGGGCTTATTTCAGCCGGGTCCCTGAACACATACAAACACATGACCACATTGGCACAAAGCATATAGCAAAAGACGATACTAGCGCATGGCCGTGCGGTCATGCGCAGTTTATATAGTTGCAGCACAGGAAGCTGCTACTGAAGTTTTTGCCCTTTCAGGACCTTCCAGAAGGACCAATGGAAAGTGCTGCAGTACCTGAGCATGTTTTGCCCTTTCAGGACCTTCCAGAAGGACCAATGGAATGTACTGCAGCACCTGAGCATGTGACCGAACATGTGGCCCTCGACCTCCAATGGGAGACCCTGCCCTGGGCATGCTCAGTGTGAGTAAACAAGGACTTAGTCCCAGAGAGGCTCGCTCGCCGCAGATCAGTGCAGGGTACCATAGGAAAGCCAGAAAAGGCAGTAGTGACCCTATGCACCGAATCAGCCCCAGCGAGACGCTGGGAGCGACGTCTCCGCTGAGCAGAGCCCACTGCGGCCGATACCGAATGGGAGACCGCAGCAGACACGGATTGAGATTCCCCCTGTGCAGCAGAGGAAACTCGACTCCTAACACCAAGTCCAGTTCCCTTCCTCCGCACAGGGACTGTGATTGTGCTATTAACTTGATTCCTGGTTGCAAGTTCCCTAAGGGCCGACTTTTCAATCTGTCTGTGCCGGAGCATGCCGCCATGCGGAGTTATGTTAAGGAGTCTTTGGAGAAGGGGCATATTCGGCCCTCTTCGTCACCATTGGGAGCGGGTTTCTTTTTTGTTGCTAAGAAGGATGGCTCCTTGAGACCCTGTATTGATTATCGTCTTCTTAATAAAATCACGGTCAAATTCCAATACCCTGTTATAAAGAAGATAGGGATACATCATAGTGCCCGCATATGCACACGATAGATGGTACTCTGATATGATAGGGTCCCCTATCGCAGGAAGAATCCAAGATTAAGGGGTATAATAGCTAGTACTATTATTATCGTTATCAACCCCATATAGTTTTCTTCCGGATCTGTACTCAGTGGTAGTGGCGGGTTCTTTAGTACCCTGCATTTTTCGTTTATAGTAAGGTTTTTTGGTTGTTTTTTCACTTTGCACGTTGCACTTTTACACTACGTTTCGTATATAATATTACATTCAGTCATCTTTTACTTATAAATGTAGTAAAGGTTAAGTTTTAAAATATATATGAGAGGCATCCATTGCTTAAATTATCTTTGTCAGAAACAAAGCAGCGTAAGTACTGCTCCAAATTTGGGTTCATAAGCTCGGTCTGACCATTTGACTTAGGATGAAACGCCGAAGAATGTGACAACTTGATCCCCAGCCGTGAGCAAAATGCTTTCCAAAATTTTGCCACAAACTGAGAACCCCTATCAGACACGATGTCAGACGGGACCCTGTTGTGAATTCTGTGGCAGAGCTCCCTCCTGTGGTCACAAGTGGTACTTCGGCTGATTCTCTCTGTGAGCTTCCGTTGGTGGAGGAAAGTGGTACTGCGGCTTCTGAGTTTCCTTCCTCAGGTGATGTGGTGAAGTCGTTAGGTGCTGCTCTATTTAACTCCACCTAGTGCTTTGATCCTGGCCTCCAGTCAATGTTCTAGTATTGGACCTGTTTCCTCCTGGATCGTTCCTGTGGCCTGCTGCTCTGCATAGCTAAGTTCCGCTTTGCTATTTTGTTTGCTGTTTTTTTCTGTCCAGCTTGTCTATTTGTTTTTTCTTGCTTGCTGGAAGCTCTGAAACGCAGAGGGTGTACCTCCGTGCCGTTAGTTCGGTACGGAGGGTCTTTTTGCCCCCTTTGCGTGGTTTTTGTAGGGTTTTGTGTTGACCGCAAAGTTACCTTTCCTATCCTCGCTCTGTTCAGAAAGTCGGGCCTCACTTTGCTAAATCTATTTCATCTCTACGTTTGTCTTTTCATCTTAACTCACAGTCATTATATGTGGGGGCTGCCTTTTCCTTTGGGGTATTTCTCTGAGGCAAGGTAGGCTTATTTTCTATCTTCAGGCTAGCTAGTTTCTTAGACTGTGCCGAGTTGCATAGGGAGCGTTAGGCGCAATCCACGGCTGCCTCTAGTGTGGTTGGAGAGGATTAGGGATTGCGGTCAGCTGAGTTCCCACGTCTCAGAGCTCGTTCTATGTTTTTGGGTTATTGTCAGGTCACTGTATGTGCTCTGACCTCTATGTCCATTGTGGTACTGAATTACCTTATCATAACAGTACTGGAGGCCCAAAGTACTAATGATTCTCAATAGAGGGAAAAAAGAAGTTCTGAGACCATTTTTTTTTCTCTGCACTGTGTTTTGCCTTTTTTTTCCCCTAGACATTTGGGTGGTTCAGGACACAGGTGTGGACATGGACATTCAGGGTCTGTGCTCTTCAATGGATAATCTCGTTATAAATGTACAAAAGATTCAAGATTTGGTGGTTCAGAAGCCTATGTTAGAACCAAGAATTCCTATTCCTGATTTGTTTTATGGTGATAGAGCCAAGTTTGTGAATTTCAAAAATAATTGCAAGCTGTTTCTGGCCTTGAAACCTCGCTCCTCTGGTGACCCAGTTCAACAAGTGAGAATTATTATTTCTTTTTTGCGTGGCGACCCTCAAGATTGGGCATTTTCCCTTGCGCCAGGAGATCCTGCATTAAGTAATATTGATGCGTTTTTCCTGGCGCTCGGATTGCTGTACGATGAGCCTAATTCAGTGGATCAGGCAGAGAAAAATTTGCTGGCTCTGTGTCAGGGTCAGGATGAGATAGAGGTATATTGTCAGAAATTTAGAAAGTGGTCCGTACTTACTCAATGGAATGAAGGTGCGCTCGCAGCTATTTTCAGAAAAGGTCTCTCTGAAGCCCTTAAGGATGTCATGGTGGGATTTCCTATGCCTGCTGGTCTGAATGAGTCTATGTCTTTGGCCATTCAGATCGGTCGACGCTTGCGTGAGCGTAAATCTGTGCACCATTTGGCGGTATTACCTGAGCTTAAACCTGAGCCTATGCAGTGCGATAGGACTTTGACCAGAGTTGAACGGCAAGAACACAGACGTCTGAATGGGCTGTGTTTCTACTGTGGTGATTCCACTCATGCTATCTCTGATTGTCCTAAGCGCACTAAGCGGTTCGCTAGGTTTGCCACCATTGGTACTGTACAGTCAAAATTTCTTCTGTCCATTACCTTGATCTGCTCTTTGTCATCGTATTCTGTCATGCCATTTGTGGATTCAGGCGCTGCCCTGATTTTGATGGACTTGGAGTATGCTAGTCGTTGTGGGTTTTTCTTGGAGCCCTTGCAGTGTCCTATTCCATTGAGAGGAATTGATGCTACGCCTTTGGCCAAGAATAAGCCTCAGTACTGGACCCAGCTGACCATGTGCATGGCTCCTGCACATCAGGAGGTCATTCGCTTTCTGGTGTTGCATAATCTGCATGATGTGGTCGTGTTGGGGTTGCCATGGCTACAAGTCCATAATCCAGTATTAGATTGGAAATCCATGTCTGTGTCCAGCTGGGGTTGTCAGGGGGTACATGGTGATGTCCCATTTCTGACTATTTCGTCATCCACCCCTTCTGAGGTCCCAGAGTTCTTGTCGGATTACCGGGATGTATTTGATGAGCCCAAGTCCGATACCCTACCTCCGCATAGGGATTGTGATTGTGCTATCGATTTGATTCCTGGTAGTAAATTCCCAAAAGGTCGACTGTTTAATTTATCTGTGCCTGAGCACGCCGCTATGCGGAGTTATGTGAAGGAGTCCTTGGAGAAGGGGCATATTCGCCCGTCATCGTCGCCATTAGGAGCAGGGTTCTTTTTTGTAGCCAAGAAGGATGGTTCACTGAGACCTTGTATAGATTACCGCCTTCTAAATAAGATCACGGTTAAATTTCAGTACCCCTTGCCGTTGTTAACTGATTTGTTTGCTCGGATTAAGGGGGCTAGTTGGTTCACCAAGATAGATCTTCGTGGTGCGTATAATCTTGTGCGTATTAAGCGAGGCGATGAATGGAAAACTGCATTTAATACGCCCGAGGGCCATTTTGAGTATCTAGTAATGCCATTCGGACTTGCCAATGCTCCATCAGTGTTTCAGTCCTTTATGCATGACATCTTCCGAGAGTACCTGGATAAATTCCTGATTGTGTACTTGGATGACATTTTGATCTTCTCGGATGATTGGGAGTCTCATGTGAAGCAGGTCAGAACGGTGTTTCAGGTCCTGCGTGCTAATTCTTTGTTTGTGAAGGGATCAAAGTGTCTCTTTGGTGTTCAGAAGGTTTCATTTTTGGGGTTCATCTTTTCCCCTTCTACTATCGAGATGGACCCTGTTAAGGTCCAAGCCATCCATGATTGGACTCAGCCGACATCTCTGAAAAGTCTGCAAAAGTTCCTGGGCTTTGCTAATTTTTATCGTCGCTTCATCTGCAATTTTTCTAGTATTGCTAAACCATTGACCGATTTGACCAAGAAGGGTGCTGATGTGGTCAATTGGTCTTCTGCTGCTGTGGAAGCTTTTCAAGAGTTGAAGCGTCGTTTTTCTTCTGCCCCTGTGTTGTGTCAACCAGATGTTTCGCTTCCGTTCCAGGTCGAGGTTGATGCTTCTGAGATTGGAGCAGGGGCTGTTTTGTCGCAGAGAAGTTCTGATTGCTCGGTGATGAAACCATGCGCCTTCTTTCCCAGGAAGTTTTCGCCTGCTGAGCGAAATTATGATGTGGGCAATCGAGAGTTGCTGGCCATGAAGTGGGCATTCGAGGAGTGGCGTCATTGGCTTGAAGGAGCTAAGCATCGCGTGGTGGTCTTGACTGATCATAAGAACTTGACTTATCTCGAGTCTGCCAAGCGGTTGAATCCTAGACAGGCTTGTTGGTCGCTGTTTTTTGCCCGTTTTGACTTTGTGATTTCGTACCTTCCGGGCTCTAAAAATGTGAAGGCGGATGCTCTGTCTAGGAGTTTTGTGCCCGACTCTCCGGGTTTATCTGAGCCGGTGGGTATCCTCAAAGAGGGAGTAATTGTGTCTGCCATCTCCCCTGATTTGCGGCGGGTGCTGCAAAAAATTCAGGCTAATAAACCTGATCGTTGCCCAGCGGAGAAACTGTTTGTCCCTGATAGGTGGACGAATAAAGTTATCTCTGAGGTTCATTGTTCGGTGTTGGCTGGTCATCCCGGAATCTTTGGTACCAGAGAGTTAGTGGCTAGATCCTTCTGGTGGCCATCTCTGTCGCGGGATGTGCGTACTTTTGTGCAGTCCTGTGGGATTTGTGCTCGGGCTAAGCCCTGCTGTTCTCGTGCCAGTGGGTTGCTTTTGCCCTTGCCGGTCCCGAAGAGGCCTTGGACACATATCTCTATGGATTTTATTTCAGATCTTCCCGTCTCTCAAAAAATGTCAGTCATTTGGGTGGTTTGTGATCGCTTCTCTAAGATGGTCCATTTGGTACCCTTGTCTAAATTGCCTTCCTCCTCTGATTTGGTGCCATTGTTCTTCCAGCATGTGGTTCGTTTACATGGCATTCCAGAGAATATCGTTTCTGACAGAGGTTCCCAGTTTGTTTCGAGGTTTTGGCGAGCCTTTTGTGGTAGGATGGGCATTGACTTGTCTTTTTCCTCGGCTTTCCATCCTCAGACTAATGGCCAGACCGAACGAACCAATCAGACCTTGGAAACATATCTGAGATGCTTTGTTTCTGCTGATCAGGATGACTGGGTGTCCTTTTTGCCTTTGGCTGAGTTCGCCCTTAATAATCGGGCCAGCTCGGCTACCTTGGTTTCGCCGTTTTTCTGCAACTCTGGGTTCCATCCTCGTTTCTCTTCAGGGCAGGTTGAGTCTTCGGACTGTCCTGGTGTGGATACTGTGGTGGACAGGTTGCAGCAGATTTGGACTCATGTAGTGGACAATTTGACCTTGTCCCAGGAGAAGGCTCAACGTTTCGCTAATCGCAGACGCTGTGTGGGTCCCCGACTTCGTGTTGGGGATTTGGTTTGGTTATCTTCTCGTCATATTCCTATGAAGGTTTCCTCTCCTAAGTTTAAACCTCGTTTCATTGGTCCGTATAGGATTTCTGAGGTTTTTAATCCTGTGTCTTTTCGTCTGACCCTTCCAGATTCTTTTTCCAAACATAACGTATTCCATAGGTCATTGTTGCGGAGATACGTGGCACCTATGGTTCCATCTGTTGATCCTCCTGCCCCGGTTTTGGTGGAGGGGGAGTTGGAGTATATTGTGGAGAAGATTTTGGATTCTCGTGTTTCAAGACGGAAACTCCAGTATCTGGTTAAGTGGAAGGGTTATGCTCAGGAAGATAATTCCTGGGTCTTTGCCTCTGATGTCCATGCTCCCGATCTTGTTCGTGCCTTTCATATGGCTCATCCTGGTCGTCCTGGGGGCTCTGGTGAGGGTTCGGTGACCCCTCCTCAAGGGGGGGTACTGTTGTGAATTCTGTGGCAGAGCTCCCTCCTGTGGTCACAAGTGGTACTTCAGCTGATTCTCTCTGTGAGCTTCCGTTGGTGGAGGAAAGTGGTACTGCGGCTTCTGAGTTTCCTTCCTCAGGTGATGGGGTGAAGTCGTTAGGTGCTGCTCTATTTAACTCCACCTAGTGCTTTGATCCTGGTCTCCAGTCAATGTTCTAGTATTGAACCTGTTTCCTCCTGGATCGTTCCGGTGGCCTGCTGCTCTGCATAGCTAAGTTCCGCTTTGCTATTTTGTTTGCTGTTTTTTTCTGTCCAGCTTGTCTATTTGTTTTTTCTTGCTTGCTGGAAGCTCTGGGACGCAGAGGGTGTACCTCCGTGCCGTTAGTTCGGTACGGAGGGTCTTTTTGCCCCCTTTGCGTGGTTTTTGTAGGGTTTTGTGTTGACCGCAAAGTTACCTTTCCTATCCTCGCTCTGTTCAGAAAGTCGGGCCTCACTTTGCTAAATCTATTTCATCTCTACATTTGTCTTTTCATCTTAACTCACAGTCATTATATGTGGGGGCTGCCTTTTCCTTTGGGGTATTTCTCTGAGGCAAGGTAGGCTTATTTTCTATCTTTAGGCTAGCTAGTTTCTTAGGCTGTGCCGAGTTGCATAGGGAGCGTTAGGCGCAATCCACGGCTGCCTCTAGTGTGGTTGGAGAGGATTAGGGATTGCGGTCAGCAGAGTTCCCACGTCTCAGAGCTCGTTCTATGTTTTTGGGTTATTGTCAGGTCACTGAATGTGCTCTGACCTCTATGTCCATTGTGGTTCTGAATTACCTTATCATAACAGGACCCCATGAAGTCTGACCACCTCTTGCACAAATACCTGAGCCAGAGTCTTAGCGTTAGGCAACGAAGGCAAAGACACAAAGTGCGACATCTTTGAGAACCGATCAACAATCAACAAGATGACCGTGTTCCCAGCTGAGGGCAAGTCTGTGATAAAATCCATGGAGATCTCCGTCCATGGCCTACTGGGTACCTCGAGAGGAAGTAGTGTGCCAGCAGGATGGGAGCGGGGCGTCTTAGCCCTAGCGCACGTGGTGCATGCTGACACGTACGAGATGACGTCCTGTCGGATTTTGGGCCACCAAAACCGACGCGACACCACCTTCAAGGTACCCCTAACCCCTGGGTGGCCAGCCAGGACAGCATCATGATGCTCCGCCAATACCTTTAGGCAAAGATGGAGCAGTACAAACGATTTGTTAATGGGAAGCTCAGGTGGTACCTCCTCCTGAGCCTCGGCAATCTCAGCCTCAACCTCGGTTGTGAGAGCCGAGACCACTTCACCCTTTTGGAGGATGGGTACGGGTTCTTCCCGAGGTTCTCCCCCTGGAAAACACCTGGACAAAGCATCTGCCTTAGTGTTCTTAGACCCAGGTAGGTAAGTAGCAAAAAAGTTGAACCGCGTGAAAAACAATGCCCAGCGAGCCCGCCTGGGGGACAGATGCTTGGCAGACTCCAAATAAAGCAAATTCTTATGGTCGGTAATAACAGTAACCTGGTGAACCGACCCCTCCAAAAAGTGTCGCCATTCCTCAAAGGCCAACTTGATAGCCAACAACTCCCTGTTGCCGATGTCGTAGTTACGTTCGGCGGGCGACAGTTTCTAGGAGAAATAGGCGCAAGGACGCAACTCGCTCTAGGATGAGCCTTGTCACAGCACCGCCCCCACACCAACCTCAGACGCATCGACCTCCATGGTAAATGGTTTTGATACATCCGGCTGCACCAGAATGGGGGCCGAAGCAAAACTGTTCTTCAGAAATTCAAATGCGCGCACAGCAGCCTCAGGCCAGGCGGAGAAATTGGTACCGTTTTTCATCATGTCAATAAGCGGTTTAGCAATAGTAGAAAAATCTTTGATAAAATTCCTATAGTAGTTAGAAAATCCAAGGAACCGCTGGAGTGCTTTTAGGTTATCAGGCTGTTCCCAATGCAGCACCGCTTGCACCTTAGCGGCGTCCATTTTAAACCCTGAAGCAGACACAATGTAACCCAAGAAAGGCAACTCCTGAACCGAAAATACACATTTCTCAAGTTTAGCATAGAGCTTATTTTCCCTGAGTAGCTGTAACACCTGCCTCACATGCTCTAAATGAGTATCACGGGCGCATGAATAAATGAGAATGTCATCTAGGTACACAATAACAAATTTCCCCAGAACATGCGAGAAAACATCATTTATGAATTGTTGAAAAACTGCAGGTGCGTTTGTCAAGCCAAATGGCATCACCAAATTTTCGAAATGACCCTCAGGAGTATTAAAAGCCGTCTTCTATTCATCACCTTGACGGACTCTTATGAGGTTGTACGCCCCCCTGAGGTCAAGCTTGGAAAACCACTTAGCACCAGCCACTTGGTTGAACAAATCAGGTATCAGAGGCATAGGGTATGGATCACGAACCGTAATCTGGTTTAACTCCCTGAAATCCAGACACGGGCGTAGTCCGCCATCTTTCTTTTTAATGAAGAAGAACCCCGCTGCCACCGGCGAGGACGAAGGCCTGATGTGCCCTTTGCTCAGACTCTCAGCAATGTAGTCTTTTAACGCTTACCTCTCAGGACCAGAGATGTTGAACATCCTAGCTTTTGGCAATTTGGCCCCTGGTTTAAACCTAATTGTACAGTCGTAGGGGGGATGTGGTGGCAATTCTGAGCAACCCTTCTCTGAGAACACATCTGCGAAATCCAGCAGTGACTCAGGAATGCTAGGAGTCACAGCGGACACACATGTGGCCAGGCAATTCTCCTGGCAGAATCCGCTCCACTGAATTATGTCCTGAGTTTTCCAGTCAATCACCGGGTTGTGCATAGACAACCATGGAAAACCCAGAACCATTTGTGTAGGAAGATTACTGAGCACCCTACATGTAACCTGCTCAGAATGTAGGACCCAAATATGGAGTTTAACCTCAGCCACAAACTCAGTAATCTCCCCCTGTGGGAGAGGGGTGGCATTGATGGTGACCACCCAGATAGGATGAGGCAATTTTTCGACCGTGAACCCGGCCGGGCGCGCAAACTCCTCATGGATGAGATTAGTGGCAGAACCACTATCCACAAAAACAGTGATTGGCAGCTCTCTGCCAGCGACAATAACTCTGGCAGGAAGCATACATTGAGAGACCACCATGGAGGATATGCATAAGCTCAGATTGGCCTCCTCCACACCCTCTGAGCTTAGTAGTTTTCCGCCGTTGCGCTTCTTTGAAAACAGAGGACAAGCATTTACATAATGCCCCTTTTTACCACAGCTAAAACAGAGTCCATGCTTCCTGAGCGATGGGGCTTGATGATGCGACAACCCTGCGATTTGCATAGGCTCCGTGGGCTCACCTGCAGCAACCTCACGTGCACCTATGACCTCCCCCAAAGGCGGCGTCTCTAGCGCCCCCTGACGCAAAAGGTGATCAATGCGAACAGCAAGACTCATTGCAGACTCTAGAGAAGCAGGAGTCTCATACATCAGGAGGGCTTGTTTAACCCTTCTCGAAACCCCACATACAAACTGACTCCGCAGCGCCGGGTCATTCCATTGTTTGTCCACCGCCCAGCGACGAAATTCAGAACAGTAATCCTCCGCCATTCGCTCCCCCTGGTGGAGAGCGCGTATCTTAGATTCTGCTAGAGCCAATCTGTCAGGATCATCATAAATGAGTCCAAGAGCAGAAAAAAAAACTCTCTACTGAGTTAAATGCAGCTGAATCAGATGGTAATGAAAACGCCCATGCTTGAGGGTCTCCGTTCAGTAATGACAAAACCAAGCCCACACGCTGAGCCTCATTACCTGAGGAAAGCGGGCGCATACGAAAATATAATTTGCAAGCTTCACGAAAAACAACAAATTTACTGCTTTCCCCAGCAAACCTCTCAGGTAAAGGGATTTTTGGCTCTGCAACTCTCCCTGCAGTTTCCACTTGCGCATTAGAGACCTGTAAGAACAGCGCCTTCAACTGGTGGGTTATGGAAGTCATGGGATCCATGACATTCAAAAAACACTTTTTTCTTTCTTTTTTGGGCCAATTATAATGTCACGGGGGTAGTGGGTAGACTAAGGCTGGTTACCCGGGCCCCTGTGATATCCCTCAGGCTAGGAAAACCCTGTCTGTCCCTCTCCCAGAATTTACACTGATGTGTTGTGAATTCTGCTCTTGGGTTCCCTCCAGTGGTTGTTGGTGGGAATGCAGTTGTCTCTGACTCGCAGTCCTGGCCAGGTGTATCGGATGATTACAATTCTGACTGGGATATATAAGTGTGCAGGATCCTTTAGCCCTTGGCAGTTGTCAATGTTCCTTGTGAAGTGTTAGATCACTTTCTGGCTTCTCCTGCTTGCTGCCAAATTCAGCAAAGATAAGTGTTTGGTTTTTGTTTCTGTGGCACACTGCTGTGTGCTTGTTTCAGTTTTATTCCTGCTCTGATTGTAGGATTCACTGGACTTGCAGATTTACGCTCCTACATCTTTAGTTAGATGTAGGAAGTTTTTTGTATATTCTGCTGTGGATGTTTTGAAGGGTTTTAATACTGACCACACAGAACTCTGTCCTATCCTGTTCTATCTAGCTAGAGTGGCCTCCTGTGCTAAATCCTGTTTTTCTGCCTGTGTATGTTTTTTCCTCTCCGACTCACCGCCAATATTTGTGGGGGGCTGTCTATCCTTTGGGGATTTTCTCTGAGGCAAGATAGTATTCCAATTTCCATCTTTAGGGGTATTTAGTCCTCCGCCTGCGACGAGGTGTCTAGGTGGGTTAGGTACACTCCACGGCTACTTCTAGTTGCGGTGTTAAGTTCAGGATTGCGGTCAGTATAGTGGCCACCTTCTCCAGTGAAAGCTCTCATGCAGCTCCAAGGTCACTGGATCATAACACTGATGGTGTGCTTGTCTGGGCCACTAGGCCTGACCCTGTCTCCTGTTTCAGCCCTAAGCCCACCACCCAGTGAAGAGACCACACACCAATCCCCACAGTAAGCACAGACAGGGAAAACTGAAAAACGCACCTCGCCGCAGTCACACAGGAATACACGAAAATGTACACAGGGCAAAACAAATACAAATATAGGAAGGAGAAATATAACAAAGGATAATACACCACCAGATACGATATCCCTTCTCCTAGACCACCACTCCAGACAGAGATCACCAGGCACAAGACACAAGCTATAATTGGCGACGCCCAAAGTTCAGAAGAACTATTTAAAGGCCGTGGGCGTGACCCGGCCTCCAATCTGAGTACCAGTTAGATTAACTCCGGATAACCTAGATAAAATCTAGCCGGCGCCACTGAGCGCATAGTGGACGAATGCAGAATTACCGCTGTCTGTCGGACGCCTTAGTGTGAATAGTGTCCGACATGACAGGCAGTTAGCGTTATAGCAACTTCATCTGTTGCAGAATTTTGCCATCCGCGTGTTAAATTCAGGATCCAATAACATAATTTCTGTGTGTTGTTCTACCATAACTCCCCAGCAGCATGCCCACTGTCCTTTATTCCCTACATCCAATCCCTAGCTTGCTCATGTTACTTGCACCTCAAAAACAACTCAAGAATCCTGTCTTTTCTTACCTTTAGTTCTGATAAATTCTTTTCTTTTGCTCTGATTTGTTGTAGTCTGGATTACAGCAACTCTTTGCTAATTGGTCTCCCTCTTACTAAAGATGGGTGAACCCCAAACAGTAAAGTTTGGGGTCTGCACCGAACACCTAGTGTCCATGCACGGACCCCGAACACGGACTTCTCCTTGAAGTTTGTGTTACTGTTTGGGCTCGGCAGCCCGAACATCTAGTGTTTCCCATGCTGTCATCTGTGTGACATCGGAAGAAACAACGTCTCTGATCAGCCGCAAGTTCGCTACCGCGGGTCAGAGCGCAGCGGTTCCCGCGCTGTCGTAGAGATGATAACTTGTGAGCCAGCAGCTGTGATCGGTAGTAAAAAGGTTACCACTGGTCACAGGCATTGGCTGATAAGAGTACTACTATCATCATCATACTTCCGGTCTCGCTGATAATAATAATCTTTATTTTTATATAGCGCTAACATATTCCGCAGCTCTTTGCTGTTTGCACACATTATCATTGCTGTCCCCGATGGAGCTCACAATCTAAATTAGCAACGAGAGCAGGCATACGATGATGAGGGTATTCATCAGCTGGTGCCTGTGCAATAAATAAAATTAAAAAAATGGCACGGGGTCCCCTCTATTTTTTACTAACCATGCCACTGGTGCACATGTGACTGATCAGGAGCGCAGCTCTCCCCAGCAGGAGACAGTGGAGCGGTGCGCTCCTTAAGATAAAAGATACCACAATCCATTTAAGCAATACTGACTGACAAGTAAAGACATTTTTTAATCATTTTTTCCTTATTTTTGTGCATTGTTTTGTTCTCTCTGCTTTCTGGTTACTATCACTACAGGAGCGGCACTCTGAGACTCTAATCCTCTATTGGAATAATTCATAAATCTCCAGGGTTTAGTGTTTCTCCTTATAAAATGAGGTATAATTGTCCATAAAGGCAGTGGCCGAGGATGATCACGAATGATACGTCCCGTGTGGTGCACAGCATCGCGCACTGAGGATCAGTAACGTCTTCCCCACTCAGGATCAGTATCCTGGAGGGTTGTCCTAACTTCATCTGTCCATCAATCTGTCTGCTTTTGGTTTTCACCAGGATCGTGCAAATCTATGAGCTCAAGCGTCTTGTTTCCCCGGCTTATAACATCTGCACTGAGCTCAGTTTTCATCCAGATTACGTTGGACTATGAGCTCCAATGTCTTGGTGTGGCATCTCCTGCTTGTTTAGTCTCTTTACTGACAGTTTCTATGGGTGGAAATGTTTCCTTGCTGAGTTGAGGATCTGCTCTGAGTTTTCTTTTCACCAGGGTTATGCTGCAGGTCTGTGAGCTCAAATGTCTCGGCACCCTGCGATTACACGGGTTGACGACCTCTAAATCCTGAAAACAGTGAACGCACGAGTGCGACGGCGACTGACTGCACCATAGACTGCACCATTATACTGCACAGATGGCGCATACCAACCGTAGGGTCCAACTCATGCCGGGTGTGGGGGCCGGGTATTAATATTGTAGAGTATTCGCAGTGTTACATTGTGTCCATACTCAAGGTCTAGTTCATCAATGTGGGGGTCTTAGGCAGGGAACGCCCTCTTTGAGACCCATCGAAAAATCTAAAATAACTTAAACTGAGCAAATCCATCTTGTTCTCCTTCTCCCGAAAAACTAATCTAAATACACATTAGTTCACAAGTTCCATTTCTCGAGCCATCTGATCCCTGTATTGGATCCTGGTCTGCAGGTGATTCCTCCTTTTCCATACATCATACATACAGAGAGCACATCATCCGGTGCATGATGTAACACGATGCTTTACTATTACGATGGTTCGTCCAGTTTGGTGCACTTAATGGTCCATATTCTTGGTGGCGACTCGAAATGATGGACGCCCCATCTATCAAGTCATTAAGTATTTGTGTCCTCCCCCATTTCCATTCTCTCGGTAATCCCTAATTAGGGCTGAATCCTGGTGCATAAAGGCAGAACTGTAGAACCTTCAGAGCTATGACGCCATTTATGTCATGTCAGCTCACCTGTCCGGGCGCACAGCAAAATACTCCAGGAATAGCAAGAGTCCAAACCATAGCCAGCACTCACTTCTTCTTAAAAGAATTGCTTTATTGTTAAAGTATATAAAAGGCACAAAAATTGGTTGAACAGTACAGCACAAAAAATATAAAGGCAGAAAAGAAATATCTGCTGCGCTCCCAGACAACATGCTTCACACCTACAAGGGCAAGGCAAACTGTGCCAATGTTGGTAATGAACCCCAATAGCAAAAATGATTTTAGCCCAAAATACATGCATGTAATCAGCTCAGGACCGGGTACAGTGTTGTTGTTTTTCCTTATATGTTGTTTACAGAGCTGGGTATTACATTTTTGTATACTGCTTTTCGGGATCTCTGGGGCTTCATTTTCATGGTTTTTTAATACTGTCTTTCTTTTACTTTTATTTGTTGATTTTTAGGTGGTATGGTTTTTTTTTTTTTTTTTTTAGGTATAAGGGAAATACAGTAGGGAAAAAAGTATTTAGTTAGCCACCAATTGTGCAAGTCCTCCCACTTAAAAAGATGAGAGAGGCCTGTTATTGACATCATAGGTAGACAACAACTATGATAGTTACAATGAGAAAACAAATCCAGAAAATCACCGCGTCTGATTTGGCAAGATTTATTTTGCAAATTATGGTGGAAAATAAGTGTTTGGTCATTAGCAAAAGTTCATCTCAATATTTTGTTATATATCCTTTGTTGGCAATGACCGAGGTCAAACGTTATCTGTAAGTCTTCACAAGGTTGGCGCACACTGTTGGTGGTATGTTGGGCCACTGTTTTGGGCCTGTTGCTGGGCAACACGGACTTCCAACTCCTTTCAAAGGTTTTCTATGGGGTTGAGATCTGGAGACTGGCTAGGACACTCCAGGACCTTCATATGCTTCTTACGAAGCCACTCCTTCGTTGCCCTGGCGGTGTGCTTGGAATCATTATCATGCTGAAAGACCCATCCGCGTTTTATCTTCAATACCCTTGCTGATGGAAGGAGGTTTGCACTCAAAATCTCACGATATATGGCCCCATTCATTCTTTCATGTACACGGATCAGTCGTCCTGGTCCCTTTGCAGAGAAACAGCCCCAAAGTATGATGTTGCCACCCCCATGTTTCACAGTAGGTATGGTGTTCTTTGGATGCAACTTAGCATTCTGTCTCTTCCAAACACGACAAGTTTTGTTTCTACCAAACAGTTCTACTTTGGTTTTATCAGACCATATGACATTCTCCGAAAACTCTTCTGGATAATCCAAATGCTCTCTAGCAAAATTCAGATGGGCCCGGACATGTACTGGCTTAAGCAGGGGGACACGTCTGGCACTGCAGGATCTGAGTCGCTGGCGGCGTAGTGTGTTACTGATGGGAGCCTTTGTTTCGGTGGTCCCAGCTCTGTGCAGGTCATTCACTAGGTCCCCCCGTGTGGTTCTGGGATTTTTGCTCACCGTTCTTGTGATCATTTTGACCCCATGGGGGGAGAGCTTGCGTGGAGCCCCAGATCGAGGGAGATTATCAGTGGTCTTGTATGTCTTCCATTTTCTTGTTATTGCTCCCACAGCTCACACCAAGCTGCTTGCCTATTGCAGATTCAGTCTTCTTAGCCTGGTGCAGGGCTACAATTGTGTTTCTGGTGTCCTTCAACAGCTCTTTGATCTTCAGCATAGTGGAGTTTGGAGTGTGACTGTTTGAGGTTGTGGACAGGTATCTTTTATACTGATAACAAGTTCAAACAGGAGCCATTACTAGAGGTAATGAGTGGAGGACAGAGGAACCTCTTAAAGAAGACGTTAACAGGTCTGTGAGGGCCAGAAATCGTGCATGTTTTTAGGTGACCAAATACTAATTTTCCACCAGGGGGTAGGTGCCGATGGGGTCATTGACTATAATAATGCAGACAGAGTCAACGTGTCCTCTGTCGTGTATCATTTTCATATATGCATTCTGGAGGCGGACACTCAGACGTCATCTGCTATGTCTGTGTGCCCAACTCAAGTAGTTGTATACACCCAAAAATGATGCTTGACTGACCACACATTGACTCTATCAGCAGCATTATAGTCAATGGTTCCATCGGCACATACACCCGAATCCCGTTTTATGAGGGTTCTGGTGTCAGCCTTGACGGATCCACTGAACACGGGCAAGAACGCAATGTGAAAGCACTCTAACTCGTATGCTGTTTTAGTTCATGGGTAATAAGTTTTCCCTGTGGCTGGGTACTGATTGCTGGAAAGATGGCTTCTTCATTCTCTGCTCTTGACCTGCAGATGTAACAGCCGCCATTGTGCGTCCCCACCATTCGCCCTACATCCTGCTCATTACAAATCAACTCTGTCAACTTTATTCAGCAACCTTCAAGGTTTCAGCTGCTACATATGTAGCCACCACACCACACCACCGCCATCTAAAGTGAAGGCCTCAACGCCTTTCGCCTGCCACGGCTCATCAGGAGGCCCAATAATGTGATACGTAGTGTCACCTATGATAGTGGATAGCTATCATATATATTAGATGGCGGTGGTGTGGAGCCCAGTGGATATACCGACAGATGAGTACTGATGGTCTCCATGTATATCAATGCATAAGATGTTATTTATGCTGTTGGAGCTTGTCATACAGACTGGTGGTATAGCAGGGGAACACAGCACTGGTGCTCCTGCCTGTATAAATAAGGAAGTATGTTTGGTAGCGGTGTATCTATTTAAATGTGAGCTACTTCTAATAGTCCACTGGTGAGCTATTACCATCCACTATATCTACCATTCTTTCACCTACCGCCATTTGTGCCTATGGTATCTTTGTTCTTTTGGGGATATAGGTTTTCCCTAGCACAGCTGATCTATGTATAGTGCTAGAGGACCCTGAAGCTTTTGGGTAGAGGTTGTCATTAGTTGCTGCAGGGCATATTAGGGCCCCTAGGGACAGTCATCGTGGAGCGGGGGCGCCACATCGTTCCCCCTAGGGTGTCTACCTCCGCAGCCAGGCAGGGGTAGATATAGGTGCCTTGGCTAGGGCTATATAGCTATTCCCCATTAGTTTTATGGTGTTTTTAAAGCACTTAGTGCATTTTTGGTTTGGTTATTGGTTGTTATTTGTCACTATTGTGGTTGGGTTCGTTGCCTGGCTTTTAAATAATAAAGAGTGGTTTTATATATATATATATATATATATATATATATATATATATATATACTGAGGTTTTCTTTATGATTTTGCTGCAACATTAAAGGGATGCAATGAAAAATAATCGGAGTTATAAACATCATTACTTTAACTCTATTAACCCCTTCATGACCTTGGGATTTTTCGTTTTTCCGTGTTTGTTTTTCACTCCCCTCCTTCCCAGAGCCATAACTTTTTTATTTTTCCATCAATTTGGCCATGTGAGGGCTTATTTCTTGCCGGACGAGTTGTACTTTTGAACGACATCATTGGTTTTAGCATGTCGTGTACTAGAATACGGGAAAAAAAATCCAAGTGCGGTGAAATTACAAAAAAAGTGCAATCCCACACTTGTTTTTTGTTTGGCTTTTTTGCTAGGTTCACTAAATGCTAAAACTGACCTGACATTATGATTCTCCAGGTCAGTACGAGTTCATAGACACCCAACATGTCTAGGTTATTTTTTACCTAAGTGGTGAAAAAAAATTCCAAACTTTGCTAAAAAAAAAAACATTGTGCCATTTCCCGATACTCCTAGCGTCTCCATTTTTCGTGATCTGGGGTCGGGTGAGGCCTTATTTTTTGCGGGCTGAGAAGACGTTTTTAATGATAGCATTTTCATGCAGATATGTTCTTTTGATCGCCCGTTATTGCATTTTAGTGCAATGTCGCGGTGACCAAAAAACCGTAATTCTGGCGTTTCGAATTTTTTTTCTCGCTACGCCGTTTAGCAATCAGGTTAATGCTTTTTTTAATTGATAGATCGGGCGATTCTGAGCGCGACGATACCAAATATGTGTAGATTTGATATTTTTTTATTGATTTATTTTGATTGGGGCAAATGGGGGGTGATTTAAACTTTTTTTTTTTTTTTGACTTTTTTTTTTTTACTTTTGCCATGCTTCATTAGCCTCCATGGGAGGCTAGAAGCAGGCACAGCACGATCTCCTCTGCTACATAGCAGTGATCTGCTGATCGCTACTATGTAGCAGAAAATCAGGTGTGCTGTGAGCGCCGACCACAGGGGGGCGCTCACAGCTACCGGCGGTCAGTAACCATAGAGGTCTCAAGGACCTCTATGGTTACAATACTGAAGCATCACCGACCTCCGATCATGTGACGGGGGTCGGCAATGACGTCATTTCCGGCCGCCCGGCCGGATGCGGTAGTTAAATGCCGCTGTCTGCGTTTGACAGCGGCATTTAACTAGTTAATAGGCTCGAGCAGATCGCGATTCTGCCCGCGCCTATTACGGGCACATGTCAGCTGTTCAAAGCAGCTCACATGTCCCGGCTTTGATGCGGGCTCACCGCCGGAGCCCGCATCAAAGCGGGGCTTCTGACCTCGGACGTACTATCCCGTCCGAGGTCAGAAAGGGGTTAATGCAAAAATGTACTACTCTCCAGTATAACTTTCAACCCTTTTAGCCTCTTTACTCCTTTGCAATTTTGTTTTCTTCTCTTTTTGCAGGTGAGGACAATTGCGATTAGTAATCAAACAGAATTACCCAGGAGGGTACTGCAGTCAACTGCTGGTATATCTTTTATATATATATATATATATATATATATATATATATATATATTTTTTTTTTTTTTAATTTATTTATTTTTTTTTTATTTTATTTGCTTTTTGCATTCCTGTCAATATCACATAGTATTTGCCTTTTTACTGACAGATCACTATGCAGCTTAAGCAAAGAAAGAGCAATGGAAAGTACTGAGCCTGTGCATCCATCTCAGGAGGCGGACCAGCGTTCCAGCCACCAGAGAAACAACAGTAGGCGCTATAATGGATAAAAAGGTAATGTACTTACAATAAACAAGCCCTTTAATATGAACTGATAAAGACATTTTTACATCACTTTGATTTCATTATATTATTTGTCTATGCTGATAAGTTGGAGGAAATGTCAATTTTCTTACAAATTGTTTTTTGAAGAGATTTCTTAAAATTTGTCCAGCCAGAAGATTCACCTCCAATATGTGAATATACCTTTTTACTGCTTCACTTTTTGTTACTATTTGAAACTGTTAAGTTGCTTTAGGAGCATGGATTGATAGTAGGTTGTGGTAGGTCGAATCACTCGGCTTCTTAAAGAGGTAGACACAGGAACCATTTCTATTTAAAGTCCGCCTGGTTTATTGCCATCCTCATAAACCACCTCACCAGAAATTACTTAAATAGGACCTGTCTGATAAAGTGAAGTAGACTAAAAGATCTTCAAAAGCTAGGCATCATGCTGTGATCCAAAGAAGTTTTAGAACTAATGAGAAACAAAGTAATTGAGATTTATCAGTTTAGATAAGGTCATAAATCCATTTCTAAAGCTTTGGGACTGCGGCAAACCACAGTGAGAGCCATTATCCATAAATGGTGAAAACATGAAACAGTGGTGAACCTTCCCAGGAGTGGCCAAAATTACCCCAAGAGCGCAGCGACAACTTATCCAAGAGGTCACAGAAGACCCCACAATAATAGAATCCAAAGAACTGCAGGCCTCACTTTTCTCAGTTAAGGTCAGTGTTCGTGAATCCTCCGTAAGAAAGATACTGCGTAAAAATGGCTGCATGGCAGAATTCCAAGATGAAAACCAATGCTGAGCAATAAGAACATAACAACTAGTCTCAGTTTTGACAGAAAACATTTTAATGATTCCCAAGACTTTTCGGAGAATACTGTCATGCTGCTGCAGTACAGAATAACGCAACCTTCACTAGAGGGAGCTTGAGAGTGAAGTGAGACTGCGTACACAGCGAAGCACCACAGAAGCGGATATGACAAAGTCAGAAGGCAGAAGCCAGTCCAAATACAAGAAAAGTCAGAAACTAGAAAATCAAACCAACAAACAGGGAAACGCTGGGAAAAGGGCAGACAGAGGGAGACAACAGACACGGGGCAAGTCAGGGATTACAGCAGGACAAATCAAGAGCCACCATAGTCAGGTTCACACGCCGAAGGCAGAACTATAGCTGACACCGCCAGCAGGATGCATAGGAGCTAAATAGCAAACCTGAACCTAGAATGAGGCAGAGCAAAGTTAACCCTTGATATGATCTGCTTGGAAAAAGGAGAGACAGGATAAAACCATGGAACGGATCATGACAAATGCTCTGTGGGCTGACGAGACAAAAGTTGAGCTTTTTGGAAGGTGTATGTCCCAAAACATCTGGTGTAAAAGTAACACAGCATTTCAGAATAGGAAAATCATACCAACAGTAAAATATGGTGGATGTAGTCTGATTGTCTGAGGCTTGTTTGCTGCTTTAAGACCTAGAAGTTTTGCTGTTGTAAATGGAACCATTAATTCTGCCGTGTACCAAAAAGTCCAATCTTTTCGGGACTTTCAGCTGAAGCACCTTGGGCTATGCAGAAGGACAATGATCCAAAACATACCAGCAAGTCCACCTTTGCTGGCTTAAGAAAAACAAAATTAAGACTTTGGAGTGGCCTAGTCAAAGTCCTGCCCTTAATCCGATTGAAGTTCTATCACATGACCTTAAAAAGGCGGTTCATGCTCAGAAACCTCCAATGTGGCTGAATTGCAACAATTCTGCAAAGATGGGTGGCCAAAATTCCTCCAGAGCGTTGTAAAAGACTCATTACCAGTTATCGCAAACGCTTGATTGCAGTTGTTGCTAAGGGTGGCCCAACCAGTTATTAGCTTTAGGGGGCAATCTCTTTTTCACACAGGGCCCTGTAGGATTGGATTTCTTTTTCCTTTATTAATAAAGACCTTTATTTATAAACTGCATTTTGTGATTACTTGTGTTATCTGTGTCTAATAGTTATATTTGTTTGGTGATCAGAAAGATTTAAGTGTAACAAACATGGAAAAGAATAGTAAATCCGGAAGGGGGGAAACACTTTTTCACCCAACTGTATATATTTATATTTGACCTTTTTTGTGTTTTGCAGGGTTTATACTTTAACTATGATTTTGGAAACCAAACTTGGGTTGAGGAGCTTTTTTTCACTGATTTTCCTGAAAGCTTGGAGAAGAGAATATTCCTGTTCGTCGGCCTGTTTTTGATGTTCGGACTGACCATTCTCGGGAACAGCTTCCTGATCTGCACTGTCATCGTCAGTCCTCAGTTGCATACGGCTATGTATTTTTTTCTCTGCAATTTGTCTTTTATTGACTTATTTTACTCATCGCTTTCGATCCCTAAAATGCTTTTCATTGTCCTTTCTGTAACAAGAAGAATTTCTGTCGTCGGTTGTTTGGCACAAATGTATGTCGGTTTGATTCTAGGGGGCACCGAGTACGTGTTACTGGCGGTGATGGCCTATGATCGGTACATCGCCATATGCTTCCCCTTATATTACACCGTCATCATGAGCTGGAGAACATGTAAATATGCCATGGTCATTATTTGGTCGGGGAATTTAGTTTTGAATACAATGCCGGCTATCGCGAAGCCGTATGTATTCTGTAAGGACAACAGGGTGCAGCACTTTGTTTGTGAGAGTTTGGTGCTTCTAGAGTTGGTGTGTGGAGATGTCTCGTTTTATAAATTAACTTTATTTATTGGAAGCTTTTTTGTTCTGTTTTTACCTCTTGTTTTCATTGTGGTCTCTTATATTTGCATTATTATATCCATATTAAAAATCAGCTCAGCCAACGGGAGGTCAAAGGCGTTCTCAACATGCACTTCCCACTTGACTGTGGTTTTCATGCTCTATGGGGCCAACATGACCACATACATGGGGCAAGGAAAAAAATATTCATCCAACCTAAAATATATTTCTATCATTTATTTATTTGTTACTCCTTTATTAAATCCTTTCATATACAGCTTGAGGAATAATGAAGTGAAAAATGCTTTTCGGAAAATGTTGACCAAATATTTTGCATGTCAGTCACAGTCAATATAAATGACAAAAACACTAGAGAAATTTCACTAGTCCACACTGGGTTATTATGGTAGCCCCCAGCATGCACGTCTAATGATCATCCAAGACCTATTAAGGCCGGCTCAGTTGGATTGGCGCTGCCTGAGTATTCAGATAGCAGTGCATGTTTCTACCATGTCCTCTCCAGAAGACAATCTACCTCACCAAGTGAGCCCATAACTTGGACACAATAGCACACAAGTGTAAATGAGCATGAAATGTGCATGTTATTAAGTGAAGACTATCAGAGGTTTAGGAAACTTTTCGACTCTTTCTGCTGATCTTAGCAGAGTTAAAGCTGAAATTTCCATACCGATTCTAAAGATATTAAAACTTAATTCTCATGACTCTTGATTTTTTATGTGCCAAGTCAACATTGGAAATGATGGTAAAACATTTGATTACAGATAGATGTCTTCCAGCTTTAATTCATCAGGTCAAATTTTTAGTGAGTCAACACTGTAACACCAGTCTGGGCACTAGTGAGAATTGTGGTCCCACTGTGCCACAAACCAGACTCACCCTGGAGGGGCATGACTAAGCAGATACCTTGGTGTTCACTGGAGCTGCAGCGCCCCAGAGACCTGGTCGTTGCAGTATGACACTCTGCCGCTAAGGGGAGTAATGGTACGTCTGATGGCACTAAAGGAGTTCTTCTGACCAGGTATCACCAGCACACATTACACTTCACAGTCCGGCCACTAGGGGGAGAAAAAGGCTTTATTTATTGGGCCACTCCTCACACTGGTAAAACTAGGGGTTGGATAGGAAGTTAGTCAGAAGCTGACTGGGTTGGATTCAGGCAGGGGGTGTTGCAGGGAGAAGACACAGGGGGGTCCCTGTCAGGCGTGGGAACCTGGCAGGTGCCTAGCGAACAGAGCAGAACGTTACGGAACCGTGCCTGCACTACCTTGCGGCAGAATCCTAAGAAAGAGACACGAAGCGAAGGGTATTGTGGAACAGTGAGAAACGAGATCAAGCACAAAGGAGAACTAGTAGGAGTCGTGCCGTGAGACCGAGGCAACATCCTACTGAGGCGCGTAGCCGGTGGCCGGAACACTGCGAAGGTAACTGACTCTATGCCTTACTTCGACCTCCACAGGACAGTTAATTATAGGTTGGCTGTCTACCTTAAATTTCCTACTAAGACATAGGGGGCAACGCGTGGAGAGGGGCGTCTCTAGGGTCCCGGAAGAGCTCCGAGCCTTCCCGTCATACGGGTGCATCCTAGCCATGACATAGCTGGGGGACGAGAAACTAGTAACATCTGGAACAAGAGAGAGAGAGAAAGAATTAGAAAGAACTAGAAAGAACGAACAAACGAGAACAGAAGTTGTGAGGACTATTCCGAATGCTCAGCAGGGTAGCACTACAACACACAGGCGCTAGTGGTAGGCAACGATTTCCACCTGTAAAGGGAACTCTGGATGTGCCCATCGGACCGGCCGGTCTCAGACATCCCTGTTAACCATGCTCTGGATTGAGGATCCTGAAGTCTTCAGTAAAGAGGTAAAGAGACTGCAACCCTGTGTCCTCGTTATTGACTGCACCTCACACCATCACCATTCACCTTACTGGGAAGCCCTGGGGACATACTTCACCTATGGGAAGGTATACCATCTAGCTGCCATTCCATCACCCCAGCGGACCCCAAGCAGTGTCGGTCACCCTGACCGAACACCACAGGTGGGGTCACGAATCCCTGACAGACTGTACCAACTTTATTGGACGCCCCTTAGCAGTGTCGCGGGCCGGGTCTAGCCACTGTGACATCCTCAGAACCGAACCAGAGAGGCCCGGTACCGAGAACTCATGGCCCTTTGTTTGGGGGCGCTCCAGAGCCTCTAGTGGTGAGATCAGGCTTGTGTGACAGGTAGCTGCCAGGAACCACTCCAAGACAGGAGGACAGGACACTGTAACAGCAGGCGCAGGCAAGTACTGGTGGGCTCAGGTGACGTGTAGGTAGGCGGGCACTTCTGACACTCTTGCAGGTTGGTGGGCACGGCTGACACTCTGTCAGGCATTGCTGACACTCTGGAAGGTATGCGGACGCGGCTGACGATCAGACAGGCGCGGCTGACACTGGTAGGCACGGCTGATACTCTGGCAGGCGTGGCTGACATTCTGGAAGGTGTGCGGACGCGGCTGACGCTCAGACAGGTGCGGCTGACACTCTGGCAGGCACGGCTGATACTCTGGCAGCCAGCAGCAACAGTTCAGACTGGAGGAACAGGAACTGTTTTGAAATGGACTAGGACACTGGCAGGTACGAGTGGGATATAGGGACAGGTAGGACCCAGTTCAGACTGGACAAACAGGAACAGGTTCAGGAAGGACTGGGACACAGAAAGGTACAAGTGGATACAGGGACATGTAGGACCCAGTTCAGACTGGACAAACAAGGAGCCGCAGATGTGGAATTGGAGCAGAGCCACAGATGCAGGCAAACAGCAGAGCCACAGATGCATAGCAGAAGCAGGGCAGTAAGGGCAGAGCAGAAGCAGAGTCACAAGTGCAGAGGAGAAGCAGAGCCGCAAGTGCAGAGCAGACGTAGACAGGACCAGTTTCAAACAAGTACTTCCAATGAAGTAACAACTGTTCACAAAGGTCACAAACGTTGTGCACAGACAACAAAACAGAGATAGGTGCTGGCAAAGATACTGCGAGTTAAAGGAGTAGGAACAGGTATAGACACAGCAGGGTAGGGAAGTCTCCAGCCAAGGATGCTCCCTAAGCATGCAGCCAGGAAGTATACACACAGTAAGCAGAGAACACGTGGTTTACAGCATGCAGCAAGTGGTGAGTCAGTGTATCAGCATGGTGTGAGATAGGAAGCCATGCAGTGAAGCCGGAAGTGAGATCTATATGGTTGCTTGTTCCTTGACCAAATATAAGCTGTGTGCTAGTTTAGAGGCCAAGAATGTATCAGATACACAGAGACAGATACACACTCCTCTCTCAGCAAAGGCTTACACACAACTGCTTTATTCTCCGAACAAACGAAGATACTACAAAGCAGGAAATGGGAGTCGCACAACTTCTGAATAGTTAGCGTCACTCTGATTGGTTCATTCCAACTTCATTTTCAACTTCACTTCCATATATGGTATTCAGTCCAATGTCCAGTGTCTAATGACTTCTTCACATTCCAAAAATTCCTTCCAGTGTCCCGCTGATCAGGAAATAGACTCCATCTTGCTACACCATATCTGAACTGACTTATATAAGGTTTAATAATTAATTTCATTAGCCATTTTCTTCTTCACCCTAGTAAGAACCAGAATTAACCAACACTGGGAAATAAAAATCAGAGAAGCAGTAAAGGTGCAAACAAGCTGACACTTAGACACTGTAGAAGAGTTCTGGAAACAGTTTATATAGGTATTGATTAAGCTATTATTACATTATATTACCATGGCAGAGTCACATGAGAGAGGAATCCAGGAAGACGAGGCGTCACTGGAGATGTAATGGACTCCCCTGTTGTGAATTCTGCTCCTGGGCTCCCTCCGGTGGTTGTAAGTGGCACTTTTGTGAGTTCTGCTCTTGGGCTCCCTCTTGTGGTTTCAAGTGGTATGGCTGCTCCTTGGAGTTAGCTGTATTCAGCTGCCTCCACTTATCGTCTCCTCTCTCGCTTATTTAAGCCTGGCTGTTCCTTCAGCTAGTGCCACTTGTAAATGGTTCCTGGTTGGATTCACATCTCTTTGGAGTTCCCTGTTATCCTGACCAGTTCAGCAAAGCTAAGTTTTTGCTTACTTTTTCTGTCCATAGTTTGTGGACTTATCCATTCTGTGCCTTCTTTGTTTGTCCAGCATTTTCAGTTTGAATTATTTTCTGGAAGCTCTGGGAAGCAGAGTGACCCTCCACACCTTTAGTCAGGTGTGGAGATTTTTTGTTTACTCTGCGTGGATTTTTGTAGTGTTTTATACTGACCGCACAGTGTTCCATCCTGTCCTATCTATCAAGCTAGACTGGCCTCCTGTGCTCATCCTGGTTTCATTCTGTGTATGTCTTTTCCCTCTCCACTCACAGTCATTATTTGTGGGGGGCTAATCTATCCTTTGGGGATTTTCTCTGAGGCAAGATAGTTTTCCTGCTTCTGTCTTCAGGGGTAGTTAGCTCTTAGGCTGTGACGAGATGCCTAGGGAGAGTTAGGAGCATTCCACGGCTGCTTCTAGTGTTGTGTTGAGCTTAGGGTCTGCGGTCAGTGCAGTTACCACTTCCCTCAGAGCTCGTTCCATGTTTCTCCTAGACCACCGCATCATAACTGTACAAGGGGCCAAAAATGAATTAATTGCATCTCAAAAGAAGGAAAAGAAAGTTCTGAACCATTTTTTTTCTGTGCTCTAGTTTGTCTTTTTTTTTTTTTCCTCTTGATATCTGGCTGGTTCAGGATATATGCTTTGGCATGGATGTTCAAGGTTTGTTTTCTCGTGTGGATCAACTTGCTGCAAGAGTACAGAGCATCCAGGACTATGTTGTCCAGACTCCGGCTTTAGAGCCTAGAATTCCTACTCCTGATTTGTTTTTTGGGGACAGATCCAAGTTTTTGAACTTTAAAAATAACTGCAGATTGTTTTTTGCTTTGAAACCCCGTTCTTCTGGTGATCCCATTCAACAGGTAAAAATCATCATATCCTTGCTGCTGGGTGATCCTCAAGACTGGGCTTTTTCTCTTGAAGCCGGGGTTCCGGCATTATTGAATGTTGATGCATTTTTTCAAGCGCTCGGATTATTGTACGACGAACCTAATTCTGTGGATCATGCAGAAAAAACCCTGTTAGCCCTGTGTCAAGGTCAGGAAGAGGCAGAGTTATACTGCCAGAAATTTAGAAAATGGTCTGTGCTCACTAAATGGAATGAAGAGGCTCTGGCTGCTATTTTCAGAAGGTCTTTCTGAAGCCCTTAAAGATGTTATGGTGGGCTTTCCTACGCCTGCCGGTTTGAGCGAATCTATGTCTCTAGCCATTCAGATCGATCGGCGTCTGCACGAGCGCAAAGCTGTGCACCATATGGCAGTGTCCTCGGAGCAGAGTCCTGAACCTATGCAATGTGATAGGATTTTGACTAGAATAGAACGGCAGGAATTCAGACGTCAGAATAGGCTGTGTTTTTACTGTGGTGATTCTGCTCATGTTATCTCTGATTGCCCTAAGCGTACTAAGAGAGTCGCTAGGTCTGTTACCATTAGTACTATACAGCCTAAATTTCTCTTATCTGTAACCCTGATTTGCTCATTGTCGTCCTTTTCTGTCATGGCATTTGTGGATTTAGGCGCTGCCCTGAACTTAATGAACTTAGAATTCGCCAGGCGCTGTCGTTTTTCCTTACAGCCTTTGCAAAGCCCTATTCCTTTGAGGGGTATTGATGCTACACCCCTGGCCAAGAATAAACCTCAGTACTGGACACAGATGACTATGTACACGGCTCCAGCACATCAGGAAGATTGCCATTTTCTGGTGTTGCATAACCTGCATGATGTTGTTGTACTAGGTTTCCCATGGTTACAGGAACAGAATCCGGTGCTGGATTGGAAAACTATGTCGGTGACTAGTTGGGGTTGTCAAGGGGTACATAGTGACATTCCTTTGATGTCAATTTCCTCTTCCCCCTCTCCTGAGGTTCCTGAGTTTTTGTCAGATTTCCTGGATGTATTTGATGAGCCCAAGTGTTAGGGTTGGCGGAACGCACCAAATATATTGTTTATTAAAAGGAATTAGTGCGTCCGCAACCCGGGATCCACCATGCAGGAAAGTACCTGCTGCTAAATAATGGCGGCTCTATATGGCGGTATATACCAACTCTGTTAGCTTCACAGAGTAACCGCGAGAGATGAGCTCTGTGCCCTGTTAGACTTTCACAGAGGCACAGGCCAACTACCCAGATGTGAGCAGTGAGTGGTCATGCATGCATACACAATCTCCTCGCCGGAGGAGCCAGCATTCTAGGGGCTTATTTCAGCCGGGTCCCTGAACACTCTTATACACAATCTCCTCGCCGGAGGTGCCAGCATTCTAGGGGCTTATTTCAGCCGGGTCCCTGAACACATACAAACACATGACCACATTGGCGCAAAGCATATAGCAAAAGACGATACTAGCGCATGGCCGTGCGGTCATGCGCAGTTTATATAGTTGCAGCACAGGAAGCTGCTACTGAAGTTTTTGCCCTTTCAGGACCTTCCAGAAGGACCAATGGAAAGTGCTGCAGTACCTGAGCATGTTTTGCCCTTTCAGGACCTTCCAGAAGGACCAATGGAATGTACTGCAGCACCTGAGCATGTGACCGAACATGTGGCCCTCGACCTCCAATGGGAGACCCTGCCCTGGGCATGCTCAGTGTGAGTAAACAAGGACTTAGTCCCAGAGAGGCTCGCTCGCCGCAGATCAGTGCAGGGTACCATAGGAAAGCCAGAAAAGGCAGTAGTGACCCTATGCACCGAATCAGCCCCAGCGAGACGCTGGGAGCGACGTCTCCGCTGAGCAGAGCCCACTGCGGCCGATACCGAATGGGAGACCGCAGCAGACACGGATTGAGATTCCCCCTGTGCAGCAGAGGAAACTCGACTCCTAACACCAAGTCCAGTTCCCTTCCTCCGCACAGGGACTGTGATTGTGCTATTAACTTGATTCCTGGTTGCAAGTTCCCTAAGGGCCGACTTTTCAATCTGTCTGTGCCGGAGCATGCCGCCATGCGGAGTTATGTTAAGGAGTCTTTGGAGAAGGGGCATATTCGGCCCTCTTCGTCACCATTGGGAGCGGGTTTCTTTTTTGTTGCTAAGAAGGATGGCTCCTTGAGACCCTGTATTGATTATCGTCTTCTTAATAAAATCACGGTCAAATTCCAATACCCTGTTATAAAGAAGATAGGGATACATCATAGTGCCCGCATATGCACACGATAGATGGTACTCTGATATGATAGGGTCCCCTATCGCAGGAAGAATCCAAGATTAAGGGGTATAATAGCTAGTACTATTATTATCGTTATCAACCCCATATAGTTTTCTTCCGGATCTGTACTCAGTGGTAGTGGCGGGTTCTTTAGTACCCTGCATTTTTCGTTTATAGTAAGGTTTTTTGGTTGTTTTTTCACTTTGCACGTTGCACTTTTACACTACGTTTCGTATATAATATTACATTCAGTCATCTTTTACTTATAAATGTAGTAAAGGTTAAGTTTTAAAATATATATGAGAGGCATCCATTGCTTAAATTATCTTTGTCAGAAACAAAGCAGCGTAAGTACTGCTCCAAATTTGGGTTCATAAGCTCGGTCTGACCATTTGACTTAGGATGAAACGCCGAAGAATGTGACAACTTGATCCCCAGCCGTGAGCAAAATGCTTTCCAAAATTTTGCCACAAACTGAGAACCCCTATCAGACACGATGTCAGACGGGACCCTGTTGTGAATTCTGTGGCAGAGCTCCCTCCTGTGGTCACAAGTGGTACTTCGGCTGATTTTCTCTGTGAGCTTCCGTTGGTGGAGGAAAGTGGTACTGCGGCTTCTGAGTTTCCTTCCTCAGGTGATGTGGTGAAGTCGTTAGGTGCTGCTCTATTTAACTCCACCTAGTGCTTTGATCCTGGCCTCCAGTCAATGTTCTAGTATTGGACCTGTTTCCTCCTGGATCGTTCCTGTGGCCTGCTGCTCTGCATAGCTAAGTTCCGCTTTGCTATTTTGTTTGCTGTTTTTTTCTGTCCAGCTTGTCTATTTGTTTTTTCTTGCTTGCTGGAAGCTCTGGGACGCAGAGGGTGTACCTCCGTGCCGTTAGTTCGGTACGGAGGGTCTTTTTGCCCCCTTTGCGTGGTTTTTGTAGGGTTTTGTGTTGACCGCAAAGTTACCTTTCCTATCCTCGCTCTGTTCAGAAAGTCGGGCCTCACTTTGCTAAATCTATTTCATCTCTACGTTTGTCTTTTCATCTTAACTCACAGTCATTATATGTGGGGGCTGCCTTTTCCTTTGGGGTATTTCTCTGAGGCAAGGTAGGCTTATTTTCTATCTTCAGGCTAGCTAGTTTCTTAGGCTGTGCCGAGTTGCATAGGGAGCGTTAGGCGCAATCCACGGCTGCCTCTAGTGTGGTTGGAGAGGATTAGGGATTGCGGTCAGCTGAGTTCCCACGTCTCAGAGCTCGTTCTATGTTTTTGGGTTATTGTCAGGTCACTGTATGTGCTCTGACCTCTATGTCCATTGTGGTACTGAATTACCTTATCATAACAGTACTGGAGGCCCAAAGTACTAATGATTCTCAATAGAGGGAAAAAAGAAGTTCTGAGACCATTTTTTTTTCTCTGCACTGTGTTTTGCCTTTTTTTTCCCCTAGACATTTGGGTGGTTCAGGACACAGGTGTGGACATGGACATTCAGGGTCTGTGCTCTTCAATGGATAATCTCGTTATAAATGTACAAAAGATTCAAGATTTGGTGGTTCAGAAGCCTATGTTAGAACCAAGAATTCCTATTCCTGATTTGTTTTATGGTAATAGAGCCAAGTTTGTGAATTTCAAAAATAATTGCAAACTGTTTCTGGCCTTGAAACCTCGCTCCTCTGGTGACCCAGTTCAACACGTGAGAATTATTATTTCTTTTTTGCGTGGCGACCCTCAAGATTGGGCATTTTCCCTTGCGCCAGGAGATCCTGCATTAAGTAATATTGATGCGTTTTTCCTGGCGCTCGGATTGCTGTACGATGAGCCTAATTCAGTGGATCAGGCAGAGAAAAATTTGCTGGCTCTGTGTCAGGGTCAGGATGAGATAGAGGTATATTGTCAGAAATTTAGAAAGTGGTCCGTACTTACTCAATGGAATGAAGGTGCGCTCGCAGCTATTTTCAGAAAAGGTCTCTCTGAAGCCCTTAAGGATGTCATGGTGGGATTTCCTATGCCTGCTGGTCTGAATGAGTCTATGTCTTTGGCCATTCAGATCGGTCGACGCTTGCGTGAGCGTAAATCTGTGCACCATTTGGCGGTATTACCTGAGCTTAAACCTGAGCCTATGCAGTGCGATAGGACTTTGACCAGAGTTGAACGGCAAGAACACAGACGTCTGAATGGGCTGTGTTTCTACTGTGGTGATTCCACTCATGCTATCTCTGATTGTCCTAAGCGCACTAAGCGGTTCGCTAGGTTTGCCACCATTGGTACTGTACAGTCAAAATTTCTTCTGTCCATTACCTTGATCTGCTCTTTGTCATCGTATTCTGTCATGCCATTTGTGGATTCAGGCGCTGCCCTGATTTTGATGGACTTGGAGTATGCTAGTCGTTGTGGGTTTTTCTTGGAGCCCTTGCAGTGTCCTATTCCATTGAGAGGAATTGATGCTACGCCTTTGGCCAAGAATAAGCCTCAGTACTGGACCCAGCTGACCATGTGCATGGCTCCTGCACATCAGGAGGTCATTCGCTTTCTGGTGTTGCATAATCTGCATGATGTGGTCGTGTTGGGGTTGCCATGGCTACAAGTCCATAATCCAGTATTAGATTGGAAATCCATGTCTGTGTCCAGCTGGGGTTGTCAGGGGGTACATGGTGATGTCCCATTTCTGACTATTTCGTCATCCACCCCTTCTGAGGTCCCAGAGTTCTTGTCGGATTACCGGGATGTATTTGATGAGCCCAAGTCCGATACCCTACCTCCGCATAGGGATTGTGATTGTGCTATCGATTTGATTCCTGGTAGTAAATTCCCAAAAGGTCGACTGTTTAATTTATCTGTGCCTGAGCACGCCGCTATGCGGAGTTATGTGAAGGAGTCCTTGGAGAAGGGGCATATTCGCCCGTCATCGTCGCCATTAGGAGCAGGGTTCTTTTTTGTAGCCAAGAAGGATGGTTCACTGAGACCTTGTATAGATTACCGCCTTCTAAATAAGATCACGGTTAAATTTCAGTACCCCTTGCCGTTGTTATCTGATTTGTTTGCTCGGATTAAGGGGGCTAGTTGGTTCACCAAGATAGATCTTCGTGGTGCGTATAATCTTGTGCGTATTAAGCGAGGCGATGAATGGAAAACTGCATTTAATACGCCCGAGGGCCATTTTGAGTATCTAGTAATGCCATTCGGACTTGCCAATGCTCCATCAGTGTTTCAGTCCTTTATGCATGACATCTTCCGAGAGTACCTGGATAAATTCCTGATTGTGTACTTGGATGACATTTTGATCTTCTCGGATGATTGGGAGTCTCATGTGAAGCAGGTCAGAACGGTGTTTCAGGTCCTGCGTGCTAATTCTTTGTTTGTGAAGGGATCAAAGTGTCTCTTTGGTGTTCTGAAGGTTTCATTTTTGGGGTTCATCTTTTCCCCTTCTACTATCGAGATGGACCCTGTTAAGGTCCAAGCCATCCATGATTGGACTCAGCCGACATCTCTGAAAAGTCTGCAAAAGTTCCTGGGCTTTGCTAATTTTTATCGTCGCTTCATCTGCAATTTTTCTAGTATTGCTAAACCATTGACCGATTTGACCAAGAAGGGTGCTGATGTGGTCAATTGGTCTTCTGCTGCTGTGGAAGCTTTTCAAGAGTTGAAGCGTCGTTTTTCTTCTGCCCCTGTGTTGTGTCAACCAGATGTTTCGCTTCCGTTCCAGGTCGAGGTTGATGCTTCTGAGATTGGAGCAGGGGCTGTTTTGTCGCAGAGAAGTTCTGATTGCTCGGTGATGAAACCATGCGCCTTCTTTTCCAGGAAGTTTTCGCCTGCTGAGCGAAATTATGATGTGGGCAATCGAGAGTTGCTGGCCATGAAGTGGGCATTCGAGGAGTGGCGTCATTGGCTTGAAGGAGCTAAGCATCGCGTGGTGGTCTTGACTGATCATAAGAACTTGACTTATCTCGAGTCTGCCAAGCGGTTGAATCCTAGACAGGCTTGTTGGTCGCTGTTTTTTGCCCGTTTTGACTTTGTGATTTCGTACCTTCCGGGCTCTAAAAATGTGAAGGCGGATGCTCTGTCTAGGAGTTTTGTGCCCGACTCTCTGGGTTTATCTGAGCCGGTGGGTATCCTCAAAGAGGGAGTAATTGTGTCTGCCATCTCCCCTGATTTGCGGCGGGTGCTGCAAAAAATTCAGGCTAATAAACCTGATCGTTGCCCAGCGGAGAAACTGTTTGTCCCTGATAGGTGGACGAATAAAGTTATCTCTGAGGTTCATTGTTCGGTGTTGGCTGGTCATCCCGGAATCTTTGGTACCAGAGAGTTAGTGGCTAGATCCTTCTGGTGGCCATCTCTGTCGCGGGATGTGCGTACTTTTGTGCAGTCCAGTGGGATTTGTGCTCGGGCTAAGCCCTGCTGTTCTCGTGCCAGTGGGTTGCTTTTGCCCTTGCCGGTCCCGAAGAGGCCTTGGACACATATCTCTATGGATTTTATTTCAGATCTTCCCGTCTCTCAAAAAATGTCAGTCATTTGGGTGGTTTGTGATCGCTTCTCTAAGATGGTCCATTTGGTACCCTTGTCTAAATTGCCTTCCTCCTCTGATTTGGTGCCATTGTTCTTCCAGCATGTGGTTCGTTTACATGGCATTCCAGAGAATATCGTTTCTGACAGAGGTTCCCAGTTTGTTTCGAGGTTTTGGCGAGCCTTTTGTGGTAGGATGGGCATTGACTTGTCTTTTTCCTCGGCTTTCCATCCTCAGACTAATGGCCAGACCGAACGAACCAATCAGACCTTGGAAACATATCTGAGATGCTTTGTTTCTGCTGATCAGGATGACTGGGTGTCCTTTTTGCCTTTGGGTGAGTTCGCCCTTAATAATCGGGCCAGCTCGGCTACCTTGGTTTCGCCGTTTTTCTGCAACTCTGGGTTCCATCCTCGTTTCTCTTCAGGGCAGGTTGAGTCTTCGGACTGTCCTGGTGTGGATACTGTGGTGGACAGGTTGCAGCAGATTTGGACTCATGTAGTGGACAATTTGACCTTGTCCCAGGAGAAGGCTCAACGTTTCGCTAATCGCAGACGCTGTGTGGGTCCCCGACTTCGTGTTGGGGATTTGGTTTGGTTATCTTCTCGTCATATTCCTATGAAGGTTTCCTCTCCTAAGTTTAAACCTCGTTTCATTGGTCCGTATAGGATTTCTGAGGTTTTTAATCCTGTGTCTTTTCGTCTGACCCTTCCAGATTCTTTTTCCAAACATAACGTATTCCATAGGTCATTGTTGCGGAGATACGTGGCACCTATGGTTCCATCTGTTGATCCTCCTGCCCCGGTTTTGGTGGAGGGGGAGTTGGAGTATATTGTGGAGAAGATTTTGGATTCTTGTGTTTCAAGACGGAAACTCCAGTATCTGGTTAAGTGGAAGGGTTATGCTCAGGAAGATAATTCCTGGGTCTTTGCCTCTGATGTCCATGCTCCCGATCTTGTTCGTGCCTTTCATATGGCTCATCCTGGTCGTCCTGGGGGCTCTGGTGAGGGTTCGGTGACCCCTCCTCAAGGGGGGGTACTGTTGTGAATTCTGTGGCAGAGCTCCCTCCTGTGGTCACAAGTGGTACTTCGGCTGATTCTCTCTGTGAGCTTCCGTTGGTGGAGGAAAGTGGTACTGCGGCTTCTGAGTTTCCTTCCTCAGGTGATGTGGTGAAGTCGTTAGGTGCTGCTCTATTTAACTCCACCTAGTGCTTTGATCCTGGTCTCCAGTCAATGTTCTAGTATTGAACCTGTTTCCTCCTGGATCGTTCCGGTGGCCTGCTGCTCTGCATAGCTAAGTTCCGCTTTGCTATTTTGTTTGCTGTTTTTTTCTGTCCAGCTTGTCTATTTGTTTTTTCTTGCTTGCTGGAAGCTCTGGGACGCAGAGGGTGTACCTCCGTGCCGTTAGTTCGGTACGGAGGGTCTTTTTGCCCCCTTTGCGTGGTTTTTGTAGGGTTTTGTGTTGACCGCAAAGTTACCTTTCCTATCCTCGCTCTGTTCAGAAAGTCGGGCCTCACTTTGCTAAATCTATTTCATCTCTACATTTGTCTTTTCATCTTAACTCACAGTCATTATATGTGGGAGCTGCCTTTTCCTTTGGGGTATTTCTCTGAGGCAAGGTAGGCTTATTTTCTATCTTTAGGCTAGCTAGTTTCTTAGGCTGTGCCGAGTTGCATAGGGAGCGTTAGGCGCAATCCACGGCTGCCTCTAGTGTGGTTGGAGAGGATTAGGGATTGCGGTCAGCAGAGTTCCCACGTCTCAGAGCTCGTTCTATGTTTTTGGGTTATTGTCAGGTCACTGAATGTGCTCTGACCTCTATGTCCATTGTGGTTCTGAATTACCTTATCATAACAGGACCCCATGAAGTCTGACCACCTCTTGCACAAATACCTGAGCCAGAGTCTTAGCGTTAGGCAACGAAGGCAAAGACACAAAGTGCGACATCTTTGAGAACCGATCAACAATCAACAAGATGACCGTGTTCCCAGCTGAGGGCAAGTCTGTGATAAAATCCATGGAGATCTCCGTCCATGGCCTACTGGGTACCTCGAGAGGAAGTAGTGTGCCAGCAGGATGGGAGCGGGGCGTCTTAGCCCTAGCGCACGTGGTGCATGCTGACACGTACGAGATGACGTCCTGTCGGATTTTGGGCCACCAAAACCGACGCGACACCACCTCCAAGGTACCCCTAACCCCTGGGTGGCCAGCCAGGACAGCATCATGATGCTCCGCCAATACCTTTAGGCAAAGATGGAGCAGTACAAACGATTTGTTAATGGGAAGCTCAGGTGGTACCTCCTCCTGAGCCTCGGCAATCTCAGCCTCAACCTCGGTTGTGAGAGCCGAGACCACTTCACCCTTTTGGAGGATGGGTACGGGTTCTTCCCGAGGTTCTCCCCCTGGAAAACACCTGGACAAAGCATCTGCCTTAGTGTTCTTAGACCCAGGTAGGTAAGTAGCAAAAAAGTTGAACCGCGTGAAAAACAATGCCCAGCGAGCCCGCCTGGGGGACAGATGCTTGGCAGACTCCAAATAAAGCAAATTCTTATGGTCGGTAATAACAGTAACCTGGTGAACCGACCCCTCCAAAAAGTGTCGCCATTCCTCAAAGGCCAACTTGATAGCCAACAACTCCCTGTTGCCGATGTCGTAGTTACGTTCGGCGGGCGACAGTTTCTAGGAGAAATAGGCGCAAGGACGCAACTCGCTCTAGGATGAGCCTTGTCACAGCACCGCCCCCACACCAACCTCAGACGCATCGACCTCCATGGTAAATGGTTTTGATACGTCCGGCTGCACCAGAATGGGGGCCGAAGCAAAACTGTTCTTCAGAAATTCAAATGCGCGCACAGCAGCCTCAGGCCAGGCGGAGAAATTGGTACCGTTTTTCATCATGTCAATAAGCGGTTTAGCAATAGTAGAAAAATCTTTGATAAAATTCCTATAGTAGTTAGAAAATCCAAGGAACCGCTGGAGTGCTTTTAGGTTATCAGGCTGTTCCCAATGCAGCACCGCTTGCACCTTAGCGGCGTCCATTTTAAACCCTGAAGCAGACACAATATAACCCAAGAAAGGCAACTCCTGAACCGAAAATACACATTTCTCAAGTTTAGCATAGAGCTTATTTTCCCTGAGTAGCTGTAACACCTGCCTCACATGCTCTAAATGAGTATCACGGGCGCATGAATAAATGAGAATGTCATCTAGGTACACAATAACAAATTTCCCCAGAACATGCGAGAAAACATCATTTATGAAATGTTGAAAAACTGCAGGTGCGTTTGTCAAGCCAAATGGCATCACCAAATTTTCGAAATGACCCTCAGGAGTATTAAAAGCCGTCTTCCATTCATCACCTTGACGGACTCTTATGAGGTTGTACGCCCCCCTGAGGTCAAGCTTGGAAAACCACTTAGCACCAGCCACTTGGTTGAACAAATCAGGTATCAGAGGCATAGGGTATGGATCACGAACCGTAATCTGGTTTAACTCCCTGAAATCCAGACACGGGCGTAGTCCGCCATCTTTCTTCTTAATGAAGAAGAACCCCGCTGCCACCGGCGAGGACGAAGGCCTGATGTGCCCTTTGCTCAGACTCTCAGCAATGTAGTCTTTTAACGCTTACCTCTCAGGACCAGAGATGTTGAACATCCTAGCTTTTGGCAATTTGGCCCCTGGTTTAAACCTAATTGTACAGTCGTAGGGGCGATGTGGTGGCAATTCTGAGCAACCCTTCTCTGAGAACACATCTGCGAAATCCAGCAGTGACTCAGGAATGCTAGGAGTCACAGCGGACACACATGTGGCCAGGCAATTCTCCTGGCAGAATTCGCTCCACTGAATTATATCCTGAGTTTTCCAGTCAATCACCGGGTTGTGCATAGACAACCATGGAAAACCCAGAACCATTTGTGTAGGAAGATTACTGAGCACCCTACATGTAACCTGCTCAGAATGTAGGACCCCAATATGGAGTTTAACCTCAGCCACAAACTCAGTAATCTCCCCCTGTGGGAGAGGGGTGGCATTGATGGTGACCACCCAGATAGGATGAGGCAATTTTTCGACCGTGAACCCGGCCGGGCGCGCAAACTCCTCATGGATGAGATTAGTGGCAGAACCACTATCCACAAAAACAGTGATTGGCAGCTCTCTGCCAGCGACAATAACTCTGGCAGGAAGCATACATTGAGAGACCACCATGGAGGATATGCATAAGCTCAGATTGGCCTCCTCCACACCCTCTGAGCTTAGTAGTTTTCCGCCGTTGCGCTTCTTTGAAAACAGAGGACAAGCATTTACATAATGCCCCTTTTTACCACAGCTAAAACAGAGTCCATGCTTCCTGAGCGATGGGGCTTGATGATGCGACAACCCTGCGATTTGCATAGGCTCCGTGGGCTCACCTGCAGCAACCTCACGTGCACCTACGACCTCCCCCAAAGGCGGCGTCTCTAGCGCCCCCTGACGCAAAAGGTGATCAATGCGAACAGCAAGACTCATTGCAGACTCTAGAGAAGCAGGAGTCTCATACATCAGGAGGGCTTGTTTAACCCTTCTCGAAACCCCACATACAAACTGACTCCGCAGCGCCGGGTCATTCCATTGTTTGTCCACCGCCCAGCGACGAAATTCAGAACAGTAATCCTCCGCCATTCGCTCCCCCTGGTGGAGAGCGCGTATCTTAGATTCTGCTAGAGCCAATCTGTCAGGATCATCATAAATGAGTCCAAGAGCAGAAAAAAAAACTCTCTACTGAGTTAAATGCAGCTGAATCAGATGGTAATGAAAACGCCCATGCTTGAGGGTCTCCGTTCAGTAATGACAAAACCAAGCCCACACGCTGAGCCTCATTACCTGAGGAAAGCGGGCGCATACGAAAATATAATTTGCAAGCTTCACGAAAAACAACAAATTTACTGCGTTCCCCAGCAAACCTCTCAGGTAAAGGGATTTTTGGCTCTGCAACTCTCCCTGCAGTTTCCACTTGCGCATTAGAGACCTGTAAGAACAGCGCCTTCAACTGGTGGGTTATGGAAGTCATGGGATCCATGACATTCAAAAAACACTTTTTTCTTTCTTTTTTGGGCCAATTATAATGTCACGGGGGTAGTGGGTAGACTAAGGCTGGTTACCCGGGCCCCTGTGATATCCCTCAGGCTAGGAAAACCCTGTCTGTCCCTCTCCCAGAATTTACACTGATGTGTTGTGAATTCTGCTCTTGGGTTCCCTCCAGTGGTTGTTGGTGGGAATGCAGTTGTCTCTGACTCGCAGTCCTGGCCAGGTGTATCGGATGATTACAATTCTGACTGGGATATATAAGTGTGCAGGATCCTTTAGCCCTTGGCAGTTGTCAATGTTCCTTGTGAAGTGTTAGATCACTTTCTGGCTTCTCCTGCTTGCTGCCAAATTCAGCAAAGATAAGTGTTTGTTTTTTGTTTCTGTGGCACACTGCTGTGTGCTTGTTTCAGTTTTATTCCTGCTCTGATTGTAGGATTCACTGGACTTGCAGATTTACGCTCCTACATCTTTAGTTAGATGTAGGAAGTTTTTTGTATATTCTGCTGTGGATGTTTTGAAGGGTTTTAATACTGACCACACAGAACTCTGTCCTATCCTGTTCTATCTAGCTAGAGTGGCCTCCTGTGCTAAATCCTGTTTTTCTGCCTGTGTATGTTTTTTCCTCTCCGACTCACCGCCAATATTTGTGGGGGGCTGTCTATCCTTTGGGGATTTTCTCTGAGGCAAGATAGTATTCCAATTTCCATCTTTAGGGGTATTTAGTCCTCCGCCTGTGACGAGGTGTCTAGGTGGGTTAGGTACACTCCACGGCTACTTCTAGTTGCGGTGTTAAGTTCAGGATTGCGGTCAGTATAGTGGCCACCTTCTCCAGTGAAAGCTCTCATGCAGCTCCAAGGTCACTGGATCATAACACTGATGGTGTGCTTGTCTGGGCCACTAGGCCTGACCCTGTCTCCTGTTTCAGCCCTAAGCCCACCACCCAGTGAAGAGACCACACACCAATCCCCACAGTAAGCACAGACAGGGAAAACTGAAAAACGCACCTCGCCGCAGTCACACAGGAATACACGAAAATGTACACAGGGCAAAACAAATACAAATATAGGAAGGAGAAATATAACAAAGGATAATACACCACCAGATACGATATCCCTTCTCCTAGACCACCACTCCAGACAGAGATCACCAGGCACAAGACACAAGCTATAATTGGCGACGCCCAAAGTTCAGAAGAACTATTTAAAGGCCGTGGGCGTGACCCGGCCTCCAATCTGAGTACCAGCTAGATTAACTCCGGACAACCTAGATAAAATCTAGCCGGCGCCACTGAGCGCATAGTGGACGAATGCAGAATTACCGCTGTCTGTCGGACGCCTTAGTGTGAATAGTGTCCGACATGACAGGCAGTTAGCGTTACAGCAACTTCATCTTTTGCAGAATTTTGCCATCCGCGTGTTAAATTCAGGATCCAATAACATAATTTCTGTGTGTTGTTCTACCATAACTCCCCAGCAGCATGCCCACTGTCCTTTATTCCCTACATCCAATCCCTAGCTTGCTCATGTTACTTGCACCTCAAAAACAACTCAAGAATCCTGTCTTTTCTTACCTTTAGTTCTGATAAATTCTTTTCTTTTGCTCTGATTTGTTGTAGTCTGGATTACAGCAACTCTTTGCTAATTGGTCTCCCTCTTACTAAAGATGGGTGAACCCCAAACAGTAAAGTTTGGGGTCTGCACCGAACACCTAGTGTCCATGCACGGACCCTGAACACGGACTTCTCCTTGAAGTCTGTGTTACTGTTTGGGTTCGGCAGCCCGAACATCTAGTGTTTCCCATGCTGTCATCTGTGTGACATCGGAAGAAACAACGTCTCTGATCAGCCGCAAGTTCGCTACCGCGGGTCAGAGCGCAGCGGTTCCCGCGCTGTCGTAGAGATGATAACGTGTGAGCCAGCAGCTGTGATCGGTAGTAAAAAGGTTACCACTGGTCACAGGCGTTGGCTGATAAGAGTACTACTATCATCATCATACTTCCGGTCTCGCTGATAATAATAATCTTTATTTTTATATAGCGCTAACATATTCCACAGCTCTTTACAGTTTGCACACATTATCATTGCTGTCCCCGATGGAGCTCACAATCTAAATTAGCAACGAGAGCAGGCATACGATGATGAGGGTATTCATCAGCTGGTGCCTGTGCAATAAATAAAATTAAAAAAATGGCACGGGGTCCCCTCTATTTTTTACTAACCATGCCACTGGTGCACATGTGATTCTCCCCAGCAGGAGACAGTGGAGCGGTGCGCTCCTTAAGATAAAATATACCACAATCCCTTTAAGCAATACTGACTGACAAAGACATTTTGTTAATCATTTTTCCATTATTTTTGTGAATTGTTTTGTTCTCTCTGCTTTCTGGTTACTATCACTACAGGAGCGGCACTCTGAGACTCTAATCCTCTATTGGAATAATTCATGATGGGACGATTACAGAATAACAAAGGCTGGAAGGAATCTCCAGGGTTTAGTGTTTCTCCTTATAAAATGAGGTATAATTGTCCATAAAGGCAGCGGCCGAGGATGAGCACGAATGGTACGTCCCGTGTGGTGCACAGCATCGCGCACTGAGGATCAGTAACGTCTTCCCCACTCAGGATCAGTATCCTGGAGGGTTGTCCTAACTTCATCTGTCCATCAATCTGTCTGCTTTGGGTTTTCACCAGGATCGTGCAAATCTATGAGCTCAAGCGTCTTGTTTCCCCGGCTTATAACATCTGCACTGAGCTCAGTTTTCATCCAGATTACGTTGGACTATGAGCTCCAATGTCTTGGTGTGGCATCTCCTGCTTGTTTAGTCTCTTTACTGACAGTTTCTATGGGTGGAAATGTTTCCTTGCTGAGTTGAGGATCTGCTCTGAGTTTGCTTTTCACCAGGGTTATACAGGTCTGTGAGCTCAAATGTCTCGGCACCCTGCGATTACACGGGTTGACGAACTCTAAATCCTGAAAACAATGAACGCACGAGTGCGACGGCGACTGACTGCACCATAGACTGAACCTCATTATACTGCACATGATGGACGCCCCAGGGCAATAATCCCTGCTGTCCATGCTGGAAACCGGTCTTGCAGGATACCGATCATAGGGGATGATTGATCGAAGCCAGAAATGATTACGCAGGTTTAGGGTAAGAATAAAAGTATCTATCAGGTCATTAAGTATTTGTGTCCTCCCCATTTCCATTCTCTCGGTAATCCCTAATTAGGGCTGAATCCTGGTGCATAAAGGCAGAACTGTAGAACCTTCAGAGCTATGACGCCATTTATGTCATGTCAGCTCACCTGTCCGGGCGCACAGCAAAATACTTTACACCAGTTAAAAACGGTCATTAATTCGTTATATTTAACAATAGGGTAACATAGTAACATAGTTAGTAAGGCCGAAAAAAGACATTTGTCCATCCAGTTCAGCCTATATTCCATCATAATAAATACCCAGATCTACGTCCTTCTACAGAACCTAATAATTGTATGATACAATATTGTTCTGCTCCAGGAAGACATCCAGGCCTCTCTTGAACCCCTCGACTGAGTTCGCCATCACCACCTCCTCAGGCAAGCAATTCCAGATTCTCACTGCCCTAACAGTAAAGAATCCTCTTCTATGTTGGTGGAAAAACCTTCTCTCCTCCAGACGCAAAGAATGCCCCCTTGTGCCCGTCACCTTCCTTGGTATAAACAGATCCTCAGCGAGATATTTGTATTGTCCCCTTATATACTTATACATGGTTATTAGATCGCCCCTCAGTCGTCTTTTTTCTAGACTAAATAATCCTAATTTCGCTAATCTATCTGGGTATTGTAGTTCTCCCATCCCCTTTATTAATTTTGTTGCCCTCCTTTGTACTCTCTCTAGTTCCATTATATCCTTCCTGAGCACCGGTGCCCAAAACTGGACACAGTACTCCATGTGCGGTCTAACTAGGGATTTGTACAGAGGCAGTATAATGCTCTCATCATGTGTATCCAGACCTCTTTTAATGCACCCCATGATCCTGTTTGCCTTGGCAGCTGCTGCCTGGCACTGGCTGCTCCAGGTAAGTTTATCATTAACTAGGATCCCCAAGTCCTTCTCCCTGTCAGATTTACCCAGTGGTTTCCCATTCAGTGTGTAATGGTGATATTGATTCCCTCTTCCCATGTGTATAACCTTACATTTATCATTGTTAAACCTCATCTGCCACCTTTCAGCCCAAGTTTCCAACTTATCCAGATCCATCTGTAGCAGAATACTATCTTCTCTTGTATTAACTGCTTTACATAGTTTTGTATCATCTGCAAATATCGATATTTTACTGTGTAAACATTCTACCAGATCATTAATGAATATGTTGAAGAGAACAGGTCCCAATACTGACCCCTGCGGTACCCTACTGGTCACAGCGACCCAGTTAGAGACTATACCATTTATAACCACCCTCTGCTTTCTATCACTAAGCCAGTTACTAACCCATTTACACACATTTTCCCCCAGACCAAGCATTCTCATTTTGTGTACCAACCTCTTGTGCGGCACGGTATCAAACGCTTTGGAAAAATCGAGATATACCACGTCCAATGACTCACCGTGGTCCAGTCTATAGCTTACCTCTTCATAAAAACTGATTAGATTGGTTTGACAGGAGCGATTTCTCATAAACCCATGCTGATATGGAGTTAAACAGTTATTATCATTGAGATAATCCAGAATAACATCCCTCAGAAACCCTTCAAATATTTTACCAACAATAGAGGTTAGACTTACTGGCCTATAATTTCCAGGTTCACTTTTAGAGCCCTTTTTGAATATTGGCACCACATTTGCTATGCGCCAGTCCTGCGGAACAGACCCTGTCGCTATAGAGTCCCTAAAAATAAGAAATAATGGTTTATCTATTACATTACTTAGTTCTCTTAGTACTCGTGGGTGTATGCCATCCGGACCCGGAGATTTATCTATTTTAATCTTATTTAGCCGGTTTCGCACCTCTTCTTGGGTTAGATTGGTGACCCTTAATATAGGGTTTTCATTGTTTCTTGGGATTTCACCTAGCATTTTATTTTCCACCGTGAATACCGTGGAGAAGAAGGTGTTTAATATGTTAGCTTTTTCCTCGTCATCTACAACCATTCTTTCCTCACTATTTTTTAAGGGGCCTACATTTTCAGTTTTTATTCTTTTACTATTGATATAGTTGAAGAACAGTTTGGGATTAGTTTTACTCTCCTTAGCAATGTGCTTCTCTGTTTCCTTTTTGGCAGCTTTAATTAGTTTTTTAGATAAAGTATTTTTCTCCCTATAGTTTTTTAGAGCTTCAATGGTGCCATCCTGCTTTAGTAGTGCAAATGCTTTCTTTTTACTGTTAATTGCCTGTCTTACTTCTTTGTTTAGCCACATTGGGTTTTTCCTATTTCTAGTCCTTTTATTCCCACAAGGTATAAACCGCTTACACTGCCTATTTAGGATGTTCTTAAACATTTCCCATTTATTATCTGTATTCTCATTTCTGAGGATATTGTCCCAGTCTACCAGATTAAGGGCATCTCTAAGCTGGTCAAACTTTGCCTTCCTAAAGTTCAATGTTTTTGTGACTCCCTGACAAGTCCCCCTAGTGAAAGACAGGTGAAACTGTACAATATTGTGGTCGCTATTTCCTAGATGCCCGACCACCTGCAGATTTGTTATTCTGTCAGGTCTATTAGATAGTATTAGGTCTAAAAGTGCTGCTCCTCTGGTTGGATTCTGCACCAATTGTGAAAGATAATTTTTCTTGGTTATTAGCAGAAACCTGTTGCCTTTATGGGTTTCACAGGTTTCTGTTTCCCAGTTAATATCCGGGTAGTTAAAGTCCCCCATAACCAGGACCTCATTATGGGTTGCAGCTTCATCTATCTGCTTTAGAAGTAGACTTTCCATGCTTTCTGTTATATTTGGGGGTTTGTAACAGACCCCAATGAGAATTTTGTTACCATTTTTCCCTCCATGAATTTCAACCCATATGGACTCGACATCCTCATTCCCTTCGCTAATATCCTCCCTTAAAGTGGACTTTAGACAAGACTTTACATAGAGACAAACCCCTCCTCCTCTCCGATTTTTACGATCCTTTCTAAACAGACTGTAACCCTGTAAGTTAACTGCCCAGTCATAGCTTTCATCTAACCATGTCTCGGTTATTCCCACTATGTCAAAGTTACCTGTAGATATTTCTGCTTCTAGTTCTTCCATCTTGTTTGTCAGGCTTCTGGCGTTTGCGAGCATGCAGTTTAGAGGATTTTGTTTTGTTCCAATCTCCTCACTGTGGATTGTTTTAGAAATGTTCTTACCTCCCTTCTGAGTATGTTTTCCTGGGTCGTCTTTGTTCGAGTCTAATGTTTTTCTTCCCGTCCCCTCTTCTTCTAGTTTAACGCCCTCCTTATGAGTGTAGCGAGTCTTCTGGCGAATTTGTGTTTCCCAGGTTTGTTGAGGTGTAGTCCGTCTCTGGCGAGGAGTCCATCATACCAGTAATTCACACCGTGGTCCAGGAATCCAAATCCTTGTTGTCTGCACCATCGTCTTAGCCAGTTGTTTGCATCAAGGATCCTGTTCCATCTCCTGGTGCCATGCCCGTCTACTGGAAGGATAGAAGAAAAAACTACCTGTGCATCCAGTTCCTTTACTTTCTTCCCCAACTCTTCAAAGTCCTTGCAGATTGTCGGTAGGTCCTTCCTTGCCGTGTCATTGGTGCCAACATGTATCAGAAGAAATGGGTGGACGTCCTTGGAGCTGAAGAGCTTTGGTATCCTATCGGTCACATCCTTGATCATCGCACCTGGAAGGCAGCATACTTCTCTTGCAGTTATGTCCGGTCTGCAGATGGCTGCTTCGGTGCCTCTCAGTAGTGAGTCTCCCACCACCACCACTCTTCGTTGCTTCTTGGCTGTACTTTTTGCTGTCACTTGTTGCTGTGTGCCCTTTTCTTTTTTGCTTGCTGGTATTGCTTCATCCTTAGGTGTGCCATCTTCATCCTCTACAAAGATTTGATATCGGTTCTTCAGTTGTGTGGTTGGTGATTTCTCCATGGTCTTCTTGCTTCTTTTGGTCACATGCTTCCACTCATCTGCTTTTGGAGGTTCTCTGACACTTTTTTCACCTTCTGTGACCAGTAGAGATGCTTCTGTTCTGTCTAGAAAGTCTTCATTCTCTTTGATGAGTTTCAAAGTTGCTATTCTTTCTTCCAGACCCCGCACCTTTTCTTCTAAAAGGGCCACTAGTCTACACTTCTGACAGGTGAAATTGGATTCTTCTTCTGGTCGATCTGTGAACATATAGCACATGCTGCAGCTCACCATGTAGGTTGTCACATCTGCCATGTTGCTCCTAGATCCTGCTGACTTGCTGTGTGTTTTCCTTCTTGTGTAATCTACTCAGCCAATCAAATTAGCCTCCTGAAGCTTGAATCCCTGGTTTGGTGATGCTTTCGAAGCAGCTGGTCCCGGCTGTACCCAACGATCTTCTAGCTTAGGGAGACTTCGCTTCTCCCAGAAGGCACCTGGAATATGCAAATTAGCCTCCTGAAGCTTGAATCCCTGGTTTGGTGATGCTTTCGAAGCAGCTGGTCCCGGCTGTACCCAACGATCTTCTAGCTTAGGGAGACTTCGCTTCTCCCAGAAGGCACCTGGAATATGCAAATTAGCCTCCTGAAGCTTGAATCCCTGGTTTGGTGATGCTTTCGAAGCAGCTGGTCCCGGCTGTACCCAACGATCTTCTAGCTTAGGGAGACTTCGCTTCTCCCAGAAGGCACCTGGAATATGCAAATTAGCCTCCTGAAGCTTGAATCCCTGGTTTGGTGATGCTTTCGAAGCAGCTGGTCCCGGCTGTACCCAACGATCTTCTAGCTTAGGGAGACTTCGCTTCTCCCAGAAGGCACCTGGAATATGCAAATTAGCCTCCTGAAGCTTGAATCCCTGGTTTGGTGATGCTTTCGAAGCAGCTGGTCCCGGCTGTACCCAACGATCTTCTAGCTTAGGGAGACTTCGCTTCTCCCAGAAGGCACCTGGAATATGCAAATTAGCCTCCTGAAGCTTGAATCCCTGGTTTGGTGATGCTTTCGAAGCAGCTGGTCCCGGCTGTACCCAACGATCTTCTAGCTTAGGGAGACTTCGCTTCTCCCAGAAGGCACCTGGAATATGCAAATTAGCCTCCTGAAGCTTGAATCCCTGGTTTGGTGATGCTTTCGAAGCAGCTGGTCCCGGCTGTACCCAACGATCTTCTAGCTTAGGGAGACTTCGCTTCTCCCAGAAGGCACCTGGAATATGCAAATTAGCCTCCTGAAGCTTGAATCCCTGGTTTGGTGATGCTTTCGAAGCAGCTGGTCCCGGCTGTACCCAACGATCTTCTAGCTTAGGGAGACTTCGCTTCTCCCAGAAGGCACCTGGAATATGCAAATTAGCCTCCTGAAGCTTGAATCCCTGGTTTGGTGATGCTTTCGAAGCAGCTGGTCCCGGCTGTACCCAACGATCTTCTAGCTTAGGGAGACTTCGCTTCTCCCAGAAGGCACCTGGAATATGCAAATTAGCCTCCTGAAGCTTGAATCCCTGGTTTGGTGATGCTTTCGAAGCAGCTGGTCCCGGCTGTACCCAACGATCTTCTAGCTTAGGGAGACTTCGCTTCTCCCAGAAGGCACCTGGAATATGCAAATTAGCCTCCTGAAGCTTGAATCCCTGGTTTGGTGATGCTTTCGAAGCAGCTGGTCCCGGCTGTACCCAACGATCTTCTAGCTTAGGGAGACTTCGCTTCTCCCAGAAGGCACCTGGAATATGCAAATTAGCCTCCTGAAGCTTGAATCCCTGGTTTGGTGATGCTTTCGAAGCAGCTGGTCCCGGCTGTACCCAACGATCTTCTAGCTTAGGGAGACTTCGCTTCTCCCAGAAGGCACCTGGAATATGCAAATTAGCCTCCTGAAGCTTGAATCCCTGGTTTGGTGATGCTTTCGAAGCAGCTGGTCCCGGCTGTACCCAACGATCTTCTAGCTTAGGGAGACTTCGCTTCTCCCAGAAGGCACCTGGAATATGCAAATTAGCCTCCTGAAGCTTGAATCCCTGGTTTGGTGATGCTTTCGAAGCAGCTGGTCCCGGCTGTACCCAACGATCTTCTAGCTTAGGGAGACTTCGCTTCTCCCAGAAGGCACCTGGAATATGCAAATTAGCCTCCTGAAGCTTGAATCCCTGGTTTGGTGATGCTTTCGAAGCAGCTGGTCCCGGCTGTACCCAACGATCTTCTAGCTTAGGGAGACTTCGCTTCTCCCAGAAGGCACCTGGAATATGCAAATTAGCCTCCTGAAGCTTGAATCCCTGGTTTGGTGATGCTTTCGAAGCAGCTGGTCCCGGCTGTACCCAACGATCTTCTAGCTTAGGGAGACTTCGCTTCTCCCAGAAGGCACCTGGAATATGCAAATTAGCCTCCTGAAGCTTGAATCCCTGGTTTGGTGATGCTTTCGAAGCAGCTGGTCCCGGCTGTACCCAACGATCTTCTAGCTTAGGGAGACTTCGCTTCTCCCAGAAGGCACCTGGAATATGCAAATTAGCCTCCTGAAGCTTGAATCCCTGGTTTGGTGATGCTTTCGAAGCAGCTGGTCCCGGCTGTACCCAACGATCTTCTAGCTTAGGGAGACTTCGCTTCTCCCAGAAGGCACCTGGAATATGCAAATTAGCCTCCTGAAGCTTGAATCCCTGGTTTGGTGATGCTTTCGAAGCAGCTGGTCCCGGCTGTACCCAACGATCTTCTAGCTTAGGGAGACTTCGCTTCTCCCAGAAGGCACCTGGAATATGCAAATTAGCCTCCTGAAGCTTGAATCCCTGGTTTGGTGATGCTTTCGAAGCAGCTGGTCCCGGCTGTACCCAACGATCTTCTAGCTTAGGGAGACTTCGCTTCTCCCAGAAGGCACCTGGAATATGCAAATTAGCCTCCTGAAGCTTGAATCCCTGGTTTGGTGATGCTTTCGAAGCAGCTGGTCCCGGCTGTACCCAACGATCTTCTAGCTTAGGGAGACTTCGCTTCTCCCAGAAGGCACCTGGAATATGCAAATTAGCCTCCTGAAGCTTGAATCCCTGGTTTGGTGATGCTTTCGAAGCAGCTGGTCCCGGCTGTACCCAACGATCTTCTAGCTTAGGGAGACTTCGCTTCTCCCAGAAGGCACCTGGAATATGCAAATTAGCCTCCTGAAGCTTGAATCCCTGGTTTGGTGATGCTTTCGAAGCAGCTGGTCCCGGCTGTACCCAACGATCTTCTAGCTTAGGGAGACTTCGCTTCTCCCAGAAGGCACCTGGAATATGCAAATTAGCCTCCTGAAGCTTGAATCCCTGGTTTGGTGATGCTTTCGAAGCAGCTGGTCCCGGCTGTACCCAACGATCTTCTAGCTTAGGGAGACTTCGCTTCTCCCAGAAGGCACCTGGAATATGCAAATTAGCCTCCTGAAGCTTGAATCCCTGGTTTGGTGATGCTTTCGAAGCAGCTGGTCCCGGCTGTACCCAACGATCTTCTAGCTTAGGGAGACTTCGCTTCTCCCAGAAGGCACCTGGAATATGCAAATTAGCCTCCTGAAGCTTGAATCCCTGGTTTGGTGATGCTTTCGAAGCAGCTGGTCCCGGCTGTACCCAACGATCTTCTAGCTTAGGGAGACTTCGCTTCTCCCAGAAGGCACCTGGAATATGCAAATTAGCCTCCTGAAGCTTGAATCCCTGGTTTGGTGATGCTTTCGAAGCAGCTGGTCCCGGCTGTACCCAACGATCTTCTAGCTTAGGGAGACTTCGCTTCTCCCAGAAGGCACCTGGAATATGCAAATTAGCCTCCTGAAGCTTGAATCCCTGGTTTGGTGATGCTTTCGAAGCAGCTGGTCCCGGCTGTACCCAACGATCTTCTAGCTTAGGGAGACTTCGCTTCTCCCAGAAGGCACCTGGAATATGCAAATTAGCCTCCTGAAGCTTGAATCCCTGGTTTGGTGATGCTTTCGAAGCAGCTGGTCCCGGCTGTACCCAACGATCTTCTAGCTTAGGGAGACTTCGCTTCTCCCAGAAGGCACCTGGAATATGCAAATTAGCCTCCTGAAGCTTGAATCCCTGGTTTGGTGATGCTTTCGAAGCAGCTGGTCCCGGCTGTACCCAACGATCTTCTAGCTTAGGGAGACTTCGCTTCTCCCAGAAGGCACCTGGAATATGCAAATTAGCCTCCTGAAGCTTGAATCCCTGGTTTGGTGATGCTTTCGAAGCAGCTGGTCCCGGCTGTACCCAACGATCTTCTAGCTTAGGGAGACTTCGCTTCTCCCAGAAGGCACCTGGAATATGCAAATTAGCCTCCTGAAGCTTGAATCCCTGGTTTGGTGATGCTTTCGAAGCAGCTGGTCCCGGCTGTACCCAACGATCTTCTAGCTTAGGGAGACTTCGCTTCTCCCAGAAGGCACCTGGAATATGCAAATTAGCCTCCTGAAGCTTGAATCCCTGGTTTGGTGATGCTTTCGAAGCAGCTGGTCCCGGCTGTACCCAACGATCTTCTAGCTTAGGGAGACTTCGCTTCTCCCAGAAGGCACCTGGAATATGCAAATTAGCCTCCTGAAGCTTGAATCCCTGGTTTGGTGATGCTTTCGAAGCAGCTGGTCCCGGCTGTACCCAACGATCTTCTAGCTTAGGGAGACTTCGCTTCTCCCAGAAGGCACCTGGAATATGCAAATTAGCCTCCTGAAGCTTGAATCCCTGGTTTGGTGATGCTTTCGAAGCAGCTGGTCCCGGCTGTACCCAACGATCTTCTAGCTTAGGGAGACTTCGCTTCTCCCAGAAGGCACCTGGAATATGCAAATTAGCCTCCTGAAGCTTGAATCCCTGGTTTGGTGATGCTTTCGAAGCAGCTGGTCCCGGCTGTACCCAACGATCTTCTAGCTTAGGGAGACTTCGCTTCTCCCAGAAGGCACCTGGAATATGCAAATTAGCCTCCTGAAGCTTGAATCCCTGGTTTGGTGATGCTTTCGAAGCAGCTGGTCCCGGCTGTACCCAACGATCTTCTAGCTTAGGGAGACTTCGCTTCTCCCAGAAGGCACCTGGAATATGCAAATTAGCCTCCTGAAGCTTGAATCCCTGGTTTGGTGATGCTTTCGAAGCAGCTGGTCCCGGCTGTACCCAACGATCTTCTAGCTTAGGGAGACTTCGCTTCTCCCAGAAGGCACCTGGAATATGCAAATTAGCCTCCTGAAGCTTGAATCCCTGGTTTGGTGATGCTTTCGAAGCAGCTGGTCCCGGCTGTACCCAACGATCTTCTAGCTTAGGGAGACTTCGCTTCTCCCAGAAGGCACCTGGAATATGCAAATTAGCCTCCTGAAGCTTGAATCCCTGGTTTGGTGATGCTTTCGAAGCAGCTGGTCCCGGCTGTACCCAACGATCTTCTAGCTTAGGGAGACTTCGCTTCTCCCAGAAGGCACCTGGAATATGCAAATTAGCCTCCTGAAGCTTGAATCCCTGGTTTGGTGATGCTTTCGAAGCAGCTGGTCCCGGCTGTACCCAACGATCTTCTAGCTTAGGGAGACTTCGCTTCTCCCAGAAGGCACCTGGAATATGCAAATTAGCCTCCTGAAGCTTGAATCCCTGGTTTGGTGATGCTTTCGAAGCAGCTGGTCCCGGCTGTACCCAACGATCTTCTAGCTTAGGGAGACTTCGCTTCTCCCAGAAGGCACCTGGAATATGCAAATTAGCCTCCTGAAGCTTGAATCCCTGGTTTGGTGATGCTTTCGAAGCAGCTGGTCCCGGCTGTACCCAACGATCTTCTAGCTTAGGGAGACTTCGCTTCTCCCAGAAGGCACCTGGAATATGCAAATTAGCCTCCTGAAGCTTGAATCCCTGGTTTTGAAACTGTTCACTTTTTTCACACACCATCTTGAGCGGTCATTGCTAACAATAGATGCAAATATAGAGAGCATGTGTGGTCTGATCTGCCAAATGACCAGGTGATGTGAAATTTGATATTATTTCCGCACTGCCAGCTGATATCGGACCTTTATGTTTCCATGATCGATTTATTCATGTGGATCTTGGGATATTGAGGTCTGAGGCAGTTCAATTTATTTGTGATATTGGCATTTCTTCTTTTGAAATGACGTACTGTGAGTCCTTTATGTGTTTTGATTATTTTGGGTCTACCATTTTTTAACGAGTTTATTAAAAGTTAATTGTTAATCTAGAATCACACCCTGCTTTTTATACTATATTATTGATTGGTGGTCACAGCTTTTTCAGAGGCAATGACAGAGGTCAAACGTTATCTGTAAGTCTTCACAAGGTTGGCGCACACTGTTGGTGGTATGTTGGGCCACTGTTTTGGGCCTGTCGCTGGGCAACATGGACTTCCAACTCCCTCCAAAGGTTTTCTATGGGGTTGAGATCTGGAGACTGGCTAAGCCACTCCAGGACCTTCATATGCTTCTTACGAAGCCACTCCTTCGTTGCCCTGGTGGAGTGTGCTTGAAATCATTATCATGCTACAAGACCCATCCACATTTCATCTTCAATACCCCTGCTGATAGAAGGAGGTTTGCACTCAAAATCTCACGATGTATGGCCCCATTCATTCTTTCATGTACACGGATCAGTTGTCCTGGTCCCTTTGCAGAGAAACAGCCCCAAAGCATGATGTTGCCACCCCCATGTTTCACAGTAGGTATGGTGTTCTTTGGATGCAACTTAGCATTCTGTCTCCTCCAAACACGACGAGTTTTGTTTCTACCAAACAGTTCTACTTTGGTTTCATCAGACCATAGGACATTCTCCAAAAACTCTTCTGGATAATCCAAATGCTCTATAGCAAACTTCAGATGGGCCTGGACATGTACTGGCTTAAGCAGGGGGACATATCTGGCAGTGCAGGATCTGAGTCGCTGGCGGCATAGTGTGTTAGTGATGGTAGCCTTTGTTACGGTGGTCCCAGCTCTATGCAGGTCATTCACTAGGTCCCCCCGTGTGGTTCTGGGATTTTTGCTCACCGTTCTTGTGATCATTTTGACCCCAAGGGGGGAGAGCTTGCATGGAGCCCAAGATTGAGGGAGATTATCAGTGGTCTTGTATGTCTTCCATTTTCTTGTTATTGCTCCCACAGTTCACACCAAGCTGCTTGCCTATTGCAGATACAGTCTTCCCAGCCTGGTGCAGGGCTGCAATTGTGTTTCTGGTGTCCTTTGACAGCTCTTTGATCTTCACCACAGTGGAATTTGGAGTGTGACTGTTTGAGGTTGTGGACAGGTGTCTTTTATACTGATAACAAATTCAAACAGGAGCCATTACTACAGGTAATGAGTGGAGGACAGAGGAGTCTCTTAAAGAAGAAGTTACAGGTCTGTGAGGGCCAGAAATCTTGCATGTTTTTAGGTGACCAAATACTTATTTTCCACCAGGGGGTAGGTGCCGATGGGGTCATTGACTATAATAATGCAGACAGAGTCAACGTGTCCTCTGTCGTGTATCATTTTCATATATGCATTCTGGAGGCGGACACTCAGACGTCATCTGCTATGTCTGTGTGCCCCACTCAAGTAGTTGTATACACCCAAAAATGATGCTTGACTGACCACACGTTGAATCTATCAGCAGCATTATAGTCAATGGTTCCATCGGCACATACACCTGAATCCTGTTTTATGAGGGTTCTGATGTCAGCCTTGACGGATCCACTGAACACGGGCAAGAACGCAATGTGAAAGCACTCTAACTTATATGCTGTTTTAGTTCATGGGTAATATGTTTTCCCTGTGGCTGGGTACTGATTGTAGGAAAGATGGCTTCTTCATTCTCTGCTGTTGACCTGCAGGTGTAAGAGCCGGCATTGTGCGTCCCCACCATTCGCCCTACATCCTGCTCATTACAAGTCAACTCTGTCAACTTTATTCAGCAGCCATCAAGTTTGCGGCTGCTACATATGTAGTCTTTAGCAGTGAAAACACATCGTAGAAGGTTGACATCTATGATCTTTCTTGTGCTCCTTGGTGGCCTTGCTGCACCACTTCACTCCTTGGTGGCCTTGCTCCACCACTTTGTTCCACTACCATCACTTTGCTCCTGGGGTAATGTACTGTATCTTGAAAAGTCATCTTTTTTGTTTTACTTATAAATCTCCTTTTTTGCATCACCCTGAACCATTATAGAGAGTCTCTGTATTAATTTTTGCCAACATTAAAGGGATGCAATGAAAAATAATTGGAGTTATAAACATCATTACGTTAACTCTATTAATGCAAAAATGTACTACTCTCCAGTATAACTTTCAACCCTTTTAGCCTCTTTACTCCTTTGCAATTTTGTTTTCTTCTCTTTTTGCAGGTGAGGACAATTGCGATTAGTAATCAAACAGAATTACCCAGGAGGGTACTGCAGTCAACTGCTGGTATATCTTTCATATATATATATACAGTGGGGCAAAAAAGTATTTAGTCAGTCAGCAGTAGTGCAAGTTCCACCACTTAAAAAGATGAGAGGCGTCTGTAATTTACATCATAGGTAGACCCCAACTATGGGAGACAAACTGAGAAAAAAAAATCCAGAAAATCACATTGTCTGTTTTTTTAACAATTTATTTGCATATTATGGTGGAAAATAAGTATTTGGTCAGAAACAAAATTTCATCTCAATACTTTGTAATATATCCTTTGTTGGCAATGACAGAGGTCAAACGTTTTCTGTAAGTCTTCACAAGGTTGCCACACACTGTTGTTGGTATGTTGACCCATTCCTCCATGCAGATCTCCTCTAGAGCAGTGATGTTTTTGGCTTTTCGCTTGGCAACACGGACTTTCAACTCCCTCCAAAGGTTTTCTATAGGGTTGAGATCTGGAGACTGGCTAGGCCACTCCAGGACCTTGAAATGCTTCTTACGAAGCCACTCCTTCGTTGCCCTGGCGGTGTGCTTTGGATCATTGTCATGTTGAAAGACCCAGCCACGTTTCATCTTCAATGCCCTTGCTGATGGAAGGAGGTTTGCACTCAAAATCTCACGATACATGGCCCCATTCATTCTTTCATGTACCCGGATCAGTCGTCCTGGCCCCTTTGCAGAGAAACAGCCCCAAAGCATGATGTTTCCACCATCATGCTTTACAGTAGGTATGGTGTTTGATGGATGCAACTCAGTATTCTTTTTCCTCCAAACACGACAAGTTGTGTTTCTACCAAACAGTTCCAGTTTGGTTTCATCAGACCATAGGACATTCTCCCAAAACTCCTCTGGATCATCCAAATGCTCTCTAGCAAACTTCAGACGGGCCCGGACATGTACTGGCTTAAGCAGTGGGACACGTCTGGCACTGCAGGATCTGAATTCATGGTGGCGTAGTGTGTTACTTATGGTAGGCCTTGTTACATTGGTCCCAGCTCTCTGCAGTTCATTCACTAGGTCCCCCCACGTGGTTCTGGGATTTTTGCTCACCGTTCTTGTGATCATTCTGACCCCACGGGGTGGGATTTTGCGTGGAGCCCCAGATCGAGGGAGATTATCAGTGGTCTTGTATGTCTTCCATTTTCTAATTATTGCTCCCACTGTTGATTTCTTCACTCCAAGCTGGTTGGCTATTGCAGATTCAGTCTTCCCAGCCTGGTGCAGGGCTACAATTTTGTTTCTGGTGTCCTTTGACAGCTCTTTGGTCTTCACCATAGTGGAGTTTGGAGTCAGACTGTTTGAGGGTGTGCACAGGTGTCTTTTTATACTGATAACAAGTTTAAACAGGTGCCATTACTACAGGTAATGAGTGGAGCAAAGAGGAGACTCTTAAAGAAGAAGTTACAGGTCTGTGAGAGCAAGAAATCTTGATTGTTTGTTTCTGACCAAATACTTATTTTCCACCATAATATGCAAATAAATTGTTAAAAAAACAGACAATGTGATTTTCTGGTTTTTTTTTTCTCAGTTTGTCTCCCATAGTTGAGGTCTACCTATGATGTAAATTACAGACGCCTCTCATCTTTTTAAGTGGTGGAACTTGCACTATTGCTGACTGACTAAATACTTTTTTGCCCCACTGTATATATATATATATATATATATATATATATATATATATATATATATATATATTTTTTATTTATTTATTTTTTTTTAATTTTATTTGCTTTTTGCATTCCTGTCAATATCACATAGTATTTGCCTTTTTACTGACAGATCACTATGCAGCTTAAGCAAAGAAAGAGCAATGGAAAGTACTGAGCCTGTGCATCCATCTCAGGAGGCGGACCAGCGTTCCAGCCACCAGAGAAACAACAGTAGGCGCTATAATGGATAAAAAGGTAATGTACTTACAATAAACAAGCCCTTTAATATGAACTGATAAAGACATTTTTAGATCACTTTGATTTCATTATATTATTTGTCTATGCTGATAAGTTGGAGGAAATGTCAATTTTCTTACAAATTGTTTTTTGAAGAGATTTCTTAAAATTTGTCCAGCCAGAAGATTCACCTCCAATATGTGAATATACTTTTTTACTGCTTCACTTTTTGTTACTATTTGAAACTGTTAAGTTGCTTTAGGAGCATGGAATGATAGTAGGTTGTGGTAGGTCGAATCACTCGGCTTCTTAAAGAGGTAGACACAGGAACCATTTCTATTTAAAGTCCGCCTGGTTTATTGCCATCCTCATAAACCACCTCACCAGAAATTACTTAAATAGGACCTGTCTGATAAAGTGAAGTAGACTAAAAGATCTTCAAAAGCTAGGCATCATGCTGTGATCCAAAGAAGTTTTAGAACTAATGAGAAACAAAGTAATTGAGATTTATCAGTTTAGATAATGTCATAAATCCATTTCCAAAGCTTTGGGACGGCGGCAAACCACAGTAAGAGCCATTATCCATAAATGGTGAATACATGAAACAGTGGTGAACCTTCCCAGGAGTGGCCAACCAAAATTACCCCAAGAGCGCAGCGACAACTTATCCAAGAGGTCACAGAAGACCCCACAATAATAGAATCCAAAGAACTGCAGGCCTCACTTTTCTCAGTTAAGGTCAGTGTTCGTGAATCCACCGTAAGAAAGATACTGCGTAAAAATGGCTGCATGGCAGAATTCCAAGATGAAAACCAATGCTGAGCAATAAGAACATAACGACTAGTCTCAATTTTGACAGAAAACATTTTAATGATTCCCAAGACTTTTTGGAGAATACTGTCATGCTGCTGCAGTACAGAATAGCGCAACCTTCACTAGAGGGAGCTTGAGAGCGAAGTGAGACTGCGTACACAGCGAAGCACCACAGAAGCGGATATGACAAAGTCAGAAGGCAGAAGCCAGTCCAAATACAAGAAAAGTCAGAAACCAGAAAATCAAACCGACAAACAGGGAAACGCTGGGAAAAGGGCAGACAGAGGGAGACAACAGACACGGGGCAAGTCAGGGATCACAGCAGGACGAATCAAGAGCCACCATAGTCAGGTTCACACGTCGAAGGCACAGTTAACCCTTGACAAGATCATCTGGAAAAAGGAGAGACAGGATATGACCCTGGAACGGATCATGACAGTACCCTCCTCTCAAGGGGGGCCACCAGACCCCCAGGTTTCCCAGGATAACGTGTGAAATGCCCAAACCTATCAATCAGCATGGACAGATTGCGCCGGGACCCAAGATCGATCCTCAGGACCATAACTCCTCCAACGGACCAAATACTAAAGTGGACTATGGATAAAGCTAGAATCCACAATCCGTTCTAATTCATACTTGGTCTGACCATCCATAGAGACAGCTGGCGGAGGGGATGAAGGTGCGGAGGATGGTATAAATGACTTAAGAGGGATTTATGGAACACATTGGGGATCCGAAGCGACCGAGGAAGGCATAAGCGAAAAGCAACTGGATTGACCACCTCAATGATCTCGTAAGGACCAATAAACATTGGACCTAGCTTAGCAGAAAGAACCTTTAGACGAATGCTCTTGGTAGACAACCACACTTTATCTCCTACCAGGAATATAGGTCCTACAGACCGTCGCTTATCCGCAAAAAGTTTGTGTTTGCTCTGAGCCTCCCCAATGTTCTTCTGGACCTCCCTCCACACCTCCCTCAATTGTTTCACTGCCGTATCAGTCTGTTCAAGTGACTGATTGGCCTTCTCCGTCTGACCGTTGGTCTCAGGATGGTATGCAGAGGAGAAGGTCAAGCAAATACCCAGTCTTTTACAAAATGCGTTCCAAAATTTGGACACAAATTGTACCCCTCTATCAGAAACCACACTCAAAGGCACGCCATGCTGCCATACAATGTGCTCAACAAACAACTTAGATCCTGCCAGAGGTACAAAATGCGCCTGCTTACTGAATCTGTCAACCACTACCCAGATTACAGTTTTGCTATTGGAAGGAGGGAGATCAGTGATAAAATCTATGGCCTAATGAGTCCAAGGTCTATCTGGAATTGGCAATGGCATCAATTCCCTGGCCAGCTGGTTATGAGAGCTCTTAGAATGAGCACAGGTATCACAAGCAGACACAAATACAGTGATATCAGAGGTCATGGAGGGCCACCAAAACAGCCTAGCAATGGCTTTCCGGGTGGCTGAGATCCCCAGGTGTCCACTGAGAGCAGAGTCATGGAATTCCAGGAGAACCTTCAACCAGTACTGAACCAGGACAATGAGCTTACTATCAGGCAAAGAGGGAGGAGCAAGAGACTGAGCCTTCCAATTCTCTTGCTCCAATTCAGAGGACACCCCTGCAACAACCACCCCGTGCTGAAGAATGGAGGAAGGAAGTTCGGGGGGTGATATCGGATAAAAGCTGCGAGATAAAGCATCAGCCTTGACATTCTTGGAATCAGGCCGAAAAGTGATTGAAAAATGAAAACAAGAAAAAAAAATTGACCACCTAGCCTGTCTAGGAGTTAACCGTTTGGAAGATTCAATATAAGCTAAGTTCCTGTGGTCAGTAATCACCGTGATCCGATGAGCCGCCCCCTCCAAAAAATGCCTCCATTCTTCAAAAGCCAATTTTATGGCCAATAACTCCCAGTTACCAACGTCATAGTTCCTCTCTGCAGAAGAAAACTTCTTGGAGAAAAAGGCACATGGTCTTAAATTGGTCAAAGTAACGGGTCCTTGAAACAACACCGCACCTTTTCCCACCTCTGATGCGTCCACCTCTACAATGAATTGTTCAGATGGATCAGGCTGAACCAATACAGGAGAAGACATAAAACACTTATTTAATGTAACAAATACTTCAACTGCCAAGGGGGACCTAACTTTGAGATCAGCCCCCTTGCGAGTGAGATCGGTGAGTGGCTTGACCACCTGAGAAAACCCCTTGATGAATTTTCTATAATAATTGTCTAAACCCAGAAAACGCTGCAACCCCTTGAGGTCTCTGGGTTGCACCCAATCAACAATGGCCCATACCTTTCCGGGATCCATCTGAAACCTATTGGCAGAAAGGATGATCCCCAAAAATGAAAGCTCCTCGACACAAAACAAACATTTCTCGGGTTTAGCGAACAGAGAATTTCCCCGAAACCTGTGAAGAACAGCATGTAAATGACCAATGTGAGATTCCTTGTCATGCGAGAAAACAAGGATATCATCCAGGTATACAACCATAAAGCAGCCGATAAAATCAGAAAAAATATCATTCATGAAGTTCTGAAACACCGCGGGCATGACCAAATTTTCAAACAGACCCTTGGAGGAGAGAAATGCCGTTTTCCACTCATTCCCTTTCTGAATGCAGATAAGGTTATATGCTCCCCTGAGATCAAGTTTGGAAAACCACTTAGTCCCAGAAAATTGGTTATAGAGATCAAGAATGAGTGGAAGAGGATAGGCATTTCTCATTGTAATTTTATTTAGCTCCCGGAAATCGAGGCACGGGCGTTAACCACCATCTTTTTTCTTGCCAAAAAAGAATCCAGCGGCCACAGGTGAGACAGCGGGACGGATGTGACCTTTGCGTAGACTATCAGAGATAGAAGTACCAAAGGGATCAGCAGTACACATGGTAAGGATCAAGCCAAGAGATTCAGCAACGGTAGGAAGCAGATAAAACAAAGTCAGAAGGCAGAAGCGAGTCCAAATACAAGCCAAGTCAGAAACCAGAGAATCAAACCGACAAACGGAAATGCTGGGAAAAGGGCAGACAGAGCAAGACAACAGACACGGGGCAAGTCAAGGATCACAGCAGGACAAATCAAGAGCTACCAGAATCAGTTTCACACGCCGAAGTCAGAACTATAGCTGACACCGCCAGCAGGATGCATAGGAGCTAAATAGCAACCTGAACCTAGAATGAGGCAGAGCAAAGTTAACCCTTGACATGGTCTGCCCGGAAAAAGGAGGGACAGGATAAAATGATGGAACGGATCATGACAAATACTCTCTGGGCTGACGAGACAAAAGTTGAGCTTTTTGGAAGGTGTATGTCCCATTACATGTGGTGTAAAAGTAACACAGCATTTCAGAATAGGAACATCATACCAACGGTAAAATATGGTGGATGTAGTCTGATTGTCTGAGGCTTGTTTGCTGCTTTAAGACCTGGAAGTTTTGCTGTTGTAAAGGGAACCATTAATTCTGCCGGGCACCAAAAAGTCCAATCTTTTCGGGACATTCAGCTGAAGCACCTTGGGTTATGCAGCAGGACAATCATCCAAAACATACCAGCAAGTCCACCTCTGAATAGCTTAAGAAAAACAAAATTAAGACTTTGGAGTGGCCTAGTCAAAGTCCTGCCCTTAATCCGATTGAAGTTCTATCACATGACCTTAAAAAGGCGGTTCATGCTCAGAAACCTCCAATGTGGCTGAATTGCAAACAATTCTGCAAAGATGGGTGGCCAAAATTCCTCCAGAGCGTTGTAAAAGACTCATTATCAGTTATCACAAACGCTTGATTGCAGTTGTTGTTGCTAAGGGCGGCCCAACCAGTTATTAGGTTTAGGGGGCAATCCCTTTTTCACACAGGGCCCTGAAAGTTTGGATTTATATTTCCTTTATTAATAAAGACCTTTATTTATAAACTGCATTTTGTGAATACTTGTGTTATCTGTGTCTAATAGTCATATTTGTTTGGTGATCAGAAACATTTAAGTGTAACAAACATGTAAAAGAATAGTAAATCAGGAAGGGGGCAAACACTTTTTCACCCAACTGTGTCAAGGTGAAAATATATATATCTTTATACTCTTTGTACTTTTATATATTCTTATGCTGTGAAACAATAAGTTTTTCCCTTCATACTTGCCAATGCAAATTTAATTGTATTTAAGATGGCTGCCAGTATTCACCTTTGCTTTAGTTTTTGTACTTGCCAAGAATCTACTTTCGTTTCTGAAGCTAAAGTATCATTTCTCTGGAAATCGAAACTTAACAAGATGTGGACAAAGGAAGATTCAACAGATGACGTCAGGCCAACCAGAGGGACTGAATACTAGATACATTGCTTAAACCCCGCCTAACCCCGCCCTCTGCACACCTTCCCCCAATAGATCATATAATGTTGTGTATATGAAATAAAGAGTTCAGTTGCTGTGAGGTTACCACTACGTGTGGAAGCATAAGCAGGCACTGAGTTTGAACCAGCTTTTGTCTGACTCATTCTTCACTCCGGTACCACTGCTTTTAATCTGATTTGGAATGACTGGTGGATGAAGGGTATTGTCGTGACGACCCCGACAATTTGGCGCAACCAACGTGGGGCGTGGCCCGCGATCCGAGACCCCCTGGACCCATGCCTGGACGTCCGTGGACGACACCCGTAGTGGATGACCTCGAGGACTGATCACCCTCTAAACACGGTAAGTGGAGATCACATACTATGTATGTGTCACACTTGTTAGTGTTTCAGCCGTTATTGGTTAGTCTGTGGTCTCCTTGGGTCCGGGGAGTGACCGGTCGAGTGGTGAGACCGAGCGCGATCCCGTGCCACACTTCGAACCAGCAACTGAGAGACGTCGCACTCTGCGCGTCCTCGTGTACACCACACCTCCTCCACCGGTCATTGTACTCCATTCAACCACCCTACCCGTGACTGTTGCCTAGTAGTGATGAGTGAAAGATTGAGAAGTTTGTGGATTGGGGGCGGCTTAGACGAAGGTATAGGAGACGCAGCCTCTGTGATATTGCACGCACATACATCGGTAATTAAGACGTCCCAAGAGGGGGACCACCAGAAACACTTGCACACACTTGCACATATCGGTAATTAAGACGTCCCAAGAGGGGGACCACCAGAAACACTTGCACACACTTGCACATATCGGTAATTAAGACGTCCCAAGAGGGGGACCACCAGAAACACTTGCACACACTTGCACATATCGGTAATTAAGACGTCCCAAGAGGGGGACCACCAGAAACACTTGCACACACTTGCACATATCGGTAATTAAGACGTCCCAAGAGGGGGACCACCAGAAACACAGTGGAGGGGTCTCACTAGGAGACAGCCTCCCAACGTTTAGAATATCGTGACAGGGCAGACTGTAATCATTGGTGTTCAGGTTAGGGAAAAATATTGAGCGCGAGGCTCTTTATTCATAGCACGTCGAGCGCGAGGCTCCGTGTTAGGACACAAGTGTTGCTGTCGCTGTCAGCGGCCTGTTGCAGAAGGGCGTAGTATTCTGTGAGTCATGTTGCGTCTCTTATGGCAGAAGAAGTCCATGCCCCATGAGTTAAGTGAGGATGCTGTGGAAGTCAAGACAATAGTAGAGTCACGGGAGGGCAAGAAGGCAGTTAAGAATGTCGAGAGGTTGTACAAGCATGTAGGATTGCCCTCGACAGGGAGATTGCAGCCGTCTACATGGCACCATCTCATAGAGAACAAAAAGGGCATGTTGAAAGATAAAGGACTGTTAGAACAAGTGCAAGCTCATCTGCGAGTTGCGTGAGGTTTAAAGAATGAGAAATGGAAAGAGGTTGATGGAGAGGAAAGATGAAAGGATGCAGAGCCCGTGTTTGGCTATAAAATACCTCAATCATTGGTTTTTCTAAGGTGTTTTGGTATATGAATTGTGTGAAGGTTTTGTAGAAATTAATTGAGTCTGAGAATTGCTGTATTCCGTTACTTTGGTTTTCCAAAACACCCCATGGGAGGGGGGAGTCAAATAGCTGCGTTATTGTTTTCTTTTGTGTTGAGGAATGCTGTAAATTCTTATTTCTGTGTTCGTAGCTGATGGGAGGGGTGAACCCCTGCGCAAATTGTTTTTTGACTTCTCCTCTTTGTGCTGCGGGCCAGAGAGAGGGGGGCCAGCTGCGCTGAAGAATATGGAGTTGTGTATATTCTGTCCTTGGTTCAGTATGCGCTGAGTCCAGAAGAACTTAACCTATTCTGTATCAGCAGCTGCAGTGATCCTTACTCGCTCTCTAGTCCCCCTCCCCCCCGCCGCAGCTTCAAGGACACGGCACGCAGCTCGCTTCCTTATCAGTGGCCCAAGAAACAGATTTCAGCTCCAGCCCCCCTCCCTTACACAAATCCAGTGTCATATTCCAATATCCATTTTAACCCTATGTCTGGAAATCTCCCTCCCAAGCCTCGCTATGTTAATTCTCAGATCAAGAGCTTGTTTTAATTAGAGTGGATGGCAGACCCAATAAATATACTCTCACAAAACCCATCCCTGTGGGACCTTTCCCTGAAGTTACTGCTCAGTTCGTAATCCCTCCCTCATGTCCGGTAAATTTACTGGGGACAGATTTATTATCACAGTTCCACTCCAGAGTATAATTCCAAGATGATGGTCAGATGGTCCTTATGTTATATAACCTGTATCTTACACGCCCTTTCCCGATCAGTTTGAAAAAAAAAAAAAAAAAAGGGGGGATAGTGTTGTTAACCCTGGCAGTTAGAATATCCTTATGTTATGCTGCTTCAGTATGTGGGTAATTTTTTTGTTTTGTTGTGTGCACAGACAGAGCAGGAAGCCATTGTTGCCACTGTTAGTTTTCACAAGTATCTGGCAGATCTGAACTGTCGGGCTTCGGCCTCGAAACTTCGGTTCTGCCTTGGTCAAGTGATATTTTTGGGTCACTGTCTCCTTCAGGGTGCCAGACACCTCACAGAAGAAAGAAAAATAGCCGTCAGCTACAAAAGATGAGACTGAGCTCCAGCGTTTCCTTGGACTATGTACTTATTGTTGTCAGTGGATACCGGACGCATCCCGCATAATGCAACCTCTCTACAAGGCCCTGAAAGACTGTTCAAGATATGCTGATGATTTTGGAAGATTCCACACCGGATACGCTGTTAGTCTAAGTTCACATTTGCGTTGTGCGCCGCAGCGTCGTCGCCGCAACGCACAACGCAAACAAAAACGCAGCAAAACGCATGCACATGCGGCCCCATGCGGCGCCAATGTTAAAGATAGGGCCGCACGACGCATGCGTTTTTTAAAAGGTCGGCGCTGCGCAAAAAATCCAACATGTTGCGTTTGCCGCGCCCAGACAGGTGCGCCCTAACGCCGCATGCGGCGTAAAACGCAACACAACGCATGCACATGCGGCCCCATGCGGCGCCAATGTTAAAGATAGGGCCGCACGACGCATGCGTTTTGTTGCGGCGGCGACGCTGCGGCGCAAACCGCAAATGTGAACGTACCCTTACTACAGAAGACACTGTAGTGCACGGAGCTGCACTCCCTCCCTCCCTGTCAGCACAAGAAGCAGAACGTCAGGCTCTGTCTACTGCATGTACTTTGGCCAAAGACAGGCGGGCTAATATATACATGGACTCACAGTATGCATTTGGTATTGCTCATGATTTCGGAGCCCTATGGGCCAATCGAGGGTTTGTTACTACCGCCGGGAGTCAGTGAAGAATGCTGAAGCTGTTAAAGCCCTCATGGACTCAATCGAATTACCTACTCAGGTGGCCATTATCAAAGTTAAGGAGCACGGTACTATGGAACAGACCACAGACTGTTGGTAACGCCTTTGCGGATATGCAAGCAAAAGCCGCTGCTCTCCTACCGTTGAACTGACCATACCAGCTATGGTGACCACACGCTCTCAGCGTAAACAGTTACAAGAAACACTGACTCTACAGGAACCTGATGATCTACGACAGACTGAGGTTTTCTGCCGGACCCCGCGAGACCGCTTAATGACGATGCAGAGAATGTCTCCAAAGGAAGAAGTGAAGCAGTGGAAAGCTGATGGAGCACGTATGGACAATGGTCGCTGGAAAAAGGACCAACTTGTGTGTCTCCCTAAGCAGATGTACCCTGCTATTGCCACGTGGGCGCATGGGCCCACACATCGAGGTATCTGTCAGACCTGCAATCCCGGTCAAGTTCAACGTGTAACCCCGAAGCATCTTGCTAAGCCCGACTATCCTTTCCAAAGGCTCCAGGTGGACCATATCACGTTGCCTAAGTCTGAAAGGTATGAATATTGTCTGGTGGTTGTCGATATGTTCTCCAGTTGGCCAGAAGCATTCCCCGTTACCAACGTGACTACAAAGACCACAGCAAAGAAACTGGTGATGGAAGTTATATGCAGATATGGTGTTCCAGAAGTTGCTGAAAGTGACCAAGGCCCGGCCTTTTCTGCTCATGTGTATCAGGAGGTTCTGACAATGCTTGGATCCACTGTAGCCCTCCATACTCCGTACCATCCACAATCTAGTGGGAAAGTTAAGAGGCTGAACGGCACACTGAAGGGACAATTGACCAAAATGATGCAGGAGACTACGGCTCCATGGCCAGGGCTCTTACACATTCGTACTTCCCCTATTGCAAAACATAGCCTGTCCCTATAGGAGATATTGTTTGGTGCTAGGTTCTCAGTTGCAAATTTTCAGTCTCAGTAGTTGTCAGAAGAAACTGACCGTGCTGTTCAATATGTTATTCAGCTTCGTAAAAAAAAAATGTTGCTAACACCCATGTTTTAGTTTCTTTTTCCCTTCCAGATTCAGCAGAAACCGATATTGGTCACAATTTGAAGCCTGGTGGTCTTATGGTCGTGAAAAGCTATGTCAGAAAACACGGACTAGAACCCTTGTATGATGGTCCCTACCAAGTCCTCCTCATTATTCCTATGTCAGTAAAACTTGAAGGAAAGAGCACCTGGATCCACGCTTCACACTGCAAAAGAGACCGAACCAGCGCCTAGTCGCAGTAGTGATTGAAGGAAAATGTTGTTGTTGTTTTTGGTCCTGAGGCTGGGGGTCATCTTCGCCCCTACCTTTCCGGCCCCTATTGTAAATAAGAATTCTGGTGCCACTGTTCTCTGGGTAAATCTAACAGCACCGGTAAATATCTGGTGATTTGATTTCTGCAATGTAGTCAAGTGCCCCGAGACTCAACGGGTGGTAGAGGGAATCATCCAGTATTATATATGTGTTAGAAGTCTTCTCCATAGAAACACAAACAGCCCCAAGGAAAAATGTATGGTTAGAATGGGTAAGATACAATGTACGAGTCCAGAATATCTCTGTAGGATGTATTGCTTGTGCTGCAGCGAATACACATCTATACACACATGTATTGTTTTTTTTCCTGATGACAATACCACTGCCTGTGTTATGAATCTGTTGAAGGATTTAAAGCCCACTGATTGCTCAGATTATGTCCCACTAATTCATGAAGAACCTAAACTAAAGGTCCCAGGAGGGATAACCGTATTAGCTGATAATTATACCTGCTATAGTTCCCACGACACTACAGGTACACCAGTATGGGTCTTCGAGACAGGTTTCTGCAAAGGGAACAGTTCCCTAGATACTGACTTGCTAGCTAATCATACACAGTATATGTACGACATTTATTGGTTATGTGGAGATGGTAAGCTCCGTCCTAGGTTGCCTAATGCCTGGACAGGTCAATGCACCCTTGTTAAACTAGCTATGCAGTTCAAGATTTTACCTTGGGATCCGGAGACACCTGATGAATATACCAGAACGAGGAGAAGTCTCGATCAGCTCCACATGAGTTATGAAGAAGATCCATTAGTATATGTCGATGGCATTGGAGTGCCAAGGGGGGTGCCTGACCAATTTAAAGCCCAGAACCAGATCTATGCTAGCTTTGCTTCCATAATCCCACAGGTGCAGATTAATAAAAATGTTGATTGGATCAATTACATATATTACAGTGAACAAAGGTTTGTCAATTTTACCTGTGATGCTTTCCAGGGTATAGTTGAGGAATTGGGCCCTAACACTAGAATGACCCTCCAAAACTGACTAGCCCTTGATATGATCTTAGCTGAGAAAGGAGGAGTCTGTGGGATGGTGGGAGAGGAATGTTGTACCTATATCCCTCAGAACTCTGGGGTAAATGGAAAGACCATGATAGCCCTTAAAAAGATAAATGGGTTAGCAGCAGAATTAAAATCTAATGCTGGAGTAGACACATCTTTCTTTTCCGGTTGGTTGGATGGGCTCAAAGGATTTCTTCAACAAGCTTGTCTGGTACTGATTGCCCTTCTTGTAGTTGGATCAATAATTCTCTGTTGTGTTATTCCCCTGTATAAAAAGGTTATCGCTGAGGCAACTCCGACTGGCACCTTCCTCAACCAAGAAGTAGACTCACCAGAGTACGATGGCACTGATCCAGGGGAAATCCTTAAGCATGTCCCCCCTCAAGAAGATAGACAAAACCCCTTACTCTCAGATGATGCTAAGAGATTTAGTTTAGGGACAACGGGAGAACTCCATGTGAAGCTAGTGAAGGGTTCAGCTGCCTGGAGGCCTCTCACAAGGGGAGAGCTTCTGAGGTGTCTGGATGAAGAAATCCACCTCCCCTTTCCCCATCACATGGACAGTCTCGAAGGATCTTTCTTTTTAGGGAAAAACTTAGTGTTTAGGGGGGATTGTCAAAGTGAAAATATATATATCTTTATACTCTTTGTACTTTTATATATTCTTATGCTGTGAAACAATAAGTTTTTCCCTTCATACTTGCCAATGCAAATTTAATTGTATTTAAGATGGCTGCCAGTATTCACCTTTGCCTTAGTTTTTGTACTTGCCAAGAATCTACTTTCGTTTCTGAAGCTAAAGTATCATTTCTCTGGAAATCGAAACTTAACAAGATGTGGACAAAGGAAGATTCATCAGATGACGTCAGGCCAACCAGAGGGACTGAATACTAGATACATTGCTTAAACCCCGCCAAACCCCGCCCTCTGCACACATTCCCCCAATAGATCATATAATGTTGTGTATATGAAATAAACAGTTCAGTTGCTGTGAGGTTACCACTACGTGTGGAAGCATAAGCAGGCACTGAGTTTGAACCAGCTTTTGTCTGACTCATTCTTCACTCCGGTACCACTGCTTTTAATCTGATTTGGAATGACTGGTGGATGAAGGGTATTGTCGTGACGACCCCGACAACTGTATATATTTATATTTGACCTTTTTTGTGTTTTGCAGGGTTTATACTTTAACTATGATTTTGGAAACCAAACTTGGGTTGAGGAGCTTTTTTTCACTTATTTCCCTGAAAGCTTGGAGAAGAGAATATTCCTGTTCGTCGGCCTGTTTTTGATTTTCGGACTGACCATTCTCGGGAACAGCTTCCTGATCTGCACTGTCATCGTCAGTCCTCAGTTGCACACGGCTATGTATTTTTTTCTCAGCAATTTGTCTTTTATTGACTTATTTTACTCATCGCTTTTGATCCCTAAAATGCTTTTCATTGTCCTTTCTGTAACAAGAAGAATTTCTGTCGTCGGTTGTTTGGCACAAATGCATGTCGGTTTGATTCTAGGGGGCACCGAGTACGTGTTACTGGCGGTGATGGCCTATGATCGGTACATCGCCATATGCTTCCCCTTATATTACACCGTCATCATGAGCTGGAGAACATGTAAATATGCCATGGTCATTATTTGGTCGGGGAATTTAGTTTTGAATACAATGCCGGCTATCGCGAAGCTGTATGTATTCTGTAAGGACAACAGGGTGCAGCACTTTGTTTGTGAGAGTTTGGTGCTTCTAGAGTTGATGTGTGGAGATGTCTCGTTTTATAAATTAACTTTATTTATTGGAAGCTTTTTTGTTCTGTTTTTACCTCTTGTTTTCATTGTGGTCTCTTATATTTGCATTATTATATCCATATTAAAAATCAGCTCAGCCAACGGGAGGTCAAAGGCATTCTCAACATGCACTTCCCACTTGACTGTGGTTTTCATGCTCTATGGGGCCAACATGACCACATACATGGGGCAAGGAAAAAAATATTCATCCAACCTAAAATATATTTCTATCATTTATTTATTTGTTACTCCTTTATTAAATCCTTTTATATACAGCTTGAGGAATAATGAAGTGAAAAATGCTTTTCGGAAAATGTTGACCAAATATTTTGTATGTCAGTCACAGTCAATATAAATGGCAAAAACACTAGAGAAATTTCACTAGTCCACGCTGGGCTATTATGGTAGCCCCCAGCATGCACGGCTAATGATCATCCAAGACCTATTAAGGCCTGCTCAGTTGGATTGGCGCTGCCTGAGTATTCAGGTAGCACTGCATTGTTCTACCATGTCCTCTCTAGAAGTCAAGTCGCACTTTCCACTTTCCTATGCTACAGCCAGGTCCCTGATTATCTGCTGAACTTCGGTGTGCTGACCAGAATCCAGCTTCTCATGTAAACTCAGGTCATGTGTTACTTTTGCTGTCCTCAGTTTCAACTCTGCTGATTCAAGGTACCTGCAAGCCTACTCATCTCTGCTATTCCAAGGTACTGCCTAAAATTTTGCTGTAACAAGGCACCGGTCAGCCTACTTGTATCTGTTATACCAATGTGCTGTCTGCAGTCTCAATTCTGCAGAATCAGAGGTACTCCCAGCCTACTCAGTGCTGCTATTTCGATTTTCTTACTATCTTATGCCTGATAACTAGTGTTGAGCATTCCGATACCGCAAGTATCGGGTATCGGCCGATATTTGCGGTATCGGAATTCCGATACCGAATTCCGATACTTCCCGCGTGTCGGATACCGGAATCGGAAGTTCCCAGAATTCAAACTGCACGCAGCAGCCAATGAGGAATGATTGGAAGTGTGGGCACATCCTGTTTAGCATGGTGGGCATGTAAGTACTGGCAAGGCTGTGATTGGCTGCTGAAATGATGTCACTCTGCACTATAAAAAACGCTGCCGCCATTTTGCGCTCACTCTGCTGTGATTTCAGTTAGGGACAGGATGCTGTGTTCTAACTGAGGGCCAGTTGAGCTAGCTAATTGCTTTATTTTCCTTTCCAAAGGCTAATTTAGCAAAACGCTGTGTGTTCTTCACTGTTCACCTTGCTCTTGCCTTGCAGCGCTGTTTTAACAGCGTTCTGCAAGGTCTCTGTGTGTGTGTGTGTGTGCAGCTCACTCTGTAGTCTGTGTGCAGCCATATACCCGGTTGTATTCAGCTCAGGGGGGGTTCACACTGCCTCACACAGTTGTCCTTTTTTGCTCATAGTGCAGCCTGCTGCACATTTTTTCTCAAATTTCCTATTAGTGTTTTTCCACCCGTCTCCAGCTAAATTGTGGAAAAACACTACATAAGATAACCTAGAGGGGGGTTTTTGGCCCTTGCAGCGCCGTTTACGGCTGTCTGCACGGTCTCCGTGTGAGCCCAGCTCGCCCTGTAGTCTGTGTGCAGCCATAGCCGGTTGGATTCAGCTCAGGGTTCGTTACTGGCTCATACCTTGAGAAAAATTTTACTTTCTTTCAAATAGTGCAGCCTGTTTAAAAATTTTAAAAAAATTCCCTATTAGTGTTTTTCCACCCGTCTCCAGCTAAATTGTGGAAAAACACTACATAGGATAACCTAGAGGGGGGTTTTTGGCCCTTGCAGCGCCGTTTACGGCTGTCTGCACGGTCTCCGTGTGAGCCCAGCTCGCCCTGTAGTCTGTGTGCAGCCATAGCCGGTTGGATTCAGCTCAGGGTTCGTTACTGGCTCATACCTTGAGAAAAATTTTACTTTCTTTCAAATAGTGCAGCCTGTTTAAAAATTTTAAAAAAATTCCCTATTAGTGTTTTTCCACCCGTCTCCAGCTAAATTGTGGAAAAACACTACATAGGATAACCTAGAGGGGGGTTTTTGGGCCTTGCAGCGCCGTTTACGGCTGTCTGCACGGTCTCCGTGTGAGCCCAGCTCGCCCTGTAGTCTGTGTGCAGCTATAGCCGGTTGGATTCAGCTCAGGGTTCGTTACTGGCTCATACCTTGAGAAAAATTTTCCTTTCTTTCAAATAGTGCAGCCTGTTTAAAAATTTTAAAAAAAATTCCCTATTAGTGTTTTTCCACCCGTCTCCAGCTAAATTGTGGAAAAACACTACATAGGATAACCTAGAGGGGGGTTTTTGGGCCTTGCAGCGCCGTTTACGGCTGTCTGCACGGTCTCCGTGTGAGCCCAGCTCGCCCTGTAGTCTGTGTGCAGCCATAGCCGGTTGGATTCAGCTCAGGGTTCGTTACTGGCTCATACCTTGAGAAAAATTTTCCTTTTTTTCAAATAGTGCAGCCTGTTTAAAAATTTTTTTAAAAATTCCCTATTAGTGTTTTTCCACCCGTCTCCAGCTAAATAGTGGAAAAACACTACATAGGATAACCTAGAGGGGGTTTATTGGGCCTTGCAGCGCCGTTTACGGCTGTCTGCACGGTCTCTGTGTGAGCGCAGCTCGCCCTGTAGTCTGTGTGCAGCTCTAGCCGGTTGGATTCAGCTCAGGGTGTGTTACTGCCTCATACCTTGAAAAACAATTTCCTTTTTTTTCAAATAGTGCAGCCTGTTTAAAATTTTTAAAAAAAAAATCCTATTAGTGTCTTTCCACCCGTCTCCAGCTAAATAGTGGAAAAATACTACATAGGATAACCTAGAGGAGGGTTTTTTGGCCTTGCAGCGCCGTTTATGGCTGTCTGCACGGTCTCTGTGTGAGCGCAGCTCACCCTGTAGTCTGTGTGCAGCCATAGCCGGTTGGATTCAGCTCAGGGTGCGTTACTGCCTCATACCTTCAAAAACAATTTCCTTTTTTTCAAATAGTGCAGCCTGTTTAAAATTTAAAAAAAAAAATTCCTATTAGTGTCTTTCCACCCGTCTCCAGCTAAATAGTGGAAAAACATTACATAGGATAACCTAGAGGAGGGTTTTTTGGCCTTGCAGCGCCGTTTACGGCTGTCTGCACGGTCTCCGTGTGATTTAAACTAGCTCTGTAGCCCGATCTGCACAAAAAAAAAAGTAAAGTTCACCAAACACAACTTAACACTTGTGCAGGCCACATTTGAAAAATAATAAAGTTTAGTCCACACTTTACAACATTAGTGTTTCTTACACCTGTTAGGAGGAGCATTACAGGAATAAGCACACTAAGGCCTTAGTACTTTTCTGCTTATCTTTATCTGTCAACCAAGAGGAAGAGGGCAGGGAGTAAGGCACGTGGGCATGGGCGCGGAGCAGGGAGAGGAGCAGGGAGAGGACGTGGTGATTCTGTGCCTGCTGCGGGTGCCGGTGACTCGTCGTCACTCAGTTTCAGCAGGGAACAGTCCTTCATGCGCAGCTTTGTCGGAGAGCGCCGTGCACCGCTGCTGCGTGAAGACCAAATTGAAGCCGTTGTCGGGTGGATGGCAGCTAACGCCTCGGCATCGACTTCAGTTAGTGCCACATCCTCTCAGGCACAGAGCACTGGAGAGCAGCCATCTGTCTCTTCACCACCTGCCAAATTGGCCAGGCAGTCAGAGAGCCCAGGACAGGAGCCGTCTCTACTTCTGTTCTCTGAATCTCTTGGCTTGGAAACAGGGGGCCAGCCAAGCAGCATTGGAGAAATGGAAGAAGAGGCAGTGTGCAGTGATGCCCAACAGCTTTTTCTCTCTGACTCTGAAGAGGCGGGTGGGCCAGTGCCTCCGGTGACCACAGCGCAGTACGCATCTGATGATGAAACTCAGGTGCCGCTTTCTGATGCGTACTGTGCTGCCGAGACTACCCAGGAGGAGCAGTTGGTGGCAGAGGGTAGTGGAGATGATGAGGTCCTTGACCCATCGTGGCGTGAGGAACAGGAAGGTGGTGGGAGCAGCTCTGAGGAAGAGCTTCCCCTTACGGGCCAAAGAGGGAGAGGGAGGGGGAAGACTGCGGAGCCTGTAGCCTCCACTTTGGCACCCGTTAGGAGCCTGTCTCTTTCCAAAGCCAAAAAGGGCGCTCCCAAGACTTGCAGTGCCTGGTCCTTTTTTGACACAGTTGCAGATGACATTTGTTTTGTCAAATGCAAGCTGTGTCATCAGAAAGTAAAAAGGTAAAAGTGTCAGCAACCTCAATACCACAAATATGTGGAAACATGTGCGGACCAGGCACGCGGTGGAGTTACAGAAACACAGTGAAGACGTAGGCCAACCAACAGCGGCAGCTACCACCTCTTCATCTCGTGTTGCCTCTTCCTCCACTGTTGTCCAGAGACCTAGTGTAATTCCACCCACAGCACCACCTTTCCAGTCATCCTCACACTCCCAGTCTACTCTACAGCCATCGGTAGTACAGGCATGGGAGAAAAGGCGGGCATTCTCGGCCAACCACCCCCGAGCACAGGCTCTGAATGCAGGCATTGCCAAACTGTTGTCCCTGGAAATGCTCTCGTTCAGGCTGGTGGAGACTGACAGCTTCCGTGACTTGATGGCATTGGCAGTCCCACAGTACAAGGTGCCCAGCCGCTTTTACTTCAGCAGGCAGCCTGTCCCTGCCCTGCACAGGCATGTTGAGGCAAACATAAAACATGCGCTACTGAACGCCGTCAGTAGCAAGGTCCACCTCACCACCGATGCGTGGACCAGTCAGCATGGACAGGGGCGATATGTTTCCCTCACTGCCCATTGGGTTAATGTTGTTGAGCCAGGTACAGATCGTGCGAGTGGCGCAGGACGTGTCCTGCCCACTCCAAGGATTGCAGGAATCCAGTCTGTACGCATCGACTCCTCCTCTTACACCAGTTCCTCAGATTCCTCTCTGCAGGATCCGTCACAGTCCACCTCCACATGGACCCGTGAACGTTTACCTATGACCGACATGAGCACAGCCGTGGCCAAACGTCAGCAGGCCGTCTTGAAACTAGTTTCATTGGGGCATCAAAGCCACACAGCGCAGGAGCTCTGGAATGCCATCAAGCAGGAGAGCGATGTGTGGTTACTGCCAGCGAATCTCCAGCCAGGCATGGTAGTGTGTGACAATGGCCAAAATCTGGTGGCAGCTTTGGCCCTTGGCAACCTCACTCACATCCCATGTCTGGCACATGTGCTCAATTTGGTTGTGCAGAGTTTTCTGAGGGACTATCCGGATCTTGATGCCCTGCTGCACAAGGTCCGCCTAGAGTGTGCTCACTTGCGGCGTTCCAGCTTGGCCAGATCCCGCATTGCTGCTCTGCAGCGCCGATTCCGCCTTCCGGAACACCGCATCATATGTGACCTACCTACCCGGTGGAATTCCACGTTACATATGTTGGAGCGGTTGTGTGAGCAGCAGCAAGCAGTTATGGAGTACCAGCTGCATCAGGCGCAAAGAAGTCGCAGTCAGCGCCGATCAGACTTCACAACCACAGAGTGGGCCACTATGAAGGACGTCTGCCAGGTTTTGCGTCCTTTTGATTATTCCACGCGGATGGCAAGTGCAGATGATGCACTAGTCAGCATGACTGTCCCCCTTATCTGCCTGCTTCAGCAAACTTTGCAAGGGTTAAGGGATGATGTTGTGGAAGAGGTGGAGGATGAGGAGTCACCTTTTCCATCAGCTTCTGGAGAGTCAGCGCCACGTGGTTCCTCACAAAGGGGTACGCAGGGGCCAATTTGTGAGGAGGATGAGGAGGAGTCAATGGAGGAGGAAGAGCTCCGTCCAGAGGAGGGAGCGACACAATTGTCCAGTGGTCAGTGTGTACAGCGAGGGTGGGGTGATGACGAGCGGGCAGAGATCATGTCTCAAGCAGGGGACAGCGTTTCTGGGCCAGTTGGCACTCTGCAGCACATGGTGGATTTCATGCTGCAGTGCCTGAGAAACGACCGCCGCATCGACCACATTCTCAACATGCCTGATTATTGGGTGTTCACCGTCCTCGATCCTCGCTACCGGGACAACGTCCAAAACCTCATCCCTGCGTTGACCCGGGAGCGTAAATTGCGGGAGTACCACGACACACTGGTGAATTCCATCATCTTCTCCTGTCCAACTGAGAGGAGTGCTGCTAGTGCTTTACAAAGCAGCTCAGTGCGTCGAGGCAGTGGGGGAGGCTCTGCCCAAAGAGGGAGCAGAAGCAGTGCCTCTGCCCAAGGCAAGCCCAGTATGGCACAACTCTGGCACACTTTTGTGTGCCCGCCCCAAATGTCTACACCATCACCGGCGGCTCCAGTCAGCAGGAGGCAACGGTTCCGTCAGATGGTGACAGACTACATGGCTTGCCCTCTTACTGTACTCCCAGACGGCTCTTCCCCATTCAAGTTTTGGGTCTCTAAGCTGGATACATGGCCAGAGCTAAGCCAGTATGCATTGGAGATGCTGGCTTGCCCTGCGGCTAGTGTCTTATCGGAACGTGTCTTTAGTGCCGCAGGTGGTGTACTAACAGACCGTCGCATGCGACTATCCTCCGATAACGTTGACCGGCTTACTTTCCTGAAAATGAACCAGGCCTGGATCTCGCAGGAATTTGCCACTCCTCTGCCTGATTAAGTAATTGGGTGTCATCCAGGTCTCCTGCTGTGTTCATCTTTCTACCACCTGAACTGCTATTCCTGGGCTCCAACACCGCCAGTTGCGGCTCAGAAGTGCAGGCTGCACAGTAAAAACATACGACCCAGTGTTATTGGGTTTCAGTAACGTCAGCTGATCCCCAGCTGTGTAGCCGGCAATGTGTCCTGCGACCGCCACGCTGGCACAACAACCTAAATGTAAGGGAACCTGTCCCCCCCCACCGTCGTTTGTTACTGAAAGAGCCATCTTGTGCAGCAGTAATGCTGCACAAGGAAAAGGTAGCTCTTTTTTTTTAGCTCCTTGCACACGCAGAACTTAACACTTATAAAATGTGTTCACTGATACCGTTATACTGTCCCGGAGCTGGGACTTTCCTTCGCAATGTGACGCAGCACAGCCGTCATTCCTACCCCCTTGGTGCCATGCGCTGCCTCCTCAGCATTGTTTTAAGCTGTCACGGAGCCTGCGCTGTTCTGTTATCCCTTGGGCATGCCCTATTTGCGCTGCCTGTCTTCTGACATAATTTGGTGTCAGGCTGGCTGCGCCTGTGCGGCCGCGCTGCCCGAGATCCCGCCTCGCTGTGTCTTCTGATTGAGTCACACTGCGGGCCTGGGATCCATGGCCATGCGCAGTGCATATCTTCCCCTCGGGCTCTCGCTCATTTCCCTCCGCCTTCTTTAGACTGTGCGCCGTCAGCTGATCCCTAATAGCATGCCACGGCCGCGACACCGCACAGTCTGAAGAAGAGGGAAGGAGGGGAGTGAGAGTCGAGGATATGCACTGTGCATGTCCATGGTTCCAAGGCCCGCAGTGGGATTACGTTGGACGAGACTGCGAGGTGGGATCTGGAGCAGCATGGACGCACAGGCAGTAACAGCCTGACACCAAATTATGTCAGAAGACAAGCAGCGCTAATTGGGCATGGCCAAGGGCTAACAGAACAGCGCAGGCTCCGTGACAGCTTAAAACAACGCTGAGGAGGCAGCGCACGGCACCAAGGGGATAGGAATGTCAGCTGTGCTGTGTCCCATTACGAAGGAAATTCGCACCTCCGGGACGGTTTAACGGTATAAGGGGACACATTTTTAGTGTTTACTTCGGTGTTTGCAAGGAGCATAATTAAAAGAGCAACCTTTTCCTTTTGCATCGTTAGTGATGCACAAGATGGCTCTTTCAGCTACAAACGTCTTGGGGGGGGGTTAAAGGTTCCCTTTCAACTTGCTACAATCAGGCTTCGGCCTACACTCTGTTCCTCTGCTCCTCCTGCTGTCCCTGGGCTCTAACACCGCCAGTTGGTGCCTGGAAGTGCTGTGTGCACAGTCAACAGTCGCTCCTCTGTTATTGGGGTTCAGTAACGTCAGCTGATCCCCAGCTGTGTGTGCGGCAATACCTCCAATCTGCTCCTCCTGCTGTCCCTGGGCTCTAACACCGCCAGTTGGTGCCTGGAAGTGCTGTGTGCACAGTCAACAGTCGCTCCTCTGTTATTGGGGTTCAGTAACGTCAGCTGATCCCCAGCTGTGTGCGCGGCAATACCTCCAATCTGCTCCTCCTGCTGTCCCTGGGCTCTAACACCGCCAGTTGGTGCCTGGAAGTGCTGTGTGCACAGTCAACAGTCGCTCCTCTGTTATTGGGGTTCAGTAACGTCAGCTGATCCCCAGCTGTGTATCCGGCAACGTGTCATGCGACCGCCACGCTGGCACAACTAAAATGTAAGGGGACCTGTCCCCCCCCCCAGGCGTTTGTTACTGAAAGAGCCACCATGTGCAGCACTAATACTGCACAAGGGAAAGGTCGCTCTTGAAATTATGCTCCTTGCAAACGCTGAACTACACACTCATGTAATGTGTCCCCTCACACCGTCCAACCGTCCCGGAGGTGGGACTTTCCTTTGTAATGTGACGCAGCACAGCCGTCATTGCTACCCCCTTGGCACCGTGCGCTGCCTCCTTAGCGTTGTTTGATTCCGTCATGGACCCTGCGCTGTTATGTTATCCCTTGGCCATGTACAGTTTGCGCTGCCCGTCCTCTGACATCATTTGTTGTCGTCCTGGCTGCGCCTGTGCGTCCACGCTGCCCGAAATCACACCTCGCAGTGTCGTCTAATGTGATCCCACAGTGGGCCTGGTATCCATGGCCATGCGCAGTGCATCTACTAGCCTCTCACTCCCCTTCTTCACGCTTCTTCAGACTAGGCGGCGTCAGCTGATCCCTAATAGCATGCCACGGCCGTGACGCCGCACAGTCTGAAGAAGCAGGAAGGAGGTGAGTGAGAGGCGATGATATGCACTGCGCATGCCCATGGATCCCTGGCCCGCAGTGGGACTACATTAGATGACACTGCAAGGTTTGATCTCGGGCAGCTTGGACGCACAGGCACTGCCAGCCTGACACCTACATGATGTCAGAAGACGGCCACCGCTAACTGTGCATGGCCAAGGGATAACATTACAGCGCGGGCTCCGTGACAGAACCAAACAACGTTGAGGTGGCGCCCGGCACCAAGGGGGTTGGAATGACGGCTGTGCTGTGTCACATTACAAAGGAAAGTCCCACTTCCGGGATGGTTTGACGGTGTGAGGGGACACATTATATGAGTGTGTACTTCAGCGTTTGCAAGGAGCATAATTTTCGGAGCCACCATTTTCCATGTGCAGTATTACTGCTGTACAAGATGGCTCTTTCAGCAACAAATGCCTGGGGGGGGGGGGGGGGGGTTAAAGGTTCCCTTTCAACTTGCTCCACTGCAGGCTTCGGCCTACACTCTGCTCCTCTTTGATTCCCTGGGTTTCAACACTGTCAGTTGCCACCTGGAAGTGTTGTCTACACAGAAAAAACACTAGGTGATGTGTCAGTGGGGTTCAGCACCGCCAGCTGTTCCCCTGCTGTGTAGTCGGCAACGTGTCCAGCACAAGCCACGCTGGCACAACAGAACAAAAGCTGCCACCAGTGCAGGCTTCGGCCTACACTCTGCTCCTCTCCTCCTCCTGCTGACTCTGGGCTCAAACACCGCTAGTTTTTGCCCGGAAGTGCTAGCTGCACAGAGAAAAACACCAGCCAATGTGTTAGTGGGGTTCAGCAACGCCAGCTCTTCCCCTGCTGTGTAGCCGGCAACGTGACCTGCAAACGCCACGCAGGCACATGAACTGAAATTAAAGGGAACCTGGCCCCACCCCCCCAGGTGTTTCTATGTATAACAGCCATCTAGTACAGCAGTACTGCTGCATTTGTACAAGGTGGCTGACTTTTTCTCCTTGCCCACGTTGAACTCAACACGTACAAAATGTGTCTCATTGAGACCATTCCACTGTCCCTGAGGTGTGACTTTCCTTTCTAATGATACGCAGCACCCCCCTTGGTAGCGTTTCCCGTCTTTTGTCATCATGGTTAGCTGGCTGCGCCTGTGCATCCGCCCTGCTAGAAACAACGCCCCTCGTTGTCATATTTATTTTGTCAGCGAGGGTGTGGTTTATGGGCACGAGCAGTGCATATGTTCGCCTGTCTTAACTCATCTCCTTCCGCCTTCTTCAGACTGTGCGGCCTCCTGGCCGTGGTAGGCGATAAGGGATCAGCTGAGGCCGCCCAGTCTGAAGCAGGTGTAAGGACATGTGTGAGCGGCAAACCTATTTACTGCACAAGGCCACGAATCCCAGCCACGCAGTGTGATTTTTTGAAAACACACTGTGGGTCTGGGATTCATGTCCATCGCTAACCGCAACGGCCGACATGAAATGAGGTCAGAAGACAGGAAGCGCTCAGTCACAGCGCATGGCCAAGGGATCACAATAGCGCAGACTCCTGTACAGCAAATAACAACGCTCAGGAATCTGCGCCCAGCAGCTAGGTGTAAATTTTGACACCTGTGCTGCATCTCCTTAAAAAGACAAGTCACGCTTTCACTACTGTTTGACAGTATAATGGGCTAAATAGTGTACGTGTTTTATTCAGCGTGTGCAAGGAGCAAATTAAATAGAGCAACCTTTTACTTGTGCAGCATTAATGCTGCACAAGGTGTGGCTCTTGTACCTTGCAACACCTGAGGGGGGGTTAAAGGTAACCTTTGAAATTGGTTCAACTAGGCTTCGGCCTACACTCTGCTCCTCTCCTGCTGACCCTGGGCTCAAACACCGCTAGTTTTTGCCCGGAACTGCTAGCTGCACGGAGAAAAACACCAGTCAATGTGTTAGTGGGGTTCAGCACCGCCAGCTGTTTCCCCGCTGTGTAGCTGGCATCATGTCCAGCACAAGCCACGCTGGCACAACTGACCAAAAGCTGCCACCAGTGCAGGCTTCGGCCTACACTCTGCTCCTCTCCACCTCCTGCTGACCCTGGGCTCAAACACCTCCAGTTTCTGCCCGGAAGTGCTAGCTGCACAGAGAAAAACACCAGCCAATGTGTTAGTGGGGTTCAGCACCGCCAGCTGTTCCCCTGCTGTGTAGCCGGCATCGTGTCCAGCACAAGCCACGCTGGCACAACCGACCAAAAGCTGCCACCAGTGCAGGCTTCGGCCTACACTCTGCTCCTCTCCTCCTCCTGCTGACCCTGGGCTCAAACACCGCTAGTTTTTGCCCGGAACTGCTAGCTGCACAGAGAAAAACACCAGCCAATGTGTTAGTGGGGTTCAGCACCGCCAGCTGTTCCCCTGCTGTGTAGCCGGCAACGTGTCCTGCAAACGCCACGCAGGCACATGAACTGAAATTGAAGGGAGCCTGCCCCCCACCCCCAGGTGTTTCTATGTATAACAGCCACCTTGTACAGCTGTACTGCTGCATTTGTACAAGGTGGCTGACTTTTTTCTCCTTGCCCACGTGGAACTCAACACGTACAAAATGTGTCTCATTAGAGACCATTCCACTGTCCCTGAGGTGTGACTTTCCTTTCTAATGACACGCAGCACCCCCATTGTTAGCGCTGCCCGTCTTCTGACATCATTGGTTGGCTGGCTGTGCCTGTGCGTCCGCCATGCCCGACACAACGCCCCTCGTTGTCTCATATATTTTGACTGCGAGGGTGTGATTGATGGGCACGAGCAGTGCATATGTTCCCCTGTCTTCACTCCCCTCCTTCCGCCTTCTTCTGACTGTGCGGCCTCATGGCCGCGGCATGCGATAAGGGATCAGCTGAGGCCGCCCAGTCTGAAGCAGGTGTAAGGACATGTGTGAGCGGCGAACATATTTACTGCACAAGGCCACGAATCCCAGCACCGCAGTGTGACTTTAGGAAAAGGCACTGTGGGTCTGGGATTTATGGCCATCGTTAACCGCACCGGCCAACATGAAATGAGGTAATGAGGTCATAAGACGGGCAGCTCTAATAGGGCATTGCCAAGGGATAACACAAGAGTGCTGACTCCTGTACAGCAAATAACAACGCTCAGGAAGCTGCGCCAAGCACCAAGGCGTTATTTGGGACACCTGTGCTGCGTCTCCTTAAAAAGCCAAGTCACGCATCCACTACAGTTTGACTGTAGAATGGGCAAAATTGTGTACGTCTTTCATTCAGCGTGTGCAAGTAGACAAATTAATAGAGCAACCTTTCACTTGTGCAGCATTAATACTGCACAAGGTGTGTCTCTTGTACTTTGTAACACCTGAGGGGGGGTTAAAGGTTTCCTTTGAAATTGGTTCAACTAGGCTTCGGCCTACACTCTGCTCCTCTCCTCCTCCTCCTCCTGCTTCACCACGGGCTCTAACAAAGTGTCCTGCAAACGCAACGCTGACACAAAGCTGCCTCCAGTGCAGGCTTCGGCCTACACTCTGCTCCCCCTGCTTACCCTTTGCTCCAGCACCGCTAGTTGGGGCTCTAGGAAGACAATCTTTAATAGGCAACGCATCTGGGTTCCAGCACCGCCAGCTGGTTCTCGGCAGTGTTTTTGTCACAGGTACTCCCTCGTGCCAAGCCTGGTTTCAGCACCGTCAGCTGTTTCTGGGTTGTGTCAAGCTCACTGAGACGCCTATGCTTGCCCCGTCGTGGTGCGGTCGGGTTAGCCAACTCCAGGGTGCCTCCAGTTTAGGAGCTTCCTATGTGGGCTGCGTGAACTGGTAGTCAAGGCTGGTTCTGTAGTGCCAGTAGGCCCAGCTCCCCCTGTAGGACTGTTGGGGCTCGGTAACTGCGGCTGCCTCGCGGCCTAGCTGTTCTCTCCTCTCCTGTGGGCCTTCGGGTCCACCACCTGGTTCCAGCACCGTCAGCTGGTTCCGGGCCGAGCCTTTGGCTTAGGTGCCTCCTCCTGGGTATCCGAGTTCCGCCAACGTCAGGCGGTCCTTGGTAGTGCTTTTAAGCGCGGGCACCTACAGCATAGTAACCGGGTTCCAGCACCGCCAGCTGGTCCTCGGTCGTGCCATTGGCTCTTGCACACTGGGGCAACGCATCTGGGTTCCAGCACCGCCAGCTGGTTCTCGGCAGTGTTCTTGACACAGGTACTCCCTCGTGCCAAGCCTGGTTTCAGCACCGTCAGCTGTTTCCGGGTTGTGTCAAGTTCACTGAGACGCCTATGCTTGCCCCGTCGTGGTGCGGTCGGGTTAGCCAACTCCAGGGTGCCTCCAGTTTAGGAGCTTCCTATGTGGGCTGCGTGAACTGGTAGTCAAGGCTGGTTCTGTAGTGCCAGTAGGCCCAGCTCCCCCTGTAGGACTGTTGGGTTCGGTAACTGCGGCTGCCTCGCGGCCTAGCTGTTCTCTCCTCTCCTGTGGGCCTTCGGGTCCACCTCCTGGTTCCAGCACCGTCAGCTGGTTCCAGGCCGAGCCTTTGGCTTAGGTGCCTCCTCCTGGGAATCCGAGTTCCGCCAACGTCAGGCGGTCCTTGGTAGTGCTTTTAAGCGCGGGCACCTACAGCTTAGTAACCGGGTTCCAGCACCGCCAGCTGGTCCTCGGTCGTGCCATTGGCTCTTGCACACTGGGGCAACGCATCTGGGTTCCAGCACCGCCAGCTGGTTCTCGGCAGTGTTCTTGACACAGGTACTCCCTCGTGCCAAGCCTGGTTTCAGCACCGTCAGCTGTTTCCGGGTTGTGTCAAGTTCACTGAGACGCCTATGCTTGCCCCGTCGTGGTGCGGTCGGGTTAGCCAACTAGAGGTTCGTCCAGTTTAGGAGCTTCCTATGTGGGCTGCGTGAACTGGTAGTCAAGGCTGGTTTTGTAGTGCCAGTAGGCCCAGCTCCCCCTGTAGGACTGTTGGGTTCGGTAACTGCGGCTGCCTCGCGGCCTAGCTGTTCTCTCCTCTCCTGTGGGCCTTCGGGTCCACCTCCTGGTTCCAGCACCGTCAGCTGGTTCCAGGCCGAGCCTTTGGCTTAGGTGCCTCCTCCTGGGTATCCGAGTTTCGCCAACGTCAGGCGGTCCTTGGTAGTGCTTTTAAGCGCGGGCACCTACAGCTTAGTAACCGGGTTCCAGCACCGCCAGCTGGTCCTCGGTCGTGCCATTGGCTCTTGCACACTGGGGCAACGCATCTGGGTTCCAGCACCGCCAGCTGGTTCTCGGCAGTGTTCTTGACACAGGTACTCCCTCGTGCCAAGCCTGGTTTCAGCACCGTCAGCTGTTTCCGGGTTGTGTCAAGTTCACTGAGACGCCTATGCTTGCCCCGTCGTGGTGCGGTCGGGTTAGCCAACTCCAGGGTGCCTCCAGTTTAGGAGCTTCCTATGTGGGCTGCGTGAACTGGTAGTCAAGGCTGGTTCTGTAGTGCCAGTAGGCCCAGCTCCCCCTGTAGGACTGTTGGGTTCGGTAACTGCGGCTGCCTCGCGGCCTAGCTGTTCTCTCCTCTCCTGTGGGCTTTCGGGTCCACCTCCTGGTTCAGCACCGTCAGCTGGTTCCAGGCCGAGCCTTTGGCTTAGGTGCCTCCTCCTGGGTATCCGAGTTCCGCCAACGTCAGGCGGTCCTTGGTAGTGCTTTTAAGCGCGGGCACCTACAGCTTAGTAACCGGGTTCCAGCACCGCCAGCTGGTCCTCGGTCGTACCATTGGCTCTTGCACACTGGGGCAACGCATCTGGGTTCCAGCACCGCCAGCTGGTTCTCGGCAGTGTTCTTGTCACAGGTACTCCCTCGTGCCAAGCCTGGTTTCAGCACCGTCAGCTGTTTCCGGGTTGTGTCAAGTTCACTGAGACGCCTATGCTTGCCCCGTCGTGGTGCGGTCGGGTTAGCCAACTCCAGGGTGCCTCCAGTTTAGGAGCTTCCTATGTGGGCTGCGTGAACTGGTAGTCAAGGCTGGTTCTGTAGTGCCAGTAGGCCCAGCTCCCCCTGTAGGACTGTTGGGGTTCGGTAACTGCGGCTGCCTCGCGGCCTAGCTGTTCTCTCCTCTCCTGTGGGCCTTCGGGTCCACCACCTGGTTCCAGCACCGTCAGCTGGTTCCGGGCCGAGCCTTTGGCTTAGGTGCCTCCTCTTGGGTATCCGAGTTCCGCCAACGTCAGGCGGTCCTTGGTAGTGCTTTTAAGCGCGGGCACCTACAGCTTAGTAACCGGGTTCCAGCACCGCCAGCTGGTCCTCGGTCGTGCCATTGGCTCTTGCACACTGGGGCAACGCATCTGGGTTCCAGCACCGCCAGCTGGTTCTCGGCAGTGTTCTTGTCACAGGTACTCCCTCGTGCCAAGCCTGGTTTCAGCACCGTCAGCTGTTTCCGGGTTGTGTCAAGTTCACTGAGACGCCTATGCTTGCCCCGTCGTGGTGCGGTCGGGTTAGCCAACTCCAGGGTGCCTCCAGTTTAGGAGCTTCCTATGTGGGCTGCGTGAACTGGTAGTCAAAGCTGGTTCTGTAGTGCCAGTAGGCCCAGCTCCCCCTGTAGGACTGTTGGGGTTCGGTAACTGCGGCTGCCTCGCGGCCTAGCTGTTCTCTCCTCTCCTGTGGGCCTTCAGGTCCACCACCTGGTTCCAGCACCGTCAGCTGGTTCTCGGCAGTGTCTTTTGCTCTTGTACCTTCTGCTCCCCATCCTGGTTCCAGTACCGTCAGCTGGTTCCGGGCAGAGCCTTTGGCTTAGGTGCCTCCTTCTGGGTATCCAAGTTCCACCAACGTCAGGTGGTCCTTGGTAGTGCTTTCAGGCACGGGTACCTCCTGCTTAGTAACCGGGTTCCAGTAACGTCAGCTGGTCCTCGGTAGTTCCATTGGCTCTTGGACCTTCGGCTACCCATCTGGGTTCCAGTACCGTCAGCTGGTTCTCGGCAGTGTCTTTTGCTCTTGTACCTTCTGCTCCCCATCCTGGTTCCAGTACCGTCAGCTGGTTCCGGGCAGAGCCTTTGGCTTAGGTGCCTCCTTCTGGGTATCCGAGTTCCGCCAACGTCAGGCGGTCCTTGGTAGTGCTTTTTAGCACGGGTACCTCCTGCTTAGTAACCGGGTTCCAGTAACGTCAGCTGGTCCTCGGTAGTTCCATAGGCTCTTGAACCTTCGGGTAGCCATCCGAGTTCCAGTTCCATCAGCTGGTTCTTGGCATTTTCTCAGCCTTCTTGTACCTTCTGCTACATTTCCAAGTTGAAGACCCTAAAGTCGACGACCCGGAAGACCACCCCGATGCCGACGACGACGACCCGGAAGACCACCCCGATGACGACGACGACGATGGCGGAGACGACGACGGCGGAGACGACGACGGCTGAGACGACGACGGCGGAGATGACGACACTGGAGACGACGACCCTGGAGACGACGACATGGAAGACCGAGAAGCAGAAGAACAAGAGGCTGCAGAACAAAGAGCAGAAGAACATTAAGCATAAGACTTAATATCAGAGCAAAAGATATTATCTAAATTATATGCAGAAGAAGACTAAGCAGTGTATGGGGGTGAGTCCGTTCCTCCTCGTGGTGCCCCTGGATAAAGCCTGATGCTGCAGGCCAAACTGAACGCGGACAAATGTAACTTTTGTGACTGGCAGAACGGAAGGTGTAATCTTCCAACTTTTATAGATAACAACTACGGGAATGCCTGTCACAAATGAGAATATGATGAAGAAGTAGAATAGGAAGAATAATAACAGTGGAATAAAAAGAATATGTAGAATAGGAAGAATAATAATAGTTGAATAAAATGAATATGAAGAATGTAATCAAAAAAAAAAAAAAAAGGTAGAAGATGAAGAAGAAGATGAATAAGGTGAAGAAGAAGTTGATGTCAAAGATGCTGATGATGATGAAGATGAAAGTGTGGGAAAAGAAAAAAAAAAAAAGAAAAAAAAGAAGGGGAAGGGCGTGGAATAGTGAAACATCAATATCTGACAAAAAAAAAAAAAAAATTTACATAGTCAATATCTTTGTCACTCCGAACGTCTTAAAAAAAAAACAAAAAACATGCTATTCTATTTGATTGGGATAAACCTCTATGACTTTAATGTCTCCGCCACCTCCCCAAATACATCCGGCATTATTCTTAGTTGTTTTCCTTCATGTAGAATGAACCTACAAGGCAAGAAAGGGTTTATTTTAATTCCGATATTTTGGTCCCATTGACTTGCATTGGGATCGGGTATCGGTATCGGCGATATCCGATATTTTTTGAATATAGGCCGATCCAATCCGATACCGATACTTTCCGATATCGGAAGGTATCGCTCAACACTACTGATAACCTACTTATCTCTGCTATTCTGGAGTACTGTACACACATTTGACTTTTCTGCATCTACTACTTCCAGATTCACTGATCTTTCTGTTGCCATGCATTTCCAGCTCTATTGATCCTCACTGTTCCAGGAACCATCAGGATGTCCTGCTCCACTCCATCATTGCCTTCGCTCGTTGCTGTTCACCCTAACCTATGGCCTAGCGAATCTACCTCACCAAGTGAGCCCATAACTTGGACACAATAGCACACAAGTGTAAATGAGTATGAAATGTGCATGTTATTAAGTGAAGACTATCAGAGTTTTAGGAAACTTTTCGACTCTTTCTGCTGATCTTAGCAGAGTTAGGCTACGTTCACATTAGCGTTTTGCGGGGCTGCGCAGAGGACGCAGCATTTGCATTTTTTTGCGTCCAAAATTATGCCAAAAAAGGACGCGTTTTGCATGCGTTCTTGTTTGCGTTGTGCGTTGCGTCGCCGACACAGCACCGCACAACGCAAATGTGAACGTAGCCTTAAAGGGAACCTGTCACCCCCGTTTTTTCAGATTGAGCTATAAATACAGTCAAATAGGGCCTGCGCTGTGCGTTACTATAGTGTATGTAGTGTACCCTGATTCCCCATGTATGCTGAGAAATACATTACCAAAGTCGCCGTTTTCGCCTGTCAATCAGGCTGGTCTGGTCAGGTGGGCGTGTTCACAGCGCTCTTTTCTTCTCCAGCTTTCCGTTGGTGGCGTAGTGGTGTGCGCATGTCCAAGGTCCGAATTCCCTGCGCCCACGTGAAGACACAGCGCGCGATCTGCGCTGTAATCCCTTGCATCGGTGGGGGCGGCCATCTTCCTGGGGCCGCGCGTGCGCAGATGGAGTGCTCTGCTGCACGGGGCTTCAGGAAAATGGCCGCGGGATGCCGCGCGTGCGCATTAGAGATCGCGGCGGCCATTTTCCCAAAGCCGAGTTTGCATCTGGGCTTTGGAAAAATGGCCGCAGCGATCTCTAATGCGCACGCGCGGCATCCCGCGGCTATTTTCCTGAAGCCCCGTGCAGCAGAGCACTCCATCTGCGCACGCGCGGCCCCAGGAAGATGGCCGCCCCCACCGATGCAAGGGATTACAGCACAGATCGCGCGCTGTGTCTTCACGTGGGCGCAGGGAATTCGGACCTTGGACATGCGCACACCACTACGCCACCAACGGAAAGCTGAAGAAAAGAGCGCTGTGAACACGCCCACCTGACCAGACCAGCCTGATTGACAGGCGAAAACGGCGACTTTGGTAATGTATTTCTCAGTATACATGGGGAATCAGGGTACACTACATACACTATAGTAACGCACAGCGCAGGCCCTATTTAACAGTACTTATAGCTCAATCTGAAAAAACGGGGTGACAGGTTCCCTTTAAAGCTGAAAATTTCCATACCGATTCTAAAGATATTAAAACTTAATTCTCATGACTCTCATTTTTTTTGTGCCAAGTCAACGTTGGAAGTGATGGTAAAACATTTGATTACAGACAGATGTCTTCCAGCTTTAATTCATCAGGTCAAATTTTTAGTGAGTCAACACTGTAACGCCAGTCTGGGCACTAGTGAGAATTGTGGCCCCACTGTGCCATAAACCAGACTCACCCTGGAGGGGCATAGCAGATACCTTGGTGCTCACTGGAGCCTCTAGTGGTGAGGTCAGGCTTGTGCGACAGGTACCTGCCAGGTACCACTCCAAGACAGGCGGACAGGACACTGCAACGACAGGTGACGGCAAGTACTGGTGGGCACAGGTGACGTGTAGGTAGGCGGGCACTTCTGACACTCTTGCACGCAGGTGGGCACGGCTGACACTCTGGCAGGCATGGCTAACACTCAGGCAAGCAGGAACAGTTCAGACTGGAGGAACAGGAACTGTTTTGGAAAGGACTAGGACACTGGCAGGTACGAGTGGGATATAGGGACAGATAGGACCCAGTTCAGACTGGACAAGCAGGAACAGGTTCAGGAAGGACTGGGACATGGGCAGGTACAAGTGGATGCAGGGGCATGTAGAGCCGCAGATGCAGGAAACCAGCAGAGCTGCAGATGCATAGCAGAAGCAGGGCCGAAAGTGCAGAGCAGAAGCAGAGCCACAAGTGCAGAGGAGAAGCAGAGCTGCAGGTGCAGAGCAGAATTAGACAGGACCAGATTCACACAAGTACTTACAATGAGATAGGTGCTGGCACAGATGCTGCGAGTTAAAGGAGTAGGGACAAGGATAGACACAGCAGGGTAAGGAAGTCTCCAGCCAAGGATACAAACTGGTTCAGCTATAGGAGTTCAGACAAGGACAGGCACGGGAACAAGTTCAGGATACAGGATTCAGGCCTGGGTATACAGCTCCCAGGTTGACAAAAACATGCACCCTAAGCATGCGGCCAGGAAGTATATACACAGTAAACAGAGAACACATGGTTTACAGCCTGCAGCAAGTAGAGGGCAGAACTCACAGCGTGGCCAGGAGTGGTGAGTCAGTGTATCAGCATGGTGAGAGATAGGAAGCCATGCAGTGAAGGGATGTTACAAACAGTGTGAAAGTAAGTGATAACATGAAATTTGAAGCTTTTTATTGTCCAATTGTCATAATTAAAAGGGTTGTCCATGATTGATCCAAAATATATGCGCTAAAGGCAAAATGCAATAAAATAAAAGAAATTTTACAAGTTTTACTACTAGTAAGAACCAGAATCAACCAACATTGGGAAATAAAAATCCGAGAAGCAGTAAAAGTGCAAACAAGCTGACACTTAGACAGTGTAGAAGAGTTCTGGAAACAGTTTATGTAGGTGTTGATTAAGCAATTATTACATTATATTACCATGGCAGAGTGACATGAGCGAGGAATCCAGGTGCCGGCGCACAGCACAACACATACAAACAATGAGAGGAAGGCCTAACAATAAGGAGCGAGGGATAGGGCACCTCCTATCAACAACCTGTGCCTATCCCTAAGCTCCCCGAATGCCCGATGCGGGTCCTTCCCCCACTGCCATCATGTGCTTAGTCCCTAGCTGTCACCTCACTATACCCTGGCTAGTGCACTGGCCGGCAAGGACACTAGCCTCACCACTGCAGATGGTATAAACACAGGAGACAGTGACAAGCATGATACAGACAAGGAAAAGGGGAACAAGAAACTTAGCTCCAGCCACTGCCGCCAAGCTCCACACAGCAGAGGATCAGCAGAGGTTACGTAATCAGAAAACTGAACGCCACAGAAGTTGCTGACATACTGCTGGCTCCAGAGAGCTGCAAACTCCTCGAGAGGTCTTCAGAGACAAACTCTATTACCAACAGTCAGGTGATGCGCCATGTGACTAAAGGATGGTGGGAGTGGACACCACCATTCATCAGCTGACCAGTAACAAAGCAGCTGCCAGCAAGGAAACTGACATTGACCCTTGCTGGCCCAAAAGTAGAAACAACGTTTAAATTAAAGTAGAACCAGAGTTGTCACAACTCCAAAAACGAATTGCAACAGTACCGCCCTTTCAACGAAGGGCCTCTGGATCCTTAACACAAGACTTCACTGGATATGACGTTGGGTATTAGGTGTCGAGTTCCTGCTACTGCACAGGGGGAATCTCAAACCATGTCCACTGCAGTCTCCCATTCTCCTCCAGCCACAGTGGACTCTTCTCAGCAGAGATGTCGATCCCAGCGTCTGGCTCAAGCTGATACAGTGCTGCTACATTTCCAGGCTCTGCCTTCGTAACCAGCGCTGTTCAGCCGCGAGCAAGCATTTCAGGGACTAAGTCCTGCTTTTCCCACACTGAGCATGCCCACGGGACGACCTCCCATTGGAGGTCAGGGGTCACATGCTCAGGTCCTGTTGTGGCTCCTATTGGACCATCAGGAAGGTCCTGGAGTGCTACTGCTTTAAAAGGTTTGCATGGCCGCTCTGCCATGCGTTAGTGTAAATTTACAGTATTAACTTGTGTGTGTGTGTGGATGTATGCCTGTCGATGGATGAAAGCTCCGAATCATTCCCATCCCTAGTGTTGCTGCCTGCTCGCGAATGGTAGAGCTACCTAGCACCCGACAGTGCTATCCTGCACAATTGCACAAGTTGATGAATTCAGTTAGCAGCGACCGCCAGAGCGGCGCCGTGTGCAGATAGTGCACTTTCTTGGCCCTGTTTAGGGTGGTTAATGGTGTCCGCCAGAGCGGCACTGCACGCACTCCTGTGCGGTAAATATTTACTTTAGTTTCCCTGGCACCGCAGTAGCGGTGTCGAGCGCAAGAGATCTAGAGGGACTCTTACCATGAGTCTTGGGGCAGAGTTCTGTGTCGCCTTGCCTCTGCAGCGCCCCAGGGTCCTGGTCATTGCAGTATTATCATTCTCCTCTACTTTAGGAGGCAAAGAATGACAACCGAATCAAGACAACACAAACACACAACACATTTCACACTCCAGTCCACTAGGGGGAGCTACTATATGCTCCTATTTATTAGGGCACTCTTCACAATTAGGTAAAACTGGTGGTCTGAATAGGAAGTGACCTGGCTGGGCTTCACCCAGTTAGCTGCTATATGAGTTCCGCTCAGGTCGTTGGTCTCTGACAGGGGTGGGATCCTGTCAGAGGCCTAGACAGAAAGACACAGAGCTGTGCCTGCCCCACTGCCCTACGGGGGCGATCCAATTTTTGGCGTCACGAACAGGATCCACTTTAGCCTGAAAAATCGGGTCATGTGCGCCTAAGAACTGTGCCAGAATTGTGCTTGAACTGTGATTTATTAAAGGACTGTGCATTGCAAAAATTCCCACCAAAAACGCCGCCATTACAGCATCACGAGGAGCGCAGGAGAAGAAGAAAGGCGTATCGTTGTGGGCATGAACGAACTGAGAAAATAATAACTGCCCAGTCTAAATATCTCTGTACTTTGAGGACGTGTCCATCAGCAGCCGAGATCTGCCTCCTGATCCTAAATGGTGGGCGGAGACAAAGAAACAGAAACAGCCCCCGGAGAAGAGAGCGGGAAAAGGAAGAAGCAGACATGGCGACACCCGGGCACCTTAGAGGAAATGATCCAACCCAGCACAGACTTCCGTCACCAGAGGAGTACCCAGGCCTGTCGCCGTTGGAGAGTGTGGTTTTCTCGGAGCTGTCGATGGAGGAGTCGCAGTCTATGCCGCCGCTTATTCTAGCGCCCTCCTTGGAGGAGTGGAACGACATCGGTGGAGTCGCCTCCCGCGGAGGTACCAGAGACGACCACATCCCAGGGATCTGCTTGCCCCCAGTGACCGGTCCTTCCCCCGCTACTGCCGCTGGAACCTCAATGGTCCCTCTTCCAGGCTCAGGATCAAAGGGGCACGATGTCAGAGTCCTCCCCGGGGGGAATATCAATGGTACCTGATAGCACAGGGGAGGGAGGAGGAGGAACAGGAGGCCCGGGGTGACTTGCAGAACAGCCTTTCACTAAAATGGGGTGTCGTGGTGTTTTTCCATCTCCAGAAGGGGAAGAGTTTCATCCAGGAGATTGGATTGCCAGTGAGGGTCTATGTCACCAGGGATGAGGTGGAACCCTGCATTAGGGGGGCGTACCCCGAACCGGACCTTTACCCCGGGGATGCTGTTATCTATACCCGGCACCAGAAAGGAAACAGTTGGTGGGCTCGGGATGTCCAGAGATGCGCAACCCTTATAGCGTCACCTAGGGCCCAGGAAAATGAACTCATCACTGAGGCAGCAGCCACTACCTCTAGTGCAGTAAATGTCCATACCCAGGCTACACAGACCTCCATCGCTGCGCATGATATGACAATCCACGAGAGACAGACCAATGGAGTTTATCTGGCACTGGGTGTAACCTTGGATCCAACCCTTCCCAGGCCATGAAGGATTCTGTGCCAAGTGAAGCCCTGGAAGCCGTCCAATTAAACGTTGAACACTCATTGTGAATAGTTACTAAAACATTATTTTTGCTGCTGCTTTACAAGTTCTCAACCCGTCTAGGGTTAATTCTTAAAGGGGTCCCATGTTTAAAGGGATCCTCAGTTTGCACAAGTTTCATCATTGCCTTAAGAACATTTGAATCATGGATGGTGAATGATTCACAAACTGTCCTTGTAAATAGTTGGCACCTTCTTAAGGGTGCTTCCTTCTGGTTTTACAACGGAGACTTTTACAGAGACTGCCTATTAATCTTGTTTTAAGAACTGCTTTGCATTTCAGGCCTGAAGAAAAACCCGTTGGTGTGGCAGAATTCCGGGTCAGGATACACGTCTTGTAGCACACCCAAGCCCAATGTTGGGGGTTCGTCACGGGTCCCTCGCATCACGTCACCTTTGTTGCTAAACTGACTTGATTGATGATGTGATTGATGCTTTGCATTACCCCAGAAAAGACTTGACTCTGCCCTTAAAGGGAATGTCTATTTGTTGGACTTTGCCTAAAAGTGATAATGTTTGAAAGTATTGACTAGTTAGATAGAATTGTGGTTACATAGTCGATAGAATGTAGTTAACAGTATAGAGTTAAAAGTTAGATAGCCTAAAATGATGTACTTTGAGCCTGTGTGCCCGTGGGGGTTGATAGACTGTTCTGCATTTAAATAAAGAGAACCCATGGGGGTTAGTTAGTTGGTTAAAAACTTTGCACTTAGAAAGGAATAATTGTTTTGCACTTGAATAAAGATAAAATATTTGTATTTGCACTTGATAGATAGTATACCTGGAAAGGTAATTACATTTCATAGTTAGTTAATATATTGTTGCTAAAATGTTCCATCTATAGAAGTAGGTCGGCACTGTAAATATATTTTTGCTTGTAGCGTTCAAGTGTCCTCACCTCCCATAAAAGGAAGCTTAGTATATATTAATTTGTTTTATAGCATTTTAAAAATTGCATGTCTTTTTGCTAATGTATTGTTGTTTTCTTTTCCCAGTCCCGGAGTACTGGATTTAACGGGGGGAAAGGGCAGATTGAGTGCAGCGCCCTAGGGTCCTGTGTTGTGAATTCCGCTCTTGGGCTCCCTCCGGTGGTTGTAGGTGGCACTTTTGTGAGTTCTGCTCTTGGTCTCCCTCCGGTGGTTTTAAGTGGAATGGCTGCTCCTTGGATTTAGCAGTCAGCAGCTGCTTCCACTAATTGTCTTTCTGCTCGGCTATTTAGCCTGGCTCTTCCTTTCAGCTTGTGCCACTTGTCAATGGTTCCTGGTTGGATTCACATCTCTGCTTGGATTTCCCTGATATCCTGACCAGTTCAGCAAAGATAAGTCCTTGCTTTGCTCTTCTCTGTCCACATGTTGTGGACTTCATTGTTCGGTACATTCTATGTTTTTGTCCAGCTTGTCAGTATGGATTAATCCAGTTAAGCTGGAAGCTCTGGGAAGCAGATTTACCCTCCACACCTTTAGTCAGGTGTGGAGATTTTTGTAAACTCTGTGGTGGATTTTTCTAGTTTTTAATACTGACCGCACAGTATTCTGTCCTGTTCTATCTATCTAGCTAGACTGGCCTCCTTTGCTACATCCTGGTTTCATTCTACGTATGTCTTTTCCCTCTCCACTCACAGTCATTATTTGTGGGGGGCTATCTATTCTTTGGGGATTTTCTCTGAGGCAAGATAGCTTTGCTGTTTCAATCTTTAGGGGTAGTTAATTCTCAGGCTGTGACGAGGTGTCTAGGGAGTGACAGGAACATCCCACGGCTGCTTCTAGTGTGGTGTTGAGCTTAGGAACTGCGGTCAGTACAGGTACCACCTCCTTTAGAGCTTGTCCCATGTTGCTCCTAAACCACCAGTTCATAACAGCCCTGGTCATTGCAGTATTATCATTCTTCTCTAGGGGGGAGTGATGTTACTTTGGAGGCAAAGAATGGCAACAGAATCCAGGCAACACAAACACACAACACATTTCACACTTTTTACTTTCACTTTTTCCACCAGGGGGAGCTATGCTCCTATTTATTAGGACACTCTTCACAATTAGGTAAAACTGGTGGTCTGGATAGGAAGTGAGTCAGAAGCTGGCTGGGCTTCACCCAGTTAGCTGCTATCTGAGCTCTGCTCAGGTAGTTGGTCCCTGACAGGGGTGGGATCCTGTCAGAGGCCTAGACAGAAGGACACAGAGCTGCACCTGCCCCACGTGCGGCAGTTCCCAAGAAAGAGACATGAACAGAGAACTGTATTGTAAGGCGTGAGGAGAAGTCATAGCTAAAGGAGATGAAACCAGAAGGAGTTCTTCCCTGCACAGGCTGCCTCCTTCTGAGGCGCAGGATCCGGTAGCTGGAACATCGAGGGAGCAACAGTTCTCTAAGCCTTGCTCCAGAGACCAGCAGGACAGCTAATTTCAAGTTACTGATCCGCCCTACATCCAGGAGGCACGGTGGCAACTTGTGGGGGCTGGGGCATGCTAGAGTCCCTGTAAATAGCCTCAGGCCACCAGTCATATGGGTTTGTCCTATCCATCTGGGGGACAGAGAGGGACACAACATCTACAACATCTACAATAGTTGTGAGGACCTCATGAGAGGCTCAGCAAAAAGGTACTACAACACCCAGGTGCTAGAGGAAGGCTACTGATTTGGTGCGTTCCGCCAGTCCTAACATTACACTAGCGCCAGGGTCTGGCGTGTAATGGCGGACGAACAGCATCTACACCAGTACATCCAGCAGCTGGAGGGTAGGTTGGCGGCTCTTGAGCGTAGAACCTCAGCTGTGGATATTACCGCAGTTGCTGTTCAGGCTGCTAGCGTAGCTGCAGCCAGTTTGTCCACTGCCACCTCTTCTCCGACCTTATCCCGTGTCCCGCTACCTGATATGTTTACTGGTGACAGTAAGCTGTGTCAGGGATTTGTGAGTCAGTGTGCCATACTCCGTGAGCTCCTGGCTGCACGTTTTCCCACGGAGAGGGCAAAGTGGCAGTTATTGTAACCCTGTTGTCAGGCAGGGCGTTGGAGTGGGCAACGCCGCTGTGGGGGTGTGACAATCATGTGGTGCAGAGTGCTCCAAGGTTTCTGGACTCTTCGAGACAAGTCTTTTTGGGACCTCATGTCACCCATAATTCGGTGCTCCAACTGCTGGCTTTGACACAGGGCTCATCCATGGTCAGTAATTTTTCCATTCACTTCCGGACTTTGGCATCTGAGCTGGAGTAGCCGGATAAAGTCCTTATCCCTGTGTTCTGGAGAGGACTGGCTGACCATGTGAAGGACGCCTTGGCCACTAGGGAGATTCCCACCGAACTGGAAGAGCTGATAGCCATATCCACTTGCATTGACCTCCGTTTTCACGAGCGGGAGTTGGAGCGAGCCCAGTGTAGGCAGAGGTTTCGTCTGGCACCTACCATCACCAAGCCTCTGGAGTCCCCTGTTCAGGCGTCTAAGCCTTATGAGGCCATGGAGGTTTCTCGAGCGGGTGCTAAGTTTCGGGCAGCTTGAATACTCATGGTCTGTAATGCCTGCCAGCAGTCAGGACATTATACCAAGAAATGTCCACAGCAGCAGGAAAAACGACCGTGTCTAGTAACTGTAGGAGGTTCACTAGATACAGCGGTGTTTTCCTCCAAATTGTCCTTCAAGGGGACAATTACCTTTGGCCCTTCCACTTTTACGGTTGAGCTTTGTGTGGATTCAGGGGTGGAGGGAAATTTCATGTCCTCAGCCTTTGCCCAATGCCACGCAATACCCCTGGTTATGCTAGCCAAACCAGTGACCGTAAGAGTGGTGACTGGTTCAACACTGCCCTCACAAATTACACACCCGTTTACATTATCCATGTCTCCAACCCATCAGGAGATCATTTCCCTTCTTGTCATTCCTGAGGGAATTGTCTTCTGCCTCACCGCCCCTATGACTGTCCTATTGATCTCTTGCCTGGGTCAGAGCCTCCCTGGGGACGAGCCTATCCCGTCTCTCCCGGAGAATGAGACAATGTCACTATACTTCAAGGAAAATCTGGCAAGAAGATTCATTAGGAAGTGGGTGTCACCTGCGGGGCGGGGTTCTTCTTTGTGCAAAAGAAGAACGGAGAATTGCGTCCATGTGTTGACTACCGGGGTCTTAACGCCATCACCGTTAAGAATAAGTACCCTCTGCCTTTGATATCTGAGCTCTTTGACAGACTACGAGCAGCGAGGGTATTTACTAAGTTATATCTGCGGGGTGCTTACAATCTGATTCGCATCCGTGAGGGGGACGAATGGAAGATGGCTTTTAATACAAGGGATGGGCATTATGAGTGTCTGGTGATGCCCTTTGGGCTCTGGAATGCCCCAGCCATCTTCCAATATTTTGTGAATGACATCTTCTGGGATATGCTCTCCACCTCGGTGGTAGTCTATCTGGATGATATTCTCATCTTCTCTCCAGATATAGATTCCCACCGGAGGGATGTTTGCAGAGTCTTCAACCTCCTACGGGCAAACTCCCTCTATGCCAAGTTGGAGAAGTGTCTGTTTGAGCAGGAGTCCTTGCCTTTCCTGGGCTATATCATCTCAGCCCGGGGATTAGCTATGGATCCTGCCAAGCTACAGGCTGTGATGGACTGGCAGGAACCTCATTCTCTCAAAGCGGTGCAGCTCTTTATGGGGTTCATTAATTATTATCGCCAGTTCATTCCCCACTTCTCCACTTTGGTAGCTCCCTTGGTAGCCCTCACCAAGAAGGGTGCAAATCCCAAATTGTGGTCGGAGGAGGTCTCCAAGGCCTTCTTATCTATTAAGTCCCATTTTGCTAGCGCTCCCATTCTGCATTGTCCCAATGTAGATAAGCCCTTCATTATTGACGTGGATGCCTCATCGGCGTACCATCCCGAGGTGAATGGGTTTGTAGAGAGGGCCAACCAGACCCTGGTTACATACCTACGACATTTTGTCTCAGCCAGGCAGGATGACTGGGCATCCCGCTACCGTGGGCAGAGTTTGCCTTGAACAACGCCGTAGCCGACTCCACTGGGCAAACCCCACTTCTCCTTAATTACAGCCAGCATCCGCGGGTTCCTGTGCCCATGCCTGTGTCTTCCGCTGACTCTAGGGTGGCAGACTGGGCAGTGGAAGCACGTGACATTTGGGACCGCACACAGGATGCCATCCGGGTCTCCAAGGAGAGAATGAGGGTCTCTGTCGATGTCGATGCACTTTTTACCGGTAGTAAAAAGGTTACCACTGGTCACAGGGTTTTTCCAATGAGAGTGCTACTATCATCATCACACGTCAGGTCTCGCTGATAGCGACTAGAGCAGGTGTACGATGATAAGCTATTCATCATTTGCTGCCTGTGCAATAAATAAAATTAAAAAATGCCATGAGGTCCCCTCTATTTTTGCTAACCAGTGCAGACAAAACTGACAGCTGTGGGCTGCAGCCCTCAGCTGTCAGCATTATCTTGACTAGTTATCAAAAATAGAAGGGTCCTGAAGCTGTTTTTTTAAAATGATTTAAAGAAATAATTTTATAAAACGGCGTGGGGTCCCCCACTTTTTTGAAAAACAGCCAAGCTAAGGTGTATGGCTCTGGGCTGGTGTTCTCAGACTGGGAAGGGTCCATTGATATTAGCCCTCTCTAGCCTAAAAATAGCAGACTGCAGCCATCCCAGAAAAGTCACATCTATCCAATTCTGGCATTTTGCCCGGCTCTTCCCACTTGCCCTGGTGCGGTGGCAAGTGGGGTAATATTTATGGGGTTGATGTCAGCTTTGTAATTTCAGCTCACATCAAGCCCACAGGTTAGTAATATAGAGGCATTTATAAGGCACCCCCATTACTAACCCTGTAGTCAAATGTAATAAAAAACACAGACACTTAGGGTATGTTCACACGTTCAGGATTTCCATCCTTTTTTTTTCAGGACAGTTTTTTTAAAAAACTGCAGCTCTTGGCAGAAAACGCAGGTCCTTTTTTTGTCCTTTTTTGATGCGTTTTTGATGCGTTTTTTGATGCGTTTTTTGATGCGTTTTTTTATCCTTTTTTTACTGTGTGTTTCCTAGGAAGCTTTTTAGGGCTAAAATGGCTGAAAATACCCTAACCCTACCCCTAACCCTAACCCTACCCCTACCCCTACCCCTAACCCTACCCCTAACCCTACCCCTAACCCTACCCCTACCCCTAACCCTACCCCTAACCCTACCCCTAACCCTAACCCTAACCCTACCCCTACCCCTAACCCTACCCCTAACCCTAACCCTAACCCTACCCCTAACCCTACCCCTAACCCTAACCCTAACCCTACCCCTAACCCTACCCCTAACCCTACCCCTAACCCTACCCCTAACCCTAACCCTATTCTAACCTTAGTGAAAAAAAAAAAAAAAATTCTTAATTTTTTTATTGTCCCTACCAATGGGGGTGACAAAGTGGGGGGGTGTCATTTACTATTTTTTTATTTTGATCACTGAGATAGGTTATATCTCAGTGATCAAAATGCACTTTGGAGCGAATCTGCCGGCCGGCAGATTCGGCGGGCGCACTGCGCATGCGCCCGCCATTTTGCAAGATGGCGGCGCCCAGGGAGAAGACGGCCGGACGGACACCGGGACGCCGGGTAAGTATAAGGGAGGGAGATTAGGGCACGGGGGGGCATCGGAGCACTGGGGGGGGGCATCGGAGCACGGGGGGGGGCATCGGAGCACGGGGGGGCGGGATCGGAGCACGGGGGGGCAGCCACACTCCGCCCACGCACTTCCGCCCGCTCCCCCGCACTTCCTGCTGCAGCGGTTCTGCACATCAAATCGCAGTAAAACCCGCAGATATATTTTTGATCTGCGGGTTTTACTGCGATTTTGACCTCACAATGGAGGTCTATGGGTGCAGAACCGCTGCGGTTCAGGAAGAAGAATTGACATGCTCCTTCTTTTTTCCGGGAGCTATTCAGCGCGGCTTTTTTTTTACAATTTCCGGACCATGTGCACAGTGTGTCCTGTTTTCCATAGGGTACAGTGTACTGTACCCTGCATGGAAAACAGCTGCGGAACCGCAGCGGCAAAACCGCCGCGGTTCCGCGGTAAAAAACGCACTGTGTGAACATGGCCATAGAAAAGTATTTTATTTGAAATAAAAACAAAGACTCCTTTATTTGAACTAAACACTCCCCACTAGGGTTGAGCGACTTTTACTTTTTTAGGATCAAGTCGGGTTTCGCGAAACCCGACTTTGTCAAAAGTCAGATCGGGCGAAATTGTCCGATTGCAAAAAAGTCGTAGATCCACCAAAACACGAAACCCAATGTAAGTCAATGGGGAATCAAAGTCGGCAGTGAGTGGAGGACAGGAAAACACCTACAGTGCCCATTGTAATGTCAAAAGCATCAATTCTTGTCATTTAAGCTTGTGAATCTTAATTTACCTTATAATAATAGTTAACCATTGAAAATTGGGGGTCATTTGGCTAAAGTTGTGGGGGGTAGGGCTGGTTCAAGTTTTTCGTGGGCCTAGGAAACACAGATCACCTCCTCCTCCTGTACAATGGCTGATAACACCTCTATATACAGTAGATAACACAGGATCCACCGTTCACAATAGGGGATATCACAGCTCACCTCCTCCTCCTGTACAATGAGTGATAACTAGTGTTGAGCGCAGAGGCGTAGCTAGAGCTTTTGCCGCCCGGGGCTGTTCCCGAATTTGGCGCCCCCCCCCCCGGCTCAATACACACAAAGGTTACCAAAAATGGTTTTCCTGTTTTGTAGAACTTAAACTGGGCCTAATGGTGTCACCCCCACATGCCACACCTGTGACTTAATACCACCACACCATGACCAGGCCACATAGTGACCGAATAATACTACATACAAGGGACAAATACCACCGCACCATTTCCAGACCACATATTACCACCACATAGTGACTGAATACTACAATACTGATCAGTAATAAAAAAAAACCACCATACTATCACCATAAGTGCCAGTATTCACAGGAGATCTGTACTTAGTATGCAGTGTCTGTGTAGAGGTAATACAGAGATCACTGGTGACATTATACACAGGACCTCTATATAGTATACAGTGTATAGTGTCAGTGTATAGGTAACACTGACTCACCAGTGACGTCTCTAGGTGAAGTCCTTCATCTTTCATCCAGCACAGACCGCCATCATTCCTTCCAGCCAGGACTCGTTTCTGCAGGAAATAACACAGTTATCTCGAGCTCCGCTTGCAGAACACATTACTTAATTTTTCACAACTTCTACATTACATCACATGAAGAAAAAAAGGTGATATAGTGTCACTCTGCACAGTAACAGGACCGCCCCCCATTTAGAACAGTATACTCAAAAAATAAAATAAATACATCACTGCAGTAATAATATCCCTTAATTATCCCCTATGGTAACACTATTCCCCACCCTGGCCCCGTTTATCTCATTCCTGGCTCCAGCCATATGTTCTCGCATCCTGCACTCATGAGTATCCATTCTACACCATATGATCTCCCCATCCTACCCCATCTGTCTCCATCGTATCCATCCTGCCCCATGATACAATCCTGCCCCGTGTCTCCAATCATGCCTAGTATCTACATTCTGCCCATGCCTCCAGTCCTGCCCCCAGTGTGTCCAGCATATTACCCCCATGTTGTCCAGCAATCTGCCCCAGTGTGTCCAGCATATTACCCCCAGTGTGTCCAGCAATCTGCCCCAGTGTGTCCAGCATATTACCCCCATGTTGTCCAGCAATCTGCCCCAGTATGTCCAGCACTGCCCCCAGTGTGTCCAGCAATCTGCCCCAGTGTCCAGCATTGCCCCAGTGTGTCCAGAAGTCTGCCCCAGGGTCTCCAGCATTGCCTCAATGTGTCCAGAAATCTGCCCCAGGGTCTCCAGTATTGCCCCAGTGTGTCCAGCAATCTGCCCCATGGTCTCCTGTATTGCCCCAGTGTGTCCAGCATTCTGCCCCATGGTCTCCAGTGTTGCCCCGGTGTGTCCAGCAATCTGCCCCATGGTCTCCTGTATTGCCCCAGTGTGTCCAGCATTCTGCCCCATGGTCTCCAGTATTGCCCCAGTGTGTCCAGCAATCTGCCCCATGGTCTCCTGTATTGCCCCAGTATGTCCAGAAGTCTACCCCAGGGTCTCCAGCATTGCCTCAATGTGTCCTGAAATCTGCCCCATGGTCTCCAGTATTCAGTGTGTCCAGCAATCTGCCCCATAGTCTCCTGTATTGCCCCAGTGTGTCCAGCATTCTGCCCCATGGTCTCCAGTATTGCCCCAGTGTGTCCAGAAGTCTGCCCCAGGGTCTCCAGCATTGCCTCAATGTGTCCAGAAATCTGCCCCAGGGTCTCCAGTATTGCCCCAGTGTGTCCAGCAATCTGCCCCATGGTCTCCTGTATTGCCCCAGTGTGTCCAGCATTCTGCCCCATGGTCTCCAGTATTGCCCCGGTGTGTCCAGCAATCTGCCCCATGGTCTCCTGTATTGCCCCAGTGTGTCCAGCATTCTGCCCCATGGTCTCCAGTATTGCCCCAGTGTGTCCAGCAATCTGCCCCATGGTCTCCTGTATTGCCCCAGTATGTCCAGAAGTCTGCCCCAGGGTCTCCAGCATTGCCTCAATGTGTCCTGAAATCTGCCCCATGGTCTCCAGTATTCAGTGTGTCCAGCAATCTGCCCCATAGTCTCCTGTATTGCCCCAGTGTGTCCAGCATTCTGCCCCATGGTCTCCAGTATTGCCCCAGTGTGTCCAGCATTCTGCCCCATGGTCTCCAGTATTGCCCCAGTGTGTCCAGCATTCTGCCCCATGGTCTCCAGTATTGCCCCAGTGTGTCCAGCAATCTGCCCCATAGTCTCCTGTATTGCCCCAGTGTGTCCAGCATTCTGCCCCATGGTCTCCAGTATTGCCCCAGTGTGTCCAGCATTCTGCCCCATGGTCTCCAGTATTGCCCCAGTGTGTCCAGCAATCTGCCCCATAGTCTCCTGTATTGCCCCAGTGTGTCCAGCAATCTGCCCCATGGTCTCCTGTATTGCCCCAGTGTGTCCAGCAATCTGCCCCATGGTCTCATGTATTGCCCCAGTGTGTCCAGCAATCTGCCCCATGGTCTCCAGTATTGCCCCAGTGTGTCCAGCATTGCCCCAGCCCCAGTCAGACATAAAGAAAAAAAAAAAAAGTAAAATCCTCACCTCTCCCGTTCCTAGCGTAGGTCCGGTGCAGTAGTCAGCGTCTCTCCGGCTCTGCGATGCTCAGGACAGAGAGGCTGAGCGGCGCGCACAGTAGTGACGTCATCGCGCCCTCTGCTCTGAGACGTCGCAGAGTCAGAGGACGCTGAAGCCGCAGGAACCAGGAGAGGTGAGTATTAGAGCGGGGGGCGGGGTCCGGCGGTGGGGGGAGCTGGCCCTGGTCGTGGCGGCGGACGGCGCCGCCCGAAGATTTAAAGGGGCGTCTTTTTTTTTTTTTCTTCTTCTTCTCCTGCAGCGCCGGCCGCCCCCCGCATTGTGCCGCCCGGGGCGGACCGCCCCCCCCGCACCCCCCTTCCTACGCCACTGGTTGAGCGATACCTTCCGATACCCAGAAGTATCGGTATCGGATTGGAGCGGCCGATATCCAAAAAATATTGGATATCGCCGATACTGATACCGGATACCAATGCAAGTCAATGGGACACAAATATCGGAATGTAAATAAGCCCTTTCTGTCCTTAAACATCCTGTTCCGGAGGGGGGAAGAGTGTGGGCGGTGCATGGGTGTTGCGTGGGCGGACACTGTGAGTGTCTGTGCGGGCGGGGTCTGTGCGGGCCTGCCAGGGTTGTGTACCTGCCTACCGGGGCTCTCTGGGCTCTTTGTGGTGGGCGGGGTGTATCTGCGGCGGGCGGGGTCTCTGTACGGCGGACGGGGTCTCTGCGGGGCGTGCGGGTCTCTGCGGGGCATGCGAAGTCTCTGCGGTGGGCGGGGTCTCTGTGCGGCGGGCTTGGTTTCTGTGTGGTGGGTGGGGTCTCTGCGGGATGTGCGGGGGTTTCTGCGGGGCGTGCAGGGGTCTCTGCGGGGCATGTGGGGTGTCTGTGCGGGGTCTCTGCGGCGTGCGGCATGTCTCTGCGGGGTGTCTCAGTGTGGGCATCGTCCGATGGGACTACAAGTACCATTGGACGATGCCTACTACACTGACAGTGATTGACACATTAGCCAATGATGGGACAGTAGTAGTCCCATCATCCGGCTAATGTGTTGAATGGAAAAAAAAATACTCCATACATACATGCTACATACATACTCCATACAGTACATTCATACATTACATACATGGCATACAGTACATTAAACATAGAGTTCATACTCACCATTACTTGTCATTTTGATCCCCCAAAGCCAGTGTCATCTGTAAAAAAGGTGAAAAAAACAAACAACCAATATACTCCCTGTCCGCAGAATTCCACGAGTGTCCCACGACGATCTCCCGTGGAGAACGGCAGCAACAGCTGATGCGACCGCTCTCCAGGGGCCCCAGAAACACAATGACGGGAGGAAGGGATTCCTCCGCCGCTGTAAAAAAAATAGTCCCTAGCCTCACTTATGGCATTGCTGCATGAGAAATTTTCCCACGCAGCAATTGCCATAAAGTAAGACTTTGAACTTTAGTAACCTCAGTGATGCACTGCAGGAGCCATTGTCTCCTGCCAGTGTGTCACTGAGGGTCCTATAGAGCAGTGACATCACCCGATGTCACTGTTCTATAGGGGAGATCATCGTGGGACACTCATTATTAATTGGACTACGGCGGACAGGTAGTATACGGTTTATTATTTTACTTTTTTGCAGGTGCTGAAGTATGGTAAGTATGGTGAAATGAAGAATATTAAAATACTTTTTTCCGAATGTGTGCGTGTTTTATCAACCCTTTCTTACTATTGGATTAATGGATAGGCGTCTTATTGACCCGGCTTAATGTAAACTTACAATGGCAAGGTGACATTAACCCCTTATTGCCCCATATCCCACCGCTACACGGGAGTGCGAAGAGAGGGGCTAAGTGCCGGAATTTCTGAGGCGGCTGCGGACTGGTATTTGTAGCCGGAGGGGGGGGGGGGGGGCAATATCCATGGCCCCTCTCTAAGCTATGAATTTCAGCCTGCAGCTGTCTAGGTAGCCTTTCTGGCTATAAAATATAGGGGGACCCCACATCATTTTTTTTGGGGGTCCCCCTATTTTAATAGCCAGTAAAGGCTACGCAGACAGCTGCGGGCTGATATTCATAACAGGCTACAAATATTGGCCCCCGGTCATCGGCTTTCCCCCTCTGGCGCAGAAAATTGCGCAGGAGCCTATGCCGTTTTTTCCGCTTTTTTTTAATTCAATGCTCATTAAGGCCTCTTTCACTCTTGCGTCGGTATGGGTCCGTTGCTATGTTTTGGGCCGACGTACCGACACACGTTGTGAAATTTGTGCATGATGTGGGCAGCGGATGCAGTTTTTTAACACATCTGCTGCCCATTCTGAAGTGCGGGGAGGAGGAGGCGGAGTTTCTGCCACGCATGCGCGGTAGAAAATGGTGGGCGCGACGGACAAAAAAACCTTCACTTGAACGTTTTTTCATGCCGACGGTCCGCGAAAACACGACGGATCCGTTGCACGACGGACGCAACGTGTGGCCATCCGTTGCGATCTATCGCTAATACAAGTCTATGGGTAGAACGCATCCTTCGAGCACATTTGCAGGATCCATTTTTTTCCACCAGATCGTTTTTTTCCACCGGATCCGTTTTTTTCTGCAGGATCCGTTTTTTTCCACCAGATCGTTTTTTTCCGCCAGATCCGTTTTTTCTCATAGAGTTGTATTAGCGCCGGATTGCGCCTGATGGCCAAATGTTTCATCCATTTTTTACAGGATCCGTCAAAAAAGCTGTTTCCCCCGGACAGAAAACACATACAGAGGAACGGTTTTTCTGTCCGTCGAAAAAACGCACAGTGACGGATCTAGCAAAAAAATGGTTGAAACGTGTGGCCATAAGGTGCACTCCGGCGCTAATACAAGTCTATGAGAAAAAAAACGGATCCTGCAAATGTCCTCGCAGGATGCGTTTTGCACCCATAGACTTGTATTAGCGACGGATCGCGATGGATTGCCACACGTCACACGTCGTGCAATGGATCTGTCGTGTTTTGGCGGACCGTCGGCACGAATAAACGTTCAAGTGAATGTTTTTTTGTCCGTCGCGCCCGCCATTTTCTACCACGCATGCACGGCAGAAACTCTGCCCCCTTCTCTCCACACAGAATTGGCAGCGGATGCGTTGAAAAACTGCATCCGCTGCCCACTCGTGCACAAATTTCACAACGTGCGTTGGTACGTCGGCCCGACGCATAGCGACAGACCCGTACCGACGCAAGAGTGAAAGAGGCCTTAATGAGCGTTGAATTAAAAAAAACGTAGAAAAAAAGGCGTGAAGTGCTATGAATATCAGCCCGCAGCTGTCTGCGTAGCCTTTACTGGCTATTAAAATAGGGGGACCCCCCAAAAAAATGACGTGGGGTCCCCCTATATTTTATAGGCAGAAAGGCTACGCAGACAGCTGCGGGGTGATATTCATAGCCTAGAGAGGGGCATGGATATTGGCCCCCCGGCTTCAAATACCAGTCGGCAGCCGCCCCAGAAATGGCGCATCTGTAATATGCGCCAATTCTGACACTTAGCCCCTCTCTTCCCACTCCCGTGTAGCGGTGGGATATGGGGTAATAAGGGGTTAATGTCACCTTGCTATTGTCAATAAGATGCCTATCCATTATTAATCCAATAGTAAGAAAGGGTTAATAAAACACGAACACATTTGGAAAAAAGTATTTTAACATTCTTCATTTCACCATACTTACCATACTTCAGCACCTGCAAAAAACGTAAAATAATAAACCGTATACTACCTGTCCGCCGTAGTCCAATTAATAACGAGTGTCCCACGACGATCTCCCCTATAGAACAGTGACAGCGGGTGATGTCACTGCTCTATAGGACCCTCAGTGACACACTGACAGGAGACAATGGCTCCTGCAGTGCATCACTGAGGTTACTAAAGTTCAAAGTCTTACTTTATGGCAATTGCTGCGTGGGAAAATTTCTCATGCAGCAATGCCATAAGTGAGGCTAGGGACAATTTTTTTTACAGCGGCGGAGGAATCCCTTCCTCCCGTCATTGTGTTTCTGGGGCCCCTGGAGAGCGGATGCAACAGCTGTTGCTGCCTTTCTCCACGGGAGATCGTCATGGGACACTCGTGGATTTCTGTGGACAGGGAGTATATTGGTTGTTTGCTTTTTTCACCTTTTTTACAGATAACACTGGCTTTGGGGATCAAAATGACAAGTAATGGTGAGTATGAACTCTATGTTTAATGTACTGTATGTCATGTATGTAATGTATGAATGTACTGTATGGAGTATGTATGGAGTATTTTTATTTTTTTTCTCATTCAACACATTAGCCGGATGATGGGACTACTACATCGTCCAATGGGACTTGTAGGCATCGTCCAATGGGACTTGTAGTCCCATCGGACGTTGCCCGCACTGAGACACCCCGCACAGAGACACGCCACGCGCCGCAGAGACCCCGCACAGACACCCCGCAGAGACCCCCGCACGACCCGCAGAGACCGCCGCACGCCCCACAGAGACACCGGCCACCGCACAAAGACCCCGCCCACCGCAGAGACCCCCGCATGCCCCACAGAGACCCCCGCATGCCCCGCAGAGACCCCGCCCACCGCACAGAGACCACGCCCGCCACACAGAGACCCCGCCACAGAGACACCCCACCCCGCAGAGACCCCCGCACGCCCCGAAGAGACCCCACCCACCACACAGAGACCCCGCCCACCGCAGAGACCCCGCCCATCGCACAGAGACCCCACATGCTGCAGAGACCCCGAATGCCGCATAGAGCCCCAGCACACACGCAGAGAGCCCCACGGTCACACACAGACACCGCCCGCACACACACACCCTGTCTCTGTCCACGCACCGCCCACGCACTGCCCAAACTTCCTTATACTGCATAATTGCACTATAGGAACTTCCGATTCCGATTTCCGATATCGCAAAAAAATCGGAACTCGGTATCGGAATTCCAATACAGCGAATATCGGCCGATACCCGATTTTTGCAGTATCGGAATGCTCAACACTAGTGATAACACCTCTATATACAGTAGATAACACAGGATCCACCATTTACAATAGGTGATGTCACAGCTCACCTCCTCCTCCTGTACAATGACTGATAACACCTCTATATACAGTAGATAACACAGGATCCACCATTTACAATAGGTGATGTCACAGCTCACCTCCTCCTCCTGTACAATGACTGATAACACCTCTATATACAGTAGATACCACAGGATCCACCATTTACAATAGGTGATGTCACAGCTCACCTCCTCGTGTACAATGACAGATAACACCTCTATATACAGTAGATAACACAGGATCCACCATTCACAATAGGTGATATCACAGCTCACCTCCTCCTCCTGTACAATGACTGATAGCACCTCTATATACAGTAGATAAAACAGGATCCACCATTCACAACAGGTTATGTCACAGCTCACCTCCTCCTCCTGTACAATGACTGATAACACCTCTATATACAGTAGATTACACAGGATCCACCATTCACAATAGGTGATGTCACAGCTCACCTCCTCCTCCTGTACAATGACTGATAACACCTCTATATACAGTAAATAACACAGGATCCACCATTCACAATATGTGATGTCACAGCTCACCTCCTCCTCCTGTACAATGACTGATAACACCTCTATATACAGTAGATAACACAGGATCCACCATTCACAATAGGTGATATCACAGCTCACCTCCTCCTCCTGTACAATGACTGATAACTAGTGTTGAGCATTCCGATACCGCAAGTATCGGGTATCGGCCGATATTTGCGGTATCGGAATTCCGATACCGAATTCCGATATTTCCCGCGTATCGGATACCGGAATCGGAAGTTCCCAGAGTTCAAAACTGCACGCAGCAGCCAATGAGGAATGAATGGAAGTGTGGGCACATCCTGTTTAGCATGGTGGGCATGTAACTACTGGCAAGGCTGTGATTGGCTGCTGAAATGATGTCACTATGCACTATAAAAAACGCTGCCGCCATTTTGCGCTCACTCTGCTGTGATTTCAGTTAGGGACAGGACGCTGTGTTCTAACTGAGGGCCAGTTGAGATAGCGAATTGCTTCATTGCGCTTTTCCCAGGCTAATTTAGCAAATGCTGTGTGTTCACCTTGCTCTTGCCTTGCAGCGCTGTTTTAACAGCGTTCTGCAAGGTCTCTGTGTGTGTGTGTGTGTGCAGCTCACTCTGTAGTCTGTGTGCAGCCATATACCCAGTTGTATTCAGCTCAGGGGGGTTCACACAGCCTCATACTGTTCTATCCATTGTCCTTTTTTGCTCATAGTGCAGCCTTCTGCACATTTTTTCTAAAATTTCCTATTAGTGTTTTTCCACCCGTCTCTAGCTAAATTGTGGAAAAACACTACATAGGATAACCTATAGGAGGGTTTTTGGGCCTTGCAGCGCCGTTTACGGCTGTCTGCACGGTCACCGTGTGAGCGCAGCTCGCCCTGTAGTCTGTGTGCAGCCACAGCCGGTTGTATTCAGCTCAGGGTGCGTCACTGCCTCATACCGTTAAATAACTTTTCCTTTTTTGCAAATAGTGCAGCCTGCTGCAAATTTTTTCTAAAATTTCCTATTAGTGTCTTTCCACCCGTCTCCAGCTAAATTGTGGAAAAACACTACATAGGATAACCTAGAGGAGGGTTTTTGGGCCTTGCAGCGCCGTTTACGGCTGTCTGCACGGTCTCCGTGTGAGCGCAGCTCGCCCTGTAGTCTGTGTGCAGGCACAGCCGGTTGTATTCAGCTCAGGGTGCGTCACTGCCTCATACCGTTAAATAACTTGTCCTTTTTTTGCAAATAGTGCAGCCTGCTGCAAATTTTTTCTAAAATTTCCTATTAGTGTCTTTCCACCCGTCTCCAGCTAAATTGTGGAAAAACACTACATAGGATAACCTAGAGGAGGGTTTTTGGGCCTTGCAGCGCCGTTTACGGCTGTCTGCACGGTCCCCGTGTGAGTTAAACTCGCTCTGTAGCCCGATCTGCAGAAAAAAAAGTAAAGTTCACCAAACACCACTTAACACTTGTGTAGGCCACATTTTATCAATAATAAAGTCTAGTCCACACTTTACAAAATTAGTGTTTCTTACACCTGTTAGGAGGAGCATTTCAGGAATAAGCACACTAAGGCCTTAGTACTTTTCTGCTTATCTTTATCTGTCAACCAAGATGAAGAGGGCAGGGAGTAAGGCACGTGGGTGTGGGCGCGGAGCAGGGAGAGGAGCAGGGAGAGGACGTGGTGATTCTGTGCCTGCTGCGGGCACCGGTGACTCATCATCACTCAGTTTCAGCAGGGAACAGTCCTTCATGCGCAGCTTTGTCGGAGAGCGCCGTGCACCGCTGCTGCGTGAAGATCAAATTGAAGCCGTTGTCGGATGGATGGCAGCTAACGCATCGGCATCGACTTCAATTAGTGCCACATCCTCTCAGGCACAGAGCACTGGAGAGCAGCCATCTGTCTCTTCACCACCTGCCAAATTGGCCAGGCAGTCAGAGAGCCCAGGACAGGAGCCGTCTCTACTTCTGTTCTCTGAATCTCTTGGCTTGGAAACAGGGGGCCAGCCAAGCAGCATTGGAGAAATGGAAGAAGAGGCAGTGTGCAGTGATGCCCAACAGCTTTGTCTCTCTGACTCTGAAGAGGCAGGTGGGCCAGTGCCTCCGGTGACCACAGCACAGTACGCATCTGATGATGAAACTCAGGTGCCGCTTTCTGGTGCGTACTGTGCTGCTGAGACTACCCAGGAGGAGCAGTTGGTGGCAGAGGGTAGTGGAGATGATGAGGTCCTTGACCCATCGTGGCATGAGGAACAGGAAGGTGGTGGGAGCAGCTCTGAGGAAGAGATTTCCCTAACGGGCCAAAGAGGGAGAGGGAGGGGGAAGACTGCGGAGCCTGTAGCCTCCACTTTGGCACCCGTTAGGAGCCTGTCTCTTCCAAAAGCCAAAAAGGGCACTCCCAAGACTTGCAGTGCCTGGTCCTTTTTTGACACAGTTGCAGATGACATTTGTTTTGTCAAATGCAAGCTGTGTCATCAGAAAGTCAAAAGAGGTAAAAGTGTCAGCAACCTCAATACCACAAATATGTGGAAACATGTGCGGACCAGGCACGCGGTGGAGTTACAAAAACACACTGAAGACCTAGGCCAACCAACAGCGGCAGCTACCACCTCTTCAGCTCATGTTGCCTCTTCCTCCAGCTCTTACACAGCTGGTTCGGCTTCCTCCCAGGATCGCCATGGAAGAACCTCTGCCACTGTTGTCCAGAGACCTAGTGTAATTCCACCCACAGCACCACGTTCCCAGTCATCCTCACACTCCCAGCCTAGTCTACAGCCATCGGTAGTACAGGCATGGGAGAAAAGGCGGGCATTCTCGGCCAACCACCCCCGAGCACCGGCTCTGAATGCAGGCATTGCCAAACTTCTGTCACTGGAAATGCTCTCGTTCAGGCTGGTGGAGACTGACAGCTTCCGTGACTTGATGGCATTGGCAGTCCCACAGTACAAGGTGCCCAGCCACTTTTACTTCAGCAGGCAAGCTGTCCCTGCCCTGCACAAGCATGTGGAGGGACACATAAAACACGCGCTACTGAACACCGTCAGTAGCAAGGTCCACCTCACCACCGATGCGTGGACCAGTCAACATGGACAGGGGCGATACCTTTCCCTCACTGCCCATTGGGTTAATGTTGTTGAGCCAGGTACAGATCGTGCGAGTGGCACAGGACGTGTCCTGCCCACTCCAAGGATTGCAGGAATCCAGTCTGTACGCTTTGACTCCTCCTCATACACAAGTTCCTCAGAATCATCGCTGCAGGACCCGTCACAGTCCACCTCCACATGGACCCGTGAACGTTTACCTGTTACGACCGACATGAGCTCAGCCGTGGCCAAACGTCAACAGGCTGTCTTGAAACTAGTTTCTTTGGGGAATCTGAGCCACACAGCGCAGGAGCTCTGGAATGCCATCAAGCAGGAGAGCGATGTGTGGTTTGTGCCAGCGAATCTCCAGCCAGGCATGGTAGTGTGTGACAATGGCCGAAATCTGGTGGCAGCTTTGGCCATTGGCAACCTCACTCACATCCCATGTCTGGCACATGTGCTCAATTTGGTTGTGCAGAGTTTTCTGAGGGACTATCCGGATCTTGATGCACTGCTGCACAAGGTCCGCCTAGAGTGTGCTCACTTGCGGCGTTCCAGCTTGGCAAGATCCCGCATTGCTGCTCTGCAGCGCCGATTCCGCCTTCCGGAACACCGCATCATATGTGACCTACCTACCAGGTGGAATTCCACGTTACATATGTTGGAGCGGTTGTGTGAGCAGCAGCAAGCAGTAATGGAGTACCAGCTGCATCAGGCGCTAAAAAGTCGCAGTCAGCGCTGATCAGACTTCACAACCACAGAGTGGACCACTATGAAGGACGTCTGCCAGGTTTTGCGTCCTTTTGACTATTCCACGCGGATGGCAAGTGCAGATGATGCACTAGTCAGCATGACTGTCCCCCTTATCTGCCTGCTTCAACAAACACTGCAAGCATTAAGGGATGATGTTGTGGAAGAGGTGGAGGATGAGGAGTGACCTTTTCCATTAGCTTCTGGAGAGTCAGCGCCACGTGGTTCCTCACAAAGGGGTAGGCAGGGGCCACTTTGTCAGGAGGATGAGGAGGAGTCAATGGAGGAGGAAGAGCTCCGTCCAGAGGAGGGAGTTACACAATTGTCCAGTGGTCAGTGTGTACAGCGAGGGTGGGGTGATGACGAGCGGGCAGAGATCATGTCTCAAGCAGGGGACAGCGTTTCTGGGCCAGTTGGCAGTCTGCAGCACATGGTTGATTTCATGCTGCAGTGCCTGAGAAACGACCGCCGCATCGACCACATTCTCAACATGCCTGATTATTGGGTGTTCACCCTCCTCGATCCTCGCTACCGGGACAACGTCCAAAACCTCATCCCAGCGTTGACCCGGGAGCGTAAAATGCGGGAGTACCACGACACACTGGTGAATTCCATCATCTTCTCCAGTCCAACTGAGAGGAGTGCTGCTAGTGCTTTACAAAGCAGCTCAGTGCGTCGAGGCAGTGGAGGAGGCTCTGCACAAAGAGGGAGCAGAAGCAGTGCCTCTGCCCAAGGCAAGACCAGTATGGCACAACTGTGGCAAACTTTTGTGTGCCCGCCCCAAATGTCTACACCATCACCGGCGGCTCCAGTCAACAGGAGGCAATGGTTCCGTCAGATGGTGACAGACTACATGGCTTGCCCTCTTACTGTACTCCCAGACGGCTCTTCCCCTTTCAAGTTTTGGGTCTCTAAGCTGGATACATGGCCAGAGCTAAGCCAGTATGCATTGGAGGTGCTGGCTTGCCCTGCGGCTAGTGTCTTATCGGAACGTGCCTTTAGTGCCGCAGGTGGTGTACTAACAGACCGTCGCATGCGACTATCCTCCGATAATGTTGACCGGCTTACTTTTCTGAAAATGAACCAGGCCTGGATCTCGCAGGAATTTGCCACTCCTCTGCCTGATTAAGTAATTGGGTGTCATCCAGGTCTCCTGATGTGTTCATCTTTCTACCACCTGAACTGCTATTCCTGGGCTCCAACACCGCCAGTTGCGGCTCAGAAGTGCAGGCTGCACAGTAAAAACATACGACCCAGTGTTATTGGGTTTCAGTAACGTCAGCTGATCCCCAGCTGTGTAGCCGGCAATGTGTCCTGCGACCGCCACGCTGGCACAACAACCTAAATGTAAGGGAACCTGTCCCCCCCCCCGTCGTTTGTTACTGAAAGAGCCATCTTGTGCAGCAGTAATGCTGCACAAGGAAAAGGTAGCTCTTTTAGTTTAGCTCCTTGCACATGCAGAACTTAACACTTATCAAATGTGTTCACTGATACCATTATACCGTCCCGGAGCTGGGACTTTCCTTCGTAATGTGATGCAGCACAGCCGTCATTCCTCCCCCCTTGGTGCCGTGCGCTGCCTCCTCAGCGTTGTTTTAAGCTGTCACGGACCCTGCGCTGTTCTGTTATCCCTTGGCCATGCCCAATTTGCGCTGCCTGTCTTCTGACATAATTTGGTGTCAGGCTGGCTGCGCCTGTGCGGCCGCGCCGCCTGAGATCCCGCCTCGCAGTGTCTTCTGATTGAATCACACTGCGGGCCTGGGATCCATGGGCATGCGCAGTGCATATCTTCCCCTCAGGCTCTCGCTTATCTCCCTCCGCCTTCTTCAGACTGTGCGCCGTCAGCTGATCCCTAATAGCATGCCACGGCCGTGACGCCGCACAGTCTGAAGAAGAGGGAAGGAGGGGAGTGAGAGTCGAGGATATGCACTGTGCATGCCCATGGATTCAAGGCCCGCAGTGGGATTACATTAGACGACACTGCGAGGTGGGATCTCGGGCAGCGTGGACGCACTGGCACTGACAGCCTGACACCTAAATGATGTCAGAAGACGGGCACCGCTAAGTGTGCATGGCCAAGGGATAACATAGCAGCGCAGGCTCCGTGACAGCTTAAAACAACGCTGATGAAGCAGCGCACGGCACCAAGGGGATAGGAATGACAGCTGTGCTGCGGCCCATTACGAAGGAAATTCCCACCTCCAGGACGGTTTTACGGTATCGGGGGCCACATTTTAAGTGTTTACTTCTGTGTTTGCAAGGAGCATAATTAAAAGAGCAACCTTTTCCTTTTGCATCCTTAGTGCTGCACAAGATGGCTCATTCAGCTACAAACGTCTTGGGGGGGGGGAAAAGGTTCCCTTTCAACTTGCTTCAATCAGGCTTCGGCCTACACTCTGTTCCTCTGCTACTCGTGCTGTCCCTGGGCTCTAACACCTCCAGTTGGTGCCTGGAAGTGCTGTCCGCACAGTCAACAGTCGCTCCTCTGTTATTGGGGTTCAGTAACGTCAGCTGATCCCCAGCTGTGTGTGCGGCAATACCTCCAATCTGCTCCTCCTGCTGTCCCTGGGCTCTAACACCGCCAGTTGGTGCCTGGAAGTGCTGTCTGCACAGTCAACAGTCGCTCCTCTGTTATTGGGGTTCAGTAACGTCAGCTGATCCCCAGCTGTGTGTGCGGCAATACCTCCAATCTGCTCCTCCTGCTGTCCCTGGGCTCTAACACTGCCAGTTGGTGCCTGGAAGTGCTGTCCGCACAGTCAACAGTCGCTCCTCTGTTATTGGGGTTCAGTAACATCAGCTGATCCCCAGCTGTGTGTGCGGCAATACCTCCAATCTGCTCCTCCTGCTGTCCCTAGGCTCTAACACCGCCAGTTGGTGCCTGGAAGTGCTGTCTGCACAGTCAACAGTCGCTCCTCTGTTATTGGGGTTCAGTAACGTCAGCTGATCCCCAGCTGTGTGTGCGGCAATACCTCCAATCTGCTCCTCCTGCTGTCCCTGGGCTCTAACACCGCCAGTTGGTGCCTGGAAGTGCTGTCTGCACAGTCAACAGTCGCTCCTCTGTTATTGGGGTTCAGTAATGTCAGCTGATCCCCAGCTGTGTATCCGGCAACGTGTCATGCGACCGCCATGCTGGCACAACTAAAATGTAAGGGAACCTGTCCCCCCCCCCTAGGCGTTTGTTGCTGAAAGAGCTACCTTGTGCAGCACTAATACTGCACAAGGAAAAGGTCACTCTTTAAATTATGCTCCTTGGAAACGCTGAACTACACACTCATGTAATGTGTCCCCTCACACCGTCAAACCGTCCCGGAGGTGGGACTTTCCTTTGTAATGTGACGCAGCACAGCCTTCATTCCTACCCCCTTGGCTCCGTGCGCTGCCTCCTTAGCGTTGTTTGATTCTGTCACAGACCCTGCGCTGTTATGTTATCCCTTGGCCATGCACAGTTTGCGCTGCCCGTCCTCTGACATCATTTGTTGTCGTCCTGGCTGCGCCTGTGCGTCCACGCTGCCCGAAATCCCACCTCGCAGTGTCGTCTAATGTGATCCCACAGTGGGCCTGGTATCCATGGCCATGCGCAGTGCATATACTAGCCTCTCACTCCCCTTCTTCACGCTTCTTCAGACTAGGCGGCGTCAGCTGATCCCTAATAGCATGCCACGGCCGTTACGCCGCACAGTCTGAAGAAGCAGGAAGGAGAGGAGTGAGAGGCGATGATATGCACTACCCATGCCCATGGATCCCAGGCCCGCAGTGGGATTACATTAGATGACACTGCGAGGTTGGATCTCGGGCAGCTTGGATGCACAGGCACTGCCAGCCTGATACCTAAATGATGTCAGAAGACGAGCACCGCTAAGTGTGCATGGCCAAGGGATAACATTACAGCGCGGGCTCCGTGACAGAATCAAACAACATTGAGGAGGTGGTGCACGGCACCAAGGGGGTTGGAATGACGGCTGTGCTGTGTCACATTACACAGGAAAGTCCCACCTCCGGGATGGTTTAACAGTGTGAGGGGACACATTATATGAGTGTGTACTTCAGCGTTTGCAAGGAGCATAATTTAAAGAGCCACCATTTTCCATGTGCAGTATTACTGCTGTACAAGATGGCTCTTTCAGCAACAAATGCCTGGGGGGGGGGTTAAAGGTTCCCTTTCAACTTGCTCCACTGCAGGCTTCGGCTTACACTCTGCTCCTACTGCAGACCCTGGGCTCTAACACCGCCAGTTGTTGCCCGGAAGTGCTAGCTGCACAGAGAAAAACTCCCACCAATGTGTCAGTGGGGTTCAGCAACGCCAGCTGTTCCTCTGCTGTGGAGCTGGCAACGTGTCCAGCACAAGCCACGCTGGCACAATAACAGACTTTTTCCTGCCTCCAGTGCAGGCTTCGGCCTACACTTTGCTCCTCTTTGATTCCCTGGGTTTCAACACTGTCAGTTGTCACCTGGAAGTGTTGTCTACACAGAAAAAACACTCGCTGATGTGTCAGTGGGGTTCCGCAACGCCAGCTGTTCCCCTGCTGTGTAGCCGGCAACGTGTCCTGCAAATGCCACGCAGACACAACAGACCTAAAGCTGCCACCAGTGCAGGCTTCGGCCTACACTCTGCTCCTCTCCCCCTCCTGCTGACCCTGGGCTCTAACACCGCCAGTTTTTGCCCGGAAGTGCTAGCTGCACAGAGAAAAACACCCGCCAATGTGTCAGTGGGGTTCAGCAACGCCAGCTGTTCCCCTGCTGTGTAGCCGGCAACATGTCCTGCAAACGCCATGCAGGCACCTGAACTGAAATTAACCCCTTTACCCCCAAGGGTGGTTTGCACGTTAATGACCGGGCCAATTTTTACAATTCTGACCACTGTCCCTTTATGAGGTTATAACTCTGGAACGGATCTTGGCGATTCTGAGATTGTTTTCTTGTAACATATCTTACTTCATGATAGTAGTAAAATTTCTTCGATATAACTTGCGTTTATTTGTGAAAAAAACGGAAATTTGCCGAAAATTTTGAAAATTTCGCAATTTTCCAACTTTGAATTTTTATTCTGTTAAACCAGAGAGTTAAGTGACACAATATAGTTAATAAAAAACATTACCCACATGTCTACTTTACATCAGCACAATTTTGGAAACAAAATTTTTTTTTTCTAGGAAGTTACAAGGGTTAAAATTTGACCAGCAATTTCTCATTTTTACAACAAAATTTACAAAACCATTTTTTTAGGGACCACCTCACATTTGAAGTCATTTTGAGGGGTCTATATGGCAGAAAATACCCAAAAGTGACACCATTCTAAAAACTGCACCCCTCAAGCTGCTCAAAACCACATTCAAGAAGTTTATTAACCCTTCAGGTGTTTCACAGCAGCAGAAGCAACATGGAAGGAAAAAATTAACATTTTACTTTTTAGTCACAAAAATGTTCTTTCAGCAATAATTTTTTTAATTTCCCAAGGGTAAAAAGAGAAAATGGACCTCAAGAGTTGTTGTCCAATTTGTCCTGAATACGCTGATACCCCACATGTGAGGGGGAACCACTTTTTGGGCGCATGGCAGGGCTTAGAAGGAAAGGAGCGCCGTTTGACATTTTCAAGCTAAAATTGGCTGGAATTGAGATCGGACGCCATGTCGCGTTTGGACAGCCCCTGATGTGCCTAAACAGTGGAAACCCCCCACAAGTGACCCCATTTTGGAAACTAGACCCCCTAAGGAACTTATCTAGTTGTGTCGTGAGCACTTTTATCCCCCAAGTGCTTCACTAAAGTTTATAACGCCCGGGCGTGAAAATAAAAAATCCTATTTTTTCCACAAACATGATGGTTTAGTCCCCAATTTTTTATTTTCTCAAAGGTAAAAGGAGAAATTGGACCCCAAAAGTTGTTGTCCAATTTGTCCTGAGTACGCTGATACCCCATATGTGGGGGGAACCACTGTTTGGGCGCATGGCAGGGCTCAGAAGGAAAGGAGCGCCGTTTGACATTTTCAAGCTAAAATTGGCTGGAATTGAGATCGGACGCCATGTCACGTTTGGACAGCCCCTGATGTGCCTAAACAGTGGAAACCCCCCATAAGTGACCCCATTTTGGAAACTAGACCCCCTAAGGAACTTATCTAGTTGTGTCGTGAGCACTTTTATCCCCCAATTGCTTCACGAAAGTTTATAACGCCCGGGCGTGAAAATAAAAAATCCTATTTTTTCCACAAACATGATGGTTTAGTCCCCAATTGTTTATTTTCTCAAAGGTAAAAGGAGAAATTGGACCCCAAAAGTTGTTGTCCAATTTGTCCTGAGTACGCTGATACCCCATATGTGGGGGGGAACCACTGTTTGGGCGCATGGCAGGGCTCAGAAGGAAAGGAGCGCCGTTTGACATTTTCAAGCTAAAATTGGCTGGAATTGAGATCAGACGCCATGTCGCGTTTGGACAGCCCCTGATGTGCCTAAACAGTGGAAACCCCCCACAAGTGACCCCATTTTGGAAACTAGACCCCCTAAGGAACTTATCTAGGTGTGTGGTGAGCACTTTTATCCCCCAAGTGCTTCACTAAAGTATGATGCCCGATTCTATTTTTTCCCCCACAAAAATGATATTTCAGCCCCCAATTTTTATTTTCCCAAGGGTAACAGGAGAAATTGAACCCCAAAAGTTGTTGTCGAATTTGTCCTGAGTACGCTGGTACCCCATATGTGGGAGAAAACTACTGTTTGGGCACACTTCGGGGCTCGGAAGGGAAGTAGTGACGTTTTGGAATGCAGACTTTGATGGAATTGTCTGCAGGCATCATGTGCCATTTGGTGAGCCCCTGATGTGCCTAAACAGTAGAAACTCCCCACAAGTGAGCCCATTTTGGAAACTTGACCCCCTAAGGAACTTATCTAGGTGTGTCGTGAGAATTTTGAACCTCCAAGTGCTTCACTAAAGTCTATGATGCCCGGCGTGAGAATAAAAAATTCTATTTTTTCCCCCACAAAAATGATCTTTCAGCCCCCAATTTTTTATTTTCCCAAGGGTAACAGGAGAAATTGGACCCCAAAAGTTGTTGTCGAATTTGTCCTGAGTACGCTGGTACCCCATATGTGGGAGAAAACTACTGTTTGGGCACACTTCGGAGCTCGGAAGGGAAGTAGTGACGTTTTGGAATGCAGACTTTGATGGAATTGTCTGCCGGCATCATGTGCCATTTGGTGAACCCCTGATGTGCCTAAACAGTGGAAACTCCCCACAAGTGACCCCATTTTGGAAACTTGACCCCCTAAGGAACTTATCTAGGTGTGTCGTGAGAATTTTGAACCTCCAAGTGCTTCACTAAAGTCTATGATGCCCGACGTGAAAATAAAAAATTCTATTTTTCCCCCCACAAAAATGATCTTTCAGCCCCCAATTTTTTCTTTTCCCAAGGGTAAGAGGAGAAATTGGACCCCAAAAGTTGTTGTCCAATTTGTTCTGAGTACGCTGGTACTCCATATGTGGGAAAAAACTGTTTGGGCACTTCGGGACTCAGAAGGGAAGCAGTGACGATTTGGAATGCAGACTTTGATGGACTAGTTCTGAGGGCGTCATGTTCCGTTTGCAGAGCCCCTGATGTGCCTAAACAGTAAAAAAAACCACAAGTGACATCATTTTGGAACCTAGACCCCCAAGGAACTTACTTAGATGTGCCCCCTCTTTGGAACTAATTTACTGGTTCCTGTTAAGTAAATTAGTAGTGCATGGAGGTGTGGTACAATTTGAAGCAGTCCTTCATACACAGGCCAGGTTTGTCGGGGCAGGTGTCGCATTGATAGATGGTGTCCTTGCGTACTCCTCTTTTGTAGCACACTCGGCACCTTTTTTGCGGCTTACTTTTTCTATCAGTTGGCGGGACCACCCCCGGAAAATGCTGAGCTGGTATGATACGAGCACCCTCAGTTCCAGAAGTACTGGGGCCCGCTCCTTCCCTCGTGCCAAATATCAGGGCCTTAACCACTACCTCCTGGAACTGAAGGTACGACGTATCGCTGTGGCGTGCACATCGTGACAGCAGGAAAGCGTTGAGCATTGCCATTTGTACGATGTACACGGACAGCTTTTTGTACCACACCTTGGCCTTCCTCAAAGCACTGTACGGTTGGAAAAGTTGATCGGAGAGATCAACGCCCCCCATGTTTTTGTTGTACCCCAGTACACAGTCCGGTTTGCAGACCTGTGTTGAGGTACCCCGTACACTGCTGAGGGCACTGCCATCACCGTGTATGGTGGTCAAGAGAAGGACATCCCTCTTGTCCTTGTACTTGACCACCAGCAGGTGGTCGCTACATTGGGCTTTGCTCTCACCTTTTCTGAGCATCTGCCCAAGTAGCGTCTTCGGGAGGCCTCTCTGATTTTTGCGGACAGTACCGCAGGCTGCGGTACCTCGCGCAGAGAGGGATTTGTAGAGTGGGATGCTGGAATAAAAGTTATCGGTGTAGAGGTGATAACCTTTATCCAGCAGTGGGTGCACCAAATCCCACACAATTTTCCCACTCACTCCCAGGATGGAAGGACACTCAGGCGGTTCAATCCTGCTGTCCTTCCCTTCGTACACTCTAAAGCTGTAGGTGTACCCTGAGGTACTCTCACACAGCTTGTAGAGTTTGATTCCGTACCTGGCCCTTTTGCTGGGCAGGTATTGACGGAATCTGAGCCGCCCCTTAAAATGAACCAAGGACTCATCCACACAGATGTCCCTTTTGGGCACGTACACTTCAGCAAACTTTTTGCTGAAGTGTTCGATGACCGGCCGAACTTTGTACAGACGGTCAAAATTGGGGTCATCTCGTGCGGGACACCGTGCATTATCGTTGTAATGCAAAAACTTATGGATGGCCTCAAAACGCGTCCGAACCATGACCATTCGGAACACTGGAGTGTTATATAAAATATCTACACTCCAATATTGCCGAATTTCTGGCTTCTTCACGATCCCCATATGGAGGACCAGGCCCCAAAACTGCATCATTTCAACTGCGTCCACAGGAGACCAGTTAGAAAATGATGAACGGGGGTTTTGCTCCAAAAATTGCCGAGCATACAAATTAAGTTGCTCCACCATGAGGTTAACGAAAGCCTCAGAGAAAAAGACTTTGAAAAAGTCTATTTCTGTGAGGCCGGTGGTGTCAAACTTGATTCCTGATTCTGCCACAAAATCAGGAATCAGTGGCTCGTAATTTTCAGGAGTGGGCGCTGCCTGATCTTCTCTCCTGGGGCGTCTGCGTGGCGGTTCCGCTGGACCCGAGGAGGAAGATGAGGAGGAGGAAGAGGATGAAGAATCTGAAGAGTAAAGGAATGTGGGATCCTCTCCCTCGCTATCAGTGTCGGAGGCAAGGAAAGCATATGCCTCCTCCAATGAATAGCGCTGCTGGGACGAACGGGACATTTTTTGTGTGATTATGGTGCTTGGGTGTAATATTTATTGATAACTGTGTACGTGTGGGGGGGGATAGTGTTTGGTGCAAACTATTCTGAAAGGAAAAAGCTAAAGGGAAAAAAAATACCTGTAAAAGGAAAAGTCTAAAACAGCAGGCCCTAGCTCTGATAAGTGAACTGCGTCACTTATCAAAGTTCAGAGCGGCTGCTGGGTGTGTGAACGGGGATGTGTAAAAAAAAAAAAAGAAATGAAAGGCACGGGTTCAGACGCAGCGGCGGGGTGCGTGGACGGGGATGTGGAAAAAAAAAAAAAAGAAATGAAAGGCACGGGTTCAGACGCAGCGGCGGGGTGCGTGGACGGGGATGTTGGAAAGAAAAAAAAGAAATGAAAGGCACGGGTTCAGACGCAGCGGCGGGGTGCGTGGACGGGGATGTGGAAAAAAAAAAAAAGAAATGAAAGGCACGGGTTCAGACGCAGCGGCGGGGTGCGTGGACGGGGATGTGGGAAAGAAAAAAAAGAAATGAAAGGCACGGGTTCAGACGCAGCGGCAGGGTGCGTGGACGGGGATGTGGGAAAGAAAAAAAAGAAATGAAAGGCACGGGTTCAGACGCAGCGGCGGGGTGCGTGGACGGGGATGTGGAAAAAAAAAAAAGAAATGAAAGGCACGGGTTCAGACGCAGCGGCGGGGTGCGTGGACGGGGATGTGGAAAAAAAAAAAAAGAAATGAAAGGCACGGGTTCAGACGCAGCGGCGGGGTGCGTGGACGGGGATGTGGGAAAGAAAAAAAAGAAATGAAAGGCATGGGTTCAGACGCAGCGGCGGGGTGCGTGGACGGGGATGTGGAAAAAAAAAAAAGAAATGAAAGGCACGGGTTCAGACGCAGCGGCGGAGTGCGTGGACGGGGATGTGGGAAAGAAAAAAAAGAAATGAAAGGCACGGGTTCAGACGCAGCGGCAGGGTGCGTGGACGGGGATGTGGGAAAGAAAAAAAAGAAATGAAAGGCACGGGTTCAGACGCAGCGGCGGGGTGCGTGGACGGAGATGTGGGAAAGAAAAAAAAGAAATGAAAGGCACGGGTTCAGACGCAGCGGCGGGGTGCGTGGACGGGGATGTGAAAAAAAAAAAAAAGAAATGAAAGGCACGGGTTCAGACGCAGCGGCGGGGTGCGTGGACGGGGATGTGGGAAAGAAAAAAAAGAAATGAAAGGCACGGGTTCAGACGCAGCGGCGGGATGCGTGGACGGGGATGTGGAAAAAAAAAAAAAGAAATGAAAGGCACGGGTTCAGACGCAGCGGCGGGGTGCGTGGACGGGGATGTGGGAAAGAAAAAAAAGAAATGAAAGGCACGGGTTCAGACGCAGCGGCGGGGTGCGTGGACGGGGATGTGGAAAAAAAAAAAAGAAATGAAAGGCACGGGTTCAGACGCAGCGGCGGGGTGCGTGGACGGGGATGTGGGAAAAAAAAAAAAGAAATGAAAGGCACGGGTTCATTCGCAGCGGCGGGGTGCGTGGACGGGGATTTGGAAAAAAAAAAAAAGAAATGAAAGGCACGGGTTCAGACGCAGCGGCGGGGTGCGTGGACGGGGATGTGGGAAAGAAAAAAAAGAAATGAAAGGCACGGGTTCAGACGCAGCGGCGGGGTGCGTGGACGGGGATGTGGAAAAAAAAAAAAGAAATGAAAGGCACGGGTTCAGACGCAGCGGCGGGGTGCGTGGACGGGGATGTGGGAAAAAAAAAGAAGAAATGAAAGGCACGGGTTCAGACGCAGCGGCGGGGTGCGTGGACGGGGATGTGGAAAAAAAAAAAGAAATGAAAGGCACGGGTTCAGACGCAGCGGCGGGGTGCGTGGACGGGGATGTGGGAAAAAAAAAAAGAGATGAAAGGCACGGGTTCAGACGCAGCGGCGGGGTGCGTGGACGGGGATGTGGAAAAAAAAAAAAGAAATGAAAGGCACGGGTTTAGACGCAGCGGCGGGGTGCGTGGACGGGGATGTGGGAAAAAAAAAAAGAAATGAAAGGCACGGGTTCAGACGCAGCGGCGGGGTGCGTGGACGGGGATGTGGGAAAAAAAAAAAAGAAATGAAAGGCACGGGTTCAGACGCAGCGGCGGGGTGCGTGGACGGGGATGTGGGAAAAAAAAAGAAGAAATGAAAGGCACGGGTTCAGACGCAGCGGCGGGGTGCGTGGACGGGGATGTGGAAAAAAAAAAAAAGAAATGAAAGGCACGGGTTCAGACGCAGCGGCGGGGTGCGTGGACGGGGATGTGGGAAAAAAAAAAAAGAAATGAAAGGCACGGGTTCAGACGCAGCGGCAGGGTGCGTGGACGGGGATGTGGAAAAAAAAAAAAATGAAAGGCACGGGTTCAGACGCAGCGGCGGGGTGCGTGGACGGGGATGTGGGAAAAAAAAAAAGAAATGAAAGGCACGGGTTCAGACGCAGCGGCGGGGTGCGTGGACGGGGATGTGGGAAAAAAAAAAAGAAATGAAAGGCACGGGTTCAGACGCAGCGGCGGGGTGCGTGGACGGGGATGTGGGAAAGAAAAGCGAGCACGAGTGTTGATCGGTGAACTGCGTCACCAATCAACGCTCGGCGGCGCTAAGGGGGGTGAAAAAGAAAAGCGAGTACGAGTGTTGATCGGTGAACTGCGTCACCAATCAACGCTCGGCGGCTGCTAAATTTGGGCACGGACGGACACGGCGCAAAGTGGGGGTGGAGGGGGAAGGAGAAGGGGGGGGAAGGGTAAGGGGGGGATGAAGTAAGATCGGGCCGGGATCGGGGATGAACACTTACAGTTGTAGTCTCTCTTCTTTCTTCTGTCTTCTTTCTTCTGTCTTCTTTCTTTAGCAAGAATTGTGGTGTCACAGGCTACTGTGGCACCACAAGTCTCAGCACAGGAGGGGATCTGTCAGCGTGACCGCTCTTCAGGAATCCTCACCAAGTGTGAGGATTCCTGAAGAGCAGTCAGACAGGTCAGGGACAGGTGAGACAGGTCACAGAGCGGTCACACCGCTGCTGTGACCTGTCATTGGTGGGATCGAATGATCACATCGATCCCACCAATCAGAGGTGGCCCTGGTGACGCCGGTGTCGCTAGGCACCAGCCTATGATCGGAGCTCACAGCTCCGATCATAGGCAGGTCACCGGCAGGTCACCAGCAAGTGACCGGCAGGTCACCATCAGGGCACAGTGCGGGCACACCGCTGCTGTGCCCTGATTGGCAGAGCTGCAGGAGGTGGTGGGGGAGGTGGCAGGCGCAGGCAGATGAGGCAGGCACATGGATTTCAAAAGCAGGGCACAGCGCGGTAACACCGCCGCTGTGCCCTGCGATCGGCGCGATCGATGTAATCGTCGATCGCGCCGATCCGGCGGGTCTGTTCCTGATTGGCGCGATCGACGATCACATCGATCGCGCCAATCACAGCTGCAGGATCCGGAGCCGCAGGGCAGCTGAGGAAGGCTCCGGATCAGGCAGGGCACAGCGCGGTAACACCGCCGCTATGCCCTGCGATTGGCGCGATCGATGTGATCGTCGATCGTGCCAATCCAGGGGGTTTTGGCCGGTGCCTGGGTTGCCAGGCACCGGCCCCAGGATCGAGTACATCGGTACTCGATCCTAGCCTGGGACCTCACTGTTTCAGCCAAGCTGATTGGCTGAAACAATGAGAAAGGCTGTGATTGGCTGTTCAGAATTGAACAGCCAATCACAGCGATCGGGAGGCGGGGGAGGGGACGCCATACCCCAGGATGCCGAGGCCATCTTCCCTGAGGTAAGATGGCATCGGAATTTTAATGCGATCACCGCGACTTAAGTCGCAGTGTCGCATTAAAGTGCATGACGTACTATCCCGTCCCTGGTCATGGGGGCCCACCCCACCTCGACGGGATAGTATGTCTGATGTCAGAAAGGGGTTAAAGGGAACCTGCCCCCCCAGGTGTTTCTATGTATAACAGCCACCTTGTACAGCAGTAATGCTGCATTTGTACAAGGTGGCTAACTTTTTCTCCTTGCCCACGTGGAACGCAACACTTACAAAATGTGTCTCATTACAGACCATTACATTGTCCCTGAGGTGTGACTTTCCTTTTTAATGACACGCAGCACCCCCCTTGGTAGCGCTGCCCGTCTTCTGACATCATTGGTTGGCTGCTACACAGCAGAGGAACAGCTGGCGTTGCTGAACCCCACTGACACATTGGCGGGTGTTTTTCTGTGTGCAGCTAGCACTTCCGGGCTAAGGGATCAGCGGAGGCCGCCCAGTCTGAAGCAGGTGTAAGGACATGTGCGAGCGGCGAACATATTTACTGCACAAGGCCATGAATCCCAGCCCTGCAGTGTGAGTTTTTTAAAAGACACTGTGGGTCTGGGATTCATGGGCATCGCTAACTGCAACGGTCAACATGAAATGAGGTCAGAAGACGGGTAGCGCTAACAGGGCATTGCCAAGGGATAACACAAGAGCGCAGACTCCTGTACAGCAAATAACGACGCTTATGAGTCTGCGCCAACCACCTAGGTGTAAACTTTGACACCTCTGCTGCGTCTCCTTAAAAAGGCAAGTCAGTCACGCCTCCAATACAGTTTGACTGTATAATGGGCTAAATTGTGTATGTGTTTCATTCAGCGTGTGCAAGTAGAAAAATTCATAGAGCAACCTTTGACTTGTGCAGCATTAATTCTGCACAAGGTGTGGCTCTTGTACTTTGCAACACCTGAGGGGGGGTTAAAGGTTACCTTTGAAATTGGTTCTACTAGGCTTCGGCCTACACTCTGCTCCCCCTGCTTACCCTTTGCTCCAACACCGCTAGTTGGGGCTCTAGGAAGACAATCTTGAATAGGCAACGCATCCGGGTTCCATCACCGTCAGCTGGTTCTCGGCAGTGTCTTTGTCACGGGTACTCCCTCGTGCCCAGCCTGGGTCCAGCACCGTCAGCTGGTTCCAGGTAGTGTCAAGGTCACTTAGACGCCTATGCGTTGCCCCGTCGTGTTGCGGTCGGGTTAGCCAACTCCTTGGTGCCTCCAGTTTAGGAGCTTCCTATGTGGGCTGCGGGAATTGGCAATCAAGGCTGGTTCTGTAGTGCCAGTAGGCCAAGCTCCCCCTGTAGGACTGTTGTTGTTCGGTAACTGCGGCAGCCTCGCGGCCTAGCTGTTCTCTCCTCTCCTGTGGACCTTCTGGTCCACATCCTGGTTCCAGCACCGTCAGCTGGTTCCGGGCCGAGCCTTTGGCTTAGGTGCCTCCTTCTGGGTATCCGAGTTCCGCCAACGCCAGGCGGTCCTTGGTAGTGCTTTTAAGCGCGGGTACCTACAGCTTTGTAACCAGGTTCCAGCACTGTCAGCTGGTCCTCGGTCGTGCCATTGGCTCTTGCACACTTGGACAACGCATCCGGGTTCTAGTACCGTCAGCTGGTTCTTGGCAGTGTCTTTGTCACGGGTACTCCCTCGTGCCCAGCCTGGTTCCAGCACCGTCAGCTGGTTCCGGGTAGTGTCAAGGTCACTTAGACGCCTATGCATTGCCCCGTCGTGTTGCGGTCGGGTTAGCCAACGCCATGGTGCCTCCAGTTTAGGAGTCTCCTATGTGGGCTGCGGGAATTGGCAATCAAGGCTGGTTCTGTAGTGCCAGTAGGCCAAGCTCCTCCTGTAGGACTGTTGTTGTTCGGTAACTGCGGCAGCCTCGCGGCCTAGCTGTTCTCTCCTCTCCTGTGGACCTTCTGGTCCACATCCTGGTTCCAGCACCGTCAGCTGGTTCCGGGCAGAGCCTTTGGCTTAGGTGCCTCCTTCTGGGTATTCGAGTTCCGCCAACGCCAGGCGGTCCTTGGTAGTGCTTTTAAGCGCGGGTACCTACAGCTTAGTAACTGGGTTCCAGCACTGTCAGCTGGTCCTCGGTCATGCCATTGGCTCTTGCACAGTTGGCCAACGCATCCGGGTTCCGGTACCATCAGCTGGTTCTCGGCAGTGTCTTTTGCTCTTGTACCTTCTGCTCCCCATCCTGGTTCCAGTAACGTCAGCTGATTCCGGGCAGAGCCTTTGGCTTAGGTGCCTCCTTCTGGGTATCCGAGTTCCACCAACGTCAGGTGGTCCTTGGTAGTGCTTTCAGGCACGGGTACCTCCTGCTTAGTAACCGGGTTCCAGTAACGTCAGCTGGTCCTCGGTAGTTCCATTGGCTCTTGGACCTTCGGCTACCCATCCGGGTTCCAGTACCGTCAGCTGGTTCTCGGCAGTGTCTTTTGCTCTTGTACCTTCTGCTCCCCATCCTGGTTCCAGTAACGTCAGCTGGTTCTGGGCAGAGCCTTTGGCTTAGGTGCCTCCTTCTGGGTATCCGAGTTCCGCCAACGTCAGGCGGTCCTTGGTAGTGCTTTTTAGAATGGGTACCTCCTGCTTAGTAACCAGGTTCCAGTAACGTCAGCTGGTCCTCGGTAGTTCCATTGGCTCTTTGACCTTCGGGTAGCCATCCGAGTTCCAGTTCCATCAGCTGGTTCTCGGCATTTTCTCAGCCTTCTTGTACCTTCTGCTACATTTCCAAGTTCAAGACCCTAAAGACGACGACCCGGAAGACCACCCCTAAGATGACGACAACACCAGAGACGACAACCACTGAGATGACGACGACCCTGGAGATGACGACCCTGAAGACCACCCCGATGACGACGACGACGACAACGGTGGAGACGACAACGGCTGAGATGACGACTCTGGAGACGACGACCCTGGAGACGACGACATGGAAGACTGAGAAGCAGAAGAACAAGAGGCTGCAGAACAAAGAGCAGAAGAACATTAAGCATAACACTTAATATCAGAGCAAAAGATATTATCTAAATTATATGCAGAAGAAGACTAAGCAGTGTATGGGGGTGAGTCCGTTCCTCCTCGTGGTGCCCCTGGATAAAGCCTGATGCTACAGGCCAAACTGAACGCGGACAAATGTAACTTTTGTGACAGGCAGAACGGAAGGTGTAATCTTCAAACTTTTATAGATAACAACTATGGGAATGCCTGTCACAAATGAGAATATGATGAAGAAGTAGAATAGGAAGAATAATAATAGTTGAAGAAAATGAATATGAAGAATGTAATAAAAAAAAATGTAGAAGATGAAGAAGATGAATAAGGTGAAGAAGAAGTTGATGTCAAATATGCTGATGATGATGAAGATGAAAGTGTGGGAAAAGTAAAAAAAAAGAAGGGGAAGGGCGTGGAATAGTGAAACATCAATATCTGACAAAAAAAAAAAAAATTTACATAGTCAATATCTTTGTAACTCCGAACGTCTTTAAAAAAAAAAAAAATTCCTGCTATTCTATTTGATTGGGCTAAACCTCTATGCCTTTAATGTCTCCGCCACCTCCCCAAATACATCCTGCATTATTCTTAGTTGTTTTCCTTCATGTAGAATGAACCTACAAGGAAAGAAAGGGTTTATTTTAATTCCGATATTTTGGTCCCATTGACTTGTATTGGGATCGGGTATCGGTATCGGCGATATCCGATATTTCTTGAATATCGGCCGATCCAATCCGATATCGAAACTTTCCGATATCGGAAGGTATCGCTCAACACTACTGATAACACCTCTATATACAGTAGATAACACAGGATCCACCATTCACAATAGGTGATGTCACAGCTCACCTCCTCCTCCTCCTGTACAATGACTCAATGATGCATTATAATAGTTTCCATCCTACGTATATGCAGCGCCCCAGAGATCTGGTCGTTGCAGTATGACACTCTGCCGCTAAGGGGAGTGATGGTACGTCTGATGGCACTAAAGGAGTTCTACTGACCAGGTATCACCAGCACACATTACACTTCACACTCCGGCCACTAGGGGGAGAAAAAGGCTTTATTTATTGGGCCACTCCTCACACTGGCAAAACTAGGGGTTGGGTAGGAAGTTAGTCAGAAGCTGACTGGGTTGGATCCAGGCAACATCCCGTGGCAGGGGGTGTTGCAGGGAGAAGACACAGGGGGGTCCCTGTTGGGCGTGGGAACCTGGCAGGTACCTAGCGAACAGAGCAGAACGTTACGGAACCGCACCTGCACTACCTTGCAGCGGAATCCTAAGGAAGAGATACAAAGCGAAGGGTATTGTGGAACAGTGAGAAACGAGATCAAGCACAAATGAAAGCCAGTAGGAGTCATGCCATGAGACCGAGGCAACATCCTACTGAGGCGCGTAGACGGTGGCCGGAACACCGCAGAAGTAACTGACTCTATGCCTTACTTCGAACTCCGCAGGACAGTTAATTATAGGTTGGCTGTCTACCTTAAATTTCCTACGAAGACATAGGGGGCAACACGTGGAGAGGGGCGTCTCTAGGGTCCTGGAAGAGCTCATACGGGTGCATCCTAGCCATAATATATCTGGGGGACGAGAAACTAGTAACATCTGGAACAAGAGAGAGAGAAAGAATTAGAAAGAACTAGAAAGAAAGAACGAACGAGAACAGAAGTTGTGAGGACTATTCTGAATCCTCAGCAGGGTAGCACTACAACACACAGGCGCTAGTGGTAGGCAATGATTTCCACCTGCAAAGGGAACTCTGGATGTGCCCATCGGACCGGCCAGTCTCAGAAAGCCCTGTTAACCGTGCTCTGGATTGCGGATCCTGAAGTCTTCAGTAAAGAGGTAAAGAGACTGCAACCTTGGGTCCTCGTTATTGTCTGCACCTCACACCATCGCCATCTGCATCACTGGGAAGCCCTGGGGACATACTTCACCTGTGGGAAGGTATACCATCTAGCTGCCATTCCATCACCCCAGCGGACCCCAAGCAGCGTCGGTCATCCTGACCGAACACCACAGGTGGCGTCACGAAATCTTGACAGACTCCTACCACCTTTTATTGGACGCCCCTTAGCAGGGTCACGGACCGGGTCCAGCCACCGTGACAACCCCAGAACTGTGACAGAAAGGACCGGTACCGAGTGACCTGTGGCCCTGTGTCTGGGGGCGATCCAACTTGGCGTCACGAACAGGATCTGCTTAAGCCTGAGGAATCAGGTCATGTGTGCCTTGGAACTGTGATTGAAACGTGTTTGGACTGTGATTTATTGCAAAGACTGTGTATTGCTACCTGCCGCAAGATTCCCGCCAAAACCGCCGCCATTACAGCGCCACGAGGAGCGCAGGAGAAGAAGAAGGGCGTGGCAGTGGGCGTGAGTAAGCTGAAGAGCGCGAAAGATAATGGCCGCCCAGTCTAAATATTTCTGTACCGTGAGGACGTGTCCGTCAGCAGCCGAGATCCGCCTCCTGATCCTCAATGGAGGGCTGAGAAACAAGAAACGAAACCGCCCACGAAGGAGAGAGCGGGAAAGAGACCAGGAAGTGACCCACGTGGAGGACGCCATGGCTGGTTACTCAGACCCAGACTGCGGGGTTGAAGCAGAGGGTGTCCCCAGCTACCCGGACGAGCACAGCAGCCAGAGCCCCACATCCAGGACAGGTCTCCTGCAGGATGAGATGGAGGATCTCGTGGAGCAGCTTCTCCAGTGGCGGCTGGAGACCAAGGCGTCGTGCCAGGAGGCAGCGGCGGAGGAACCCCCGACCCCGGATCCTTTACCAGCATCGGAGTCGGCTGCAACGGAGGAAGTCGCATCGGCCGGTGAGTCTGCTGACCCTGTCCCACAGGCGGAGAACCTGCTGGTAGGCCTCGTTGCGGCACCCCCTTTCCCTGGGTTCCATACTCGCAGGCCCCTTCCACATTGGGACCAGGCCACTGGTATGGAGCATTTCCACAAGGCCCCGATCTCGCCGATCACCATGCCAGGTGAGGTCTATGCCGAGCGCACCATTTGCCGCTGGGTGAACCCGGGATCGAACATCATGGGGTTCCCCGGGGTGAAGACGCAGGAAGGGGAGATGGTGGAGGCCCTTAGCTGGGAAGAATACCAGGCCCACCTGGAATGGCAGTGGGAGGAGCAGGAGAGGCAGCACCAGGCCCTGCGAGAAGCCCACTACCGGCGGGACCTCGCGGTAAAGGACCGGGCCCGCAAGGACCGCACCACCCACCAGGCCCCACGCAGGCAGGGCACCTTTGTGGATTTCAAGCTCCGTGGGGGATGGCGTTATGAACTGGTGATTTAGAACCACAATGGACCTGGTGGTTAAGAGCACTGAAAATGACCTGATAGTTACTTATAACATAGGACGAGCTCTGAGACGTGGGAACTCTGCTGACCGCAATCCCTAATCCTATCACACCACACTAGAGGTAGCCGTGGAGCGCTCCTGACCAGACCTAGGCACCTCGGGCACAGCCTGAGAAACTAGCTAGCCCTGAAGATAGAAAAATAAGCCTACCTTGCCTCAGAGAAATTCCCCAAAGGAAAAGGCAGCCCCCCACATATAATGACTGTGAGTAAAGATGAAAATACAAACACAGAGATTAAATAGATTTTAGCAAAGTGAGGCCCGACTTACTGAATAGACCGAGGATAGGAAAGATAGCTTTGCGGTCAGCACAAAAACCTACAAACAACCACGCAGAGGGCGCAAAAAGACCCTCCGCACCGACTAACGGTACGGAGGTGCTCCCTCTGCGTCCCAGAGCTTCCAGCAAGCAAGACAAACCAAAAAAGCAAGCTGGACAGAAAAAATAGCAAACAAAAGTAACACAAGCAGAACTTAGCTTATGCAGGACAGACAGGCCACAAGAACGATCCAGGAGAGAGCAAGACCAATACTGGAACATTGACTGGAGGCCAGGAACAAAGAACTAGGTGGAGTTAAATAGAGCAGCACCTAACGACTTAACCTAGTCACCTGAGGAAGGAAACTCAGAAGCCGCAGCCCCACTCACATCCACCAAAGGAAGCTCATGGACAGAACCAGCCGAAGTACCACTCATGACCACAGGAGGGAGCCAGACCACAGAATTCACAACAGTACCCCCCCCTTGAGGAGGGGTCACCGAACCCTCACAAGAGCCCCCAGGCCGACCAGGATGAGCCAAATGAAAGGCACGAACCAGATCGGCAGCATGAACATCAGAGGCAAAGACCCAGGAATTATCTTCCTGACCATAACCCTTCCACTTAACCAGGTACTGGAGTTTCCGTCTTGAAATACGAGAATCCAAAATCTTCTCCACTATATACTCCAACTCCCCCTCAACCAAAACCGGGGCAGGAGGATCAACGGATGGAACCACAGGTGCCACGTATCTCCGCAACAATGACCTATGGAATACATTATGGATGGAAAAAGAAGCTGGGAGGGTCAAACGAAAAGACACAGGATTAAGAACCTCAGAAATCCTATACGGACCAATGAAACGAGGTTTAAACTTAGGAGAGGAAACTTTCATAGGAATATAACGAGACGACAACCAAACCAAATCCCCAACACGAAGTCGGGGACCCACACAGCGCCTGCGGTTAGCGAAACGTTGAGCCTTCTCCTGGGACAATGTCAAATTGTCCACTACATGAGTCCAAATCTGCTGCAACCTATCCACCACAGTATTCACACCAGGACAGTCCGAAGACTCAACCTGCCCTGAAGAGAAACGAGGATGGAAACCAGAATTGCAGAAAAACGGCGAAACCAAAGTAGCCGAGCTGGCCCGATTATTAAGGGCGAACTCAGCCAAAGGCAAAAAGGACACCCAATCATCCTGATCAGCAGAAACAAAACATCTCAGATATGTTTCCAAGGTCTGATTGGTTCGTTCAGTTTGGCCATTTGTCTGAGGATGGAAAGCCGAGGAAAAAGACAAATCAATGCCCATCCTAGCACAAAAGACTCGCCAAAACCTCGAAACAAACTGGGAACCACTGTCAGAAACGATGTTCTCCGGAATGCCATGTAAACGAACCACATGCTGGAAAAACAATGGCACCAAATCGAGGAGGAAGGCAATTTAGACAAGGGTACCAAATGGACCATCTTAGAGAAGCGATCACAAACCACCCAAATGACCGACATCTTTTGAGAGACGGGGAGATCCGAAATAAAATCCATAGAGATATGTGTCCAGGGCCTCTTCGGGACCGGCAAGGGCAAAAGCAACCCACTGGCACGACAACAGCAGGGCTTAGCCCGAGCACAAATCCCACAGGACTGCACAAACGAACGCACATCCCGCGACAGAGATGGCCATCAAAAGGATCTAGCCACCAAATCTCTGGTACCAAAGATTCCAGGATGACCAGCCAACACCGAACAATGAACCTCAGAGATAACTCTACTCGTCCATTTATCAGGGACAAACAGTTTCTCCGCTGGACAACGGTCAGGTCTATCAGCCTGAAATTTTTGCAGCACCCGCCGTAAATCAGGGGAGATGGCAGACAAAATTACCCCCTCTTTGAGAATACCCGCCGGCTCAGGCAAACCCGGAGAGTCAGGCACAAAACTCCTAGACAGGGCATCCGCCTTCACATTCTTAGAGCCCGGAAGGTACGAAACCACAAAGTCAAAACGGGAGAAAAACAGTGACCAACGAGCCTGTCTAGGATTCAACCGTTTGGCAGACTCGAGATAAGTCAAGTTCTTGTGATCAGTCAAGACCACCACGCGATGCTTAGCTCCTTCAAGCCAATGACGCCACTTCTCGAATGCCCACTTCATGGCCAGCAACTCTCGATTGCCAACATCATAATTACGCTCAGCAGGCGAAAACTTCCTGGAAAAGAAGGCACATGGTTTCATCACTGAGCCATCAGAACTTCTTTGTGACAAAACAGCCCCTGCTCCAATCTCAGAAGCATCAACCTCGACCTGGAACGGGAGCGAAACATCTGGCTAGCACAACACAGGGGCAGAAGAAAAACGACGCTTCAACTCCTGAAAAGCTTCCACAGCAGCAGAAGACCAATTGACCACATCAGCACCCTTCTTGGTTAAATCAGTCAACGGTTTAGCAATACTAGAAAAATTATTGATGAAGCGACAATAAAAATTAGCAAAGCCCAGGAACTTTTGCAGACTCTTCAGAGATGTCGGCTGAGTCCAATCATAAATGGCCTGAACTTTAACAGGGTCCATTTCGATAGTAGAAGGGGAAAAAAGGAAACCCAAAAATGAAACCTTCTGAACACCAAAGAGACACTTTGACCCCTTCACAAACAAAGAATTCGCACGCAGGACCTGGAACACCATTCTGACCTGCTTCACGTGAGACTCCCAATCATCCGAGAAGACCAAAATATCATCCAAGTATACAATCAGGAATTTATCCAGGTACTCTCGGAAGATGTCATGCATAAAGGACTGAAATACTGATGGAGCATTGGAAAGCCCGAATGGCATAACCAGGTACTCAAAATAGCCCTCGGGCGTATTAAATGCTGTTTTCCATTCATCGCCCTGTTTAATACGCACAAGATTATACGCACCACGAAGATCTATCTTGGTGAACCAACTAGCCCCCTTAATCCTAGCAAACAAATCAGACAGCAGCGGCAAGGGGTACTGAAATTTGACTGTGATTTTATTTAGAAGGCGGCAATCAATACAAGGTCTCAACGAACCATCCTTCTTGGCCACAAAAAAGAACCCTGCTCCCAATGGCGACGACGACGGGCGAATATGACCCTTCTCCAAGGATTCCTTTACGTAACTCCGCATAGCGGCGTGCTCAGGCACAGACAAGTTAAACAGTCGACCTTTAGGAAACTTACTACCAGGAATCAAATCGATAGCACAATCGCAATCCCTATGCGGAGGTAGGGCACTGGACTTGAGCTCATCAAATACATCCCGGTAATCTGACAAGAACTCTGGGACCTCAGAAGGGGTGGATGATGAAATAGACAGAAATGGAACATCACCATGTACCCCCTGATAACCCCAGCTGGACACAGACATAGATTTCCAATCCAATACTGGGTTATGGACTTGTAGCCATGGCAACCCCAACACGACCACATCATGCAGATTATGCAACACCAAAAAGCGAATATCCTCCTGATGCGCAGGAGCCATGCACATGGTCAGTTGGGTCCAGTACTGAGGCTTATTCTTGGCGAAAGGCGTAGCATCAATTCCCCTCAATGGAATAGGACACTGCAAAGGCTCCAAGAAAAACCCACAGCGCCTAGCATACTCCAAGTCCATCAAATTCAGGGCAGCGCCTGAATCCACAAATGCCATGACAGAATAGGATGACAAAGAGCAGATCAAAGTAACGGACAAAAGAAATTTCGACTGTACCGTACCAATGGTGGCAGACCTAGCGAACCGCTTAGTGCGCTTAGAACAATCGGAGATAGCATGAGTGGAATCACCACAGTAAAAACACAGCCCATTCCGACGTCTGTGTTCCTGCCGTTCAGCTCTGGTCAAAGTCCTATCACATTGCATAGGCTCAGGTTTATGCTCAGATAATACCGCCAAATGGTGCACAGTTTTATGCTCACGTAAGCGTCAATCGATCTGAATGGCCAAAGACATAGACTCATTCAGACCAGCAGGCATAGGAAATCCCACCATGACATCCTTAAGGGCTTCAGAGAGACCCTTTCTGAAAATTGCTGCCAGGGCACATTCATTCCATTGAGTGAGCACAGACCACTTCCTAAACTTCTGACAATATATCTCTACCTCATCCTGACCCTGACACAGAGCCAGCAAATTTTTCTCTGCCTGATCCACTGAATTAGGTTCATCATACAGCAATCCGAGCGCCAGAAAAAACGCATCAATATCACATAATGCAGGATCTCCTGGCGCAAGGGAAAATGCCCAGTCTTGAGGGTCGCCACGTAATAAAGAAATAATGATCTTAACTTGTTGAGGAGCGGGGTTTCAAAGCCAGAAATAGTTTACAATTATTTTTAAAACTCAGAAACTTAGCTCTATCTCCAGAAAACAAATCAGGAATAGGAATTCTAGGTTCTAACATAGAATTCTGAACCACAAAGTCTTGAATATTTTGTACTCTTGCAGTGAGATGATCCACACAAGAAGACAGGCCTTTAATGTCCATCACTACACCTGTGTCCTGAACCACCCAAATGTCTAGGGGAAAAGAAAGACAAAACACAGTGCAGAGAAAAAAAAAAGGTCTCAGAACTTCTCTTTTCCCTCTATTGAGAAGCATTAGTACTTTGGGCCTCCAGTACTGTTATGAACTGGTGATTTAGAACCACAATGGACCTGGTGGTTAAGAGCACTGAAAATGACCTGATAGTTACTTATAACATAGGACGAGCTCTGAGACGTGGGAACTCTGCTGACCGCAATCCCTAATCCTATCACACCACACAAGAGGTAGCCGTGGAGCGCTCCTGACCAGACCTAGGCGCCTCGGGCACAGCCTGAGAAACTAGCTAGCCCTGAAGATAGAAAAATAAGCCTACCTTGCCTCAGAGAAATTCCCCAAAGGAAAAGGCAGCCCCCACATATAATGACTGTGAGTAAAGATGAAAATACAAACACAGAGATGAAATAGATTTTAGCAAAGTGAGGCCCGACTTACTGAATAGACCGAGGATAGGAAAGATAGCTTTGCAGTCAGCACAAAAACCTACAAACAACCACGCAGAGGGCACAAAAAGACCCTCCGCACCGACTAACGGTACGGAGGTGCTCCCTCTGCGTCCCAGAGCTTCCAACAAGCAAGACAAACCAATAAAGCAAGCTGGACAGAAAAAATAGCAAACAAAAGTAACACAAGCAGAACTTAGCTTATGCAGGACAGACAGGCCACAAGAACGATCCAGGAGAGAGCAAGACCAATACTGGAACATTGACTGGAGGCCAGGAACAAAGAACTAGGTGGAGTTAAATAGAGCAGCACCTAACGACTTAACCTCGTCACCTGAGGAAGGAAACTCAGAAGCCGCAGCCCCACTCACATCCACCAAAGGAAGCTCATGGACAGAACCAGCCGAAGTACCACTCATGACCACAGGAGGGAGCCTGACCACAGAATTCACAACGGGATGGGGCTTCATCAAGTAGCCAGACCTGTATTCCGAGGTTTTCATTAACCGGAGGGATGTGGAGTCCCATCTCAGAGAGGGACACCCAGACCGGGACCTCTACTCAGGGGACGAGGTAATCTACATGTGACAATTTGGGGAAAGGGGGTCGTTCGCCCTGAATGTACACAAACGGCCAGTCCCCATGACATCGACAGACAAAGCGTCGGAAAAGCCGTCTCCCGTAGCGAGGGTGCTCCCTTGTGACTGGACCACGACCATCACTAAGACTACAGTAGTGACCCCCACATGCACCATCGTGAAAACCACTACTTGTACCGTAGACACCACCACTACGGTGGTGGCAGAAAGCTCAGCCTCAGGAGTGGTTGGCACCTCGGCCGCTAGGAGGTTCAGAACAATTGCCACACAGACCCCTGACTGGAGTCCGGGATCTCCTGTGACCACGCCGAGTGCCTGTGAGTGCCCGGCGGGGTCGCCCCGTCTACTGCTGACGGTGGAGTTGTCACAGCCGCCAATGTCAAAGCACTAAACCTCGAAGAACCTGAAAATGTACATAGTTAACTCTTTATCTTCAAACTGCTACTTTAAACCCGTCCAGGGTTATTTCTAAAAGGGATCCCTTTGTTGACCCGGGATCCCTATTGTTTTACATTTCTTTGTTTCTACTTTGACCAAGTTATCATTGTTTCCAAAGACTGCCGGATCATGAACAGTGAATGATTCCAAAACTGTTTTGTACATAGTTCGCACCTTCTTAAAGTTGCCCCCTACTGGTTTTACATCGAAAGAAGACTTTGTGAAGATACTGTTTTTTGGACGTAACGCAGAGGGTCTTGCTTTCGTTGGACTTGCAGATGGAGAGAATCTGCGCTACATCAGAGAGCATTGGTTCCCTCCTAAAGGGAATGTTCGCATGTTGCCTTAAGAAAAATTAAAATGTTAATAATGTTGTGATTCAGAAAAGTTTGATAATGTTGCTAGAGATTTAGGACAGGAAAGGTCGAAAGTGAACCCATGGGGGTTAGAGAGAGAGTCCTCCTGAGAACTGTAGAATGATAGTTGGTTACTGAAAGAGAGACAATGACAGTAGGCCCAGCCAAGGAGCTAGGCGGTCCTGCATTGGTGACACTAGAAAGAAGAGAAAGAAAAAAGTTGAGTTATTTTATAGTATTTTATAGTAGGCCTTTAGTGGGTTTAGCTTATACGCCCTTAAAGGGAAAGTTAAATTATTGTTCAGAGTTTGCACTTGGTAGAATACCCGGCAGGGTACTAGAAGTTATTTATAGTCAGAATGTTATTTAAAAATATTTAACCTTGCTTTTGTTTGTAACGTTCAAGTGTCTTCACCTCCCAAAAAGGGAAGCTTTGTTATATTTACTTGTTTCAAGCATTTCAAAACTTTGTATGTCTTTTGCTGATATGTATTGTTGTTCTTCTTCCCAGTCCAGGAGTACTGGATTTAACCGGGGGGGAGTGCAGGGCCCCAGAGATCTGGTCATTGCAGTATGACACTCTGCCGCTAAGGGGAGTGATGATACGTCTGATGGCACTAAAGGAGTTCTACTGACCAGGTATCACCAGCACACATTACACTTCACACTCCGGCCACTAGGGGGAGAAAAAGGCTTTATTTATTGGGCCACTCCTCACACTGGTAAAACTAGGGGTTGGGTAGGAAGTTAGTCAGAAGCTGACTGGGTTGGATCCAGGCAACATCCCGTGGCAGGGGGTGTTGCAGGGAGAAGACACAGGGGGGTCCCTGTCGGGCGTGGGAACCTGGCAGGTGCCTAGCGAACAGAGCAGAATGTTACGGAACCGTGCCTGCACTACCTTGCGGCGGTATCCTAAGGAAGAGATACGAAGCGAAGGGTATTGTGGAACAGTGAGAAACGAGATCAAGCACAAAGGTGAGCCAGTAGGAGTCGTGCCGTGAGACCGAGGCAACATCCTACGGAGGCGCGTAGCCGGTGGCCGGAACACAGCGGAAGTAACTGACTCTATGCCTTACTTCGAACTCCGCAGGACAGTTAATTATAGGTTGGCTGTCTACCTTAAATTTCCTACGAAGACATAGGGGGCAATGCGTGGAGAGGGGCGTCTCTAGGGTCCCGGAAGAGCTCCGAGCCTTCCCATCATACGGGTGCATCCTAGCCATAATATATCTGGGGGACGAGAAAGTAGTAACATCTGGAACAAGAGAGAGAGAAAGAATTAGAAAGAACTAGAAAGAACGAACGAACGAGAACAGAAGTTGTGAGGACTATTCCGAATGCTCAGCAGGGTAGCACTACAACACACAGGCGCTAGTGGTAGGCAACGATTTCCACCTGCAAAGGGAACTCTGGATGTGCCCATTGGACCGGCCGGTCTCAGAAAGCCCTGTTAACCATGCTCTGGATTGCGGATCCTGAAGTCTTCAGTAAAGAGGTAAAGAGACTGCAACCTTGTGTCCTCGTTATTGTCTGCACCTCACACCATCGCCATCTACATCACTGGGAAGCCCTGGGGACATACTTCACCTGTGGGAAGGTATACCATCTAGCTGCCATTCCATCACCCCAGCGGACACAAAGCAGCGTCTGTCATCCTGACCGAACACCACAGGTTGCGTCACAAAAACTTGACAGACTCCTACCACCTTTTATTGCACGCCCCTTAGCAGGGTCACGGACCGGGTCCAGCCACCGTGACAACCCCAGAACTGAGACAGAAAGGACCGGTACCGAGTGACCTGTGGCCCTGTGTCTGGGGGCGATCCAACTACTAAACAATCCTTGCCTTTCAGTCAGTTTTTGAGAGTTCAAAGGGTTAACAACACACAGAAGGCAGCAATCGACTGATTTGTTTAATAGGTTAAAGCAAAGAGGGTATCCGGATACTCTGTTAAAAATAGCCATGTACAAAGTGGAGGAGGGACTATGAATCGGGAGAAGACCGCAAGGAAGGATAGCGCCCCAGTTAGGAAAAAAGAAAAGAGGTTGACGTTTTGTGTTCAATACAGTTCTATGGACCAGTATATACATTCCTCTATTAGGAAGAAATGGCACATTTTTGGGAAGAGAAAAAGAATTAGCGGAAATTGTAGCAAGAGGACCACTCATCTCTTGCAAACATAGCACCAGACTTAGAGATATATTAGTCCGAAACCGTATAGAAAAACCGCAGGCCAACTGGCTGAATGAGGGAATTCCGAAGGGAAACCACAAATGTGGACATTCTGTACATTTCATGTTATGGATCGGGGAATCCACATGGGAGCAGTTAGTTATATGGTTTCTCAGTTTATTTTTTGTAAGATGGATTTTGTTATGTATGTAGTCTTTTGTCCGTGCAAATTGTTCTATATAGGTAAGACAACACGTCCCCTATATGTGAGATTTAGGGAACACCATAAATCCATTACATCGGGCAAAGGAGTACCACGGTTGATCAGCCATATTAAAGAGAAACATAGAGTGGATCCAGACATCCTGACATTTGCAGGCATAGAAAAAGTTGCTTTACCCCCTCGGGGAGGCAATTTGCATAAATTATTGTTACGGCAGGAAGCGAAGTGGATTATGCGTACAGGTGCGATGCGCCCGGTGGGATTTAACGATATAGTGGATATGTCCATTTTTTTGTGAAAGAGGTTTGGATAAAACTTTCTGATGGAAACGTGTCAATCTTAGGCAAAAGAAACCACTATAAAGATTTAGGGATTATGTTAGAGGGAAGCCCCTGAAGGTAGTGCATTTATATTTGAGCTTTTTGTTATGAGTATTATTAAGATCTTTTTTGCTATGAATATATTCTCTCATATGTTGTGGAGAATCCAGTTCTAGTAATGTTGAAGTGATTTTAATGTTTTTTATTTATTTCATTGCATGGTGGGAGATGAATTTGGAGGGAGGAGTTTACCTGAGCCAGGGTATTTCTTCCTCCGTCATATCCTTTGACACATTGACCCGTGGAAATGCCGTTTTGCGCGAAACGGCTGTCGTTAGCGCTGGGTCACACATCCATTTACCCATTCTCCTGGCCATGATGTTTTAATCATCTAAATAAAGCTTTGAATTTTAATAGGGTTGATGAGTGCTATCCATTTTCTCAGCTTTCAATAGTTACAATAGATATACCCTCATGTGTCCAACCAAACTAATAAAATGACCCCAGATTAATGTACATTCATCTACTGTCTACATGATGTTGTTATTTCCCATATTCCCTGGAGGATACACTATTTTATTTCACATCTATTTTCTCACATATGTAATTGAAAGTAATTAATTAAAATCTCGCCTCTGTTCTCAGGGGTCACATCGTCTTTATAAATAGGGATTTTATTGCTTAAAGAATCTAATGAACCTTTAATAAAATGGGAAAGGTGTACAAGGCTTTGTATTTATTTTATATAATTTGCTTTATTTTCTGTTTATTTCTTTATAGGTTCACGAGTCTTTGTTTTTACATATCTTACAACCTGCTACTCGGCTGCTGCTCCCTCCCTGATCTTCTGCTCCTGCTGTTTATCCTGGAGGCAATACATTAAGGTGAAGCTTAGGGAAAAAGGTTTTATCCCATCATCCCGGTGGTGGCAACTAGATGGGAGGAAATTTCTACAACTTTGTGTTAGAATTATTTTCTTTCCACTCAGAGGCAGTAACCCCGTATACAGCTAGTCCTGATCTCTGTCTATAGGTGGAAGCATTGTATCCAGTGTTGACAATGCTCTGTGAGCTGCACAGGTCTTTCTGTTAGTTTGCTACATTGTATCCAGTGTTGATAATGCTCTGTGAGCTGCAAGGGTCTTTCTATTAGTTTGTTACATTGTATCCAGTGTTGACAATGCTCTGTGAGCTGCACAGGTCTTTCTGTTAGTTTGTTACATTGTATCCAGTGTTGACAATGCTCTGTGAGCTGCACAGGTCTTTCTGTTAGTTTGTTACATTGTATCCAGTGTTGACAATGCTCTGTGAGCTGCACAGGTCTTTCTGTTAGTTTGTTACATTGTATCCAGTGTTGACAATGCTCTGTGAGCTGCACAGGTCTTTCTGTTGGTTTGTTACATTGTATCCAGTGTTGACAATGCTCTGTGAGCTGCACAGGTCTTTCTGTTAGTTTGTTACATTGTATCCAGTGTTGACAATGCTCTGTGAGCTGCACAGGTGTTTCTGTTAGTTTATTACATTGTATCCAATGTTGACAATGCTCTGTGAGCTGCACAGGTCTTTCTGTTAGTTTGTTACATTGTATCCAGTGTTAATAATGCTCTGTGAGCTGCACAGGTCTTTCTGCTAGTTTGTTACATTGTATCCAGTGTTGACAATGCTCTGTGAGCTGCACAGGTCTTTCTGTTAGTTTGTTACATTGTATCCAGTGTTAATAATGCTCTGTGAGCTGCACAGGTCTTTCTGTTAGTTTATTACATTGTATCCAATGTTGACAATTTCTCTGTGAGCTGCACAGGTCTTTCTGTTAGTTTATTACATTGTATCCAATGTTCACAATGCTCTGTGAGCTGCACAGGTCTTTCTGTTAGTTTGTTACATTGTATCCAGTGTTAATAATGCTCTGTGAGCTGCACAGATCTTTCTGCTAGTTTGTTACATTGTATCCAGTGTTGACAATGCTCTGTGAGCTGCACAGGTCTTTCTGCTAGTTTGTTACATTGTATCCAGTGTTGGTAATGCTCTGTGAGCTGCACAGGTCTTTCTGTTAGTTTGTTACATTGTATCCAGTGTTGACAATGCTCTGTGAGCTGCACAGGTCTTTCTGTTAGTTTGTTACATTGTATCCAGTGTTGACAATGCTCTGTGAGCTGCACAGGTCTTTCTGTTAGTTTGTTACATTGTATCCAGTGTTGATAATGCTCTGTGAGCTGCACAGGTCTTTCTGCTAGTTTGTTACATTGTATCCAGTGTTGACAATGCTCTGTGAGCTGCACAGGTCTTTCTGTTAGTTTGTTACATTGTATCCAGTGTTGACAATACTCTGTGAGCTGCACGGGTCTTTCTGTTAGTTTGCTACATTGTATCCAGTGTTGATAATGCTCTGTGAGCTGCACGGGTCTTTCTGTTAGTTTGTTACATTGTATCCAGTGTTGACAATGCTCTGTGAGCTGCAAAGGTCTTTCTGTTAGTTTGTTACATTGTATCCAGTGTTGACAATGCTCTGTGAGCTGCACAGGTCTTTCTGTAAGTTTGCTACATTGTATCCAGTGTTGATAATGCTCTGTGAGCTGCACGGGTCTTTCTGTTAGTTTGTTACATTGTATCCAGTGTTGACAATGCTCTGTGAGCTGCACAGGTCTTTCTGTTAGTTTGTTACATTGTATCCAGTGTTGACAATGCTCTGTGAGCTGCAAAGGTCTTTCTGTTAGTTTGGTACATTGTATCCAGTGTTGACAATGCTCTGTGAGCTGCACAGGTCTTTCTGTTAGTTTGTTACATTGTATCCAGTGTTGACAATGCTCTGTGAGCTGCACAGGTCTTTCTGTTAGTTTGTTACATTGTATCCAGTGTTGACAATGCTCTGTGAGCTGCACAGGTCTTTCTGTTAGTTTGTTACATTGTTTCCAGTGTTGATAATGCTCTGTGAGCTGCACAGGTCTTTCTGCTAGTTTGTTACATTGTATCCAGTGTTGACAATGCTCTGTGAGCTGCACATGTCTTTCTGTTAGTTTGTTACATTGTATCCAGTGTTGACAATGCTCTGTGAGCTGCACAGGTCTTTCTGTTAGTTTGTTACATTGTATCCAGTGTTGACAATGCTCTGTGAGCTGCACAGGTCTTTCTGTTAGTTTGTTACAATGTATCCAGTGTTGACAATGCTCTGTGAGCTGCACAGGTCTTTCTGTTAGTTTGTTACATTGTATCCAGTGTTGACAATGCTCTGTGAGCTGCACAGGTCTTTCTGTTAGTTTGCTACATTGTATCCAGTGTTGATAATGCTCTGTGAGCTGCACAGGTCTTTCTGTTAGTTTGTTACATTGTATCCAGTGTTGACAATGCTCTGTGAGCTGCACAGGTCTTTCTGTTAGTTTGTTACATTGTATCCAGTGTTGACAATGCTCTGTGAGCTGCACAGGTCTTTCTGTTAGTTTGCTACATTGTATCCAGTGTTGATAATGCTCTGTGAGCTGCACGGGTCTTTCTGTTAGTTTGTTACATTGTATCCAGTGTTGACAATGCTCTGTGAGCTGCACAGGTCTTTCTGTTAGTTTGTTACATTCTATCCAGTGTTGACAATGCTCTGTGAGCTGCGCAGGTCTTTCTGTTAGTTTGTTACATTGTATCCAGTGTTGACAATGCTCTGTGAGCTGCAGAGGTCTTTCTGTTAGTTTGTTACATTGTATCCAGTGTTGATAATGCTCTGTGAGCTGCACAGGTCTTTCTGCTAGTTTGTTACATTTTATCCAGTGTTGACAATGCTCTGTGAGCTGCACAGGTCTTTCTGTTAGTTTGTTACATTGTATCCAGTGCTGATAATGCTCTGTGAGCTGCACAGGTCTTTCTGCTAGTTTGTTACATTGTATCCAGTGTTGACAATGCTCTGTGAGCTGCACAGGTCTTTCTGCTAGTTTGTTACATTGTATCCAGTGTTGACAATGCTCTGTGAGCTGCACAGGTCTTTCTGTTAGTTTGTTACATTGTATCCAGTGTTGACAATGCTCTGTGAGCTGCACAGGTCTTTCTGCTAGTTTGTTACATTATATCCAGTGTTGACAATGCTCTGTGAGCTACACAGGTCTTTCTGTTAGTTTGTTACATTGTATCCAGTGTTGATAATGCTCTGTGAGCTGCACAGGTCTTTCTGCTAGTTTGTTACATTGTATCCAGTGTTGACAATGCTCTGTGAGCTGCACAGGTCTTTCTGTTAGTTTGTTACATTGTATCCAGTGTTGACAATACTCTGTGAGCTGCACGGGTCTTTCTGTTAGTTTGCTACATTGTATCCAGTGTTGATAATGCTCTGTGAGCTGCACGGGTCTTTCTGTTAGTTTGTTACATTGTATCCAGTGTTGACAATGCTCTGTGAGCTGCACAGGTCTTTCTTTTAGTTTGTTACATTGTATCCAGTGTTGACAATGCTCTGTGAGCTGCACAGGTCTTTTTGTTAGTTTGCTACATTGTATCCAGTGTTGATAATGCTCTGTGAGCTGCACGGGTCTTTCTGTTAGTTTGTTACATTGTATCCAGTGTTGACAATGCTCTGTGAGCTGCACAGGTCTTTCTGTTAGTTTGTTACATTGTATCCAGTGTTGACAATGCTCTGTGAGCTGCACAGGTCTTTCTGTTAGTTTGGTACATTGTATCCAGTGTTGACAATGCTCTGTGAGCTGCACAGGTCTTTCTGTTAGTTTGTTACATTGTATCCAGTGTTGATAATGCTCTGTGAGCTGCACAGGTCTTTCTGCTAGTTTGTTACATTGTATCCAGTGTTGACAATGCTCTATGAGCTGCACAGGTCTTTCTGTTAGTTTGTTACATTGTATCCAGTGTTGTCAATGCTCTGTGAGCTGCACAGGTTTTTTATGTTAGTTTGTTACATTGTTTCCAGTGTTGATAATGCTCTGTGAGCTGCACAGGTCTTTCTGCTAGTTTGTTACATTGTATCCAGTGTTGACAATGCTCTGTGAGCTGCACATGTCTTTCTGTTAGTTTGTTACATTGTATCCAGTGTTGACAATGCTCTGTGAGCTGCACAGGTCTTTCTGTTAGTTTGTTACATTGTATCCAGTGTTGACAATGCTCTGTGAGCTGTACAGGTCTTTCTGTTAGTTTGTTACATTGTATCCAGTGTTGACAATGCTCTGTGAGCTGCACAGGTCTTTCTGTTAGTTTGTTACATTGTATCCAGTGTTGACAATGCTCTGTGAGCTGCACAGGTCTTTCTGTTAGTTTGCTACATTGTATCCAGTGTTGATAATGCTCTGTGAGCTGCACAGGTCTTTCTGTTAGTTTGTTACATTGTATCCAGTGTTGACAATGCTCTGTGAGCTGCACAGGTCTTTCTGTTAGTTTGTTACATTGTATCCAGTGTTGACAATGCTCTGTGAGCTGCACAGGTCTTTCTGTTAGTTTGTTACATTCTATCCAGTGTTGACAATGCTCTGTGAGCTGCGCAGGTCTTTCTGTTAGTTTGTTACATTGTATCCAGTGTTGACAATGCTCTGTGAGCTGCACAGGTCTTTCTGTTAGTTTGTTACATTGTATCCAGTGTTGATAATGCTCTGTGAGCTGCACAGGTCTTTCTGCTAGTTTGTTACATTGTATCCAGTGTTGACAATGCTCTGTGAGCTGCACAGGTCTTTCTGTTAGTTTGTTACATTGTATCCAGTGCTGATAATGCTCTGTGAGCTGCACAGGTCTTTCTGCTAGTTTGTTACATTGTATCCAGTGTTGACAATGCTCTGTGAGCTGCACAGGTCTTTCTGCTAGTTTGTTACATTGTATCCAGTGCTGATAATGCTCTGTGAGCTGCACAGGTCTTTCTGCTAGTTTGTTACATTGTATCCAGTGTTGACAATGCTCTGTGAGCTGCACAGGTCTTTCTGCTAGTTTGTTACATTGTATCCAGTGTTGACAATGCTCTGTGAGCTGCACAGGTCTTTCTGCTAGTTTGTTACATTGTATCCAGTGTTGACAATGCTCTGTGAGCTGCACAGGTCTTTCTGCTAATTTGTTACATTGTATCCAGTGTTGACAATGCTCTGTGAGCTACACAGGTCTTTCTGTTAGTTTGTTACATTGTATCCAGTGTTGATAATGCTCTGTGAGCTGCACAGGTCTTTCTGCTAGTTTGTTACATTGTATCCAGTGTTGACAATGCTCTGTGAGCTGCACAGGTCTTTCTGTTAGTTTGTTACATTGTATCCAGTGTTGACAATACTCTGTGAGCTGCACGGGTCTTTCTGTTAGTTTGCTACATTGTATCCAGTGTTGATAATGCTCTGTGAGCTGCACGGGTCTTTCTGTTAGTTTGTTACATTGTATCCAGTGTTGACAATGCTCTGTGAGCTGCACAGGTCTTTCTTTTAGTTTGTTACATTGTATCCAGTGTTGACAATGCTCTGTGAGCTGCACAGGTCTTTCTGTTAGTTTGCTACATTGTATCCAGTGTTGATAATGCTCTGTGAGCTGCACGGGTCTTTCTGTTAGTTTGTTACATTGTATCCAGTGTTGACAATGCTCTGTGAGCTGCACAGGTCTTTCTGTTAGTTTGTTACATTGTATCCAGTGTTGACAATGCTCTGTGAGCTGCACAGGTCTTTCTGTTAGTTTGTTACATTGTATCCAGTGTTGACAATGCTCTGTGAGCTGCACAGGTCTTTCTGTTAGTTTGTTACATTGTATCCAGTGTTGATAATGCTCTGTGAGCTGCACAGGTCTTTCTGCTAGTTTGTTACATTGTATCCAGTGTTGACAATGCTCTGTGAGCTGCACAGGTCTTTCTGTTAGTTTGTTACATTGTATCCAGTGTTGTCAATGCTCTGTGAGCTGCACAGGTTTTTTATGTTAGTTTGTTACATTGTTTCCAGTGTTGATAATGCTCTGTGAGCTGCACAGGTCTTTCTGCTAGTTTGTTACATTGTATCCAGTGTTGACAATGCTCTGTGAGCTGCACATGTCTTTCTGTTAGTTTGTTACATTGTATCCAGTGTTGACAATGCTCTGTGAGCTGCACAGGTCTTTCTGTTAGTTTGTTACATTGTATCCAGTGTTGACAATGCTCTGTGAGCTGCACAGGTCTTTCTGTTAGTTTGTTACATTGTATCCAGTGTTGACAATGCTCTGTGAGCTGCACAGGTCTTTCTGTTAGTTTGTTACATTGTATCCAGTGTTGACAATGCTCTGTGAGCTGCACAGGTCTTTCTGTTAGTTTGCTACATTGTATCCAGTGTTGATAATGCTCTGTGAGCTGCACAGGTCTTTCTGTTAGTTTGTTACATTGTATCCAGTGTTGACAATGCTCTGTGAGCTGCACAGGTCTTTCTGTTAGTTTGTTACATTGTATCCAGTGTTGACAATGCTCTGTGAGCTGCACAGGTCTTTCTGTTAGTTTGCTACATTGTATCCAGTGTTGATAATGCTCTGTGAGCTGCACGGGTCTTTCTGTTAGTTTGTTACATTGTATCCAGTGTTGACAATGCTCTGTGAGCTGCACAGGTCTTTCTGTTAGTTTGTTACATTCTATCCAGTGTTGACAATGCTCTGTGAGCTGCACAGGTCTTTCTGTTAGTTTGTTACATTGTATCCAGTGTTGACAATGCTCTGTGAGCTGCACAGGTCTTTCTGTTAGTTTGTTACATTGTATCCAGTGTTGATAATGCTCTGTGAGCTGCACAGGTCTTTCTGCTAGTTTGTTACATTGTATCCAGTGTTGACAATGCTCTGTGAGCTGCACAGGTCTTTCTGTTAGTTTGTTACATTGTATCCAGTGTTGATAATGCTCTGTGAGCTGCACAGGTCTTTCTGCTAGTTTGTTACATTGTATCCAGTGTTGACAATGCTCTGTGAGCTGCACAGGTCTTTCTGCTAGTTTGTTACATTGTATCCAGTGTTGACAATGCTCTTTGAGCTGCACAGGTCTTTCTGTTAGTTTGTTACATTGTATCCAGTGTTGACAATGCTCTGTGAGCTGCACAGGTCTTTCTATTAGTTTGTTACATTGTATCCAGTGTTGACAATGCTCTGTGAGCTGCACAGATCTTTCTGTAAGTTTGTTACATTCTATCAATGCTCTGTGCTCTCGGTGTTCATCATTGTCTACACTGGATACGATTTATGATCTGATATCAGGAATTCGCTATGTACAGAATTACTGGCACTGAATGGAAGTAACAGTCCTCTATCAGCAAACAGAGATCTTCAAAATGGCAACTGAAGCAGAAAGAAATTCCAAGAATTTCCAACAATGGTTAGTCTATACTTGCATGAAACATCTATGAATGTAACTGTACGTCCGCGTTAGGGTCTGCATGTGTGAACTGTTCTACAGCCGGCATCTGCCTGTAATGGAAGCTGTGTTTAACCATTCTCATGTCCCCGTCAATCACTGACTGAGGCATCTAAACGGTTTGGATGCTGGTGAGTGTGTGCAGCGGCACCCATCGTGATCACTGGGAGCTGATGGGCAGCCATGGCAGTCAGAGGCCTGCAGAAGACCCCCATCACTGCCTCCTTGGCTCAAGATCAATACTGGGTCTAAATAAATGAAATGTTGAAGAAAAAGTTACCAAAAAAGGAAAAAATTACGAATCAGCCTCTCATTTCATTACAGAAACAAATATGTATTTTGTTTTTTGCCAAGAAAAGTCTGAGCAATAAATGTATGCAGTTTTCTTAAAACAGGTATGGCAAGTGTTGTAAAGCACAAAGAAAAGCAATCAAAATACCAGAATATTTTTTTTAGGACTCTGTACACCCCACAAACATTGGGAGCGAAACATAATATGTAATATGTAATATGTATGCGATCTAATAACCATGTATAAGTATATAAGGGGACAATACAAATATCTCGCTGAGGATCTGTTTATACCAAGGAAGGTGACGGGCACAAGGGGCATTCTTTGCGTCTGGAGGAGAGAAGGTTTTTCCACCAACATAGAAGAGGATTCTTTACTGTTAGGGCAGTGAGAATCTGGAATTGCTTGCCTGAGGAGGTGGTGATGGCGAACTCAGTCGAGGGGTTCAAGAGAGGCCTGGATGTCTTCCTGGAGCAGAACAATATTGTATCATACAATTATTAGGTTCTGTAGAAGGACGTAGATCTGGGTATTTATTATGATGGAATATAGGCTGAACTGGATGGACAAATGTCTTTTTTCGGCCTTACTAACTATGTTACTATGTTACTATGTAACCCAATATGGCGCCAGTAAAAACTGCAACTGTTCCACCTCGCAGACATCCAGTGAAAATTAAAAAAGCCATAGACATCTCAGAATACAAAGACACAACCCAATGTTTTTAACACATTTTTTTATTTTTTATCAGGTAAATAAAAAAAAATAAAAATATAGAAAATTAGTCATCGTAATTATTTGGAGAATAACCAGATTGTATTTACCAAAAATGAACAAAACCCCCCAAAACAATGGTAGATTTGCATTTGTTTTCATAATTTCATCCCTATTGGATAGTTGTTTCCATTTTTTCACATTATGTTGTAAAATGAAAAACGTCTTTCACAAATACAACTTGTCCTGCAAAGAATCAAACCTCATATGGCCGTAAGCATGGAAAAAAAGTGGAAAAAAAAGTAAAAAAATATAAAAGTTATAACAAACAAAAGTTTTAAGTTATGGCTCTAGGAAACGAAAGTGGGGTTACTTCTAGTTTCTATGTGTAAAGCGACATTTTAGTTACATTTTCTTGTGAAAATGTAAGAATATATCCGTGTTCTCTTTGCATATATGAAATGAATATTTGAAGGAACAAAATATGGAGTAAAAATGTAACAAATGTAGCAGATGTGACCACAGCGTTGGCTCTTTTCATTGGCTGTGGTGAATTTTTTTTTTTTGTTGCTTGAGCTTTCCGAAATCGCTACCAAATCGACCAAACTTATAGTGGTTGCCTGATATTAGGTCTCGTAAATCAGCACATTTTGCCTATTTCGCACTGGTCAGGGTGAACTAATGTCCATTCATTTTTGGGGCTCATTCATTATATTTACAATTTTAGAAAGGACTTGTCATGATCCAGTTCTGAGTTTGTGTTCAGCTGTCTTGTCTCTGGACTGGTCATGTGGGGGTTAATCCCCTCCGCCTCACTTTGAAGCTGGCTGAGCTATTTAAGTCCTCTGCAGCCTGTGGGTCAGTGTCAGCTATAGTTCATGCTGCACGGTTTGAGCACCTGACCTGGATACTTGTACTAGTGTTCCTTTTGCCTCTGACTGCCTGCACCCGTTTATGACTTGTTCTGACCTCTGGCTTGTACCCCGACTCCATCTTACGTCTCATGTTTTGGTTACCACGTTTCCGGCAGGCTCTGATTTCTTGTTTGTCCCCGACTATTCCTCTGACTCCCCCTGTGTACTGCGTTGATCTCTCTGTGTATGACCTTGGCTTGTCTGACTTCTCTTTCATTACCTGTGACACCTGTGTTGTTCAGTGTTGCTGCGTTGTGTATACAGCCTCTTTTCCTTAACCAGCACACCCTGGTGGAGGTTGCACTATAGGGCACTGCAGCAGCACATGACAGGACTGTCAGCAACTTATTTTGAAATCTGGTTCATGAAGCTCCTAGATGAGACAAGGTTTGCTTTCATTCATCATTCTACAATATCAAATTCTACCATTCTGACTCAGAAGAAGACCTTTAGAAGTTGTTTTCATGCCCATATATGAATTTAATAAGAATGTTCCAAAAACTATTTACAATCTCTTAGTTTGCCCCAAGCAGATCAACATTTGCAAAGCAAAATTACTCTTTATTTGTAGTGAATATTTAATGTTTTGCACATACTAATATCATTACATATCTATTTATATAGGACGTGATTTACATTGTATCGGTGTATTTTATTTTTAATCATTTAATCAATTTCTTTGCTCTTTTTTAAATTCTTGTTCGAGTTTATTTTGGAAACCTAATCACTCAGAATTGGAAGATGTAAAATAGTCAAGAAATCATCCTCAACCCTTTTAGAATATTTTAGAATATAACTTTCTTTACCAATTAAGGTTAAAAACGCCTGAAAACATGTCATGTAAAGTCACTAGTGTTTGTGTCTGTTTCTACTTTTGTCTTTAATGCCATGTAGAAAATGAGAATATATCAATTTCATTACATGCAAGACTGAAAGACAATGATTTACCTACCTTCCTCGGTAGAAGAATGATTATTTTTTTGGTTCTCTGATTTCTGACAATCATACATTAATTTTTACATTAATATGTAGACATCGGTAAATTTTTATTAATGTATATCATAAAACATTCAGATGTTTTTAAATTTGTCACTTACATTTGAAGATTTTAAGTTTTTTAAGGTTAGCTAAGTTTTAAGCTTTTTAAGTTTAGTTACTTTTGTTAGTTTTTAAGTTTAGTTAAGTTTTACATTTTCAAGTTTAGCTATGTTTTTAAATTTTTTTAAGTTTACATTTTACGTTTTTAAGTATTTTAAGCTTAGATATGTTTTAAGTTTAGTTACATTTTGTTTTTTAAGTATTTTAAGTTTAGTTAAGTTTTTTAAGTTTAGTTACATTTTACGTTTTTCACATTTTTAAAGTTTTTAAGACTAGTTAAGTTTTACGTTAAGTTTTTTAAGTTTTACCTTTTTTAAGTTTAGTTACGTTTACATTTTTTAAGTATTTTAAGTTTAGTTAAGTTTAAGGTTTTTTAAATTTAGCTACATTTTATGTTTTTTAAGCTTAGTTTTTTAAGTCTTATGGTTTTTAAGTTTTACGTTTTTCAAGTTTTCTAAGTGTAGTTACATTGTACATTTTTTAAGTTTTACGTTTTTTAAGTTTAGTTCAGTTTTACCTTTTTAAGTTTTGGTTTTTTTAAGTGTTACATTTTTTTGTATGAGTTTTTGGGGTCATGTGATACTTATTTGTTAAATTTAACTAATAAAAAGCTATAATTTTCATTTCTAATTGCCACGGTTCTAACTTTTTAGATGCATGTACATTTTCAATTTTAACTTTGTCATCTTTCCATAAACCAGTAGAAGAAGAAAATGAAAAATATATTATATTTTGCTAAATTATCAAACATTTTGATATAGCGCAGACCTATTTTTTTAAAAAAGGCTATAAGTTTCTGGATAGAGTAAGAGTATGTTCACACTGCATCTTTTTCTGCATTTTATTTGTTTGAAAAATGTCTCAAAAGTTCAAATGATTGTCCTATTCATTTCTATGTAACAAAGTCTTACTGTTCGTATGTTTGGGAGCTCTTTTTATATTCTTCAGGCTTTAAAATAATGGAAATCATTTAAAAGAAGTGATGTCTGTATTCTTCAGGCATTTTCTGTTAGGAAGACACTCATTATGTTTTGTTTGAATTCAATAGAATGGCTTAAAAATACCCACTTTTTTTTAACCTCTTCACCCATTGGACATTTTCCAATTTTTCATTTTTCGCTCCCCTTCTTCTAGGAGCCATAATTTTTTTTATTTTTCCATCAATATGGCAGTGTGAGGACTTGTTTTTTGGGGAACAAGTGGTACTTTTCAATTACACCATTTATTTTACCGTATAATTTACTGGCAAACTGGAAAAAAAAATCAAGTGCTATAAAATTGCAAAAAAAGCAGAATTTCACAAGTGTTTTTTAAAATTTTTGCCTTTTTACCATATTCACTAAATGCTAAAACTGATCTGCGATTATGATTCTCCAGGTCATTGAGTTCTCAGATACCAAACATGTCTAGGTTCTTTTTTATTTAAGTAGTGAAAAAAAAATCTAAATGTTTGTTAAAAAATAAAAGTTGCCATTTTCCGAGACCTATAACGTCTCCATTTTTGGGATTTGGGGCTGTCTGACTGCTTCCATATTGTGCACCAAACTGATGTTTTTATCGAAAATGGGAAAAAATTCCAAGTGCGGTGAAATTACGGTGACACCCCCCCCCCCAATTTTTTTTTTATTTTAGCGTTTTAAATTTTTTCTCTTTACGGTGTTTACCAATTGTGTATTTTTTTTATTTTTGTATTATTTTTATTCTCAATGGCGAGAAAGGAGGGCGATTTGAACTTTTAGTTTTATTTTATTCTTTTCATATTTTTTATTTTTTTAAAATCTTTTTTACTCTTTACTGTTCTTGTTAGCCCCCTTATTGGACTTGAAGATACGATCATCCGATTTCTTTAGCTATTTACAGCGATACCTGAAATGGAAAGAAATGCTGAAAAGACTGAACATATCACAAGCAAAGGGGTTTTACAATAGAAATAAACACGATTTTTCAGTTGTTTTTATTTCTGTGTGGAACCCCTCAAAAAAATTCCAAAAACTCCAAAACTCTTAGGCCATGTGCACACGTTGTGGATTTACTGCGGATCCGCAGCGTTTTTTCTGTGCAGAAACGCTGCAGAACCGCAAGTGATTTACAGTACAATGTAAATCAATGGGAAAATAAAAATGCTGTGCTAATGGTGCGGAACATTCCGCATGGAATCCCCTGTGGATTAAAAAAAAGGACCATGTCAATTCTTTGTGCATTTCTGCAGCATTTCTGCACCCATTCCATTATAGGAAAACGTAGGGGTAAAAACGCATGAAATCTGCACAGAATCCACAGTAAGTTAAGTACATCCTGATAAAGACAGATATATACAGTACAGACCAAAAGTTTGGACACACCTTCTCATTTAAAGATTTTCTGTATTTTCATGACTATGAAAATTGTACATTCACACCGAAGGCATCAAAACTATGAATTAATGCATGTGGAATTATATACTTAACAAAAAAGTGTGAAACAACTGAAAATATGTCTTATATTCTAGGCTCTTCAAAGTAGCCACCTTTTGCGTTGATGACTGCTTTGCACACTCTTGGCATTCTCTTGATGAGCTTCAAGATATAGTCACCGGGAATGGTCTTCCAACAATCTTGAAGGAGTTCCCAGAGATGCTTAGCACTTGTTGGCCCTTTTGCCTTCACTCTGCATCCAGCTCACCCCAAACCATCTCGATTGGGTTCAGGTCTGGTGACGGTGGAGGCCAGGTCATCTGGCGTAGCACCCATCACTCTCCTTCTGGGTCAAATAGCCCTTACACAGCCTGGAGGTGTGTTTGAGGTCATTGTCCTGTTGAAAAATAAACGATGGTCCAACTAAACGCAAACCGGATGGAATAGCGTGCTACTGCAAGATGCTGTGGTAGCCATGCTGGTTCAGTATGCCTTCAATTCTGAAAAAAAAACAACAGTGTCACCAGCAAAGCACCCCCACACCATCACACCTCCTCCTCCATGCTTCACGGTGGGAACCAGGCATGTAGAGTCCATCCGTTCACCTTTTCTGCGTTGCACAAAGTCACGGTGGTTGGAACCAAAGATCTCAAATTTGGACACATCAGACCAAAGCACAGATTTCCACTGGTCTAATGTCCATTCCTTGTGTTCTTTAGCCCAAACAAGTCTCTTCTGCTTGTTGCCTGTCCTTAGCAGTGGCTTCCTAGCAGCTATTTTACCATGAAGGCCTGCTGCACAAAGTCTCCTCTTAACAGTTGTTGTAGAGATGTGTCTGCTGCTAGAACTCTGTGTGGCATTGACCTGGTCTCTAATCTGAGCTGCTGTTAACCTGCGATTTCTGAGGCTGGTGACTCGGATAAACTTATCCTCAGAAGCAGAGGTGACTCTTGGTCTTCCTTTCCTGGGGAGGTCCTCATGTGACCCAGTTTCTTTGTAGCGCTTGATGGTTTTTGCCACTGCACTTGGGGACACTTTCAAAGATTTCCCTATTTTTTGGACTGACTGACCTTCATTTTTTAAAGTAATGATGGCCACTCATTTTTCTTTACTTAGCTGCTTTTTTCTTGCCATAATATAAATTCTAACACTCTATTCAGTAGGACTATCAGCTGTATATCCACCAGACTTCAGCACAACACAACTGATGGTCCCAACCCCATTTATAAGGCAAAAAATCCCACTTATTAACCCTGACAGGGCACACCTGTGAAGTGAAAACCATTCCCAGTGACTACCTCTTGAAGCTCATCAAGAGAATGCCAAGAGTGTGCAAAGCAGTCATCAAAGCAAAAAGTGGCTACTTTGAAGAACCTAGAATATAAGACATAATTTCAGTTGTTTCACACTTTTTTGTTAAATATATAATTCCACATGTGTTAGTTCATAGTTTTGATGCCTTCAGTGTGAATGTAGAATTTTCATAGTCATGAAAACACAGAAAAATCTTTAAATGAAAAGGTGTGTCCAAACTTTTGGTCTGTACTGTATATATATATATATATATATATATATATATACATATATATATATATTTACATTTACACTTTTAATGTTTGGTCCTTCCATATTTCTAAACTGCTATTTAGGGTTCCATTGTATCTGCCTGATACAAAGTAAAAAGTGATTTTCGTCTTACCGTTCCGCTACAGGTTCATCACTTCTTGGACTCCCGTCTGTTCTTAACTTCTTGGTTCTTCCTGACAGAAAGGAAATTAATGCTTGACAGCTACAGCAGTGTCTCACCTGAGACAGCGATTGGCTGCAGCTCGTCACATATCTCTATATTGAGGAGTCATGACGACATCATAGGCCTCAGGAAACTCCCAGTTTTGGAATAGGCCAACAGAGGATCCGGTGAGTATTACTTATTACTTATGTTTTATACTTTTCTGACCAGTTTCAACATTTTTTAAGTGAACAATTCATTTAAGGGTTAATACACACATAGTGGCCACAGTGGTCATTGGTCACTATGTTGTGGTTAGTGGACATGACCAGAATTGTAAAATTCCTATGATAGCCATAGTAATCGAGCACGGTTACTGGAAGACTGACAGCTCTTAATGGGGCTTCCACAAACAGGCTTTGTACTAACCCCTCCATCTATCACATCCCAAGAGGCGTCCTGGCCTTCACATTTTTACCCCTCTCTAGGAAACTGGACTTGCACTATTAGCCTGGGTTGGGTCCATGGAGTGGCTGCTGGCCGGTGTAGCAAGCTAGCAGAGGGTAGTCAGACAGCAGCATCAATACCAGATAGTCAGGGACGGGAATAAAATAATCAGTCAGAAAGATAATGTAAACATGGGCCTTGGTTTGAAAAGAGAATCAAACAGGCTGAACAAGACCTCAATAACTGGAGTGAACCAGGGAAAGTATAAACTATAACTGGCGTATGATTGTGGTGCTTTCCCACTGGCTACAGCAGGGAGCTGATTACTCCTGCTTGACCACACACACACATACTACCTGACTGGTCAGCAATGCAGATCCCAGTCACATTGCTATGTCTGGCTGGTCACAACATGTGTGACATGCCCTCAGCCCATTCTCCACTGTGCATGGAGACCGGCACCTATGACGCAGCTCCACTGGTACTACTCATCCTGTCCATGGCTCCAGACAATCAGCGGCTCCTTTCTCTGCTAAGAACCTGCATCCTCTTGGCAGGCCTAATGGAAATGCCCTGCTTCATGCACATACTTAAAAAAGGAGGGCACCTGTTCTCTATTAGGGCTGTCTTTGCTGTGATGCTCTGTGCATAAAAGGCATCCTCCCCTTACGGTAGGTGCCTGGGCAACATGTTCATTCTCTGGGATTGTTGCCTCAGCTTCAGGCCACGCTTTGCTGTGCTCTGCACTATGCTGACTTCTCTGTTTTCACAGAATCCTCTTCTAGTGATTCCTAAACTGGATCCCTCTGGTCACTCCAGTTCCTACTCCAAGATGATTTAGCCTCTCCTCACGGAGCCCTCCAGATACTGCTACCGGCGGGATCAGCCTTTCAGGGATTTCATGAAGCTTCAGGGATTCTCTCCACCAGCAGAGCCGAGTATTCCATAGTGTTTCTAGTCAGTCAATAAGGGTTGTCCTCTGGTCCAGGATTCTTGGCATTTAGGCCACCTGATGTTGTGACGGGTAATCCCTGTATAGGGGTACACCATGCCCGGTGCTCCACTACATGGTACTGTGCCGTGATCCAGAGGTTCCTTCCAGGGCCGGACTGGGACTAAAATTCATCCCTGGCATTTGAAGTTACACAGGCCCACTTGTCACATGGTGAGAAGTGAGGGGGGTGTAACACGACTATATAACATATAATTACAGCTGTATCCAGCATTACAGCTCAGTCCTATTTATTGCTTTTAGTTGCGTTACCAAGAAAAGCCGCTACTTTACCTACATAACTGGATCTCGTAGATAATGAAGGGATGAGACGACCAAAGGCTGTGCAACCTCATTCTGATGCTCCATAAACGTTGCCTACAGCCACTTTTGGTTCCGCTGTGCAACACGAGACCCGGTGACTCTGAAGTGCGGTGACATCAGTAACGTCATCGCTCTTTAGATATTCCGGGTCTTGCGCTGAGCTCGGCAACTGTGAAGAGCGGTATTGTTACTACCATCACCGCTCTTCAGAGTCGCTGGGTCTCGCCAGGTCTGGGCTAGTAGTGGTGGTGTCTGATAGACACCTCTCCATTACTTACCCCAGGGATTGATAGCAGCTGATATTACGCAGCTGACATCAACCCTAAAAATCATTGCACATACCAGAATTAAATGTTCTGGCGGCTGGGAAAAGCAGTAGAATTAGCGCTATTCCCAGGCGTCATAGATGCCGGTATAGTTGAATGCGGCGGCGCTGGTGGGGAGAGTCAGCGGCGGGGGGGAAGTCGGCGCTAGCGAGCGGCCCACGACTGTCACCGACCCTTTTGGCATTTGCCAGAAATGCCCGATGGCCAGTCTGGCCCTGGTTCCTTCCCTCTTATAGCTTTTCCCTTTTTGTTTAACCTTGTTAATAAATGTCTTTTGGTTTATGAGATCCACTCTACTGTCTCTTGAGTATCGAGTATACAGTCACCACTGCACCATCAGTGGTCTAGTGAGTCCACTATACTTTATCAAGCCCTGTGGGCGTAACAATGCGCTGCCCACAGCTTATGGTCATGACGTCTTCTCTTTCACCAGCGCTTTACAGAGAATGAATATTTTGGTGACAGATGCAGATGTCGCAGGAGCAGGTCCAGATGGAGATGTGACAAATTCCTCCTCAAGCTCTTGGATTCTTTATTGCTTGTTCTCTGTATAAGCTTAACCCCCATTGTGTTTTCTTATTTTAGGGTTAGACTTTCACCTTGGCAATATGATGCCCATTAACCAGACCCATGTGACAGAATTTATTCTCACTGGTTTTTCACAAAGTTTACAGATTAGAATTTTACTTTTTATTTTGTTCTTTATTTTTTATGTCTTGACTATTTTGGGAAACGTTTTTTTGATCTTTATCGTTGTGGTCAGCTCTCAGATGCACACGCCGATGTATTATTTCCTATGTCATTTATCCTTTATAGATGTCTGCTATTCATCTAATTCTCTTCCAAAAATGATGATTGATGTATTTTCTAAGAAGAAGACAATTTCCATTGTTGGGTGTCTGGCACAGATCAACACCGGAATTTTCCTTGGAGAGACTGAGTGCTTGCTACTGGCCGTGATGGCGTATGACCGGTATGTAGCGATCCGCCTTCCATTGCATTACACTGTCATTATGAACCGGAAGGTTTGCACCAACATCACTTTCATTTTGTGGTTTGGAAATTTTTTCATATCAACGATTCCCATGATTTTAAAACCTCTTGTGTTCTGTGGAGAAAATAAGGTTGACCATTTTGTGTGTGAGTTGATCGCCATTCTGAGCCTGGCATGTGGAGACATCTCCTTTCATAAAATGACCATCTTTGTTTTAGGGTTATTCACACTTTTACTTCCTCTTGTCTTTATCGTGGGATCTTACGTTTGTATTATCTACTCAGTATTAAAAATTCGTTCTGGGAAGTCTCGAGCTTTTTCTACTTGTGTTTCCCATTTGACTGTTGTGTTCATGTACTATGGAACCACCATTACGATGTACATGGCACCAGCCAATACTTACTCATCGAAACAGAAGTATATCGCCCTTTTATATGGAGCAGCGACGCCCGCTCTAAACCCTTTGATATACAGTTTAAGAAACAGTGATGTCAATGAAGCATATAAGAAATTTTTGAACAATTTTTTAAAAATGGTATCATAAACTTTTCTCACACAAACTCTATATCGTTCTGATCTTCTGCTTCCTGGCCCTTTGGACCGTGTTCTGACTATCCCCTTTGTCTTGTCTTTTGGCTTTTGATCCGCTATCTCTAGTTATTGATCCTGGACTGTGACCTGACTTACGTCTTCGTCTTTTCCTTTGGTTATCTTTGTACTCTCTTGATATTGACCCCGGAACATCTAACTTTTCTGCCTCATGGCCTGTCCGTGAGTAGTGACTAGCGTCACACTGGCATTGTTGTTAGTCAATTATCTTTTTCAGGACAAAAGAAATGAAAAAATACCAAAATAATGTAAATATTATGTTCAATCAGATGGTGGAGAAATTCTCTGCAGACTCACCCATCTGTGTTTCCCCACAGTCAGTTGGGCAGTTGGAGAGTTGTGACGTGGGGGGAAACAAGGGTAATTGGGATGCCATCTCTGAGGACTGTACTGTGTGTGATGTTAAGGTGGAGAAAGAGGAGGAGCGGCCACTTGATGCAGCGCTTGCCATCCATTGGAGCACATGCTCTTTCTGGCCCTCATTTACAAGGCGAAAATTAGGGCATCCCGCAAGCTTGCTGCCTCGGGGTAACTGTGAACTCTGATCTCTCCTTCAAAACACATATCTATTCCCTATCTACTTTCTGCCGACCACAATTCAAAAATATTTTCTGGATCTGTACATTCCTTAATCAAAAATCTACAAAACCCTAGTTCATGCATTCATCATCTCCTGCCTCGACTATGGCAACCTCCTGCTTTTTTGCCCCCCTTCTAACACTCTCACTCCCCTCCAATCCATCGTAAACTCTGCTGCATGTCTAATCCACCTATCCCCCTTATGCTTCGGCCTCTCCTCTCTGTCAGTCCTTTCACTGGCTCCCCATTGCCCAGAGACTCCAGTTCAAAGCCCAGATTATGCAATTCCAATTCATCCACAACCTGTCTCCTCCATACATTTGTGACCAAGTCTCGTGATACTAACCTTCATGCAACCTCCGATCCTCATAAGATCTCCTTCTCTACTCCCCTCTTATCTCCTCTTCCCACAATCGCATACAAGATTTCTCCCATGTATCCCCTGTATTTTGGAACTCACTACCCCAACATCTCAGACTCTTGCCTACCATGGAAACCTTCAAAAGGAACCCAAAGAACCACCTCTTCTGAGAAGTTTACAACCTGCAGTGACCATTGTTCCACCATACCGCTGCACAACCAGCTCTACCCTCACCTAATATATCAAGAATAGAAACAAAGGAATGCTTAGCATGGTAGTGAAAGGATAGTCGTGCCAAATAAATATTAAGTAAATTAATATATAGTGTCTACTGCCAAGAAGCTGGACCGCTGTAAAAATATGAGGGCAGTCGGGAAATTAGACCATAAACAACAAAAAGCACCACAAACCGACCAAGCAGTCCAATATCACATAATTTTATTTTATCTACTATATAAAGCTGAATGTTTGTATGTATGTATGTGTGTATGTGTGTGTGTGTGTGTATGTCCGGGATTGGCATCTGCACCGTCGCAGCTACAGCCACAAAATTTTGCACAGTCACACGTCTGGACCCCGAGAGCGTCATAGGCTATGTTGTGAGGTGAAATTTTAACCCCGCGCTTAACAATTCACCAAACAATTTTGCTCCTATCTACACAATGCGAAAAATTGAAAGGAAAAGTGTTGGAGGCAAATTGACAGCTGCCAGATGTGAACAAGGGGGACTTAAAGAATGAGAGCGATGGCGCCAAAGAGTATATACCGTACAGTTGCTAAGGTGGGGCCCCGACATGGGATACTCACCACACACGGGGATATAAACACACACACAAAATGCGCCACACACTACCACGTGCTTGAACACATATACCACCCTCAGCACACATTTCACCACACATACACCAACCTCGCCACATAAAAGTCGAAACACAAAAGTCGCCGCTCAAAACTCACCGCGCGCAAAACTCGCCACATGCAAAAACTAGGCTCACGCAAAACTCGCCACAAGTGCAAAACTCACCTCATGGAAAACTCACCACACGCAAAACTTGCACACGCGGAAAAATTGCCACATGCACAAAATTTGCAACACATGCAAAAGTTGCCTCACACAAAACTTGCACATACTCAAAAGGCACCAGACATAAAACTCACCACGTGGAAAACTCGCCATGCGCAAAACTTGCTGCACACAACTTGCTACACTAACCTGTCACATGCAACTCGACACACAAAAAGTTGCTACACGCATGTTGCCAAACAAAACTCATCTCACAAAAGTCGCTACATGCATGTCGCCACACACAACTCAACACACACAACTTAACAGACGAAACTCGCCCTAAAACACACACAAGTCTGGTATTAGCCTTCAAAAATAAAAATCTGATTAATAAGCAGACAAACTACAAGAGCAACAAATGTACCATATAGGAAATACAGCAGCGGTCAGTCACATGACCTGTAACATAGTAACATAGTTAGTAAGGCCGAAAAAAGACATTTGTCCATCCAGTTCAGCCTATATTCCATCATAATAAATCCCCAGATCTACGTCCTTCTACAGAACCTAATTGTATGATACAATATTGTTCTGCTCCAGGAAGACATCCAGGCCTCTCTTGAACCCCTCGACTGAGTTCGCCATCACCACCTCCTCAGGCAAGCAATTCCAGATTCTCACTGCCCTAAGAGTAAAGAATCCTCTTCTATGTTGGTGGAAAAACCTTCTCTCCTCCAGACGCAAAGAATGCCCCCTTGTGCCCGTCACCTTCCTTGGTATAAACAGATCCTCAGCGAGATATTTGTATTGTCCCCTTATATACTTATACATGGTTATTAGATCGCCCCTCAGTCGTCTTTTTTCTAGACTAAATAATCCTAATTTCGCTAATCTATCTGGGTATTGTAGTTCTCCCATCCCCTTTATTAATTTTGTTGCCCTCCTTTGTACTCTCTCTAGTTCCAAAACTGGACACAGTACTCCATGTGCGGTCTAACTAGGGATTTGTACAGAGGCAGTATAATGCTCTCATCATGTGTATCCAGACCTCTTTTAATGCACCCCATGATCCTGTTTGCCTTGGCAGCTGCTGCCTGGCACTGGCTGGTCCAGGTAAGTTTATCATTAACTAGGATCCCCAAGTCCTTCTCCCTGTCAGATTTACCCAGTGGTTTCCCATTCAGTGTGTAATGGTGACATTGATTCCTTCTTCCCATGTGTATAACCTTACATTTATCATTGTTAAACCTCATCTGCCACCTTTCAGCCCAAGTTTCCAACTTATCCAGATCCATCTGTAGCAGAATACTATCTTCTCTTGTATTAACTGCTTTACATAGTTTTGTATCATCTGCAAATATCGATATTTTACTGTGTAAACCTTCTACCAGATCATTAATGAATATGTTGAAGAGAACAGGTCCCAATACTGACCCCTGCGGTACCCCACTGGTCACAGCGACCCAGTTAGAGACTATACCATTTATAACCACCCTCTGCTTTCTATCACTAAGCCAGTTACTAACCCATTTACACACAATTTCCCCCAGACCAAGCATTCTCATTTTGTGTACCAACCTCTTGTGCGGCACGGTATCAAACGCTTTGGAAAAATCGAGATATACCACGTCCAATGACTCACCGTGGTCCAGCCTATAGCTTACCTCTTCATAAAAACTGATTAGATTGGTTTGACAGGAGCGATTTCTCATAAACCCATGCTGATATGGAGTTAAACAGTTATTCTCATTGAGATAATCCAGAATAACATCCCTCAGAAACCCTTCAAATATTTTACCAACAATAGAGGTTAGACTTACTGGCCTATAATTTCCAGGTTCACTTTTAGAGCCCTTTTTGAATATTGGCACCACATTTGCTATGCGCCAATCCTGCGGAACAGACCCTGTCGCTATAGAGTCCCTAAAAATAAGAAATAATGGTTTATCTATTACATTACTTAGTTCTCTTAGTACTCGTGGGTGTATGCCATCCGGACCCGGAGATTTATCTATTTTAATCTTATTTTGCCGGTTTCGCACCTCTTCTTGGGTTAGATTGGTGACCCTTAATATAGGGTTTTCATTGTTTCTTGGGATTTCACCTAGCATTTCATTTTCCACCGTGAATACCGTGGAGAAGAAGGTGTTTAATATGTTAGCTTTTTCCTCGTCATCTACAACCATTCTTTCCTCACTATTTTTTAAGGGGCCTACATTTTCAGTTTTTATTCTTTTACTATTGATATAGTTGAAGAACAGTTTGGGATTAGTTTTACTCTCCTTAGCAATGTGCTTCTCTGTTTCCTTTTTGGCAGCTTTAATTAGTTTTTTAGATAAAGTATTTTTCTCCCTATAGTTTTTTAGAGCTTCAATGGTGCCATCCTGCTTTAGTAGTGCAAATGCTTTCTTTTTACTGTTAATTGCCTGTCTTACTTCTTTGTTTAGCCACATTGGGTTTTTCCTATTTCTAGTCCTTTTATTCCCACAAGGTATAAACCGCTTACACTGCCTATTTAGGATGTTCTTAAACATTTCCCATTTATTATCTGTATTATTAGTTCTGAGGATATTGTCCCAGTCTACCAGATTAAGGGCATCTCTAAGCTGGTCAAACTTTGCCTTCCTAAAGTTCAGTGTTTTTGTGACTCCCTGACAATTCCCCCTAGTGAAAGACAGGTGAAACTGTACAATATTGTGGTCGCTATTTCCTAGATGCCCGACCACCTGCAGATTTGTTATTCTGTCAGGTCTATTAGATAGTATTAGGTCTAAAAGTGCTGCTCCTCTGGTTGGATTCTGCACCAATTGTGAAAGATAATTTTTCTTGGTTATTAGCAGAAACCTGTTGCCTTTATGGGTTTCACAGGTTTCTGTTTCCCAGTTAATATCCGGGTAGTTAAAGTCCCCCATAACCAGGACCTCATTATGGGTTGCAGCTTCATCTATCTGCTTTAGAAGTAGACTTTCCATGGTTTCTGTTATATTTGGGGGTTTGTAACAGACCCCAATGAGAATTTTGTTACCATTTTTCCCTCCATGAATTTCGACCCATATGGACTCGACATCCTCATTTCCTTCGCTAATATCCTCCCTTAAAGTGGACTTTAGACAAGACTTTACATAGAGACAAACCCCTCCTCCTCTCCGATTTTTACGATCCTTTCTAAACAGACTGTAACCCTGTAAGTTAACTGCCCAGTCATAGCTTTCATCTAACCATGTCTCGGTTATTCCCACTATGTCAAAGTTACCTGTAGATATTTCTGCTTCTAGTTCTTCCATCTTGTTTGTCAGGCTTCTGGCGTTTGCAAGCATGCAGTTTAGAGGATTTTGTTTTGTTCCAATCTCCTCGCTGTGGATTGTTTTAGAAATGTTCTTACCTCCCTTCTGAGTATGTTTTCCTGGATCTTCGTTGTTCAAGTCTAATGTTTTTCTTCCCGTCCCCTCTTCTTCTAGTTTAACGCCCTCCTGATGAGTGTAGCGAGTCTTCTGGCGAATGTGTGTTTCCCAGGTTTGTTGAGGTGTAGTCCGTCTCTGGCGAGGAGTCCATCGTACAAGTAATTCACACCGTGGTCCAGGAATCTGAATCCTTGTTGTCTGCACCATCGTCTTAGCCAGTTGTTTGCATCAAGGATCCTGTTCCATCTCCTGGTGCCATGCCCGTCTACTGGAAGGATAGAAGAAAAAACTACCTGTGCATCCAGTTCCTTTACTTTCTTCCCCAACTCTTCAAAGTCTTTGCAGATTGTCGGTAGGTCCTTCCTTGCCGTGTCATTGGTGCCAACATGTATCATAAGAAATGGGTGGACGTACTTGGAGTTGAAGAGCTTTGGTATCCTATCGGTCACATCCTTGATCATCGCACCTGGAAGGCAGCATACTTCTCTTGCAGTTATGTCCGGTCTGCAGATGGCTGCTTCTGTGCCTCTCAGTAGTGAGTCTCCCACCACCACCACTCTTCGTTGCTTCTTGGCTGTACTTTTTGCTGTCACTTGTTGCTGTGTGCCCTTTTCTTTTTTGCTTGCTGGGATTGCTTCATCCTTAGGTGTGCCATCTTCATCCTCTACAAAGATTTGATATCGGTTCTTCAGTTGTGTGGTTGGTGATTTCTCCATGGTCTTCTTGCTTCTTTTGGTCACATGCTTCCACTCATCTGCTTTTGGAGGTTCTCTGACACTTTTTTCACCTTCTGTGACCAGTAGAGATGCTTCTGTTCTGTCTAGAAAGTCTTCATTCTCTTTGATGAGTTTCAAGGTTGCTATTCTTTCTTCCAGACCCCGCACCTTTTCTTCTAAAAAGGCCACTAGTCTACACTTCTGACAGGTGAAATTTAATTCTTCTTCTGGTCGATCTGTGAACATGTAGCACATGCTGCAGCTCACCATGTAGGTTGTCACATCTGCCATGTTGCTCCTAGATCCTGCTGACTTGCTGTGTGTTTTCCTTCTTGTGTAATCTACTCAGCCAAGCTCTCTTGCAATAATGTCCTACAGGCAAAAATTCGCGCGCCATAAGGCGCGCGGTTTGGTGATTCTTTCCAAGCAGCTGGTCCCGGCTGTACCCAATGATCTTCTAGCTTAGGGAGACTCTTCGCTTTCCCAGAAGGCACCTGGAATATGCAAATTAGCCTCCTCAAGCTTGAATCCCTGGTTTGGTGATTCTTTCCAAGCAGCTGGTCCCGGCTGTACCCAATGATCTTCTAGCTTAGGGAGACTCTTCGCTTTCCCAGAAGACACCTGGAATATGCAAATTAGCCTCCTCAAGCTTGAATCCCTGGTTTGGTGATTCTTTCCAAGCAGCTGGTCCCGGCTGTACCCAATGATCTTCTAGCTTAGGGAGACTCTTCGCTTTCCCAGAAGGCACCTGGAATATGCAAATTAGCCTCCTCAAGCTTGAATCCCTGGTTTGGTGATTCTTTCCAAGCAGCTGGTCCCGGCTGTACCCAATGATCTTCTAGCTTAGGGAGACTCTTCGCTTTCCCAGAAGGCACCTGGAATATGCAAATTAGCCTCCTCAAGCTTGAATCCCTCGTTTGGTGATTCTTTCCAAGCAGCTGGTCCCGGCTGTACCCAATGATCTTCTAGCTTAGGGAGACTCTTCGCTTTCCCAGAAGGCACCTGGAATATGCAAATTAGCCTCCTCAAGCTTGAATCCCTGGTTTGGTGATTCTTTCCAAGCAGCTGGTCCCGGCTGTACCCAATGATCTTCTAGCTTAGGGAGACTCTTCGCTTTCCCAGAAGGCACCTGGAATATGCAAATTAGCCTCCTCAAGCTTGAATCCCTGGTTTGGTGATTCTTTCCAAGCAGCTGGTCCCGGCTGTACCCAATGATCTTCTAGCTTAGGGAGACTCTTCGCTTTCCCAGAAGGCACCTGGAATATGCAAATTAGCCTCCTCAAGCTTGAATCCCTGGTTTGGTGATTCTTTCCAAGCAGCTGGTCCCGGCTGTACCCAATGATCTTCTAGCTTAGGGAGACTCTTCGCTTTCCCAGAAGGCACCTGGAATATGCAAATTAGCCTCCTCAAGCTTGAATCCCTGGTTTGGTGATTCTTTCCAAGCAGCTGGTCCCGGCTGTACCCAATGATCTTCTAGCTTAGGGAGACTCTTCGCTTTCCCAGAAGGCACCTGGAATATGCAAATTAGCCTCCTCAAGCTTGAATCCCTGGTTTGGTGATTCTTTCCAAGCAGCTGGTCCCGGCTGTACCCAATGATCTTCTAGCTTAGGGAGACTCTTCGCTTTCCCAGAAGGCACCTGGAATATGCAAATTAGCCTCCTCAAGCTTGAATCCCTGGTTTGGTGATTCTTTCCAAGCAGCTGGTCCCGGCTGTACCCAATGATCTTCTAGCTTAGGGAGACTCTTCGCTTTCCCAGAAGGCACCTGGAATATGCAAATTAGCCTCCTCAAGCTTGAATCCCTGGTTTGGTGACTCTTTCCAAGCAGCTGGTCCCGGCTGTACCCAATGATCTTCTAGCTTAGGGAGACTCTTCGCTTTCCCAGAAGACACCTGGAATATGCAAATTAGCCTCCTCAAGCTTGAATCCCTGGTTTGGTGATTCTTTCCAAGCAGCTGGTCCCGGCTGTACCCAATGATCTTCTAGCTTAGGGAGACTCTTCGCTTTCCCAGAAGGCACCTGGAATATGCAAATTAGCCTCCTCAAGCTTGAATCCCTGGTTTGGTGATTCTTTCCAAGCAGCTGGTCCCGGCTGTACCCAATGATCTTCTAGCTTAGGGAGACTCTTCGCTTTCCCAGAAGGCACCTGGAATATGCAAATTAGCCTCCTCAAGCTTGAATCCCTCGTTTGGTGAATCTTTCCAAGCAGCTGGTCCCGGCTGTACCCAATGATCTTCTAGCTTAGGGAGACTCTTCGCTTTCCCAGAAGGCACCTGGAATATGCAAATTAGCCTCCTCAAGCTTGAATCCCTGGTTTGGTGATTCTTTCCAAGCAGCTGGTCCCGGCTGTACCCAATGATCTTCTAGCTTAGGGAGACTCTTCGCTTTCCCAGAAGGCACCTGGAATATGCAAATTAGCCTCCTCAAGCTTGAATCCCTGGTTTGGTGATTCTTTCCAAGCAGCTGGTCCCGGCTGTACCCAATGATCTTCTAGCTTAGGGAGACTCTTCGCTTTCCCAGAAGGCACCTGGAATATGCAAATTAGCCTCCTCAAGCTTGAATCCCTGGTTTGGTGATTCTTTCCAAGCAGCTGGTCCCGGCTGTACCCAATGATCTTCTAGCTTAGGGAGACTCTTCGCTTTCCCAGAAGGCACCTGGAATATGCAAATTAGCCTCCTCAAGCTTGAATCCCTGGTTTGGTGATTCTTTCCAAGCAGCTGGTCCCGGCTGTACCCAATGATCTTCTAGCTTAGGGAGACTCTTCGCTTTCCCAGAAGGCACCTGGAATATGCAAATTAGCCTCCTCAAGCTTGAATCCCTGGTTTGGTGATTCTTTCCAAGCAGCTGGTCCCGGCTGTACCCAATGATCTTCTAGCTTAGGGAGACTCTTCGCTTTCCCAGAAGGCACCTGGAATATGCAAATTAGCCTCCTCAAGCTTGAATCCCTGGTTTGGTGATTCTTTCCAAGCAGCTGGTCCCGGCTGTACCCAATGATCTTCTAGCTTAGGGAGACTCTTCGCTTTCCCAGAAGGCACCTGGAATATGCAAATTAGCCTCCTCAAGCTTGAATCCCTGGTTTGGTGATTCTTTCCAAGCAGCTGGTCCCGGCTGTACCCAATGATCTTCTAGCTTAGGGAGACTCTTCGCTTTCCCAGAAGGCACCTGGAATATGCAAATTAGCCTCCTCAAGCTTGAATCCCTGGTTTGGTGATTCTTTCCAAGCAGCTGGTCCCGGCTGTACCCAATGATCTTCTAGCTTAGGGAGACTCTTCGCTTTCCCAGAAGGCACCTGGAATATGCAAATTAGCCTCCTCAAGCTTGAATCCCTGGTTTGGTGATTCTTTCCAAGCAGCTGGTCCCGGCTGTACCCAATGATCTTCTAGCTTAGGGAGACTCTTCGCTTTCCCAGAAGGCACCTGGAATATGCAAATTAGCCTCCTCAAGCTTGAATCCCTGGTTTGGTGATTCTTTCCAAGCAGCTGGTCCCGGCTGTACCCAATGATCTTCTAGCTTAGGGAGACTCTTCGCTTTCCCAGAAGGCACCTGGAATATGCAAATTAGCCTCCTCAAGCTTGAATCCCTGGTTTGGTGATTCTTTCCAAGCAGCTGGTCCCGGCTGTACCCAATGATCTTCTAGCTTAGGGAGACTCTTCGCTTTCCCAGAAGGCACCTGGAATATGCAAATTAGCCTCCTCAAGCTTGAATCCCTGGTTTGGTGATTCTTTCCAAGCAGCTGGTCCCTGCTGTACCCAATGATCTTCTAGCTTAGGGAGACTCTTCGCTTTCCCAGAAGGCACCTGGAATATGCAAATTAGCCTCCTCAAGCTTGAATCCCTGGTTTGGTGATTCTTTCCAAGCAGCTGGTCCCGGCTGTACCCAATGATCTTCTAGCTTAGGGAGACTCTTCGCTTTCCCAGAAGGCACCTGGAATATGCAAATTAGCCTCCTCAAGCTTGAATCCCTGGTTTGGTGATTCTTTCCAAGCAGCTGGTCCCGGCTGTACCCAATGATCTTCTAGCTTAGGGAGACTCTTCGCTTTCCCAGAAGGCACCTGGAATATGCAAATTAGCCTCCTCAAGCTTGAATCCCTGGTTTGGTGATTCTTTCCAAGCAGCTGGTCCCGGCTGTACCCAATGATCTTCTAGCTTAGGGAGACTCTTCGCTTTCCCAGAAGGCACCTGGAATATGCAAATTAGCCTCCTCAAGCTTGAATCCCTGGTTTGGTGATTCTTTCCAAGCAGCTGGTCCCGGCTGTACCCAATGATCTTCTAGCTTAGGGAGACTCTTCGCTTTCCCAGAAGGCACCTGGAATATGCAAATTAGCCTCCTCAAGCTTGAATCCCTGGTTTGGTGATTCTTTCCAAGCAGCTGGTCCCGGCTGTACCCAATGATCTTCTAGCTTAGGGAGACTCTTCGCTTTCCCAGAAGGCACCTGGAATATGCAAATTAGCCTCCTCAAGCTTGAATCCCTGGTTTGGTGATTCTTTCCAAGCAGCTGGTCCCGGCTGTACCCAATGATCTTCTAGCTTAGGGAGACTCTTCGCTTTCCCAGAAGGCACCTGGAATATGCAAATTAGCCTCCTCAAGCTTGAATCCCTGGTTTGGTGATTCTTTCCAAGCAGCTGGTCCCGGCTGTACCCAATGATCTTCTAGCTTAGGGAGACTCTTCGCTTTCCCAGAAGGCACCTGGAATATGCAAATTAGCCTCCTCAAGCTTGAATCCCTGGTTTGGTGATTCTTTCCAAGCAGCTGGTCCCGGCTGTACCCAATGATCTTCTAGCTTAGGGAGACTCTTCGCTTTCCCAGAAGGCACCTGGAATATGCAAATTAGCCTCCTCAAGCTTGAATCCCTGGTTTGGTGATTCTTTCCAAGCAGCTGGTCCCGGCTGTACCCAATGATCTTCTAGCTTAGGGAGACTCTTCGCTTTCCCAGAAGGCACCTGGAATATGCAAATTAGCCTCCTCAAGCTTGAATCCCTGGTTTGGTGATTCTTTCCAAGCAGCTGGTCCCGGCTGTACCCAATGATCTTCTAGCTTAGGGAGACTCTTCGCTTTCCCAGAAGGCACCTGGAATATGCAAATTAGCCTCCTCAAGCTTGAATCCCTGGTTTGGTGATTCTTTCCAAGCAGCTGGTCCCGGCTGTACCCAATGATCTTCTAGCTTAGGGAGACTCTTCGCTTTCCCAGAAGGCACCTGGAATATGCAAATTAGCCTCCTCAAGCTTGAATCCCTGGTTTGGTGATTCTTTCCAAGCAGCTGGTCCCGGCTGTACCCAATGATCTTCTAGCTTAGGGAGACTCTTCGCTTTCCCAGAAGGCACCTGGAATATGCAAATTAGCCTCCTCAAGCTTGAATCCCTGGTTTGGTGATTCTTTCCAAGCAGCTGGTCCCGGCTGTACCCAATGATCTTCTAGCTTAGGGAGACTCTTCGCTTTCCCAGAAGGCACCTGGAATATGCAAATTAGCCTCCTCAAGCTTGAATCCCTGGTTTGGTGATTCTTTCCAAGCAGCTGGTCCCGGCTGTACCCAATGATCTTCTAGCTTAGGGAGACTCTTCGCTTTCCCAGAAGGCACCTGGAATATGCAAATTAGCCTCCTCAAGCTTGAATCCCTGGTTTGGTGATTCTTTCCAAGCAGCTGGTCCCGGCTGTACCCAATGATCTTCTAGCTTAGGGAGACTCTTCGCTTTCCCAGAAGGCACCTGGAATATGCAAATTAGCCTCCTCAAGCTTGAATCCCTGGTTTGGTGATTCTTTCCAAGCAGCTGGTCCCGGCTGTACCCAATGATCTTCTAGCTTAGGGAGACTCTTCGCTTTCCCAGAAGGCACCTGGAATATGCAAATTAGCCTCCTCAAGCTTGAATCCCTGGTTTGGTGATTCTTTCCAAGCAGCTGGTCCCGGCTGTACCCAATGATCTTCTAGCTTAGGGAGACTCTTCGCTTTCCCAGAAGGCACCTGGAATATGCAAATTAGCCTCCTCAAGCTTGAATCCCTGGTTTGGTGATTCTTTCCAAGCAGCTGGTCCCGGCTGTACCCAATGATCTTCTAGCTTAGGGAGACTCTTCGCTTTCCCAGAAGGCACCTGGAATATGCAAATTAGCCTCCTCAAGCTTGAATCCCTGGTTTGGTGATTCTTTCCAAGCAGCTGGTCCCGGCTGTACCCAATGATCTTCTAGCTTAGGGAGACTCTTCGCTTTCCCAGAAGGCACCTGGAATATGCAAATTAGCCTCCTCAAGCTTGAATCCCTCGTTTGGTGATTCTTTCCAAGCAGCTGGTCCCGGCTGTACCCAATGATCTTCTAGCTTAGGGAGACTCTTCGCTTTCCCAGAAGGCACCTGGAATATGCAAATTAGCCTCCTCAAGCTTGAATCCCTCGTTTGGTGATTCTTTCCAAGCAGCTGGTCCCGGCTGTACCCAATGATCTTCTAGCTTAGGGAGACTCTTCGCTTTCCCAGAAGGCACCTGGAATATGCAAATTAGCCTCCTCAAGCTTGAATCCCTGGTTTGGTGATTCTTTCCAAGCAGCTGGTCCCGGCTGTACCCAATGATCTTCTAGCTTAGGGAGACTCTTCGCTTTCCCAGAAGGCACCTGGAATATGCAAATTAGCCTCCTCAAGCTTGAATCCCTGGTTTGGTGATTCTTTCCAAGCAGCTGGTCCCGGCTGTACCCAATGATCTTCTAGCTTAGGGAGACTCTTCGCTTTCCCAGAAGGCACCTGGAATATGCAAATTAGCCTCCTCAAGCTTGAATCCCTGGTTTGGTGATTCTTTCCAAGCAGCTGGTCCCGGCTGTACCCAATGATCTTCTAGCTTAGGGAGACTCTTCGCTTTCCCAGAAGGCACCTGGAATATGCAAATTAGCCTCCTCAAGCTTGAATCCCTGGTTTGGTGATTCTTTCCAAGCAGCTGGTCCCGGCTGTACCCAATGATCTTCTAGCTTAGGGAGACTCTTCGCTTTCCCAGAAGGCACCTGGAATATGCAAATTAGCCTCCTCAAGCTTGAATCCCTGGTTTGGTGATTCTTTCCAAGCAGCTGGTCCCGGCTGTACCCAATGATCTTCTAGCTTAGGGAGACTCTTCGCTTTCCCAGAAGGCACCTGGAATATGCAAATTAGCCTCCTCAAGCTTGAATCCCTGGTTTGGTGATTCTTTCCAAGCAGCTGGTCCCGGCTGTACCCAATGATCTTCTAGCTTAGGGAGACTCTTCGCTTTCCCAGAAGGCACCTGGAATATGCAAATTAGCCTCCTCAAGCTTGAATCCCTGGTTTGGTGATTCTTTCCAAGCAGCTGGTCCCGGCTGTACCCAATGATCTTCTAGCTTAGGGAGACTCTTCGCTTTCCCAGAAGGCACCTGGAATATGCAAATTAGCCTCCTCAAGCTTGAATCCCTCGTTTGGTGATTCTTTCCAAGCAGCTGGTCCCGGCTGTACCCAATGATCTTCTAGCTTAGGGAGACTCTTCGCTTTCCCAGAAGGCACCTGGAATATGCAAATTAGCCTCCTCAAGCTTGAATCCCTGGTTTGGTGATTCTTTCCAAGCAGCTGGTCCCGGCTGTACCCAATGATCTTCTAGCTTAGGGAGACTCTTCGCTTTCCCAGAAGGCACCTGGAATATGCAAATTAGCCTCCTCAAGCTTGAATCCCTGGTTTGGTGATTCTTTCCAAGCAGCTGGTCCCGGCTGTACCCAATGATCTTCTAGCTTAGGGAGACTCTTCGCTTTCCCAGAAGGCACCTGGAATATGCAAATTAGCCTCCTCAAGCTTGAATCCCTGGTTTGGTGATTCTTTCCAAGCAGCTGGTCCCGGCTGTACCCAATGATCTTCTAGCTTAGGGAGACTCTTCGCTTTCCCAGAAGGCACCTGGAATATGCAAATTAGCCTCCTCAAGCTTGAATCCCTGGTTTGGTGATTCTTTCCAAGCAGCTGGTCCCTTCTGTACCCAATGATCTTCTAGCTTAGGGAGACTCTTCGCTTTCCCAGAAGGCACCTGGAATATGCAAATTAGCCTCCTCAAGCTTGAATCCCTGGTTTGGTGATTCTTTCCAAGCAGCTGGTCCCGGCTGTACCCAATGATCTTCTAGCTTAGGTAGACTCTTCGCTTTCCCAGAAGGCACCTGGAATATGCAAATTAGCCTCCTCAAGCTTGAATCCCTGGTTTGGTGATTCTTTCCAAGCAGCTGGTCCCGGCTGTACCCAATGATCTTCTAGCTTAGGGAGACTCTTCGCTTTCCCAGAAGGCACCTGGAATATGCAAATTAGCCTCCTCAAGCTTGAATCCCTGGTTTGGTGATTCTTTCCAAGCAGCTGGTCCCGGCTGTACCCAATGATCTTCTAGCTTAGGGAGACTCTTCGCTTTCCCAGAAGGCACCTGGAATATGCAAATTAGCCTCCTCAAGCTTGAATCCCTGGTTTGGTGATTCTTTCCAAGCAGCTGGTCCCGGCTGTACCCAATGATCTTCTAGCTTAGGGAGACTCTTCGCTTTCCCAGAAGGCACCTGGAATATGCAAATTAGCCTCCTCAAGCTTGAATCCCTGGTTTGGTGATTCTTTCCAAGCAGCTGGTCCCGGCTGTACCCAATGATCTTCTAGCTTAGGGAGACTCTTCGCTTTCCCAGAAGGCACCTGGAATATGCAAATTAGCCTCCTCAAGCTTGAATCCCTGGTTTGGTGATTCTTTCCAAGCAGCTGGTCCCGGCTGTACCCAATGATCTTCTAGCTTAGGGAGACTCTTCGCTTTCCCAGAAGGCACCTGGAAATGCAAATTAGCCTCCTCAAGCTTGAATCCCTGGTTTGGTGATTCTTTCCAAGCAGCTGGTCCCGGCTGTACCCAATGATCTTCTAGCTTAGGGAGACTCTTCGCTTTCCCAGAAGGCACCTGGAATATGCAAATTAGCCTCCTCAAGCTTGAATCCCTGGTTTGGTGATTCTTTCCAAGCAGCTGGTCCCGGCTGTACCCAATGATCTTCTAGCTTAGGGAGACTCTTCGCTTTCCCAGAAGGCACCTGGAATATGCAAATTAGCCTCCTCAAGCTTGAATCCCTGGTTTGGTGATTCTTTCCAAGCAGCTGGTCCCGGCTGTACCCAATGATCTTCTAGCTTAGGGAGACTCTTCGCTTTCCCAGAAGGCACCTGGAATATGCAAATTAGCCTCCTCAAGCTTGAATCCCTGGTTTGGTGATTCTTTCCAAGCAGCTGGTCCCGGCTGTACCCAATGATCTTCTAGCTTAGGGAGACTCTTCGCTTTCCCAGAAGGCACCTGGAATATGCAAATTAGCCTCCTCAAGCTTGAATCCCTGGTTTGGTGATTCTTTCCAAGCAGCTGGTCCCGGCTGTACCCAATGATCTTCTAGCTTAGGGAGACTCTTCGCTTTCCCAGAAGGCACCTGGAATATGCAAATTAGCCTCCTCAAGCTTGAATCCCTGGTTTGGTGATTCTTTCCAAGCAGCTGGTCCCGGCTGTACCCAATGATCTTCTAGCTTAGGGAGACTCTTCGCTTTCCCAGAAGGCACCTGGAATATGCAAATTAGCCTCCTCAAGCTTGAATCCCTGGTTTGGTGATTCTTTCCAAGCAGCTGGTCCCGGCTGTACCCAATGATCTTCTAGCTTAGGGAGACTCTTCGCTTTCCCAGAAGGCACCTGGAATATGCAAATTAGCCTCCTCAAGCTTGAATCCCTGGTTTGGTGATTCTTTCCAAGCAGCTGGTCCCGGCTGTACCCAATGATCTTCTAGCTTAGGGAGACTCTTCGCTTTCCCAGAAGGCACCTGGAATATGCAAATTAGCCTCCTCAAGCTTGAATCCCTGGTTTGGTGATTCTTTCCAAGCAGCTGGTCCCGGCTGTACCCAATGATCTTCTAGCTTAGGGAGACTCTTCGCTTTCCCAGAAGGCACCTGGAATATGCAAATTAGCCTCCTCAAGCTTGAATCCCTGGTTTGGTGATTCTTTCCAAGCAGCTGGTCCCGGCTGTACCCAATGATCTTCTAGCTTAGGGAGACTCTTCGCTTTCCCAGAAGGCACCTGGAATATGCAAATTAGCCTCCTCAAGCTTGAATCCCTGGTTTGGTGATTCTTTCCAAGCAGCTGGTCCCGGCTGTACCCAATGATCTTCTAGCTTAGGGAGACTCTTCGCTTTCCCAGAAGGCACCTGGAATATGCAAATTAGCCTCCTCAAGCTTGAATCCCTCGTTTGGTGATTCTTTCCAAGCAGCTGGTCCCGGCTGTACCCAATGATCTTCTAGCTTAGGGAGACTCTTCGCTTTCCCAGAAGGCACCTGGAATATGCAAATTAGCCTCCTCAAGCTTGAATCCCTGGTTTGGTGATTCTTTCCAAGCAGCTGGTCCCGGCTGTACCCAATGATCTTCTAGCTTAGGGAGACTCTTTGCTTTCCCAGAAGGCACCTGGAATATGCAAATTAGCCTCCTCAAGCTTGAATCCCTCGTTTGGTGATTCTTTCCAAGCAGCTGGTCCCGGCTGTACCCAATGATCTTCTAGCTTAGGGAGACTCTTCACTTTCCCAGAAGGCACCTGGAATATGCAAATTAGCCTCCTCAAGCTTGAATCCCTCGTTTGGTGATTCTTTCCAAGCAGCTGGTCCCGGCTGTACCCAATGATCTTCTAGCTTAGGGAGACTCTTCGCTTTCCCAGAAGGCACCTGGAATATGCAAATTAGCCTCCTCAAGCTTGAATCCCTGGTTTGGTGATTCTTTCCAAGCAGCTGGTCCCGGCTGTACCCAATGATCTTCTAGCTTAGGGAGACTCTTCGCTTTCCCAGAAGGCACCTGGAATATGCAAATTAGCCTCCTCAAGCTTGAATCCCTGGTTTGGTGATTCTTTCCAAGCAGCTGGTCCCGGCTGTACCCAATGATCTTCTAGCTTAGGGAGACTCTTCGCTTTCCCAGAAGGCACCTGGAATATGCAAATTAGCCTCCTCAAGCTTGAATCCCTGGTTTGGTGATTCTTTCCAAGCAGCTGGTCCCGGCTGTACCCAATGATCTTCTAGCTTAGGGAGACTCTTCGCTTTCCCAGAAGGCACCTGGAATATGCAAATTAGCCTCCTCAAGCTTGAATCCCTGGTTTGGTGATTCTTTCCAAGCAGCTGGTCCCGGCTGTACCCAATGATCTTCTAGCTTAGGGAGACTCTTCGCTTTCCCAGAAGGCACCTGGAATATGCAAATTAGCCTCCTCAAGCTTGAATCCCTGGTTTGGTGATTCTTTCCAAGCAGCTGGTCCCGGCTGTACCCAACGATCTTCTAGCTTAGGGAGACTCTTCGCTTTCCCAGAAGGCACCTGGAATATGCAAATTAGCCTCCTCAAGCTTGAATCCCTGGTTTGATGATTCTTTCCAAGCAGCTGGTCCCGGCTGTACCCAACGATCTTCTAGCTTAGGGAGACTCTTCGCTTTCCCAGAAGGCACCTGTCTATTATGTGTATGTGTGAGCTAATATATACTGCCAGGGGGAGGGCTTCCTGTTGGCTGGGGATCAGGCTGCCAATTTATCTTACAAATACTGAGGTAAAAATACTTAGCAAATAACGTGTTAACGAGGTCTAATACAGGAGATCACACAGATATACACTATATACAGGGGAGATGACACACAGATATATACTATATACAGGAGAGATGACACACAGGTATATACTATATAGAGGAGGAGATGACATACAGGTACATACTATATACAGGAGGGGATGACATACAGGTATATACTTTATACAGGAGGAGATGACACACAGGTATATACTATATACATGAGCAGATTACCTACAGGTATATACTATATACAGGAGGAGATGACATACAGGTATATGCTATATACAGGAGGAGATGACACACAGATACATACTATATACAGGGGAGATGACACACAGGTATATACTATATACAGGAGGAGATGACATACAGGTATATACTATATATAGAAGGAGATGACATACAGGTATATACTATATATAGGAGGAGAGGACATACAGGTATATACTATATATAGGAGGAGATGACATACAGGTATTTACTATGTATAGGAGGAGATGACATACAGGTATATACTATATACAGGGGAGATGACACACAGCAGGTATATACTATATACAGGGGAGATGACATACAGGTATATACTATATACAGGAGATGACATACAGGTGTATACTATATATAAGGGAGATGACAAACATGTATATACTGAGGTGAAAATGAGAGGTGTGAGGTGAAAATGAAAAGGTGTGAGTGCAAAATGAGAGGAGTGAGGGAAAATAGTGTAGTGATCGGAAAATGACAGATGTGAGGTCGAAATGACAAGTGTTAGGCGGGAATGAGGAGTGAGGGAGAAAATGAGAGATGTGAGGGGGAAAATTAAATATGTGATTGGGACAATGAGAGGAGTGATGGGAAAATAAAAGAAGTGACGTGCTATAACTAACCACAGATATTTACTATGCCCAGGCAACGCCGGGCTCTTCAGCTAGTTAGTATATAATTCCAATAAAAGAAGAAGGTACACAACAGGGAAATAAATACAGGTAAAAATTATGGGTAAAAGATTATAGGCCACAATGCCAGAACCAGAAAATGGTACAGAAAAAATTGTATGAGGAAAAACAAGGACGCACACCTAGGGGGAAATATGATATAAATCAACCTGGGTGAAATACAACAGTGTATGGGTGATAACACAACTAAAGGATCATCAATACATGAAAAGCAGGTTATGCTGACAAAAAAATCAGAATGAGTATCGCACACATTGCCCTGGTGTAACTAATGAGTGTAAGGTATCAAGACCATCAAAAAACATTAAAATCAGCAAAAACACATAATCTATATATATAATTGTCTAAGGGTTTTTCCGTCTGTCTGTCTGTCTGTCTGTCTGTCCTGGAAATCCCGGCTCTCTGATTGGTCGAGGCCGCCAGGCCTCGACCAATCAGAGACCGGCACAGCATCGACGTAGAAATCCCGCGTCTCTGATTGGTCGAGGCCGCCAGGCCTCGACCAATCAGCAACGGGCACAGCGACGATGATGTCATAAAGGACGTAGAAATCCCGCGTCTGATTGGTCGAGGCCGCCAGGCCTTGACCAATCAGCAACGGGCACAGCGACGATGATGTCATAATGGTTGCCATGGCGACGATGATGTCATAAAGGTTGCCTCGATCAATCAGTGACGGACACAGTCTGCCGCGAATTCTGGAATCATCATTGTCCATATATTACAGGGACATGCATATTCTAGAATACCCGATGCGTTAGAATCGGGCCACAGTCTAGTTATATATAATCTACTATATAATTGTCTAAGGGTCCCTTCCGTCTTTCTGTCTGTCCTTCTGTCTGTCCTTCTGTCTGTCACGGATATTTATTGGTCGTGGCCTCTGTCTGTCATGGAAATCCAAGTCGCTGATTGGTCGCGGCAAAACAGCCACGACCAATCAGCGACGGGCACAGTCCAGAAGAAAATGGCGGCTCCTTACTCCCTGCAGTCAGTGCCCGGCGCCCACATACTCCCCACAGTCACCGCTAACACAGGGTTAATGCCGGCGGTAACGGACCGCGTTATGCCGCAGGAACACACTCCGTAACCGCTGCTATTAATCCAGTGTGTCCCCAACTTTTTACTATTGATGCTGCCTATGCGGCATCAATAGTACAAAAATATAATATTAAAAATAATAAAAAAACAAAAAACCTGCTATACTCACCCTCCGTTGTCCGTGGAGCCGATCGCGCCTGCCGCCATTTTCCTTTCCCGGCGATGCATTGCTAAATTACCCAGAAGACTTAGCGGTCTCATGAGACCGCTAAGTCATCCGGGTAATTTCGCAATGCATCCAGGGAACGGAAGATGGCGGCAGCCGCGCGCATATCACCGGAGCTTCGGTGGATACCAGGGGGTGAGTATATAACTATTTTTTATTTTAATAATTTTTTTAACAGGGATATGGTGCCCACACTGCTGTATACTATGTGGGCTGTGTTAGATACTGCGTGGCTGCTATATACTACATAGGCAGTGTTATATACTACGTGGGCTGTGTTAGATACTGCATGGCTGCTATATACTACATAGGCAGTGTTATATACTATGTGGGCTGTGAGATATACTCCGTGGGCTGTGCTATATACTGCGTGGGCTGTGCTAAATATTACGTGGCCAGTGTTATTTACTGCGTGGGCTGTGCTATATATTACGTGGCCAGTGTTATATACTGCGTTACCTGTGTTATATACTATGTCACCTGTGTTATATACTATGTCGCCTGTGTTATATACTGCGTGGCTGCTATATACTATGTGGGCTGTGTTATATAGTACGTGGCTGTGTTATATACTGCGTGGCCACTGTTATATATTGCATGGCCTGTATTATTGCATTGGGTATTCTACAATATGTATGTATATAGCAGCCACATAGTATATAGCACAGGCCAGATAGTACTTGTCTGCTATATACTACATGGCTCCTATATACTATGTGGCCTGTGCTATATACTATATGGCTGCTATATACATACATAAATACATATTCTAGAATACCCGATGCGTTAGAATCGGGCCACCATCTAGTATAAGATAACTATTGTGCTAAAGTGAATCAAACCTAACGAAATCCTAAAAAAGTGAAATGCTCAGGGCAAATAATACCAATGTAGGGTAAGTGAAGAGGTAAAGAAGAGGCAGGTGATCACAGTGAGATATGTAATAATGGTAGCAGTGAAAAAAGTCACTCACAATGAGACTGTAAATCCCTGGCTCCTGGATGGCGTCCTCCAGTAACTAGAGATGAGCAAATATTTTACTTTTCGGTTCGGATTACAATCGTCGAATTTGCAATATTTGCCTATTAATTCAACAAATATTCACAGAACATAGCCAAACGCCATTCATGTCAATGGGAGGCAAAAATAAATGCATGCACAACACCTTATAACGGCCCAAAATGCTGCCAAAACACATCAAATGAGGGACAGACACCAGGAGAGTGACCACAATTCACCCACAGTACAAATTGTAGCATGGCACTGTGGCTATCAGCCAGGCATGAGGTATCGGGGTCTAGGAAAGAATTTACAGCTTTCAATTGAACATCAAAGTAAGACGAGTTGGGTGAATGATCGGTGTAGAGTCCCTTTGCTGGGAGCCCTGATACCACATGCAACACCTCTACCGGCTTTCATGCTGAGCCACACTGAGGTGGCACAAATATCAGTTTCATAGACTACCATTGTCAGAAAAATGTAAGGATAGTAACACGGGTAGTTGAGTCCAAGGAAGTGGAGGCTTACTGCTACAGGCAACACGTGTGAAGGAGACCTATCCAGGAGTCTACACATTTTATAGTGGCATATATTAGTGGCAGACAATACCAAAATGGCATCAATTTCACTACAGCGTCAGACCACCGGAAGAATCGCCCGACTCTAGCTGCCACTATGCTAACTGTAAGTATATTCCGACTATAAGACGCACCCCATTTTACTCCCGAAAAATGCGGTGGTATAATAGGGACTGACAGGTCTTCTTCTACACCCAATCCAGCAGATGGAAACCCAATCAGCAGTGTTCACATTTAAACAAATGAAGGCCTTACACCACAGAAGTGCAATCAATTTCACCACAGTAAAATAGCATAATAGGGACTGACACCCAACCAGTAGTTGGACACCCAACCAGTAGTGTTCACATTTCCAAAAATTATTTGCAGACAATACCAAAGTGGTATAAATTTCACCACAGTAGAAATAGTATAATAGGGACCGATAGGTCTTCCACTGCACCCAATCCAGCAGATGGACACCCAACCAGGAGTGTTCACATTTTAAAAAATGATTGGCAGACACCACCAAAGTGGAATGACTGTCACGAGAATAGAAATGGTACAAATTGGGACCGACACGTCTTCCACTACAGCCAACCCAGCAGATGTAGACCAATCATGACTGTTCACATTTCCACAAATTTGTGTTCACATCAGCAGCAGCCACAGCAGCCACAGAAGCCACACTAAAGATATCACAGAGTGCAGTTACATTACATTAATGCATCACACAAAAAAAATGCAATATCACCTAGACTGCACAGTCCGCGATTGGGGTGCAAAAGTCCTTGGAGAGTCATGACTTATTCATCTTGATGAAAGTTGAGCGGTCTACACTTTCAGGGGACAGATGGCTGCGCTAATCCGTCAGGACACCACCAGCAGCGCTGAAGACACGTTCTTTGAGAATGCTGGTTGCAGGGCGCCATAACACCTCCAAGGCATGTGAGGTGAGCTCAGGCCACTCCTTCATTTTGGAATACCAAAATGTGAAAAGGTCCAAACCCTCCCTGATGGTATTGATATTTAGTTCTAGATACTCCTGCACCATCCTCTCCATTCGTTCACAACATGTAAGACTTGGACTCTGTTGTCCTGGTGCACGAGCTGATCTAAAAAGAGTGTCCAAGGACTCCCAGAGATTGCTTCTTCCACTTACATTACTGCTGCAGAGGTTGGAAGTTTAGAGCTGCGATGTGAACTGTGTGCTTCACTGCTGTCTTGGGGAAAAGCTCTCCTACGGCTGTGTATAAGTGTGTTTCGATACTCCAGCATTCGCGGATTCCTTTCCAGGATGGGAAGCACCTGGCAAAATTTGGTTTTATAATGTGAATCTAACAGAGTGCCAACCCAGTAGTCAGCAGTATTCCTATTCTTAACTATACAGGGATCATGTTTGTAGATAGCGCAGCAAGAAGGCGCTCATATGTAGGGCTCTACCATGAGGTCCAAGCTGTGTTGGTGGCTGGGTAACAATGAGGCTCGTTTCCTCTATCCCTTCCTGCCAACCATGAACAACAGAGATGGGTGAATTATCCTCTTCATCTGGCAGTTGCTCGCCCATCACCTCTTCCTCCTCTATAACACACTAGATGCTACAAACTATTTTAAAGTCAGGTCCCCTACTGTATGACATTTAGCCACAGAAAAAATTGTTTGGTTATGTGCGTGAGATCTGGAGACAGCTTTCTTTCAACCCAACAAAATGACAAAATGTGATACGGCAGGCTCTCTAGCTTTTTGCAATCGAAAAATTATAATTTTTTTTCATGTGCCTTACAGTCTGCTGACAGTTTTATATCACCACAGCAATAATTTAAAAGCCATATTGGACACTCTCTGATATACAACCGCCTAACTAACTAGCTAAAATCTTGCTGCTAACAGTGCCAGAGTCAAGAACAGCCAATCTGCGCTTGTACAGTGTCAAAGTGGTGCTAAAACAAGATGTCCGCTATTTATATGGAGAGGGACATGTGATTTCAGCAGCCAACGACACAAGCCGTGGTATCAGGACAATGTGAGTGTTTCCTGCGCCCTGATTGGCTAGCCGCAAGGTGCACACATAAAGTTAAGGAAAAAAAAGTTTACAAGAATGTTGCACCTCTGAGCTCTGCAAACCCCCTCCCCTCATCAAACACGTGCCAAACGCTCATGATCCACCACCATTATCGCTGTTAAAGTGCTGAAAATACTTTTGTGGCAATGCAAATATTTTTCAGCACTTACTGTATTACCGAATGTTACCGATTTTATAAAATTTTGTTTCCGATCACGAATCCGAATGTGCCATATTCCTGCTAAATTTATGTTTCGTGATCGTGTTCCAAACAAATTCGCTCAACACTGTTTGTAACTCACTGTGTGTGAGGTTCAGATGGTGTCTGACGGAGAACCTTTGTTAGGTGAGTGGTTTCAATCACTGGTAGGATCGTAGGAATGAGCGGGTGCCATCTTTGCCCCTGAACTTTTTAAGGAAAACCTCCACTTTGCTCTGCTGTTTTAGGCTTTACTTGCCTCGGGTCATCATCATCCCATGAGGGTCAGGCAGATGTGAAGCTGTTTGATGAGCTCTATTGGTGTCGGAGAGCTATAATCAAGCTGCCATCTTCCTCCGCTTCCAAATCATGCCCGTTACGTAGTTCTGTTGATGTTTTAATTTCTTTTGCACACTTAGAACTAAATGTTAAGAGATGCAATATTTTTTTTGTTTTCTTCCGACAGATGAATAACGTCTTGATTTTCTTAGGCGACATTTTCATTGAACCCATTTTTCTTTAAACACTTTTGAATCGTGTTTTAATTTATGTTTAGAGTGGCACTATACATTGTACACTGTTATTTAGAATAATAACCCCAAAATAATTCTGGCTAAATTGAACTGAACTAGGAATCTTCTCCGAACTATAAACCAGCCACGAAGATGTTACAGAAGATTCTGCTGGATTATAAAATCACCCTGAGATGAATTTACGCCGGAGAAATTATTGATATTAATTTGGTAAAAGCAAAATCTTAACTAAAAATTAAACCATTACATTAATCTCCAGAGGGTTTCGATCTACCGTATAATGCAAGGTAACATACATTATAAATACCACATAAAATTGGAGAATGAGACGTGGGGCAGAAGACCCACAGCCACAAAAGCCAATTCATGGATTCTAATTTTAATTTTTAAATTGTAACTAATATTCATCTTTATTTCCAGCCTCTTTTCTATGCAGTCAAACGGAAAAAAAAAAAAATCTACATTTAATGTTATTTTAAATTTCTTTCTTTATTATTTATTATTTTCAGGCCCAAAATAAAGACTCGGAAAATCTAAACATTAAAACTTTAATTTGCATTGCTCTATATTCTTAAAAAAAAGTTGTAAGTAAATGTTATTATTATTCATATATTATTTATGTATTATTGCCTAGATCTACACACTTACTATTAAAAAAAATATTTTCTTGATTTGTTAAATACTTTAAAGTTTAATTTGTTTTTTATTTTTCTTACTTTGTCCTATTGTACACTTTTCTTTATAATTATTTTTCAGTTATTATTATCATTTCTTATTGTCTCCATTCATGGATATATAAGCCCTGCACATGGTGTAGGTAAAATAGCGAATCAGAAGAACTATGCTACGTTTCTAATTGGAGATATTTGCTAATATTTTTATTACACCTACTACATAGCATTTTATATATGTGTTCCTTTTTTAAGTATGATTTTTTACTTTAGAATTTCCAAATTTTCGAAAAACTTTGAAAATCACTATTACAACATGACACATGGTCCATTTCACCCTCAACTGTAATGCTAAGTATTTTCCTCCCCCCTTAGTTGGTCCATCACTTGGTCATCCCAGAATCACAGTGTGGGAGATGTATAAAATATTCCAGAATTCAGAATTTTGCATTATGCCATCACCCCCCAAAAAAGATGTGCAAACCGTGTATCAAACTTATTGCTTTTGAAACTCTTCGTTGGAGAATTTTGAAAAAAATGTCTAGAAAAAAGGATATTGCTAAGAGGAAATCAAAGATAGATTATCTCGTCACGAGATGTCGACATGCGACCTGACAAATAGATAAAGTTCTACCAGGATACAATTCAGCACTTCGTATTTAAAAGAAAAAAATTATTTTATGATATTCAAATGCGTTTCGCACAGATTTGTTCATGACCCTGGCACAGTATGTGCGACACAGGTGTGAGGGAATCTCTTTCATCTCCTCTTGGCAAGGCCCTTGACCATTTTCAAAATCCTCGAATCAGGAGTTTTCCATAAGAATCGCAATAAGTTTGGCGCAGCACGGATCCAATATTTCCAACAGATTTCTTTTCTTAATTCTGATTCCTACTGAGATTCAGAACTGATCTGTTTGGTCCATGCTAGGGTTGAGCGAAACGGGTCGGCCAGATTCAGAAGTTGCCGACTTTTGGCAAAGTCGGGTTTCATGAAACCCGACCCGACCCCTGTGTGGGGTCGGCCATGAGGTCGGCGATCTTCTGATCTGGAATCGGAATTCCGATACCAAGTTCCGATATGTTTAAGATATCGGGAATCGGTATCGGAATTCATATTTAAGTGTAAAATAAAGAATAAAAAAAAAAAATATTGATATACTCACCCTCGGACGTGCCCTGGTTCTCACCGGCAGCCTTCCTTCCTAAGAATGAGCGCCTAAAGGGCCTTCAATGATGTCGCGGCTTGTGATTGGTCGCGTGAGCGGTCACATGGGCGGTCACGCGACCAATCACAAGCCGCGACGTCATCTAAGGTTCTTCAGGCGCTAATTCTTAGGAAGGAAGCGTCCGAGGGTGAGTATATTCCTAATAGGTATATACTCACCCTCGGACGCGCCCTGGTTCTAACCCGCAGCCTTCCTTCCTAAGAATCAGCGCCTGAAGAACCTTAGATGACGTTGCGGCTTGTGATTGGTCGCATGACGCCCATGTGACCGCTCACGCGACCAATCACAAGCCGCGACGTCATTGAAGGTCCTTCAGGCGCTTATTCTTAGGAAGGAAGGCTGCCAGTGAGAACCAGGGCGCGTCCGAGGGTAAGTATATCAATATTTTTTATTTTTATTCTTTATTTTACACTTAAATATGGATCCCAGGGCCTGAAGGAGAGTTTCCTCTCCTTCAGATCCTGGGAACCATTAGAAACCCAATGCACTGCATTGGGTTTCGTGTTTCGGCCGACCCCGACCCCGACTTTTCTATAGGATCGTCCGATTTCTCTCGACCCGACTTTTGAAAAAGTCGGGTTTCGTGAAACCCGACCCGATCCTATAAAAAGAAAAGTCGCTCAACCCTAGTCCATGCTACTCCAGTATTAAACCGTCCGTTTGCTACAAATATTTTGTAATGGATTATAGTAAAGGAAAATGGTTTCTTAAGAAGAGAAGCGTTGGATCTCAGCCTCTTGGGTCATTGTTGTGGCTAAGAGGAACCTTAAAATTTACCAACTTTATAAAAAACATAAGCATTTTTTAAATTCAAAATACTGGAAAAAATAAAGCCAACAGGTGGATAAAGAGCAGAAAAGTATTTATTATTTCTAGAAAATGTTTCATGTGTTGAGCACCACTGTGATTCTTCTTGTAATAAATCTTCTGTCTCAAGGCTTCGGAAAGATCGGTGGATTGGAGCATTTTCCAAAATTCATTCCCACCATGTTTTATCATAGTTAGACTTGGTTAGGTCTTGACGGGTAAGTGACACATTTCCATAGGAATAGCAGAATGTATTGTTTCCTACATTATTAGAAAGTCAACGTGATATTGTCTTCTTACTCATTTGTTTCCTGTGCGAATGAAGATCAGACATAGAACGTCTTCTTGATGTAGCTAACCATCCCACGCTGCAGCGGATACATCCATCTAATATATGTTTCCTTCTACTAACTAATGAGACAAATTGCATAATTAACATAGTTTAATATATTGAACCTTTACTTTGTATTATGGTAAAGGTTTGGAATCCAGAAAACGCGACTTGTAACATGGAGTTTGGAAATGAAACGTTCATCATTACATATTTCATCCTGATTGGATTTTCTACGAACTTCCAGATTTGAATTTTCCTTTTTTTGCGTTCTTTTTCATTTTCTTACTGACCTTGCTGGGGAACAGTATTTTTTATCATTATTGTCATTGTCAGCCCTCAGTTACACACGCCTAGGTATTATTTCATCTGTAATTTGTCTTTTATAGATTTAAGTTACTCAACATGTGTTTTTCCAAAAATGCTGAGTGATTTCTTATCAGAGGAGAGGAGAATTTCTGTCCTCGGCTGCATGATACAGATGAATATCTTCATTTTCCTTGGAGGCGTGGAGGGCTTGTTACTGACGGTGATGGCCTATGACTGGTACATCGCTATATGCTTCCCTTTATATTACACCACCATTATGAACTGTTTTTTGTGCAAATGCCTCAACGTCACTACGATGGTAACAGTTTTCATCTTGGGCCCCGTTCCTCTTCTTTTAAGACCTTTCGTTTTCTGCAAAAAAAGAAATGTAGACCATTTTGCTTGTGTGTTTCTGGGCCTTCTTGATCTTGCTTGCGGTGACCTCTTCTTCTATAAGCTACATGTAATTTTAGTCATGTGCTTTATGTTCTTGCCACTTACTTTCATTGTGGTCTCTTATGTTTGTATCATTACTTCTATATTAAAAATTAATTCATCCGATGGGAGATCTAAAGCCTTCTCCACCTGCGCTTCCCACCTCACCGTGGTATTGATGTACTTTGGCACAATTATAATTCTGTACATAGGACAGACACAAAGTTCTTCATCAAATGTTAAATACATAGCTCTGATTTATGGAGTTATTATACCCATCTTAAATCCTTTAATCTACAGCTTGAGGAATAACGAATTTAAAAAGGCCTACAGAAAATCATTCTTTACAGTGTCAGTACATTTTACAGATTCAAGACATTATCCAAGACTCTAACACCGTGACGTAAATATTCCTGATTATCGGAAAGAACATATGTTAAGATGGAAACGTGGTCCCTGATCTTACATTGTGTCAAAAACACTTAATCGATTTTATTCCACCTGTAAAAAGTTATTGTTAGGTGTGGAGACATGGGGGGTCAGCGGGTGCCCTAGGGTTCATCCCACTAAACTCCCGCTCTCCTTTTACCATGGCCAGAGCACTACTCAGACTCACAGGGTGAGGCTAAAACAGTGTGGCAATTGTTTTTTTGAACCACAAAACAGGCAAATAAAAGGTAGAGCAGTCACAGCACGGTTCTCAACGTGGTGCAAAGTTAGAGTCTCACCCTTCCGCTGACTCGCTGGGATAAGAACATATGTGAATTCAGAGCTTCCAGGGCTGACTTCTCCCGTCTGTGGCAAGCACAGAGAGCAGGTAATGACAAGCATAGGAGGATGACAGTCCATTAAGGTACAAGGCCAATTGACCGGGGCTTCTCCGAACATCTCCATGGAGCCAGGTGAACGGTGGGTTCCAATCCTGGCTTTCCCCAAATGTATCTATGGGGCTCAGGTGACCATTGAGTCCAAATCCTGACTACTCCAAATGTATCCATGGCTCAGTGATGGTCAATGGATCAGATCTGCAGTCTTTCAACCGTGGCCATGATCTCCTAAGCTAGCATCCTGTAGAATGTCAAATCTGTGTCCCTCATGATGAAGCCATGATGTTCTGACTGTTGTCCTGTTTTGTGTTCCTGTGTGTTGTTATGTAAATAGTCTGCATCTCTGGGATGTCTGGATGTATGATGTTACAGAGGCGCAGATCATCTTTTTATAGTTAACCTCATCACATCTTTCTCTTGACCTCAGGATGCTGGCTTGAAGGACAGTTGTTAACTCGCATTGCTTGATTATTTATAGTTTATCCTTCAATGTTTGCAAGTCAAGAAACCACAGGACTAGTGATGAGCGAGTATGCTCGTTACTCGAGTTTCTCCAAGCATGCTTGGGTGGTCTCTGACTATTTCGGTGCACTCTGAGATTTAGTTTATGTCGACGCAGCTGCATGATTTGCGGCTGCTAGACAACTTGAATACATGTGGGGATTGCCTGTTTGTTAGACATGTATTCAAGCTGTCTAGCAGCTGCAAATCATGCAGCTGCGTCAACATAGACTAAATCTCCGAGCACTCCGAAATACTCAACGACAACCCGAGCATGTTTGGAGAAACTCGAGTAACGAGCATACTCGCTCATCACTACACAGAACCCATACAAAGTTCATTCAACATATTAAGCAAACATCCATTGTTCAATGACCCTGCATCACTGTCTTGCAGACAGATAGCAGACAACAAGTTGTAGGAGCTGATATAAGAGGCAAACATTAGCCATTCCTCAATTTACACATATCAATCTAGCCTACAAGAAAAATAAAAATTTCAGACACTTAGTTGTCCGGAAAACATTCGCCAATCTCCAATTTGGCTGAAATGTAGCACATTTGCATTCATGTTCGCTTTCAGAAGTATTTATATTCAAAGTCAGCAAAAGTCGGTCACAGTTTGGTAAATCATCAAGTTTCCACTAATGTTTTTGTTATTACTTTGGTTAGGATAGTGGTGTTCTATGATGAGCGGGGGGAACATGTTTGATGAGGGGAAGGGGTGGGGAGAGGTAGAGGACCATCTGATGAGATTACAGGAGCAGCAAACACTTTTTTGTTATTATTCTGTTAACATCAACATTGTTATGACACAAGGTCTTCTGTGATTAGCTGCTGAAGTCACATGTCCCAGGCCATATAAAAGCGGACATCTTGTTTTGCTGGCGCCATTTTCTCAGTCTCACAGTGCAGAGAGTTCGCTCTTGCGCTAGTGCTGGTTCCAAAAATGAATTTGTCAGGGAAATAGATAGGATCCTGTCCTGTGTGATATCAATCTTCCAGCATCAAAGTAGACTATGCAAAAACTGTGATGCAGTCTCCGGAGGTCTCATTTGCTACTCCAAATCGTTTTTGGTAAAACTGTGTTTCAGTCCACATTCAGAAGTCCACATTTGAAAATATAAATTATTTGTGCTAATACATTTGTCCTGAAACAATGCCACATTTTGGCAGATTAATATGTTCTGTTGGTAATATTTTTGCCTAGGCAGGAGTTCATATTTCAAAATATAAATTATTTGTGGTAATACTGTGGTCCAGAAGTAAGGCCACGTGTCTCCAGAAAAATTCTTTGTGCTGGTAATATTTTTTGCCATGCATGAGTCCACATTTGAAAATACAAATTGTTAGTGCTAATAGCATGTTTCTGAAACAAGGCCACATTTAATTATACACTGCTCAAAAAAACAAAGGGAACACTTAACCCCTTAGTGACAGAGCCAATTTGGTACTTAATGACCAGGCCAATTTTTGCAATTCTGACCACTGTCACTTTATGAGGTTATAAATCTGGAACGCTTCAACGGATCCCGCTGATTCTGAGATTGTTTTTTCGTGACATATTGCACTTCATGTTAGTGGTAACATTTCTTCGATATTACTTGCGATTATTTATAAAAAAATGGAAATATGGTGAAAATTTTTAAAATTTTGCAATTTTCAAACTTTGTATTTGTGTGCCCTTAAATCAGAGAGATATGTCACAAAAAATAGTTAATAAATAACATTTCCCACATGTCTACTTTACATCAGCACAATTTTTGAAACAAAATTTTTTTTGTTAGGGAGTTATAAGGGTTAAAATTTGACCAGCAATTTCTCATTTTTACAACACCTTTTTTTTTTTAGGGACCACATCACATTTGAAGTCATTTTGAGGGGTCTATATGATAGAAAATACCCAAGTGTGACACCATTCTGAAAACTGCACCCCTCAAGGTGCTCAAAACCACATTCAAGAAGTTTATTAACCCTTTACGTGCTTCACAGGAACTGAAACAATGTGGAAGGAAAAAATGAACATTTAACTTTTTTTTGCAAACCTTTTAATTCAGAACCATTTTTTTTATTTTCACAAGTTTAAAAACAGAAATGTAACCATAAGTTTTGTTATGCAATTTCTCCTGAATACGCCAATACCCCATATGTGGGGGTAAACCACTGTTTGGGCGCACCGCAGAGCTTGGAAGTGAAGGAGTGCCGTTTGACTTTTTCAATGCAGAATTGGCTGGAATTGAGATCGGACGCCATGTCACGTTTAGAGAGCCCCTGATGTGCCTAAACAGTGGAAACCCCCCACAAGTGACCCCATTTTGTAAACTAGACCCCTTAAGGAACTTGTCTAGATGTGTGGTGAGCACTTTGAGCCCCCAAGTGCTTCACAGAAGATTACAACGTAGAGCCGTGAAAATAAAAAATCGCATTTGTTTACACAAAAAAGATCTTTTCGCCCACAAATTCTTATTTTCACAAGGGTAACAGGAGAAATTAGACCACAAAAGTTGTTGTGCCATTTCTCCTGAATACGTCGATACCCCATATGTGAGGGTAAACCACTGTTTGGGCGCACTGCAGAGCTTGGAATTGAAGGAGTGCCATTTTACTGTTTCAATGTAGAATTGGCAGGAATTGAGATTGGACGACATGTAACATAGTAACATAGTAACATAGTTAGTAAGGCCGAAAAAAGACATTTGTCCATCCAGTTCAGCCTATATTCCATCATAATAAATCCCCAGATCTACGTCCTTCTACAGAACCTAATTGTATGATACAATATTGTTCTGCTCCAGGAAGACATCCAGGCCTCTCTTGAACCCCTCGACTGAGTTCGCCATCACCACCTCCTCAGGCAAGCAATTTGCCTTTCCAAAAATGTCGCGTTTGGAAAGCCCCTGATGTGCTTAAACAGTGTTAACCCCCCACAAGTGACACCATTTTGGAAACTAGACCCCTTAAGGAACTTATCTAGATGTGTGGTGAGCACTTTGAACCCCCATGTGCTTCACAGAAGTTTATAACGTTGAGCCGTGAAAATAAAAAATCGCATTTGTTTACACAAAAAAGATCTTTTCGCCCACAAATTCTTATTTTCACAAGGGTAACAGGAGAAATTAGACCACAAAAGTTGTATTGCAATTTCTCCTGAGTACGTCGATACCCCATATGTGAGGGTAAACCACTGTTTGGGCGCACCGCAGAGCTTGGAAGAGAAGGAGTGCCGTTTTCCTGTTTCAATGTAGAATTGTCTGGAATTGAGATCGGACGCCATGTCGCGTTTGGAGAGCCCCTGATGTGCCTAAACAGTGGAAACCCCCCACAAGTGACCCCATTTTGGAAACTAGACCCCCCATGGAACTTATCTAGATGTGTGGTGAGAACTTTGAATGCCCAAGTGCTTCACAGAAGTTTAGAATGCAGAGTCGTGAAAATAAAAAATATTTTTTTTTCCACAAAAAATATTTTTTAGCCCCCAAGTTTTTATTTTCACAAGGGTAACAAGAGAAATTGGACCCCAAAAGTTGTTGTCCAATTTGTCCTGAGTATGCTGGTAACCCATATGTGGGGGTAAACCACTGTTTGGGCGCACGGCAGAGCTCGGAAGGAAGGAGCGCCGTTTTGGAATACAGACTGTTAGGTCTCGAGTTCCCGCTTCTGCACAGGGGGAATCTCGAGCCATCTCCGCTGCGGTCTCCCATTCTTATCCAGCCGCAGTGGAGTCTGCTCAGCAGGGACGTCGGTCCCAGCGTCTTGCTCAGTCTCACTCTGTACAGAGAGTTACTGCTGCTTCTTCAGCTTCTGCCATTAAAGCCAGTGCTGGTCAGCAGCGAGCGGACTTCTCTGGGACTAAGTCCTTGTCTGCACACACTGAGCATGCCCAGGGCAAGATCTCCCGTTGGAGATCGAGGGTCATGTGCTCAGGCTCTGCAGCACATTCCATTGGTCCTCTTGGCAGGTCTTGGAAGGGCAAAGTTTCTGTGGTCACTTCCTGTGCTGCAGCTATATAAACTGCGCATGACCGCACGGCCATGCGCTAGTGTACAATTGTTAATGTGTGTATGTTGTGAGTGCAAATCGTCCTTGGATACCCCTACCCTATTGAATGTCTGTTCGCGGAAGGTGTATGGCTGCTATCTAGCGCCCGACTTATCCTACTGCACGAATCACACATTACAGCGTCCAGTTGCTGTGACCGCCAGTACGGCGCCGTGCACTTCCTCTGTGCTTTCCTTACCCAAGCCTGGGTGGTTAGTGGCGTTCGTCAGTGCGGCACCGCATGCACTCTTGTGCCTTAATATTGTTATATGGTTTCCTTACACACCCAGTTGCGGTGTTGTGCCAGCAAGGGTCTAATCGGACTTCAATCCTAGTTGGGGTTGAGTTCGCTGACTACTTGCTCGCGCTCTATGTGCGGTACCGCGGTCCTGTGACGCAACAGGATCGCTTCCTACACGCTGGGTGAAGTTTAACCCACGTGTGTATACCTATGAGTACCGCCATATAGTCCGTCATTACTTGGCAGCAGGTTCCATCTCTGCACGGTGGACCCCGGGCTGCGAACGCACCATACTCTATCTGTTGTATTATTTGGTGCGTTCCGCTAGCCCTAACACAGACTTTGATAGAATGGTCTGCGGGCGTTATGTTGCGTTTGCAGAGCCCCTGATGTACCTAAACAGTAGAAACCCTCCACAAGTGACCCCATTTTGGAAACTAGACCCCCCAAGGAACTTATCTAGATGTATGGTGAGAACTTTGAATGCCCAAGTGCTTCACAGAAGTTTAGAATGCAGAGTCGTGAAAATAAAAAAATATTTTTTTTTTTCACAAAAAAATTTTTGTAGCCCCAAGTTTTTATTTTCACAAGGGTAACAGGAGAAATTGGACCACTAAAGTTGTTGTCCAATTTATCCCGAGTACGCTGATGCCCCATATGTGGGGGTAAACCACTGTTTAGGTGCACGACAGAGCTCAGAAGGAAGGGAGCACCATTTGACTTTTTGAGCGCAAAATTGGCTGTTGTGTTTGGAGACCACCTGATGTACCTAAACAGTGGAAACCCCCAATTCTAGCTCCAACCGTAACCCCAACACACCCCTAACCCTAATCCCAACCCGATCCATAATCCTAATCACTAACCCTAACGATAATCACAACCCTTACCCCAAAACAACCCTAATGTCAACCCTAACCGTAACCCTAATCAAAACCCTAAATCCAAAACACCCCTAATCCTAATCTCAACCCTAACCTCAAACCTAACCCTAATCCCAATACACCCCTAATCACAACCCTAACCTTAACCCTAATCCCAAACCTAACCTGTTGTGAATTCTGTGGCAGAGCTCCCTCCTGTGGTCACAAGTGGTACTTCGGCTGATTCTCTCTGGGAGCTTCCGTTTGTGGAGGAAACTGGTACTGCTGCTTCTGAGTTTCCTCCCTCAGGTGATCTGGTGAGGTCGTTAGGTGCTTCTCTACTTAACCCCACCTAATGCTTTGATTCATGCTTCCTGTCAATGTTCCAGTGTTGGACTTGTGTTTCTCTGGATCATTCCTGTGGCCTGCTGCTCTGCATAGCTAAGTGCTTCTTTGCTATTTGTTGCTATTTTTTCTGTCCAGCTTGTCTATTTCTTTTGCTGGAAGCTCTGGGACGCAAAGGGTGTACCTCCGTGCCGTTAGTTCGGTACGGAGGGTCTTTTTGCCCCTTTGCGTGGTTTTCTTTAGGGTTTTGTGTAGACCGCAAAGTTATCTTTCCTATCCTCGTTCTGTCTAGAATATCGGGCCTCACTTTGCTGAATCTATTTCATGCCTACGTTTGTCTTTTCATCTTACTCACAGTCATTATATGTGGGGGGCTGCCTTTTCCTTTGGTGTATTTCTCTGAGGCAAGGTAGGCTTATTTTTTCTATCTTCAGGCTAGTTAGTTTCTCAGGCTGTGCCGAGTTGCATAGGCAGAGTTAGGCGCAATCCACGGCTGCCTCTAGTGTTGTTTGGAGAAGATTAGGGATTGCGGTCTGCAGAGTTCCCACGTCTCAGAGCTCGTTCTATTATTTTGGGTTATTGTCAGATCACTGTATGTGCTCTGACCTCCATGTCCATTGTGATACTGAATTGCCTTTCATAACAGTACAGGAAGCCAAAAGTACTAATGATTCTCAATAGAGGGAAAAAAGAAGTTCTGAGACCATTTTTTTTTCTTGGCTTTGTGTTTTTTCTTTTTTTTCCCCTAGACATTTGGGTGGTTCAGTACACAGGTGTAGCGATGGACATTAGAAGTCTGTCTTCATTTGTGGATCAGCTCTCGGCAAGAGTACAAAAGATTCAAGACACTATTGATCAGAAATCTATGTTAGAACCAAGAATTCCTATTCCTGATTTGTTTTTTGGAGATAGAACTAAGTTTCTGAGTTTCAAAAATGATTGTAAGTTATTTCTGGCCTTGAAACCTCATTCCTCTGGTGATCCAGTTCAACAGGTTTTGATTATTATTTCTTTTTTGCGCGGCGACCCTCAGGACTGGGCATTTTCTCTTGCGCCAGGAGATCCTGCATTGAGTAATATCAATGCGTTTTTCCTGGCGCTCGGATTGCTGTACGATGAGCCTAATTCAGTGGATCAGGCAGAAAAGAATTTGCTGGCTCTTTGTCAGGGTCAGGATGAGATAGAGGTATATTGCCAGAAATTTAGAAAATGGTCAGTGCTCACTCAATGGAATGAATCTGTGCTGGCAGCTATGTTCAGAAAGGGTCTCTCTGAAGCCCTTAAGGATGTCATGGTGGGATTTCCTATGCCTGCTGGTTTGAATGAGTCTATGTCTTTGGCTATTCAGATCGGGCGACGCTTGCGTGAGCGTAAATCTGTGCACCATTTGGCGGTATTACCTGAGCTTAAACCTGAGCCTATGCAGTGCGAAAGGACTTTGACCAGAGTTGAACGGCAAGAACACAGACGTCTGAATGGGCTGTGTTTCTACTGTGGTGATTCCACTCATGCTATCTCTGATTTTCCTAAGCGCACTAAGCGGTTTGCTAGGTCTGCCACCATTGGTACGGTACAGTCAAAATTTCTTCTGTCCGTTACCTTGATCTGCTCTTTGTCATCATATTCTGTCATGGCGTTTGTGGATTCAGGCGCTGCTCTGAATTTGATGGACTTGGAATATGCTAAGCATTGTGGGTTTTTCTTGGAGCCCTTGCAGTGTCCTATTCCATTGAGAGGTATTGATGCTACGCCTTTGGCCAAGAATAAGCCTCAGCTGGACCCAGCTGACCATGTGCATGGCTCCTGCACATCAGGAGGATATTCGCTTTCTGGTGTTGCATAATCTGCATGATGTGGTCGTGTTGGGGTTGCCATGGCTACAAATCCATAATCCAGTATTGGATTGGAAATCCATGTCGGTGTCCAGCTGGGGTTGTCAGGGGGTACATGGTGATGTTCCATTTTTGTCAATTTCATCATCCACCCCTTCTGAGGTTCCAGAGTTCTTGTCTGATTACCGGGATGTATTTGATGAGCCCAAGTCCGATGCCCTACCTCCGCATAGGGATTGTGATTGTGCTATCAATTTGATTCCTGGTGGTAAATTCCCAAAAGGTCGACTGTTTAATTTATCCGTGCCTGAGCACACCGCTATGCGCAGTTATGTGAAGGAATCCCTGGAGAAGGGGCATATTCGCCCGTCATCGTCGCCATTAGGAGCAGGGTTCTTTTTTGTAGCCAAAAAGGATGGTTCGCTGAGACCTTGTATAGATTATCGCCTTCTTAATAAGATCACTGTTAAATTTCAGTACCCCTTGCCTTTGTTATCTGATTTGTTTGCTCGGATTAAGGGGGCTAGTTGGTTCACCAAGATTGATCTTCGTGGTGCGTATAATCTGGTGCGAATCAGGCGAGGCGATGAATGGAAAACTGCATTTAATATGCCCGAGGGTCATTTTGAGTATCTAGTGATGCCATTCGGACTTGCCAATGCTCCATCAGTGTTTCAGTCCTTTATGCATGACATCTTCCGAGAGTACCTGGATAAATTCCTGATTGTGTACTTGGATGACATTTTGATCTTCTCGGATGATTGGGAGTCTCATGTGAAACAGGTCAGAACGGTTTTTCAGGTCCTGCGTGCTAACTCTTTGTTTGTGAAGGGATCAAAGTGTCTCTTTGGTGTGCAGAAGGTTTCATTTTTGGGGTTCATCTTTTCCCCTTCTTCTATCGAGATGGATCCTGTTAAGGTCCAAGCCATCCATGATTGGACTCAGCCGACATCTCTGAAAAGTCTGCAAAAGTTCCTGGGCTTTGCTAATTTTTATCGTCGCTTCATCTGCAATTTTTCTAGTATTGCCAAACCATTGACCGATTTGACCAAGAAGGGTGCTGATTTGGTCAATTGGTCTTCTGCTGCTGTGGAAGCTTTTCAAGAGTTGAAGCGTCGTTTTTCTTCTGCCCCTGTGTTGTGTCAACCTGATGTTTCTCTTCCGTTCCAGGTCGAGGTTGATGCTTCTGAGATTGGAGCAGGGGCTGTTTTGTCGCAGAGAGGTTCTGATTGTTCAGTGATGAAACCATGCGCTTTTTTTTCCAGGAAGTTTTCGCCTGCTGAGCGGAATTATGATGTGGGCAACCGAGAGTTGCTGGCCATGAAGTGGGCATTCGAGGAGTGGCGTCATTGGCTTGAGGGAGCTAAGCATCGCGTGGTGGTATTGACTGATCATAAGAACCTGACTTATCTCGAGTCTGCTAAGCGTTTGAATCCTAGACAGGCTCGTTGGTCGCTGTTTTTCGCCCGTTTTGACTTTGTGATTTCGTACCTTCCGGGCTCTAAAAATGTGAAGGCGGATGCTCTGTCTAGGAGTTTTGTGCCCGACTCTCCGCTTTTATCTGAGCCGGCGGGTATCCTCAAGGAAGGAGTAATTGTGTCTGCCATCTCCCCTGATTTGCGGCGGGTGCTGCAAAAATTTCAGGCTAATAAACCTGATCGTTGTCCAGCGGAGAAACTGTTTGTCCCTGATAGGTGGACAAATAAAGTGATCTCTGAGGTTCATTGTTCGGTGTTGGCTGGTCATCCTGGAATCTTTGGTACCAGAGAGTTAGTGGCTAGATCCTTTTGGTGGCCGTCTCTGTCGCGGGATGTGCGTTCTTTTGTGCAGTCCTGTGGGATTTGTGCTCGGGCTAAGCCCTGCTGTTCTCGTGCCAGTGGGTTGCTTTTGCCCTTGCCGGTCCCGAAGAGACCTTGGACACATATCTCTATGGATTTTATTTCAGATCTTCCCGTCTCTCAAAAGATGTCAGTCATTTGGGTGGTCTGTGATCGCTTTTCTAAGATGGTCCATCTGGTACCCTTGTCCAAGTTGCCTTCCTCCTCTGATTTGGTGCCATTGTTCTTCCAGCATGTGGTTCGTTTGCATGGCATTCCAGAGAATATCGTTTCTGACAGAGGTTCCCAGTTTGTTTCGAGGTTTTGGCGAGCCTTTTGTGGTAGGATGGGCATTGACTTGTCTTTTTCCTCGGCTTTTCATCCTCAGACTAATGGCCAGACCGAACGAACCAATCAGACCTTGGAAACCTATCTGAGATGCTTTGTTTCTGCCGATCAGGATGACTGGGTGTCCTTTTTGCCTTTGGCTGGTTCGCCCTTAATAATCGGGCCAGCTCGTCTACCTTGGTTTCGCCATTTTTCTGCAATTCTGGGTTCCATCCTCGTTTCTCTTCAGGACAGGTTGAGTCTTCGGACTGTCCTGGTGTGGATACTGTGGTGGACAGGTTGCAGCAGATTTGGACTCATGTAGTGGACAATTTGACCTTGCCCCAGGAGAAGGCTCAACGTTTCGCTAATCGCAGACGCCGTGTGGGTCCCCGACTTCGTGTTGGGGATCTGGTTTGGTTATCTTCTCGTCATATTCCTATGAAGGTTTCCTCTCCGAAGTTTAAACCTCGTTTCATTGGTCCTTATAGGATTTCTGAGGTTATTAATCCTGTGTCTTTTCGTCTGACCCTCCCAGATTCTTTTTTCATACATAACGTCTTTCATAGTTCATTGTTGCGGAGATACGTGGCACCTATGGTTCCATCTGTTGACCCTCCTGCCCCGGTTTTGGTGGAGGGGGCATTGGAGTATATTGTGGAGAAGATTTTGGATTCTCGTGTTTCAAGACGGAAACTCCAGTATCTGGTTAAATGGAAGGGTTATGCTCAGGAGGATAATTCCTGGGTTTTTGCCTCTGATGTCCATGCTCCCGATCTTGTTCGTGCCTTTCATGTGGCTCATCCTGGTCGGCCTGGGGGCTCTGGTGAGGGTTCGGTGACCCCTCCTCAAGTGGGGGGGGGGTACTGTTGTGAATTCTGTGGCAGAGCTCCCTCCTGTGGTCACAAGTGGTACTTCGGCTGATTCTCTCTGGGAGCTTCCGTTTGTGGAGGAAACTGGTACTGCTGCTTCTGAGTTTCCTCCCTCAGGTGATCTGGTGAGGTCGTTAGGTGCTTCTCTACTTAACCCCACCTAATGCTTTGATTCATGCTTCCTGTCAATGTTCCAGTGTTGGACTTGTGTTTCTCTGGATCATTCCTGTGGCCTGCTGCTCTGCATAGCTAAGTGCTTCTTTGCTATTTGTTGCTATTTTTTCTGTCCAGCTTGTCTATTTGTTTTGCTGGAAGCTCTGGGACTCAAAGGGTGTACCTCCGTGCCGTTAGTTCGGTACGGAGGGTCTTTTTGCCCCTTTGCGTGGTTTTCTTTAGGGTTTTGTGTAGACCGCAAAGTTATCTTTCCTATCCTCGTTCTGTCTAGAATATCGGGCCTCACTTTGCTGAATCTATTTCATCCCTACGTTTGTCTTTTCATCTTACTCACAGTCATTATATGTGGGGGGCTGCCTTTTCCTTTGGTGTATTTCTCTGAGGCAAGGTAGGCTTATTTTTTCTATCTTCAGGCTAGTTAGTTTCTCAGGCTGTGCCGAGTTGCATAGGTAGCGTTAGGCGCAATCCACGGCTGCCTCTAGTTGTGTTTGGAGAGGATCAGGGATTGCGGTCTGCAGAGTTCCCACGTCTCAGAGCTCGTTCTATTATTTTGGGTTATTGTCAGATCACTGTATGTGCTCTGACCTCCATGTCCATTGTGATACTGAATTGCCTTTCATAACACTAACCCTAATCCACAGTGTAACCCTAATGCCAACCCTAACCCTAATACCAACCCTAATCCAAACCCTAACCCTAATCCCAACTCTAACCCTAACTTTAGCCCCAACCCTAGCCCTAACTTTAGCCCCAACCCTAACCCAAGCCCTAAGGCTACTTTCACACTTGCGTCGTTTGGCATCTGTCGCAATCCGTCGGTTTGGACAAAAAACGGATCCTGCAAATGTGCCCGCAGGATGCGGTTTTTGCCCATAGACTTGTATTGCCGACGGATCGTGACGGATGGCCACACGTCGCGTCCATCGTGCACTGGATCAGTTGTGCTTTGGCGGACCATCGGCACAAAAAACGTTCAATGTAACGTTTTTTTGTACGTCGCGTCCGCCATTTCTGACCGCGCATGCGTGGCCGTAACTCCGCCCCCTCCTCCCCAGGACATAGATTGGGCAGCGGATGCGTTGAAAAACTACATCCGCTGCCCACGTTGTGCACAATTTTCACAACGTGCGTCGGTATGTCGAGCCGACGCATTGCGATGGCCCCGTACCGACGTAAGTGTGAAAGAAGCCTAACCCTAAATTTAGCCCCAACCCTAACCCTTAATTTAGCCCCAACCCTAACCCTAAATTTAGCCCCAACCCTAACCCTAAATTTAGCCCCAACCCTAACCCTGAATTTAGCCCCAACTCTAACCCTAAATTTAGCCCAAATCCTAACCCTAACCCTAACCCTAACCCTAGCCCTAGCCCTAGCCCTAACCCTAGCCCTAACCCTAGCCCTAACCCTAGCCATAACCCTAGCCCTAACCCTAACCCTAGCCCTAGCCCTAACCCTAACCCTAGCCCTAACCCTAACCCTAATTTTAGCCCCAACTGCTCTTCTCCTGCCGGCCGGCAGATGGCGACAGATGGCGGGCGCACTGCGCATGCGCCCGCCATTTTCTTTTGCCAAGAAGATGCCGGCAGCCAGGAGGAGCAGCAGGAGGACCCAGGGACACCGGTAAGTATAATAGGGTCCCCGAATCCCCCTATTTCTCTGTCCTCTGATGTGCGATCACATCAGTGGACAGAGAATTACACTTTGCTTTTTTTTTTGCGGTCGCCAGTAAACAGTTAATTACTGGCGATCGCAAAACATTTTGAAGAGGGCGGCACCCATCGGGAGCCACAAGGAGCACCGGGGGAGACAGGTAAGTATTGGGGGGCTACCTGGGACCCCATTTCTCTGTCCTCTGATGTGCGATCACATCGGAGGACAGAGAAATTAAAAAGAAATTGCTTTTTTTTTTGCGATCGCCGGTAAACGGTTAATTACCGGCGATCGCAAATGCGGGGTCGGTAAAACCCCCCCGAATCATGTTCTCTGGGGTCTTGGCTACCCCCGGCAGCCGAGACCCCGGAGAAAATCCGACTCTGGGGGGCGCTATTTACTTTTTCCACAGCGCAGTTAATTAACGGCGCTGTGGTTTATGTACCCTTGGCGGCCGTCGTTAAAAGGCATATCGGCGGTCGTTAAGGGGTTAAACACCTGAATATAACTCCAAGTAAAACAAACTTCTGTGAAATCAAACTGTCCACTTAGGAAGCAACACTGATTGACTATCACTTTCTCATGCTGTTGTGCAAATGGAATAGACAACAGATGGAAATTATTGACAATTATCAAGACACACTCAATAAAGGAGCGGTTCTACAGGTGGGGACCACATCTCAGTACCAATGCTTTCCGGCTGATGTTTTGGTCACTCTTAAATGTTGGTTGTGTTTTCACACTTGTGGGTGGTAGCATGAGACAGACTCTACAACCCACACAAGTGGCTCAGGTAGTGCAGCTCATCCAGGATGGCACATCAATGTGAGTTGTGGAAAGAAGGTTTGCTGTGTCTGTCAGCATAGTGTCCAGAGGCTGGAGGCGCTATCAGGAGACTGGCCAGTGCACCAGGAGATATGGAGGGGGCAGTAGGAGGGCAACAACCCAGCAGCAGGACCGCTACCTCAGCATTTGTTCAAGGAGGAACAGGAGGAGCACTGCCAGAGCCTTGCAAAATGACCTCCAGCAGGCCACAAATGTGCATGTGTCTGCACAAACGGTTAGAAACTGGCTCCATGAGGATTGTTGAAGTGCCCGACATCCACAGATGGGGGTTGTGCTCACTGCCCAACACTGTGCAGGATGATTGGCATTTGCCACAGAACACCAGGATTGGCAAATTCTCCACTGGTGCCCTGTGCTCTTCACAGATGAAAGCAGGTTCACCCTGAGCACATGTGACAGACCTGACAGAGTCTGGAGACACCGTGGAGAGTGATCTGCTGCCTGCAACATCCTTCAGCATGACCGGTTTGGCAGTGTGTCAGTAATGGTGTGGGGTGGCATTTCTTTGGAGGGCCGCACAGCCCTCCATGTGCTCACCAGAGGTAGCCTGACTGCCATTAGGTACTAAGATGAGATCCCCAGACCCCTTGTGAGACCATATGCTGGTGCGGTTGGCCCTGGGTTCCTCCTAATGCAGGACAATGCCAGACCTCATGTGGCTGGAGTGTGTCAGCAGTTCCTGCAAGATGAAGGCATTGAAGCTATGGACTGGTCAGCCCATTCCCCAGACCTGAATCCGGTTGAACGTATCTGGGACTTTATGTCTCACACCATACACCAATGTCACGTTGCACCACAGACTGTCCAGGAGTTGGTGGATGCTTTAGTCCAGGAGATCCCTCAGGAGACCATCCGCCGCCTCATCAGGAGCATGCCCAGGCATTGTATGGAGATCATACAGGCACGTGGACGCCACACAAACTACTGAGCATCATTTCCTTGTCTTAAGGCATTTCCACTGAAGTTGGATGAGCCTGTAACTTCATTTTCCACTTTGATTTTGAGCGTCAAACCAACTCCAGACCTCCGTGGGATGTTAGTTGTGATTTACATTGATTATTTTTAGGTTTTATTGTTCTCAACACATTCCACTATGTAATGAATAAAGATTTACCAAAACAATATTTCATTCAGTGATATCTAGGATGTGGGATTTTAGTCTTCCCTTTATTTTTTTGAGCAGTGCATAAATATTTAGTGCTACTAGGTTTTCTCCAGCCAGGAGTCCACATTTCTGAATCTAAATTGATTGGACTAACAGTGTGCTACAGAAAGCAGGCTACATTTCAGTTTATAAATCCTTTGTGCTAATTGTGTGGTCCGGCCAGCACCCCACATTGCACATTTCATCATGGGACAGGGCCTGGGACAGAGCTTGGAGCAGCATTTCTAGCTAAAACATTGATCAGTAACAGATGGGTGAGTGACAGGAGTAGGCCTGGTATTCTGAGAGCCCTGCCAGATTCAGATAAGACACAAGAAGGAGAGCCAAGTTGGAGTCCAAACATTTTAAAAAATTAAGGTCAGACACCACTAAAGTGGCATCAATTTATTTGATTCATTTATTTTTCTCATTGATATAGCGTCATTAATTCCACAGTGATTTACAGACATTATTAATTTCCCCATAGTAGAAATAGTATAATGGGGCTTTGACACCACTACAAGCAGCCCACCAGATGGAGACCCAACTTGGAGTCTCCACATTTCATAAAATTGTTTGTAACATCAGCAGCAGCAGCAACAGCAACAACAGCAGGCACAAAAGACACCACAAAGGTGTCACAGACTGTAATAACGTGAGATCAATGCAGCACACTATAAATGACAACGTCGCCTAGTCTGCTCAGTCTGCGACTGGGGTTCAAAATCCAGAATCCAGTACAAACTTATTACCCTCACCCACAAAGCACTCCATGGCTCAGCACCACCCTACATCTCCTGTCTGGTTTCAGTCTACCACCCTACCCGTGCTCTCCGCTCCGCTAATGACCTTAGGCCATCCTCAATAATCAGAACCTCCCATCTCCAAGACTTTTCACGTGCTGTGCCAATTCTTTGGAATGCACTACCCAGGTTAATACGATTAATCCCTAATCCCCACAGTTTTAAGCGTGCCCTAAAAACATATTTATTCAGACTGGCCTACCGCCTCAATGCATTAACCTAACTATCCCTGTGTAGCCTATTCAAATTTTTTTTACCATAACCAGGTTCTTCTGTGTCTGTACTGTTACATACTTAGGCTGATAACCGGTTCTTGCAGCTTTACATGAACACCCAATTCTTACACTTTTGCTGGTCCGAACAATGAAAGCAATTGTTACCATCTTCCTTTCGTGTCTCCCCTTTTCCTCATATATTGTGAGCTTGCGAGCAGGGCTCTCATTCCTCTTGGTATCTGTTTTGATCTATGTGTTTATTGTTATGCTGTAATGTCTATTGTATGTACAAGTCCCCTCTAAAATGGAAAGTGCTTCGGAATATGTCGGTGCTATAGAAATAAAATTATTATTATTATTAACTGATAACATGAGGTATCGGGGTCTGGGACAGCATTTACAGCTTTCAATTGAATGTCACAGTAAGACGAGGTGGGTGAGGGATCAGTGTAGGGTCCCTTTGCTGGGAGCCCTGATAACACATGCAACAGCTCTACCTGTTTTCATGCTGAGCCACACTCAGGTGGCACAAATATCAGTTTTGTAGACTATCATTGTAAGAAAAATCAAGGATAGTAACACGGATAGTGGAGTCCAAGGAAGTGGAGCACTGACGGCCTCGGAGGCCTACTACTACAGGCAACATGCATGAAGGAGACCCAACCAGGAGCGTTCACATTTCCAAAAATTATTGGCAGACAATACATAGTGCCTTTTGCTCCCCCTGGTGGCCGGAGTGTGAATTGTAATGTGTGACTGTGATACCTGGTCAGGTGAACTCCTTTAGTGCAATCAGACATAACATCACTCCCCTTAGTGGCAGAGCGACATTACTGCAACGACCAGGACTCTGGGGCGCTGCACTCCCCCCCGGTTAAATCCAGTACTCCCGGACTGGGAAAAGAAGAACAACAATACATGTTAGAAAAAGACATACAACATTTTTAAATGCTATGAATAAGTAAATGTAACAATGCTTTCCTTTATGGGAGGTGAGGTCACTTGAACGTTACAAACAGAAACATATTGAAATATTTTAAATAACATTCTAATTTACTGACTATAAATAATTTCCTTTACCCAGCCGGGAATTCTACTAAGTGCAAATTTTTGAACAATAACTTAACTTTTCCTTTAAGGGCGTATTGGCTGAACCCACTAAAGGCTTACTATAAAACGCTATGGTACAAATTTAACCTTTTCTTTACTTCTTTGACTTCACATATGCAGGACCACCTAGCTACCTGTCTGGGCCTACTGCATCTCTTCTTCTAGGTTCACAGCATGAGATCTATCAACCATCTCTCTATGGTTTTCAGGAGGACTCACTAACCCCTACGGGTTTAAGCAGCAAAAGAGCAGGAAACAAACAGTTAACTATTTACATTTGTCGGGGTTTCGAGGTTTAATCTTGCGACGGTAGGTTGCAAGGCATCAGTGGGTAGCGAACACTTCCTGGCCTGGGAAGATCTGTGTTCGACTTCTCATCCGATGCGGTATCAATGTCACTAATCGGTTTTTCAGGTATAGTCTGGGTTTGAATGTCAATTTTGGTAGTAGGTTCAGTAGCGGCAATAATGCCCACTGTGGTAGTAGTATTAGGATTTGTCAGTTCAGAGTTAGTCTTAGTCATGGCAGCAGGTGGCGCTGCTATGGGGCCTACCAGTAGGTCTTCTGTCACTGGGGCAGGGTCATTCTTCATACTTGCTTCAGATGCGGTCCCTCTGGTGCCGGCCTGCTCCGTCTCCACTGGGATCTGGAACGCTGACTGCGGGGCCTTGCGCTGTGGCGTTGTCATCTCTGTTTGCAGTATCTCACTTTCCAGCAGGGCCTTGCTTTCTGGCTTTGAAGCCCTGGAATTTCTTTCTTGCTCCGGACCAGACGAGGCTGCCGACAGACGTCTGGTGAGGCCCCCGATGACGGTCTCCTTCCACCCGGCCTCAGTGCTCAGCTGCGTCCGCTGGAGTTGATTGCTGAGCTCGTCCACTCCAGCCTGCAGGAAGTCAGGGCCAACAGGTAGCTGGGGGAGTCCTCTGCTCCGACCCCACGCTCCGATCCCGGGCGGCTGGCCATGGCGTCTCCCACGTGGCTCACTTCTTCTCCCTCATCCTTTTCCCGCTCTCTTCTTTAGGTCAGACAGCCAACCTATAATTAACTGTCCTGCCGCTGTTTGAAGTAATGCTTGAAGTCTGTTACTTCCTCGGCGTTCCGGTCACCGGCTACACGCCTCAGTAGGATCTCGAGGCACGACTCCTACTGGTTCTATTGCCTTTTTGCTGTGATCTCGTTTCTCACTTCTCCACAATATACTTCGCTTCGTGTCCTTCCTTAAGATGCCGCCGCAAGGTAGTGCAGGCGTGGCTCCGTAACAATCAGTCCTTTCTGCTAGGTCCCTGCCAGGAACCCACCCCTGACAGGTCCTCCCTGGAGCTCTCCCAGGTTGCTTCTGCCTAATTTCCTATCCAACCCCCAGTTTTACCAGAGTGTGAGGAGTGGCCTAATACATAGTGCCTTTTGCTCCCCCTGGTGGCCGGAGTGTGAAGTGTAATGTGTAACTGTGATACCTGGTCAGGTGAACTCCTTTAGTGCAATCAGACATAACATCACTCCCCTTACTGGCAGAGCGACATTACTGCAATGACCAGGACTCTGGGGCGCTGCATTACTGTGGACTGAGAAAGTTGTGGTGTGCTCGATCTCTGAGATTGGTCAAAAACAGCAGGTATGTCCGCTTCCATTACAGCTGACGGTGTGCTCTCAGTCAGTGTGACTGGAGCTGGTAAAGAACCCGAGGTTCTGTGGTCCAAGACCTGCATCTAAATAGTTAGCATGGTAACAGAGGAGGAGGAAGAAGCAGCAGATGCGATTGATGGGGCGGCTGATGGTTGTTGAGGTCTCCTGGTCCACATTTGTAGCGCATGTTGATTGTTGATTGTGCATGGGAAGGTTCATAAATGCAGTAGTCAAATTATTGCCATTTTTACCGCTACTCAGTTTTTTTTTTTGAAAGTTTGCAGACAATGTGAGTTGGCTCATCCTTTGCAGTGTCAAAAAAGGCCCATGCTAGGCAACCTTTGTCACCCCTGCGATCTGCAGCCACAGTTGTGGCTGAGGATGCATTGCTTGTCGTAGCTGCATCACTATGTGTCTGTCAAGTACAGTGCAACGTAACCTCCTCATCTTCCTACTCATCTGTGTGCCTCTATGTTCACGCCAAATGGGATCTAACACCTCCTCAGGATCACCTCCCTCCAGTAGTTAACATCTTATGATGAGGGTCAGGATGCTGCTCGGATGCTACTACATCCAGCTCTGGATGCAAGCTAAAAAAATTTTGTGCATCGGTGCAGATTTCCTCCTCTTGACTCTGTGAAGCTTTTGATTACACTTCTGATGACAATGGCATAGAATGTGTGAATAGCTCTTCAAACTCACCCATCTGTGGTTCTGTACAGTCAGTTGTACAGTTGGAGAGTTGGGACATGGGGGAAAGCAAGGGTAATTTGGGTGCCATCTCTGTGGACTGCACTGGGTGTGATGTTGAGGTGGAGGAAGAGGAGGAGAGGCCACTTGAAGTTGCGCTTGCCATTCACTCGAGCACATGCTCCTTCTGGGCCTCATCAACTAGGCGTACCACTGTGCGTCGGCCAAAGAAAAGTAGTGGAGTAGCCATCCAGTAACAAAAGTTGTCAGTTGTCTTTGCATAGGATGTGATGTTGTAGGGTCACTAGTTCTTTCACAAACATTACCACCTCCCCTATTTACACCTTGAACGTTTCGGCCACACAGTGGCCTTGATCACAAATGGTGCCTAAGAAGATGTTTGTCGAATGTCATGCATAAAGTAGCGAATTGTCGTATGTTCAAAGGTGGAGGAAATCCAGTTCATCCCCCAGAAAATGGATGTAGTGTTTTTCCTTTCAATAGCTATTGTCAAAAGGACAGTCTATCTGTCATCTGTTAACAGGTGGATTGGCTTGGTAATTATTATATTACAAATGGACCTGAAAATCCGGACGTCCCAAAAGGGAAAGGTAATGAGGGCAGGGATACCCACGCCGAGTCTGTCACCTTTAGTGTAGGGTAGGCGTACCTAGTGGGAAATAGATTGGTGGCGTAGTGGGGGCGTGATCAAGGATCCTGGAACCCGCATTGGTGGTCCAGTGGGGAACGCCGACACAGCCTGTGTCCTGGCGAGGAAGAGCTCTCCTCGCCAGGACACAGGCTGTGTCGGCATTCCCCACTGGACCACCAATGCGGGTATCCCTGCCCTCATTACCTTCCCCCTTTGGGACGTCCGGATTTTCAGGACCATTTGTAATATAATAATTACCAAGCCAATCCATGAGTGCAGTGTTTTGACTTTCTGGGGGTCCTCGGATCTCGTACACTTGCACCATCAAACTCTATCTACTTGTCGAGTGCTAGCTCTTTCGTTTATTCTACTTTCCAGCGGATGGTCAACCTCCTGTTTCAGGGACTGGAGAAGTACGCCGTGGCGTACTTGGATGACATTGCCATCTTCAGTTCCTCCTGGGAGGAACACCTGCAGCATCTCGAGGAGGTGCTCAGGTGAATTCACCAAGCAGGACTGACTATCAAGCTGGGAAAGTGCCAGATGGGCATGAGGGAGGTTCACTACCTGGGGCACCAGGTAGGCGGGAACACCATGAAGCCAGAGCCGGAGAAAGTGGGCGCGATCGTGAACTGGCCCACTTCCGTGACCAAGAAACAGGTGATGTCCTTCTTGGGCACTGCAGGGTACTATAGGCGCTTCGTACAGCACTATACTAGCCTGGCAAAACCTTTGACGGACCTCACCAGGAAGAAGCTACCCCACATTGTCAACTGGACAGATGGCTGTGAGGGGGCCTTCCAGGCGTTGAAAACTGCACTGTGCAATGCCCCTGTGTTGAAAGCAGTCGACAGCAGTCGACCGTTCTTGGTGCAGACCGACGCCAGCGAGTTTGGCCTTGGTGCTGTGCTCAGCCAGGTTGACTCGGAGGACCAAAAGCACCCCGTGTTATACCTGAGCCGGAAACTTTTGCCGAGGGAAGTGGCCTACTCCACCATCGAGAATGAGTGCCTGGCCATAGTCTGGGCCCTGCAGCGCTTGCAGCCCTACTTGTACGGTCACACCTTCACTGTGGTGACCGACCACAACCCTCTGCGCTGGCTAAACGCCATGGGTGGAACCAACGGCAGGTTGCTACGCTGGAGCCTTGCCCTTCAGCAGTTTGACTTCACCATTGAACACAAAACGGGCAGAGCGCATGGGAATGCAGATGGACTGTCCCGCCAGGGTGAACACCCTGAGGTGCTCATGGAGGCATACCGTGGGGTTCTACCTCCCTAGCGCACACCAAAAGGGGGAGGTGTCACGATATGGTATGAAATATCATATAAGTAGTTTCTCTTGTTAGCAGGCTGTGGGCTAAAAAGCCCCCCTTCCCTTTCACTCAGCCAAGAGCTGCCTTGCCAATGTACATGGGGGAAGAGCGTTTTATTGCCTACAGGAATTTTTACGACCAGATTAGAATCTTCCTCCATCAAGAACTGGATTCTAAGTCTCTAGAATACATGGAAGTTCTTTGTTTTGTTTTTGTAAGATATTACGTAAACCGTTTACGTTAAGAACACGAAAATATATATTCTTAATCTCCCTCGGTGGATCTACCCATCCCTCGAAACACGGTCTTCTAACTCCATCTGGTAAAGAAGTAGGGATTTCTCTGTAAATATGTATCCCAGATAGGACATATTTGATCTCATTAGAATGCCCACGTTAATCCGAGATGAATGCTGGGTTAGTTATGAATATGACATGTTTTGTAGCGGAGTTATAGAAATTAGATATAGGTTAGGGTAAAATGAGTTGACTGAAGAGGTAGGAGGGACGAGGTGATCCAATCCCTTTCTGGGATGTTACAGGCTGCAGCTATAACTGTCTGCCCAGATCCCCAGCTCAGTCTTCTTGTCTTTTTTCCTGGAGAGCCCTGAGCACGTCCCATGAACTGGGACGTATGGAAACTTCACTAGCCTGGTTGTCTGCAATGCTTTGAACATGTGAGTGTTATCTTTTCTCCTGTAATCCCTTTATGTTATAATTATCCTGTACATATTTGCAATTGTCTCATTTGTAACATCCTTGTAAAATATTTTGATAAAACACTGCCTGAAACTTTTGATGTGATATATTATTTAATACTAGTTCATTCTCCTGTTCTAAACCGTGCCCTAAGTCTCCTGAAGGGAATTACGCTACTGTTGTGTTGGGTTAGCTTTGGACCCGTTTTATCTAAGCTGGTGGCAGCGATACCGTGTGCAGACTTTTGGGTGATATTGTAGCGACTGCGGCGTTGATAATTATTGTTCCTGCCTGAGTGTGAGTAGTTTATCGTGTCGCTGCAGCGTGCCCAATAGCCCGTACTTAGCATGCAGCCTGTCTGGTGACTAATTACCCAGGGTGCAGTACCTAACCTGACCTGAGTGTAAGGGGGGAGCCAGAGAGCTGCAAGTGTTAAGTGGAACTGTAAGCGGGATATACATAAATCTCTGCAGTTCGTGGTATATTGAAGAGCAGTGGGATACCTAGAATAAGCCCCTGCTGTAAACTAAGAGGTCAATAGCCTTGTGTGTGTTTTTTCATCACATTGTGAAGTGGAGGGATAACTAAGATAAGCCCCCCTGCACATGTGCTAGCCGTCTGTTGATCTAAAGTCACCCCAACCCGTGACGTAGGGGTGACGGTCACGGTGTGAATCGTGACACTAGCTATGCTACAGGATGTATCCAGGCTTCCTACCTAAGAAATTTGGACATTAGATAAAGTGAAACACAAGTAAAACAAGAGTGATTTAAAGATTTGAATTCCAGTGATTTTATTGATTTAGCTTGTTACATAAAAAATAAGATAATAAGCCTTATGACCATCTATGAGCCATTTTTCATGAAATGTCAGGAAAAAGTGTGCAGTATTATTGCGTAAATATTTGCAAAAACTAAAAAAATGCAAATCTGGTATTTTTTTTATAATTTGTACATAGGAATGCAAAGCATCAACGTAATCTGATGATCCAGATTAATCATTGTAGCATTTCTTATCTCTTACACCATTGTTAAAGCATTTAATGCAGTTATTACCACTGCGGCGATATAAATGGATTTTTGCATTGAGTGCTTCCCAGTTTTTCCAAACTTCCTCTTCCGGTTTCTTCTTATCCTTTTCAAACACTTTGGTGTAAGCGAAGGCTCGGCTGTTGGACCCGGGAAGGTTGACTTTGTTGAGTTTGTCGATGATGTTGTACTTTCCCTTTGGATCAGTACAGGTCTGCACACAAGGGGAGTTCAGGGAGAAAAACACGACACAACCAGCGGCGGGGGTCTTCTTCAGTAGGTTGCTGATGGGGGATTCTGTAGAACCAGGAAGAGTATTTAACAGGCGAGATTCAGCATGAATGTCAAATTTTTTGTTTTTCTCAAAGGATGCAGCCACCATTTGATTTCCCTGATAGATTTCTTTCTTCTCCACTTTACCCCGGATGCCAGCAGAAACATCCACTTTCAGAGCCTTGTCAATATCTTGGGTTTGTAAACCATTGTTGCACTCGTCGTCTGTAAACTTGACAAAGTAGGCATACTGCATCTCCAAATCCCTAGAAGGCAGAAGAGAAGAAAATGACCAAACTTTGATTGAGGGATACAACTTTAACGACTCCAATACTTCTCCCGAATATCCTACATCCTCTGGAATTCTGTGCCCCAACACATCCAACTATCAACCACATTCGGATCCTTCAGACGGAACCTGAAAACCCATCTCTTCAGGAAAGCCTACAGCCTGCACTGACCCCGCTGCCTCCTCACGTCTACCGAAGCTACCGCCTCACCAGCACCGGAGCTGCTGCAACCCTCAACCTATCCTGTAGAATGTAAGCCTGCAAGGGCAGGGTCCTCGCCCCTCTGTATCAGTCTGTCATTGTTAGTTTGCTTACTGTGATATCTGTAATTTATATATAACCCCTTCTCATGTACAGCACCATGGAATCAATGGTGCAATAGAAATAAATAATAATAATAACAACTATATTTACTTGTATGGTCTTCAGAGCTGATATCTACTTTGGACACTGTATGGTGGTATTATTGACTTTTCTAGTGATTTTTTTATTTTTATTTAACCCCCTCCCAGCATTTGATGTACCCCAAACGTCATGGAAGGGTATGACTTCCCGACCTTGTACGTACTGGGTACGTCATGGAGATGTTGCATGCAAAGGAGCTGCGCGCACGCAATTGCTGCTGTGTGTCCAGCTAACATCTGGCTCTCACTGCCAGGAGTGGTGCCCACACCGCTCCCGGCAGTTTGACCCCCTAAATGCTGTGATTGTTATTGATTACAGTATTTAGAAAGCAGGGAGAGGGAGCGGGGTCCCTCTCCTCTCCGATCAGTACCTCCATGATGTCATCACGAGGGCCCGATCATTGCCATGGTGACCCGGGGTCATCATGATGACATCGGGGTCAGCACACTAGCAAACTTGTTAGACAATGTTCAGAGCATGGTCTAAGGGCCTTGTGTCAGTGCAGCATTGACAGTTATAAAGCATTGAAATCAGAGGCAAGAAAATGAAAGTCTCATAGAAGCACTAAGTAAAAAAAAAGTAAAAATAAAGCAAAAAAAAAAGTTAAATTTTTTTTTTTAAATCACAAAATAGAAAAATAATAATATATTGTACAAATAAATGTGCATTTTTTTGTAAAAAATAAAACAAAAAGTACACATTGGTATTGTGGCATCTGTAAGAGCCTGCCCTATCAAACTAGTTAACCCCTTGAGCGAACACCGTAAATAAAATAAATAAACGGGGCAAAAACTATTATTTCCATAAAATAGTTTTAAATGTGTAAAAGCACTATGTGGTGAAATATGTGTAAATATATATATAGTTATATGAAAAAGTTTGGGCACCCCTATTAATCTTAAGCTTAATGTTTTATAAAAATTGTTTTTTTTGGCAACAGCTATTTCAGTTTCATATATCTAATAACTGTTGGACACAGTAATGTTTCTGCCTTGAAATGAGGTTTATTGTACTAACAGAAAATGTGCAATCTGCATTCAAACAAAATTTGACAGGTGCATAAGTATGGGCACCCTTATCATTTTCTTGTTTTAAATACTCCTACCTACTTTTTACTGACTTACTAAAGCACTTTTTTTTGTTTTCAAACCTCATTGAGCTTTGAACTTCATAGCCAGGTGTATGCAATCATGAGAAAAGCTACTTAAAGTGGCCACTTGCAAGTTGTTCTCCTGTTTGAATCTCCTCTGAAGAGTGGCATCATGGGCTCCACAAACAACTGTCTAATGATCTGAGAACAAAGATTATTCAACATAGTTGTTCAGGGGAAAGATACAAAAAGCTGTCTCAGAGATTTAACCTGGCAATTTCCACTGTGAGGAACATAGTAAGGAAATGGAAGAACACAGGTACAGTTCTTGTTAAGGCCAGAAGTGGCAGGCCAAGAAAAACATCAGAAAGGCAGAGAAGAAGAATGGTGAGATCAGTCAAGGACAATCCTCAGACCACCTCCAGAGAGCTGCAGCATCAACTTGCTGCAGATGGTGTCACTGTGCATCGGTCAACTATACAACGCACTTTGCAAAAGGAGAAGCTGTATGGGAGAGTGATGCGAAAGAAGCCGTTTCTGCAAGCACGCCACAAACAGAGTCGGCTGAGGATGCAAAAGCACATTTGGAGAAGCCAATTTCTTTTTGGAAGAAGGTCCTGTGGACTGATGAAACCAAGGTTGAGTTGTTTGGTCATACAAAAAGGCATTATGCATGGTGGCCAAAAAAACACAGCATTCCAAGAAAAACACTTGCTACCCACAGTAAAATTTGGTGGAGGTTCCATCATGCTTTGGGGCTGTGTGGCCAATGCCAACACTGGGAATCTTGTTAAAGTTGAGGGACGCATGGATTCCTCTCAGTATCAGCAGATTCTTGACAATAATGTTCATGACCAGTGACAAAGTTGAAGTTACGCAGGGGTTGGATCTTTCAGCAAGACAATGATCCAAAACACCGCTCCAAATCTACTCAGGCATTCATGCAGAGGAACAATTACACTGTTCTGGAATGGCCATCCCAGTCCCCAGACCTGAATATCATTGACCATCTGTGGGATCATTTGAAGAGGGCTGTCCATGCTCGGCGACCATCAAACTTAACTGAACTGGAATTGTTTTGTAAGGAGGAATGGTCAAAAATACCTTCATCCAGGATCCAGGAACTCATTAAAAGCTTCAGGAAGCGACTAGAGGCTGTTATTTTTGCAAAAGGAGGATCTACTAAATATTAATGTCACTTTTCTGGTGGGGTGCCCATACTTATGCACCTGTCAAATTTTGTTTGAATGCAGATTGCACATTTTCTGTTAGTACAATAAACCTCATTTCAAGGCAGAAACATTACTGTGTCCAACAGTTATTAGATATATGAAACTGAAATAGCTGTTGCAAAAACAACTATTTTTATAAAACATTAAGCTTAAGATTAATAGGGGTGCCCAAACTTTTTCATATAACTGTATGGGGCCCATTATATACTGGAGCATCATATACGGGCACATTTGTTATGACCTGGTGGTTAGGAGCACCCGGAATGACCTGATAATTAAACCTAATACAGGACGAGCTCTGGGATGTGGGAGCTCTGCTGACCGCAAGCCCTAATCCTATCACACACACTAGAAATAGCCGTGGAGCGCTCCTGACCAGACCTAGGCGCCTCGTCACAGCCTAAGAACTATCTAGCCCTAGAGAAAGAAAATAAAGCCTACCTTGCCTCAGAGAAATTCCCCAAAGGTAAAGGAAGCCCCCCACATATATTCACTGTGAGTAAAGATGAAAGTAACAAACGCAGAAATGAAACAGGGAGGCCAGACTTACTAAATAGACAGAGGATAGGAAAGGTAACTTTGCGATCAGCACAAAAACCTACAAAAGACCACGCAGACTATGCAAAAAAGACCTCCGCACCGACTCAAGGTGCGGGGGGGTGCCACTCTGCATCCCAGAGCTTCCAGCTAGCAAGACAAAATCATGAAAACCAGCTGGACAAGAAAACAGAGAACAAAGTAAGACAATAAGGAACTTAGCTTCTGCAGGAGAAGGCAGGTCACAAGAGAGATCCAGGAGCGAACTGAACGAATGCTAAAACATTGACAGCTGGCATGGAGTAACGATCTGAGAGGAGTTAAATAGAGCAGCCAACCAAAGGATAAACCACGTCACCTGTGTAAGGAACCTCAGAAGCAGCAGCTTCACTCACAGCCACCAGAGGAAGCCCATAGACAGAACTCGCCGAAGTACCATTCACGACCACAGGAGGGAGTTCGACAACAGAATTCACAACACACATTATACCATGGAGCATCATATATGAGGCCCATTATACCATGGAGCATCATATATGGGGCCCATTATACACTGGAGCATCATATATGGGGCCTATTACACACTGGATCATCATATATGAGGCATATTATATACTGGAGCATCATATATGGGGCCCATTATACACTGGATCATCATATATGAGGCCTATTATATACTGGAGCATCATATATGGGGCCAATTATACACTGGAGCATCATATATGGGGTCCATAATACACTGGAGCATCATATATGGGGCTCATTATACATTGGAGCATCATATATGGGGTCCATAATACACTGGAGCATCATATATGGGGCCCATTATACATTGGAATATCATATATGGGGACCAGTAAACACTGGAGCATCATATATCGGGACCATTAAACCCTGGAGCATCATATATGGGGTCTATAATACACTGGAGCATCATATATGGGGCCCATTATACATTGGAATATCATATATGGTGATCAGTAAACACTGGAGCATCATATATGGGGTCCATAATACACTGGAGCATCATATATGGGACCAATTATACACTGGAACATCATATATGGGGTCCATAATACACTGGAGCATCATATATGGGGCCCATTATACACTGGAGCATCATATATGGGACCCATTAAACACTGGAGCATCATATATGGGACCCATTAAACACTGAAGCATCATATATGGAGTCCATAATACACTGGAGCATCATATATGGGGCCCATTATACACTGGAGCATCATATATGGGGCCAATTATACACTGGAGCATCATATATGGGCTCCATAATACACTGGAGCATCATATATGGGGCCCATAATACACTGGAGCATCATATATGGGGCCCATTATACACTGGAGCATCATATTAGGGGCCAATTATACACTGGAGCATCATATATGGGGTCCATAATACACTGGAGCATCATATATGGGGCCCATAATACACTGGAGCATCATATATGGGGCCCATTATACACTAGAGCATCATATATGGGGCCCATTATTCACTCGAGCATCATATATGGGGCCCATTATTCACTCGGGCATCATATATGGGGCCCATTATTCACTCGGGCATCATATATGGGGCCAATTATACACTGGAGCATCATATATGGGGACCATTATACACTGGAGCATCATTTATGGGGCCCATTATACACTGGAGCTTCATATATTGGGTTTATTATACACTGGAGCATAATATATGGGGCCCATTATACACTGGAGCTTCATATATTGGGTCAATTATACACTGACGCATAATATATGGGGTCTATTATTAACTGGAGCATAATATATGGTGCCAATTATACACTGACGCATAATATATAGGGCCCATTATTCACTGGAGCATCATATATGGGGCCCATTATACACTGGAACATCATCTATGGGGCCCATTATACACTGGAGCATCATATATGGGGCTCATTATACACTGGGGTATCATATACAGTGTATATATATATATATTTATATATATATATGTGTGTGTGTGTGCAGCGGACTATGTATAAATTTATTGGTCACTGTCAATAATGTAACCTCTGTCTTGAAAGCTGCAGGTCGCAGCTAGGTGTTAATATGTAGTTCCCTGGGACAAGTAGATTTCTGTCTCCAAATCTCACCAGGGGGTCCTGCTAGGACCAATAAGAAAGGTACCATTTGACACCTCTTAGCTCTTGGAAGAGAGATGTTAATTACGGCCTGATAGTATCTATGTGTGAGAACTATTACACAGGGTGTCTCAAGAGAAAATAATATATTCATTAGTAGCGGCCGCGGGCCAATCAAAAAACCAGACATTATGATATTAACCTGAGGGCCTGGTCTAGAAACCTGACCTCCAGACCAAAACTATAAGTTCGGCCTGTATACAGAGAATAGTGTTCACATGTGAGGGCAGCGGGAGATGCTGATGTGTTCCACCAACTCTATTCACCCCCCTCAGGGAGCAGAAAGCAAACTACCATTTCTGTAAGTTTCTCCTGTTTATTTTTATACTGTTTTGCATAAGTTGTTTGTCTTTTTATTATAATATCTTTACACCTTTTCTTACTGTAAGCACTGAACCTTTTTGTATTAAAGTATAAAACTTTAACAAGTTGAACCTTGAATGTTCTAAAAGAATCCATAGCCTAAGGTGTGTGAGCCTCATGAGTGGTAGAAATTATTAGTATTGATATTTCCGGGACTCGTCGCCCATGTGTTCGATGAGTGGTGGCAGCGTGTATGAGCGGGTGTGTGGCCTGGGTCAGTGTGTAATTTATGCTCCCAGTACAGCATATGACAGAGGTCGAATGCTGGACTGAGAGACGGGAGAGAGATTAAGCCTTGCAGGCACAATCCCAAGTCACGTGCGGAGAGCGGAGACGCGACACACTAAAACATAAAAAATGATATAAATGAGGTATCGCTGTAATCGTACTGACCCGAAGAATAAAGCTGCCTTATACATTTCACCACACATAGAATGGCATAATAAAAACAATTCCTGAATTGCTGTTTTTTGTTTATTCTGTCCCTCAAAAACTGGAATAGAAAGTGATCAAAAAATGTCATGTGCCCGAAAACGGTACCAATAAATATATCAACTTGTCTCGCAAAAAACAAGCCATCACATGACTGTGTTGAAAGAAATATAGGAAAAGTATAGCTCTCAAAATGTGGGAATGCAAAAATTTTATTTTGCAATAAAAAGCAGGAATTGTAGCTTGAGTGAGGTAATTTGCATACTTCCAATGCATTCTGGGAAGAGTGAAGAGTCGCCGTGATTCTGAAGATCTTTGAATGTAGTTCAGAGGTGGGGAATCTTTTTTCTGCCAAGGGCAGATTTTTGGATATTTATACCATCCTTGGGGGGCCATACAAGTTGCCCGCTAACTCCGCTCACAATGTATGTCCTGACACTGGCACTGGTGTCAGGAGACTTACTCTACCATTCAGTAGTGAACACGGCTTGTGCTTACAGAGGATGAAGAAATGAATGGGCCGGTGACAGACAAAACACTGCTGCTGGCCAAAGCGATGTGGTCCCTGGGATTCTGCCTGGAGCCAGGATAAACGGTCACGGAGGGCCATAAATGGCGCACAGGTCTGAGGATCCCCACCCCTGGTGTAGCTGGATCGAGTTGCTTGAAAGAAATCGTCAAACAAGGAATTGAAGCTCGAAGTGATTTGGATATTTCCAGTACATTTTGGTAATAGTGAATCTTTACAAAGGTTCAGCAACAATTCATTTTCTTCAACATGGAGAAGGAGATCACCCATATGGTGCTGCAATATGTGCTATATATTTAGACTTGCCAGAGGAAAAGATAAACTTTACGTGCCAGAAATACAAGCTTGTGACTCTGTTAGAGGGAAAGGTGCAAAGTCTTCAGGAGAGAATAGCTGCATTGAAGCTCATCAGAGAAGATGAGTATTTACTTGACAGAGCAGAAGAATCTCTTCAGAATATTGCAAGAGAAGAACTTTTCAGTGTTCCTGCAGAAGTTAACGACAGTAGAAATAACTACTCAGAATGTTCAAAGAGAAGCACCTTTCAATGTGCCTGCAGAAGAAGAGAAATGGAAGCATGTGAACCAAAGAAGTAGGAACATTAGGAGGCGGTCGGCACTCATACTGCTGAAGAACCGCTACCAGCTTCTCATGCAACTATGAAGATGTAAATGAAAAAAGTGCTTTGCTCACAAAGAACACATGAGTAAGAAATCAGAAGCCTCTTGAAGGGAGGAAAAGAAGCACTGAACTGAAGAAAAGGAGAGTGGTCATCATGGGGGATTCCCTACTGAGAGGAACAGAAGTTGCTATCTATCAACCGGACATCACCTTACGAGAAGTGTGCTGTCTTCCAGGTGCCCAAGTCAAAGATGTGTCTGGTAGGGTATCAAGACTCTTCAGTGTAACAGACGACTACGTATGCCCACTTTTACATGTATGAACAAAAAAACACAGTAAAAAAGTACTTGGAAACTATAAGCAGAACATTTGAAGACCTGGGCTGAAAAGTGAAGGAATTGGGAGTGCAGGTCATCTTCTCATCCATCCTCCCAGTGGATGGACATGGAACAGGATTCTACAGGTGAACAACTGGCTATGTCAATGGTGCCATCAGCAACGTCTGGGGTTTCTGGACCATGGAGTGAATTACCTGCATGATGGACTCCTTGCTAGAGTTGGGATGAATCTTATGAAAGCAGGAAAACACATATTTGATAGATGCCTTGCTACACTCATCAGGAGAGCTTTAAACTACAGCAATATAGGATGGGAATTTTACGGCCCAGTAAAAATATGCAACTAATGAATTCTTCTGAGAACCCTGCTATTAGAAGTGGAAGTAAAGAGCAAAGACAACAAATTCTGGCTGAAAATAGAAGAGCAAGGGAAACCGACTACAAATGAAAATGTGTCTATACAAATCCACAGAGCATTAGAAACAAGCAAGGTGAATTGGAGATGACACAGAAAGAGATATGATGTCATAGGCATCACTGATACTTAGGTGTTATGATCTGGTGGCCTTGGAGCAGCATGAGACGGACTCTGGAGAAGGTGGTCCCTGTACTGACCGCAAACCCTGAACCTAGCAGCGCAACTAAAAGTAGCCGTGGGGGGTACCTAACACTCCCTAGACCCCTCGGCACAGCCTAAGATCTAACTACCCCTAAAGACAGAAACAGGAAACCTATCTTGCCTCAGAGAAAATCCCCAAAGGATAGATAGCCCCCTACAAATATTGACTGTGAGAGGAGAGGGAAATAACATACGCAGATATGAAATCAGATTTTAGCATAGGAGGCCATACTAGCTAAAAAGAAAGGATAGAACAGAGTACTATGCGGTCAGTATAAAAACACTAGAAAATATCCACCGCAGAAAATACGGATCACCACATCTGACTAAAGACATGGGGGGTATATCTGCATCTCCAGAGAAATAGCTAGGCTGCAAAAAATCCTTCACAGACCAAGCTGGACAAGACAAAAACATGAAAATGCACAGAACTATAAGGTCCACTGCAGGTGGACAGCAAAAACAAAGCCAGGACTTATCATTGTAGAAAAACACAGCAAACTAGAAAGACCAGCAGGGAAGTGAATCCTTCAAGAACAATGGACAACTGGCACTGACTAAAGGATCCTGCAAAGCTATATACCCCAGTCAGTCCTGCAATTAGTAGATACACATGTCCACTCCTGCAATCCAGGCACAACTGCATTACCCTCTACAACCACCGGAGGGAGCCCAAAAGCTGAATTTACAACAGAACCATCCCCTTGAGGAGGGGTCACCAAACCCTCACCAGAGCCCCCAGGCCGATCAGGATGAGCCAGATGAAAGGCACAAACCAAATCAGCGGCATGGACATCAGAGGCAGAAACCCAAGAATTATCCTCCTGGCCATAACCCTTCCACTTGACAAGGTACTGAAGCTTCCGCCTCGAAAAACGAGAATCCAAAATCTTCTCAACAACATATTCCAACTCCCCATCGACCAATACAGGGGCCGGAGGATCAACAGAGGGAACAACGGGCTCCACATATTTCCGCAACAAAGATTTATGGAAGACATTATGAATAGCAAATGAGGCCGGAAGCGCCAGGCGAAAGGACACCGGATTAATAATCTCAGAAATCCTATAAGGACCAATAAATCGAGGCTTAAACTTAGGGGAAGAAACCTTCATAGGAACATGACGGGAAGATAACCAAACCAGATCCCCAATCCGAAGCCGGGAACCAACACACCGACGACGATTAGCAAAACGTTGAGCCTCCTCCTGAGACAGCACCAAATTGTCCACCACATAAGCCCAAATCTGCTTCAACCTGTCGACCACAGAATCCACACCAGGAAGGTCAGAAGGCTCAACCTGCCCAGAAGAAAAACGAGGATGAAAACCAAAATTACAAAAAAAAGGCGAAACCAAAGTAGCCGAACTGGCCTGATTATTAAGGGCAAACTCAGACAATGGCAAAAAAGCCACCCAATCATCCTGATCAGCAGACACAAAGCATCTCAAATAGGTCTCCAAGGTCTGATTAGTTCGCTCAGTCTGGCCATTTGTCTGAGGATGAAATGCAGAAGAAAAAGACAAATCAATGCCCAGCTTGGCACAAAAGGCCCGCCAAAACCTAGAAACAAACTGGGAACCTCTGTCGGACACAATATTCTCCGGAATACCATGCAAACGCACCACATGCTGAAAAAACAACGGAACCAAATCAGAAGAAGAAGGCAATTTAGGCAAAGGCACCAAATGAACCATCTTAGAAAATCGGTCACAGACAACCCAGATAACCGACATTCTTTGGGAAACAGGAAGATCGGAAATAAAATCCATAGAAATATGTGTCCAGGGCCTCTCGGGGACCGGTAATGGCAAAAGCAACCCACTAGCGCGGGAACAGCAAGGCTTAGCCCGCGCACAAATCCCACAGGACTGCACAAAAGAACGCACATCCCGCGATAAAGAAGGCCACCAAAAGGACCAACTAACCAAATCTCTGGTACCAAAAATCCCAGGATGGCCAGCCAACACTGAACAATGAACCTCAGAAATCACTTTAGTAGTCCATCTATCAGGAACAAACATTTTCCCCACAGGACAGCGGTCAGGCTTATCAGCCTGAAATTCCTGAAGAACCCGTCGCAAATCAGGGGAGATGGCAGAAAGAATCACCCCTTCCTTCAAAATGCCGACCGGCTCAAGAACCCCAGGGGAATCAGGAAAAAAACTCCTAGAGAGGGCATCCGCCTTAACATTCTTAGTACCAGCAATGTACGAGACCACAAACTCAAAACGGGAGAAAAACAGGGACCATCGAGCCTGTCTAGGATTCAGCCGTTTGGCAAACTCGAGGTAAATCAGATTCTTATGATCGGTCAGGACCACAATACGGTGCTTGGCCCCCTCAAGCCAATGTCGCCACTCCTCAAATGCCCACTTCATAGCCAACAACTCCCGATTGCCGACATCATAATTGCGTTCCGCAGGCGAAAACTTCCGAGAAAAGAAGGCACACGATTTCATCAAGGAACCATCAGAATTCTTCTGAGACAAAATGGCCCCTGCCCCAATCTCAGACGCGTCAACCTCAACCTGAAATGGAAGAGAAACATCTGGCTGACGCAACACAGGGGCAGAATGAAATCGGCGTTTAAGCTCCTGAAAGGCAGAAACATCCGCGGAGGACCAATTCGTCACATCAGCGCCTTTCTTGGTCAAATCGGTTAGAGGTTTAACCACACTGGAGAAGTTGGCAATGAAACGACGATAAAAATTAGCAAAGCCCAAGAATTTCTGAAGGCTCTTCACAGATGTGGGCTGAATCCAATCATGAATGGCCTGAACCTTAACCGGATCCATTTCTATAGATGAGGGAGAAAAAATGAAACCCAAAAAAGAAACCTTCTGCACTCCAAAGAGGCACTTTGACCCCTTCACAAACAAAGCATTATTACGGAGGATCTGAAATACCATCCTGACCTGTTTCACATGAGACTCCCAATCATTGGAAAAAATCAAAATATCATCCAAATATACAACCATGAATTTATCAAGATAACTCCGAAAGATATCATGCATGAAGTATTGGAACACAGATTGGGCATTAGAGAGTCCGAATGGCATCACAAAGTATTCAAAATGGCGTTCGGGCGTATTAAATGCAGTTTTCCATTCGTCATCCTGCTTGATACGAAAAAGATTATATGCCCCTCGAAGGTCAATCTTAGTAAACCAGCTAGACCCCTTAATCCTAGCAAACAAATCAGTAAGCAAAGGCAAGGGGTATTGAAATTTAACCGTGATCTTATTCAAGAGGCGATAATCAATACAGGGTCTCAAGGATCCGTCCTTCTTGGCAACAAAAAAGAACCCCGCTCCCAACGGTGCAGAAGATGGCCGAATATGCCCTTTCTCCAAAGACTCCTTAATATAGCTCCGCATGGCGGCATGTTCAGGCACAGACAGGTTGAAAAGTCGGCCCTTAGGGAACTTACAACCTGGAATCAAGTTAATAGCACAATCACAGTCCCTATGCGGTGGAAGGGAACTGGACTTGGGCTCATCGAATACATCTTGAAAGTCTGACAAAAACTCAGGAACTTCAGAAGAGGGGGAAGAGGAAATTGACATCAAAGGAACCTGATCATGAACCCCCTGACAACCCCAACTAGTCACAGACATGGATTTCCAGTCTAACACCGGATTATGTAGCTGTAACCATGGAAAACCCAGCACAATATCATCATGCAAATTATGCAACACCAGAAAACGACAATCTTCCTGATGGGCTGGCGCCATGCGCATGGTCAGCTGTGTCCAAAACTGAGGTTTATTTTTTGCCAAAGGTGTAGCATCAATGCCCCTCAAAGGAATAGGGTTCTGCAAAGGCTGCAAGAGAAAACCACAACGTCTGGCAAATTCTAAGTCCATTAAGTTCAGAGCGGCGCCTGAATCCACAAATGCCATGACAGAAAATGATGATAACGAGCAGATCAAGGTCACAGATAACAGAAATTTAGGTTGTATAGTACTGATGGCAACAGAACTAGCGATTCTCTTAGTACGCTTAGGGCAATCAGAAATAACATGAGCAGAATCGCCGCAGTAAAAACACAACCTATTCTGACGCCTGAATGTTTGACGTTCAGCTCTAGACAAAATCCTATCACACTGCATAGGCTCAGGGCTCCGCTCAGAGGACAACACCACAGTGTGCACAATTCTGCGCTCACGCAAGCGCCGATCAATCTAAATGGCCAGAGACATAGAATCACTCAGACCAGCAGGTGTGGGGAACCCCACCATAATGTCTTTAACGGATTCAGAAAGACCCTTTCTGAAAATTGCCGCCAAGGCATCCTCATTCCATTTAGTCAGTACAGACCATTTTCTAAATTTCTGGCAATACGATTCTGCCGCTTCTTGACCTTGACACAGGGCTAACAAAATTTTCTCAGCCTGATCCACAGAATTAGGCTCATCATACAACAACCCCAATGCCTGAAAGAACGAATCAACACCAAGCAAAGCAGGATTGCCAGTTTCCAGGGAAAATGCCCAATCCTGTGGGTCACCACGCAGCAGAGATATGATGATTTTAACCTGCTGAATAGGATCACCAGAAGACCGGGGTCTTAATGCAAAAAACAGTTTACAGTTATTTTTGAAACTCAAAAATTTGGATCTGTCACCAAAGAATAAATCAGGAGTGGGAATCTTAGGTTCTAAGGCAGGAGTTTGAACAATATAATCTGAAATACCCTGTACCCTAGCAGCAAGCTGATCCACCCGAGAAACTAACTCCTGAACATTAATGTTAATACAAGACTCCGTAGCCACCCAGAGGTAAAGAGGGAGGAACAGACCAAACAGGCTAAGGAAAAAAAAATGGCTCAAAATCTTTCCACCCTTCTTCTGAGATGCAATTAACTCATTGTTGGCCAGTTGTACTGTTATGATCTGGTGGCCTTGGAGCAGCATGAGACGTACTCTGGAGAAGGTGGTCCCTGTACCGACCGCAAACCCTGAACCTAGCAGCGCAACTAAAAGTAGCCGTGGGGGGTACCTAACACTCTCTAGACCCCTCGGCACAGCCTAAGATCTAACTACCCCTAAAGACAGAAACAGGAAACCTATCTTGCCTCAGAGAAAATCCCCAAAGGATAGATAGCCCCCCACAAATATTGACTGTGAGAGGAGAGGGAAATAACATACGCAGATATGAAATCAGATTTTAGCATAGGAGGCCATACTAGCTAAAAAGAAAGGATAGAACAGAGTACTATGCGGTCAGTATAAAAACACTAGAAAATATCCACCGCAGAAAATACGGATCACCACATCTGACTAAAGACATGGGGGGTATATCTGCATCTCCAGAGAAATAGCTAGGCTGCAAAAAATCCTTCACAGACCAAGCTGGACAAGACAAAAACATGAAAATGCACAGAACTATAAGGTCCACTGCAGGTGGACAGCAAAAACAAAGCCAGGACTTATCATTGTAGAAAAACACAGCAAACTGGAAAGACCAGCAGGGAAGTGAATCCTTCAAGAACAATGGACAACTGGCACTGACTAAAGGATCCTGCAAAGCTATATACCCCAGTCAGTCCTGCAATTAGTAGATACACATGTCCACTCCTGCAATCCAGGCACAACTGCATTACCCTCTACAACCACCGGAGGGAGCCCAAAAGCTGAATTCGCAACACTTAGGGATGATACACATGATTGGAATACAAACCTTGAACGCTACAACTAAATTATAAGAAACAGGATTAACAAGAAGGGATGAGGTATTGCATTGTATGTTACGAAAACTTATATCTCCACAGAGATCCAAGCTTCAGAGAATGGTAACTCTGTAACAACTGTTTTGCATAAGAATACAAGTAGAGAAGAACAGAAGAAGAAGTGTTTACTATGGGCCACCTGGACAGACTAAAGATATGGATGAATTCTTTTTTACATCAGATATCTTTGTTCTCAAAAAAGTACAAAATAGAGACCATGGAAAATGTTAACTATCCAGATATTTGTTTGGAATCTCTCTCAGGCAAAAGTAATGGGTCAGAAAAAGTCTTATCTTCTCTTGCTGACAACTTTATCTTTCAAAAGGTAGAAGAGAGAACAAGAGGATCTGCAATCTTGGACCTAATTCTTACTACTAAGGGGGATATGGTTGAGGAAGTAAAGGTTGCTAGGAATTTAGGAGGCAGCGATCATGCTATCCTCAAGTTTTGGATTACAAGAGGATGAAGACCTGTGAGGAGGAAGACTTTAAGGTTAAACTTCAGAAAGGCAGATTTTAATGGACTCAAAAAGAGGGTAGGAAAAGTCAAATGGCTGAATGTTCTGAAGGACAGAAATATCCAAGTAGGATAGGAGATTTTGCTAACTGAAATTCTCACCGCACAATTGGTAACAATCCCAAAAATAAATAAGAATTGGAAGCATTGAAAGAGACCAGGGTGGATCAAAACTAAGAAATTAAACATATGGGGTATTTCAACATTCTAACGAAATTGTGGGATAAGTTTTGGTGGAATTTTTATCCATTTCCCTGTGCGAAAATGTACAATCTGGGGCTAAAACAACCTTTTGTAGATAAAAATGTACGATAATTGCTTTTACTTCACTGCCTAATGGTATAAAATTCTGTGACAGACCTGTGGTGTCAATATGATCACTGCACCCCTACATGAATTCATTGAGAGGTTTAGTTTGTAAAATTGGGTTACTTATGCGGAGTTCTGCTGTTCTTGCACCTCAGGGGCTCTCACAGTGGGTCATGGCACCTGCAAATCATAACTGCAAAATCTGCACTATAACATGGCGCTCCTTCCCTTCTGAGCTTTGCACTGTGCTTGAAAAGTATTTCCTGATTGCATGTAGGGTATTGCCGTACTCAGGAGAAATTACACAACAAACTGAGGTTTATGCTGTTCTGGCACCTCATGGGCTCTGCCAATGTGACCTGGCCCTCTCAAGCCAATGCAGCAAAATTTGAACTCCAACATTACGCTTCTTCCTTTCTGAGCTTTGCACTGTGCCTCAAAAGTAGTTTTCGACCACATATGGGGTATTGGTGTGCTCTAGGGAAATTTCACAACACATTTTGAGTTCAATTTTCTCCTGCTACCCTCATAAAAATGAACAAAAAATTGGGTTTTTAGCAACATTTTTGTGGAAAGAATAAATGTTTTCATTTTTACAGTTCAATGTTGAAAAATTTTGTGAAGCACTTGTGGGTTGTAGGTGCTCACCACAAATTTAAATAAACTCCTTGAGGGGTCTAGTTTCCAAAATGGGGTCAAGTTTGGGGGATTTCTACTGTTTAGGTACATAAAGATGGATTTCATCGACCAAGGTATCATTGTAAGGCCGGGGTCACACTTGCGTGTGTAATGTGAGAAACTCGTGTGAGTCTCTTGCATCAATACCCGACACTGCCGCCAGCACTCGGGACCCAGGGGGGCTGCATGTATTCTATGCAGCTGAACACTCCGGTCCCGAGTGCCGGCGGCAGTGCCGGGTACTGATGCGAGAGACTCGCGTGAGCTTCTCGCATTACACTCGCAAGCGTGACCACGGCCTAATCAGTATAACTACGCCCACCTGACACTCTCTGTACGTTACTGTGCACAATCCTGTTGACAGGTTCCCTTTAATAAATACAGCTGATATGTTATCTCAGCTTTGATTTGCAGTCATTCTTTTTGGTCAAGCTGTTTTTGCTCCTTATATCGCTCATATAACAGCCAGAGCAGGGAGGAGGGCACACATAGGTCATCAAATTCTGTGCTGATACAGCCAGTTCAGTGTTATTTTCCAGTTTTTCATTTTACTAATGTGATGCCCGACATTTTATTTATTGTCCATTTTTTGCCCTTCAGACAAAATAACGTTGATTTATAAGTAATAAAATTATAAATAAAACAAGGTATTTGGTAAATTATTTGTTTTAATGTATTTTTTTTTTACTAAGAACTGCTCTTTTTTCTGCAGTTAACCCCTCTAAGACAGAAGAATTCTGTCAGTAAGAATATGTTTCTGTGGTATGTAGAGCTCCTTAATTGCCTTACCATTGCTTAAAAAGGTACACAGGTTGCTTGTGAATCTTAAGAAAACAGAGTTAATATTTAGCATCTGTACAAAAAAATTAAATGAGATATCTAATAAGCTCAATAAAAGCACATGACTTCATCCACCAGCATTGGAAAATTAGTATAAGGGGATCACAATAGCCCCCATCGCGGTACCACTTGTGGTAGAAATTACATCAGATAGGAATCAGTTCCTTTTTTAAATGAATTACAGAAGTCTGATGAGAAATAGGTTGTGTCTATGTGTATAAGACACAAAGTTGGATCGGAATAGTGTTTGTTGATTTTCCACAGAGTTTATGTTGTCTACAGAAATTCACAAAGCAAGTGAAAGCTGCTTACCTGAAGATGTTTTCCTCAATGTAGTCTACGACTCTTCCCACTTCTTCTTGGTTTAGAGGAGTCACTGCAAGAACGCAGCTCCACAGACAGAGCGCAGTCAGAACTGCACGTCCCATCCTTACCTGTAACAATATAAGGGCCAGAAAAGATTTATGATTAACATATACAAACACACCGGAAGAGACTCTCGATAAGTCTAGCAGTACTAGCTCAGGAATATTTTGGGGATTTCCTTACCTATAGGTTTCCTCATGAGACTACACTTATTGCCTATATTATGTAAATTCATTGACTCAAGGAAGTGATTCAAGGAAATCACAGTGCAGCCAATGTAAGAGAATGGAATCACAATAGATCACAGACATACAGGAGCATGAACCAATAGTACCTGTAAATATAGTATAGATAGGTAAGAAATATGGTCATTTATATGAACCTGCAAGCGAGATATAACATCAAATTGTGAAGATTTTATCAATAAATTTGATTCACAGCTAATTTATTCTCCGCACATTTAATGTTTCCTATTAGGCTCTTGAGTCTGTGTAGACCTCATAACACAATAAACATAGTATGAAAAAAAAGAAAATCTAATATTCACCTCACTATTCAAAATTCCCAGTATCCCCACTGCCTCCAGTGATCGCAGCTCTTGCGTATAGTCCTATGGACCTCTACATTCCACAGTCACATGCCGGTGTCTTCAGAACTTCTGGCCATAACATGCCTCGGAGGTCACAGCGATTTGTGATGTTATGATCAACCATACCATCAGAGGCCTGGTGTCTTTGCACTAGTACAAGACTTACGGCCCTAACGGCCCTAATTAAACCTTCCAGGCCTTTTCACAGCTGGAAGTCCTGCTCTAGAGCGAAGATTCGGACACTTCTAGAGTAAAAATGTCTGGCTTCGACAATGGGAAGAAATGACCTGAGTACTGGACGTCGGGCAATGGTTGCAGGTAGCAAAATGGGACAGGCGAGCAGTGATGAAAGTAGAATGTTTTTAACCCTGTGCTGGCTCTCTACAGTTTAACAAAATGGAGATTGTGCAATTTGGGTAGAATTCAATTCCACTTGAATAGATTTGTCCATCTCTACCATCAACCATTTTGCTGATTTGTAGTAGGGTGAACAAAAATAATATTTACCTTGCTGCTCACGAGTTCCACCATTGCATCCTTCCATCTGGTCATTCGAGCAGCTTTTTTTGTCCTTCAGCACCAAGCACAATGACCGTTTCCAGCATCTTCATTATATGCCACAGCTTCCAGTGCTGAGAAGGCCTCTGACATCACAACTCATCAAAACATCAGGATGTATGTTGCCAAAAGCCTAGTTACCACCTCAGGTAACACACATCATGACATCATGTGCTTTGTGACATCACAGGTTACTCAGCATTGGAAGTCTCAGGGCAGATTAAAGAGGCATTTATAATTTGCTTAACATGGTGCTGAAGGCAAAAAGAGGCCAAATAGTTGGCATTCACCTGTAGTCGGGGCCCGGCACAGCACATAGGGGACAATAGTGGAGGAAGAGCAGCACTTACAGGGGGTCTTATCCAAGCTCTACTACATTCCCAACAGCATCTCCTCGCAGAGTATAGGGTGGGGGAGGAGAACTCATTGCACAGGACAGCACTGCAGCCACAGGGTCATGTCAGTCCTCTCCGAAGAAGCAGTGTGTTTCAGGTGTGCATTAAAATTTTTACAATTCTGAACCCGGGCAGTTTATGAGGTTATAACTCTGGAACACTTCAATGGATTCCACTGATTCTGAGAATGTTTTTTTATGTGACATATTGTTCTTCATGTTAGTGGTAAAATTTCTTTGATATAAGTTGCATTTATTTATGAAAAAACGGAAATTTGGCAAAGAGTTTGAAAAGTTTGCAATTTTCAAACTTTTAATTTTTATGCCCTTAAATCATAGAGTTATGCCACACAAAATAGTTAATAAATAACATTTCCCACATGTCTACTTTACATCTACTTTACACAATTTTCGAGACATATTTTTGTTTTCTTAGGACGTTATAAGGGTTAAAAGTTGACCAGCGATTTCTCTTTTTTCCAACAAAATTTACAAAACCATTTTTTTTAGGGACCATCTCTTATATGAAGTGAGTTTAGGTGGTCAATATAACAGAAAATACCCAAAAGTGACATCATTCTAAAAACTGCACCCCTCAAGGTGCTCAAAACCACATTCAAGAACTTTGTTAACCCTTCAGGTGCTTCACGAGAACTAAAGCAATATGGAAGGAAAAAATGAACATTTTACTTTTTTCTCCAAAAAAAATTACTTTGGACCCAAACTTTTTTATTTTCACAAGGGTATCAGGAGAAAATGGACCATGAGATTTGTTGTGCAATTTCTACTGAGCACGCCGATGCCCCATATATGGGAGAAAGTCCCTGTTTGGGTGCATGGCAAGGCTCAGAAGGGAGGGAGCACCGCTTGACCTTTTGAAAGCAAAATTGGCTGGAATCAATGGTGGGAAATAAAAGCTACTGAGCACCATGGAGATACTGATAACAGGGGTCTGTAATCCTGTCCTGGATGGAGCAGAATTGTACATGCTCAGCCTCTGCTCTCTCCATTATATAGAGCTGCCCAGCGCTGCGCTCAGCTGTTTTCATCAGTAAGGCTACTTTCACACGCGTTTTTTTTAATATGTCGCAAAGTTGTTTGCAGGATGCGTTTTTGCCCCATAGAGTAACATTACCGATGCATTGCGATGGATTGACACACGTCGCAACCATCGTGCGCCGTGTTGTGGCGGACCGCCGGGAGCAAAAAACGTTAAATGTAACGGACCGCTTTTTCCGACCGACGCAATGCGACAGGCCGAATCCGACGCTAGTGTGAAAGTAGCCTTACATAGACAATGAGTAGAGCAAAAGTCACACATGAGTCCTCCAATCCATTCATGGCTGAGCTGAAGGGTCCTGTTCTCAGGATTGCTGGGGGTCCCAGTGGTCAGTCTCCCAACAATCAGTGAGTTATCCCTTATCATCGGAATTGGGAAAAACTTGATTTTTTTTGGGAATAACCTATGTCAGATACCATATGGTACAGCATACCAGGCAATAAGGGGGGCCCAGACACAATTCTTGTATGGGACCCCAAGTTATCAGAGTCTGACCCTGGTGAGAGTTAACACTTTTTAATATCTTTGTATTGAAAATGAAATGACACGGACACCAGCCTCTGAATCCTCGGTTATGATGGATTTTTAGCAGAGAAGATTTCCCCATATAGCACCTACAGAGAAAAAGATGATAAAGATACTGCACCTGAGAAGGGGTGAAGAAGAAGCAGCGATGTGGACCGTGACCCAAGAGCTGAAGCTTTCTGCTCAGTATCTATGTGACACAGGATTTATAGCTTCTCAAAGTCGCCCACAGGTCCTTGCACGTTTCCCGTGTCACAAGGATTAAAATAACATACTGCAACGCACTTTCCTATTTGAGCTTTTGCTTCTCTCTTTTGCAAAGTCTTAGAGAAAACTCCAACGAACCCCAGTACAAGCCAATGGAGATCGCCAGATGCCATTTACATCTGTCACGTAATGCCAGTAAAAATCCAAGCCTCGGCTGTCACTGCCAGGAGCAGTACCCACACCCCGGGCTCTTCAGATAGGCACCCCCGAAATATCATCTTGAGGCTGTGGCAATCTGAGGTCATCATGACGACATGCGGTCACCCAGCTGCTGCAAGCCTGTTAGACCATTCTTAGAGCATGGTCTAAGAGGCTTATGTCAGTGCACCCCTGACAGGTATAAAGCAGCACAATGCTGGTGCATGGCAATGCATTACTGTATACCAGCAATCAGAGTGCTAAAAGGTAAAGTCCCATAGAAAGACTAAGTAAAAAAGTTTTTAAAAAGTTAAAAATATAAAAAAAAAAAACTAATAAAATAAATAAAAAAGAATTATAAAATATTAAAACAATAAATAGGTATATTTATGTAAAAAATAAAAAATCCACACATTTGGCATTGTGAAGACCGAAACGACCCGACCTATAAAAGTGTCATATTATTTATCCGTTAAGTAAACTCCTACAAAAAAAAAAAATGTAATTAAAAAAAGTGACAAAAAAACTATCCTTTTTCATCATGCCACTAAAAAAAGTGGAATAAAACGCGATCAGGAAGTCAAATGTAAATAAAAATGGTGTCTCTGAAAATGACATCTTGTCCCATGAAAAACAAACTAGAATACAGCTCCGTCAGCAGAGAAATAAAAAGTTACAGCTTTCAGAATATAGCAATGCAAAAATAATTTTTTTTTTTTAATAAAAATAGAAAAGTGGCATCAATTGCCCCACAGTAGAAATTCGATAATGGCCCAGCAGCAGTCAGTCATGGGCCGTGCAGGAGGTATCGGGGTCTGGGTCAGCGATTACAGCTTTGAGGTGAGTGAGGGATCGGTGTCGGCCGGCTGTGCTGGGAGCCCTGATACCTCATGCAGCATCGTAAACTCAGGTCTCATAAATATCAGCTTGGTGTACCACAAATGTTATAAGAATTTATGGATACTAACCAGGGCCGGCATCAGCACCCAGGCAAGTGCTGGGACCCTGAGCAGGTGAGGGGGCCCACTCGCTATCGGAAAACCGACGCACTATGGGGGACTGGTGCCTGTGCCAGTGCTGGCGCATACTTACCTCTCCCCGCTCCATCACTGCAGAGTTCTCCGCGTCTCCTGATTGTGATGTTCAGGTCAGAGGGCGCGATGAGGTCATGTCTGTGCACCCTCTGCCTGAACAGTCACAGTGCAGAAAGCCGGAAGGTGGCGATGCGGTGCAGCGGGGAGAGTCCTGAGCAGAGCAGCAGCCAGCGAGCAGAGGTGAATTGTTTTTTAATGTTTGGAGCAATACATGGGGTTCATCATACACTGGAGCATCATATATTGGGCCCATTGTACACTGGAGCATCATATATGGGGTTCATCATGCACTGGATCATCATATATGAGGCCCATTATACACTGGATCATCATATATGGGGTTCATCATACACTGGAGCATCATATATTGGGCCCATTATACACTGGAGCATCATATATGGGGTTCATCATACACTGGATCATCATATATGGGATCCATTATACACTGGGGCATCATATATGGGGTTCATCATACACTGGATCATCATATATGGGGCCCATTATGAACTGGAGCATCATATATGGGGCCCATTATGAACTGGAGCATCATATATGGGGTTCATCATACACTTAAACATCATATATGGGGCCCATTATACACTAGGGCATCATATATGGGGTTCATCATACACTGGGGCATCATATATGGGGCCCATTATACACTGGAGCATCATATATGGGGTTCATCATACACTGAAGCATCATATATGGGGCCCATTATACACTGGGGCATCATATATGGGGTTCATCATACACTGGGGCATCATATATGGGGCCCATTATGAACTGGAGCATCATATATGGGGTTCATCATACACTGAAGCATCATATATGGGGCTTATTATACACTGGGGCATCATATATGGGGTTCATCATACACTGGCGCATCATATATGGGGCCCATTATACACTGGATCATCATATATGGGGTTCATCATACACTGGAGCATCATATATGGGGCCCATTATGAACTGGAGCATCATATATGGGGTTCATCATACACTGAAGCATCATATATGGGGCCCATTATACACTGGAGCATCATATGTGGGGTTCATCATACACTGGATCATCATATATGGGATCCATTATACACTGGGGCATCATATATGGGGTTCATCATACACTGGTGCATCATATATGGGGCCCTGTTGTGAATTCTGTTGTCGGGCTCCCTCCTGTGGTCATGAATGGTACTTCGGCTGGTTCTGTCCATGGACTTCCTCTGGTGGGTGTTTCTGAGTTTCCTTTCACAGGTGACGAGGTTAATTCGTTAGCTGCTGCTCTATTTAACTCCACATAGATCTTTGCTCCACGCCACCTGTCAATGTTCCAGTATTGGTCTAGTTCACTCCTGGATCGTTCTTGTGACCTGTCTTCCCATCAGAATCTAAGTTACAGCTTGTATTTCTTTAGTTTGCTATTTTTCTGTCCAGCTTGCTATTTAATTTGTTGTCTTGCTTGCTGGAAGCTCTGGGACATAGAGGGAGCGCCTACGCACCGTGAATCGGTGCGGAGGGTCTTTTTGCGCCCTCTGCGTGGTCTTTTTGTAGGTTTTTGTGCTGACCGCAAAGCAACCTTTCCTATCCTCGGTCTGTTTAGTAAGTCGGGCCTCACTTTGCTTAATCTATTTCATCTCTGTGTTTGTATTTTCATCTTTACTCACAGTCATTATATGTGGGGGGCTGCCTTTTCCTTTGGGCAATTTCTCTGAGGCAAGGTAGTCTTTATTTTCCTATCTTCAGGGCTAGTTAGTTTCTTAGGCTGTGTCGAGTTGCATAGGGAGCGTTAGGCGCAATCCACGGCTATTTCTAGTGTGGTTGATAGGTTTAGGGATTGCGGTCAGCAGAGTTCCCACGTCCCAGAGCTCGTCCTTTATGATCAGTAACTATCAGATCATTCCGTGTGCTCTTAACCACCATGTCTATTATTGTCCTGACCACCAGGTCATAACAGTACAGGTGGCCCAAAGTACTAATGCATCTCAATAGAGGGATAAGAGAAGTTCTGAGACCATTTTTTTTTCTTTGCAGTGTGTTTTGTCTCAATTTTCCCCTTTACCTCTGGGTGGTTCAGGACACTGGTGTTAACATGGACATTCAAGGTCTGTCCTCTTGGATGGATAATCTCACTACAAGGATACAAAACATTCAAGATTTTGTGGTTCAGAATCCGATGTCAGAGCCTAAGATTCCTATTCCTGATTTGTTTTTTGGTGATAGATCTAAGTTCTTGAATTTCAAAAATAATTGTAAATTGTTTCTTGCCTTGAAACCTCGCTCCTCAGGTGACCCTGTTCAACAAGTAAAGATCATTATTTCTTTGTTACGTGGGGACCCTCAAGACTGGGCATTTTCCCTTGCGCCAGGAGATCCGGCATTGCGTGATGTTGATGCGTTTTTCCTGGCGCTTGGATTGCTTTATGACGAACCTAATTCAGTGGATCAGGCAGAGAAAATCTTGCTGGCTCTGTGTCAGGGTCAGGATGAAGCAGAGATATATTGTCAGAAGTTTAGAAAGTGGTCTGTGCTCACTCAGTGGAATGAATGTGCCCTGGCAGCGATCTTCAGAAAGGGTCTCTCTGAAGCCCTTAAGGATGTCATGGTGGGATTTCCCATGCCTGCTGGTCTGAATGAGTCTATGTCCTTGGCCATTCAGATCGATCGACGCTTGCGTGAGCATAAAGCTGTGCACCATTTGGCGGTACTATCTGAGCATGGGCCTGAGCCTATGCAATGTGATAGGACTTTGACCAGAGCTGAACGGCAAGAACACAGACGTCGGAATGGGCTGTGTTTTTACTGTGGTGAATCCACTCATGCTATCTCCAATTGTCATAAGCGCACTAAGCGGTTCACTAGGTCTGCCACCATTGGTACGGTACAGTCTAAATTTCTATTGTCTGTTACTCTGATTTGCTCTTTGTCATCCTATTCTGTTATGGCATTTGTGGATTCAGGCGCTGCCCTGAATTTGATGGACTTGGAGTATGCTAGGCGCTGTGGTTTTTTCTTGGAGCCCTTGCAGTATCCTATTCCATTGAGAGGAATTGATGCTACGCCTTTTGCCAAGAATAAGCCTCAGTATTGGACCCAATTGACCATGTGCATGGCTCCTGCACATCAGGAGGATATCCGCTTTCTGGTGTTGCATAATCTGCATGATGTGGTCGTTTTGGGGTTGCCATGGCTACAGGTTCATAATCCAGTATTGGACTGGAAATCTATGTCTGTGTCCAGCTGGGGTTGTGTCATGATCCCAATGGCAGGGAATCACAAAGGACAAGCACAATAATAAGAACCAGCTCTAGGATGATGGAAACTGCGCTGACCGCGATCCTGAACTTAACACACAAATAGCAGTAGCCGGGGAACGTGCCTACGATGATTCTAGACGTCTCGCTACAGCCGGAGGACTAGCTTCCCCTATAAGAAGAAACACAGTCCTCACTTGCCTCCAGAGAAAAACCCCACAGAAATAGCAGCCCCCCACATGTAATAAAGGTGAAATGAGAGGAAAGCACATACGTAGTCATGAAAACAGAATCAGCAAAAGTGAGGCCCGCTAAAGCTAGATAGCAGAGGATACGAAAGTGAACTGCGCGGTCAGCGAAAAACCCTACAAAAAACCATCCTGAAATTACTTGAACTCATGTGCCAACTCATGGAACATGAGGAGTAATTTCAGCTCACTAGAGCAACCAGTAGCAGGAATTACATAACTGCAAGCTGGACAAAGACAAAAGTAAACAAAACGGAAAACAGGAAAATCAAAACTTAGCTTGTCCTGAAGAATACAAATGCAGGGAGCAGAGGCAAACAGACACTCTGATAACATTGATAGCCGGCGAGGAAATGACAAAGAGGCCAGGCTAAATAGGAAACACCCATAACATAATGAAACAGGTGAACACCAGAGACTGCAGAAAACACAAGTCACCCAGTACCCTCAGTAACCACCAGAGGGAGCCCAAAAACAGAACTCACAACAGGGTTGCCAGGGTGTTGTGAATTCTGTGGCAGAGCTCCCTCCTGTGGTCACAAGTGGTACTTCGGCTGATTCTCTCTGGGAACTTCCGTTTGTGGAGGAAAGTGGTACTGCTGCTTCTGAGTTTCCTCCCTCAGGTGATCTTGTGAGCTCGTTAGGTGCTTCTCTACTTAACTCCACCTAATGCTTTGATCCATGCTTCCTGTCAATGTTCCAGTGTTGGACTTGTTTTTCCCTGGATCATTCCTGTGGCCTGCTGCTCTGCATAGCTAAGTTCTTCTTTGCTATTTGTTTTGCTATTTTTTCTGTCCAGCTTGTCTTATTGTTTTGCTGGAAGCTCTGGGACGCAAAGGGTGTACCTCCGTGCCGTTAGTTCGGTACGGAGGGTCTTTTTGCCCCCTTTGCGTGGTTTTCTTTAGGGTTTTGTGTAGACCGCAAAGTTATCTTTCCTATCCTCGCTCTGTTAAGAAAGTCGGGCCTCACTTTGCTTAATCTATTTCATCCCTACGTTTGTCTTTTCATCTTAACTCACAGTCATTATATGTGGGGGGCTGCCTTTTCCTTTGGGGTATTTCTCTGAGGCAAGGTAGGCTTATTTTCTATCTTCAGGCTAGTTAGTTTCTCAGGCTGTGCCGAGTTGCATAGGCAGAGTTAGGCGCAATCCACGGCTGCCTCTAGTGTTGTTTGGAGAGGATTAGGGATTGCGGTCTGCAGAGTTCCCACATCTCAGAGCTCGTTCTATGATTTTGGGTTATTGTCAGATCACTGTATGTGCTCTGACCTCCATGTCCATTGTGATTCTGAATTGCCTTTCATAACAGTACAGGAAGCCATAAGTGCTAATGATTCTCAATAGAGGGAAAAAAGAAGTTCTGAGACCATTTTTTTTTATTTGCACTGTGTTTTGTCTTTTTTTTCCCCTAGACATTTGGGTGGTTCAGGACACAGGTGTAGCAATGGACATTAAAGGTCTGTCTTCATGTGTGGATCAGCTCACGGCAAGAGTTCAAAATATTCAAGATTTTGTGGTTCAGAATTCTTTGCTAGAACCGAGAATTCCTATTCCAGATTTGTTTTTTTGAGATAGAACTAAATTTCTGAGTTTCAAAAATAATTGTAAACTATTTCTGGCTTTGAAACCTCGCTCCTCTGGTGACCCAGTTCAACAGGTTAGGATCGTCATTTCTTTTTTGTGCGGCGACCCTCAGGACTGGGCGTTTTCTCTTGCGTCAGGAGATCCTGCCTTGAGTAATATCGATGCGTTTTTCCTGACGCTTGGGTTGCTGTACGATGAGCCTAGTTCAGTGGATCAGGCAGAAAAAAATTTGCTGGCTCTTTGTCAGGCTCAGGATGAGATAGAGGTATATTGTCAGAAATTTAGAAAGTGGTCTGTGCTCACTCAATGGAATGAATCTGCGCTGGCAGCTATGTTCAGAAAGGGTCTCTCTGAAGCCCTTAAGGATGTCATGGTGGGATTTCCTATGCCTACTGGTTTGAATGAGTCTATGTCTTTGGCCATTCAGATCGGTCGACGTTTGCGTGAGCGTAAATCTGTGCACCATTTGGCGGTATTACCTGAGCTTAAACCTGAGCCTATGCAGTGTGATAGGACCTTGACCAGAGTTGAACGGCAAGAACACAGACGTCTGAATGGTCTGTGTTTCTACTGTGGTGATTCCACTCATGCTATCTCTGATTGTCCTAAGCGCACTAAGCGGTTCGCTAGGTCTGCCACCATTGGTACTGTACAGTCAAAATTTCTTCTGTCCGTTACCTTGATCTGCTCTTTGTCATTGTATTCTGTCATGGCATTTGTGGATTCAGGCGCTGCCCTGAATTTGATGGACTTGGAATATGCTAAGCGTTGTGGGTTTTTCTTGGAGCCCTTGCAGTGTCCTATTCCATTGAGAGGAATTGATGCTACGCCTTTGGCCAAGAATAAGTCTCAATACTGGACCCAGCTGACCATGTGCATGGCTACTGCACATCAGGAGGTTATTCGCTTTCTGGTGTTGCATAATCTGCATGATGTGGTCGTGTTGGGGTTGCCATGGCTACAAGCCCATAATCCAGTATTAGATTGGAAATCCATGTCGGTGTCCAGCTGGGGTTGTCAGGGGGTACATGGTGATGTTCCATTTCTGTCAATTTCGTCATCCACCCCTTCTGAGGTTCCAGAGTTCTTGTCTGATTACCGGGATGTATTTGATGAGCCCAAGTCCGATGCCCTGCCTCCGCCTAGGGATTGTGATTGTGCTGTCAATTTGATTCCTGGTAGTAAATTCCCAAAAGGTCGATTGTTTAATTTATCCGTACCTGAGCACACCGCTATGCGCAGTTATGTGAAGGAATCGCTGGAGAAGGGGCATATTCGCCCGTCATCGTCGCCATTAGGAGCAGGGTTCTTTTTTGTAGCCAAGAAGGATGGTTCGCTGAGAACTTGTATTGATTACCGCCTTCTTAATAAGATCACGGTTAAATTTCAGTACCCCTTGCCATTGTTATCTGATCTGTTTGCTCGGATTAAGGGGGCTAGTTGGTTCACAAAGATAGATCTTCGTGGTGCGTATAATCTGGTGCGAATTAAGCAAGGCGATGAATGGAAAACTGCATTTAATACGCCCGAGGGTCATTTTGAGTATCTTGTGATGCCGTTCGGACTTGCCAATGCTCCATCAGTGTTTCAGTTCTTTATGCATGACATCTTCCGAGAGTACCTGGATAAATTCCTGATTGTGTACTTGGATGACATTTTGATCTTCTCGGATGATTGGGAGTCTCATGTGAAGCAGGTCAGAATGGTTTTTCAGGTCCTGCGTGCTAATTCTTTGTTTGTGAAGGGATCAAAGTGTCTCTTTGGTGTGCAGAAGGTTTCATTTTTGGGTTTCATCTTTTCCCTTTCTACTATCGAGATGGATCCTGTTAAGGTCCAAGCCATCCATGATTGGACTCAGCCGACATCTCTGAAAAGTCTGCAAAAGTTCCTGGGCTTTGCTAATTTTTATCGTCGCATCATCTGCAATTTTTCTAGTATTGCTAAACCATTGACCGATTTGACCAAGAAGGGTGCTGATGTGGTCAATTGGTCTTCTGCTGCTGTGGAAGCTTTTCAAGAGTTGAAGCATCGTTTTTCTTCTGCCCCTGTGTTGTGTCAACCAGATGTTTCTCTTCCGTTCCAGGTCGAGGTTGATGCTTCTGAGATTGGAGCAGGGGCTGTTTTGTCGCAGAGAGGTTCTGGTTGCTCAGTGATGAAACCATGCGCTTTCTTTTCCAGGAAGTTTTCGCCTGATGAGCGAAATTATGATGTGGGCAACCGAGAGTTGCTGGCCATGAAGTGGGCATTCGAGGAGTGGCGTCATTGGCTTGAAGGAGCTAAGCATCGCGTGGTGGTATTGACTGATCATAAGAACTGACTTATCTCGAGTCTGCCAAGCGGTTGAATCCTAGACAGGCTCGTTGGTCGCTGTTTTTTGACTTTGTGATTTCGTACCTTCCGGGCTCTAAAAATGTGAAGGCGGATGCTCTGTCTAGGAGTTTTGTGCCCGACTCTCCGGGTTTGTCTGAGCCGGCGGGTATCCTCAAGGAAGGAGTAATTGTGTCTGCCATCTCCCCTGATTTGCGGCGGGTGTTGCAAAAATTTCAGGCTAATAAACCTGATCGTTGTCCAGCGGAGAGACTGTTTGTCCCTGATAGGTGGACAAATAAAGTTATCTCTGAGGTTCATTGTTCGGTGTTGGCTGGTCATCCTGGAATCTTTGGTACCAGAGAGTTGGTGGCTAGATCCTTTTGGTGGCCATCTCTGTCGCGGGATGTGTGTACTTTTGTGCAGTCCTGTGGGATTTGTGCTCGGGCTAAGCCCTGCTGTTCTCGTGCCAGTGGGTTGCTTTTGCCCTTGCCGGTCCCGAAGAGGCCTTGGACACATATCTCTATGGATTTTATTTCAGATCTTCCCGTTTCTCAAAAGATGTCAGTCATTTGGGTGGTCTGTGATCGCTTTTCTAAGATGGTCCATCTGGTACCCTTGTCTAAATTGCCTTCCTCCTCTGATTTGGTGCCATTGTTCTTCCAGCATGTGGTTCGTTTACATGGCATTCCAGAGAATATCATTTCTGATAGAGGTTCCCAGTTTGTTTCGAGGTTTTGGCGAGCCTTTTGTGGTAGGATGGGCATTGACTTGTCTTTTTCCTCGGCTTTCCATCCTCAGACTAATGGCCAGACCGAACGAACCAATCAGACCTTGGAAACATATCTGAGATGTTTTGTTTCTGCTGATCAGGATGACTGGGTGTCCTTTTTGCCTTTGGCTGAGTTCGCCCTTAATAACCGGGCCAGCTCGGCTACCTTGGTTTCGCCATTTTTCTGCAACTCTGGGTTCCATCCTCGTTTCTCTTCAGGACAGGTTGAGTCTTCGGACTGTCCTGGTGTGGATACTGTGGTGGACAGGTTGCAGCAGATTTGGACTCATGTAGTGGACAATTTGACCTTGTCCCAGGAGAGGGCTCAACGTTTTGCTAATCACAGACGCTGTGCGGGTCCCCGACTTCGTGTTGGGGATCTGGTTTGGTTATCTTCTCGTCATATTCCTATGAAGGTTTCCTCTCCTAAGTTTAAACCTCGTTTTATTGGTCCGTATAGGATTTCTGAGGTTCTTAATCCTGTGTCTTTTTGTCTGACCCTTCCAGATTCTTTTTCCATACATAACGTATTCCATAGGTCATTGTTGCGGAGATACGTGGCACCTATGGTTCCATCTGTTGACCCTCCTGCCCCGGTTTTGGTGGAGGGGGAGTTGGAGTATATTGTGGAGAAGATTTTGGATTCTCGTGTTTCAAGACGGAAACTCCAGTATCTGGTTAAATGGAAGGGTTATGCTCAGGAAGATAATTCCTGGGTTTTTGCCTCTGATGTCCATGCTCCCGATCTTGTTCGTGCCTTTCATGTGGCTCATCCTGGTCGGCCTGGGGGCTCTGGTGAGGGTTCGGTGACCCCTCCTCAAGGGGGGGTACTGTTGTGAATTCTGTGGCAGAGCTCCCTCCTGTGGTCACAAGTGGTACTTCGGCTGATTCTCTCTGGGAACTTCCGTTTGTGGAGGAAAGTGGTACTGCTGCTTCTGAGTTTCCTCCCTCAGGTGATCTTGTGAGCTCGTTAGGTGCTTCTCTACTTAACTCCACCTAATGCTTTGATCCATGCTTCCTGTCAATGTTCCAGTGTTGGACTTGTTTTTCCCTGGATCATTCCTGTGGCCTGCTGCTCTGCATAGCTAAGTTCTTCTTTGCTATTTGTTTTGCTATTTTTTCTGTCCAGCTTGTCTTATTGCTTTGCTGGAAGCTCTGGGACGCAAAGGGTGTACCTCTGTGCCGTTAGTTCGGTACGGAGGGTCTTTTTGCCCCCTTTGCGTGGTTTTCTTTAGGGTTTTGTGTAGACCGCAAAGTTATCTTTCCTATCCTCGCTCTGTTAAGAAAGTCGGGCCTCACTTTGCTGAATCTATTTCATCCCTACGTTTGTCTTTTCATCTTAACTCACAGTCATTATATGTGGGGGGCTGCCTTTTCCTTTGGGGTATTTCTCTGAGGCAAGGTAGGCTTATTTTCTATCTTCAGGCTAGTTAGTTTCTCAGGCTGTGCCGAGTTGCATAGGCAGAGTTAGGCGCAATCCACGGCTGCCTCTAGTGTTGTTTGGAGAGGATTAGGGATTGCGGTCTGCAGAGTTCCCACGTCTCAGAGCTCGTTCTATGATTTTGGGTTATTGTCAGATCACTGTATGTGCTCTGACCTCCATGTCCATTGTGATTCTGAATTGCCTTTCATAACACCAGGGGGTACATGGTGATGTTCCATTTTTGTCTATTTTGTCTTCCACTCCTTCTGAAGTTCCAGAGTTTTTGTCGGATTATCGGGATGTATTTGATGAGCCCAAAGCCAGTGCCCTACCTCCTCATAGGGATTATTATTATTATTATTATTTATTGTTATAGCGCCATTTATTCCATGGCGCTTTACATGTGAGGAGGGGATTGCGATTGTGCAATTAATTTGATTCCTGGTAGTAAGTTTTCTAAGGGCCGATTGTTCAATTTATCTGTGCCAGAACACGCCGCGGAGTTATATAAAGGAATCCTTGGAGAAAGGCCATATTCGCCCGTCGTCATCACCGTTAGGAGCAGGGTTCTTTTTTGTGGCCAAGAAGGATGGCTCTTTGAGACCTTGCATTGATTACCGCCTTCTTAATAAAATTACAGTCAAATTTCAGTATCCTTTGCCGTTGCTGTCTGATTTGTTTGCTCGTATTAAAGGGGCTAGTTGGTTCACCAAGATAGATCTTCGAGGGGCGTATAATCTTGTGCGCATTAAACAAGGCGATGAATGGAAAACAGCATTTAATACGCCCGAGGGCCATTTTGAGTACCTGGTTATGCCATTCGGGCTTTCCAGTGCTCCATCAGTATTTCAGTCCTTTATGCATGACATCTTCCGAGAGTACCTGGATAAATTCCTGATTGTGTATTTGGATGATATTTTGGTCTTTTCGGATGATTGGGAGTCTCATGTGAAGCAGGTCAGAATGGTGTTCCAGGTCCTTCGTGTGAATTCCTTGTTTGTGAAGGGGTCAAAGTGTCTCTTTGGAGTTCAGAAGGTTTCATTTTTGGGGTTCATTTTTTCCCCTTCTACTATCGAGATGGACCCTGTTAAAGTCCAGGCCATTTATGATTGGACTCAGCCGACATCTGTGAAGAGTCTGCAAAAGTTCCTGGGCTTTGCTAATTTTTATCGGCGCTTCATCGCTAATTTTTCTACTGTTGCTAAACCGTTGACTGATTTGTCCAAGAAGGGTGCCGATGTGGTCAATTGGTCTTCTGCGGCTGTAGAGGCTTTTCAGGAGTTGAAGCGTCGTTTTTCTTCTGCCCCTGTGTTGTGCCAGCCAGATGTTTCACTTCCGTTTCAGGTTGAGGTTGATGCTTCTGAGATTGGAGCAGGGGCTGTTTTGTCGCAAAGAAGTTCTGATGGCTCGGTGATGAAGCCATGTGCTTTCTTTTCTAGAAAGTTTTTGCCTGCTGAGCATAACTATGATGTTGGTAATCGTGAATTGCTGGCCATGAAGTGGGCATTCGAGGAGTGGCGTCATTGGCTGGAAGGAGCCAAGCATCGCGTGGTGGTCTTGACAGATCACAAGAATTTGACTTATCTTGAGTCTGCCAAATGGTTGAATCCGAGACAGGCTCGATGGTCGTTATTTTTCTCCCGTTTTGATTTTGTGGTTTCGTACCTTCCGGGCTCTAAGAATGTGAAGGCTGATGCCCTGTCAAGGAGTTTTGTGTGTTCCTGAGCCGGCGGGTATTCTCAAAGAGGGGGTAATTTTGTCTGCCATCTCCCCTAATTTGCGGCGGGTGCTGCAAAAATTTCAGGCTGATAGACCTGATCGTTGCCCAGCGGAGAAACTGTTTGTCCCTGATAGATGGACTAGTAGAGTTATCTCTGAGATTCATTGTTCAGTGTTGGCTGGGCATCCTGGAATCTTTGGTACCAGAGATTTGGTGGCTAGATCCTTCTGGTGGCCGTCTTTGTTGCGGGATGTGCGTTCTTTTGTGCAGTCCTGTCGGACTTGTGCTCGGGCTAAGCCCTGCTGTTCTCGTGCCAGTGGGTTGCTCTTGCCCTTGCCGGTCCCGAAGAGGCCCTGGACGCATATTTCTATGGATTTTATTTCGGATCTCCCCGTCTCTCAAAAGATGTCGGTCATTTGGGTGGTTTGTGATCGCTTTTCTAAGATGGTCCATTTGGTACCTTTGTCTAAATTGCCTTCCTCCTCTGATTTGGTGCCATTATTTTTCCAGCATGTGGTTCGTTTACATGGTATCCCGGAGAACATCGTTTCTGACAGAGGTTCCCAGTTTGTTTCAAGGTTTTGCCGATCCTTTTGTGCTAGGATGGGCATTGATTTGTCTTTTTCCTCGGCTTTCCATCCTCAGACAAATGGCCAAACCGAACGAACTAATCAAACTTTGGAAACATATCTGAGATGCTTTGTTTCTGCTGATCAGGATGATTGGGTGTCCTTTTTGCCGTTGGCTGAGTTCGCCCTTAATAATCGGGCCAGCTCGGCTACTTTGGTTTCGCCGTTTTTCTGCAATTCTGGTTTCCATCCTCGTTTCTCTTCAGGGCAGGTTGAGTCTTCGGACTGTCCTGGTGTAGATACTGTGGTGGATAGGTTGCAGCAGATTTGGACTCATGTGGTGGACAATTTGACATTGTCCCAGGAGAAGGCTCAACGTTTCACTAACCGCCGGCGCTGTGTGGGTCCCCGACTTCGTGTTGGGGATTTGGTTTGGTTGTCGTCTCGTTATGTTCCTATGAAGGTTTCCTCTCCTAAGTTCAAGCCTCGTTTCATTGGTCCGTATTAGATTTCTGAGGTTATCAATCCTGTGTCGTTTCGTTTGGCCCTTCCTGCTTCTTTTGCCATCCATAATGTGTTCCATAGGTCGTTATTGCGGAGATACGTGGCGCCTGTGGTTCCATCCGTTGATCCTCCTGCCCCGGTGTTGGTTGAGGGGGAGTTGGAGTATGTGGTGGAGAAGATTTTGGATTCTCGTGTTTCGAGACGGAAACTCCAGTACCTGGTCAAGTGGAAGGGTTATGGTCAGGAACATAATTCCTGGGTTTTTGCCTCTGATGTTCATGCTGCCGATCTGGTTCGTGCCTTTCATTTGGCTCATCCTGGTCGGCCTGGGGGCTCTGGTGAGGGTTCGGTGACCCCTCCTCAAGGGGGGGGCCCTGTTGTGAATTCTGTTGTCGGGCTCCCTCCTGTGGTCATGAATGGTACTTCGGCTGGTTCTGTCCATGGACTTCCTCTGGTGGGTGTTTCTGAGTTTCCTTTCACAGGTGACGAGGTTAATTCGTTAGCTGCTGCTCTATTTAACTCCACATAGATCTTTGCTCCACGCCACCTGTCAATGTTCCAGTATTGGTCTAGTTCACTCCTGGATCGTTCTTCTGACCTGTCTTCCCATCAGAAGCTAAGTTACAGCTTGTATTTCTTTAGTTTGCTATTTTTCTGTCCAGCTTGCTATTTAATTTGTTGTCTTGCTTGCTGGAAGCTCTGGGACGCAGAGGGAGCGCCTCCGCACCGTGAGTCGGTGCGGAGGGTCTTTTTGCGCCCTCTGCGTGGTCTTTTTGTAGGTTTTTGTGCTGACAGCAAAGCAACCTTTCCTATCCTCGGTCTGTTTAGTAAGTCGGGCCTCACTTTGCTTAATCTATTTCATCTCTGTGTTTGTATTTTCATCTTTACTCACAGTCATTATATGTGGGGGGCTGCCTTTTCCTTTGGGGAGTTTCTCTGAGGCAAGGTAGGCTTTATTTTCCTATCTTCAGGGCTAGTTAGTTTCTTAGGCTGTGCCGAGTTGCATAGGGAGCGTTAGGCGCAATCCACGGCTATTTCTAGTGTGGTTTATAGGTTTAGGGATTGCGGTCAGCAGAGTTCCCACGTCCCAGAGCTCGTCCTTTATGATCAGTAACTATCAGGTCATTCCGTGTGCTCTTAACCACCAGGTCATTATTGTCCTGACCACCAGGTCATAACAGTGCCCATTATACACTGGGGCATCATATATGGGGTTCATCATACACTGGGGCATCATATATGGGGCCCATTATACACTGGAGCATCATATATGGGGTTCATCATACACTGGGGCATCATATATGGGGCCCATTATACACTGGAGCATCATATATGGGGTTCATCATACACTGGGGCATCATATATTGGGCCCATTATACACTGGATCATCATATATGGGGTTTATCATACACTGAAGCATCATATATGGGGCCCATTATACACTGGGGCATCATATATGGGGTTCATCATACACTGGGGCATCATATATGGGGCCCATTATACACAGGAGCATCATATATGGGGTTCATCATACACTGGGGCATCATATATGGGGTTCATCATACACTGAAGCATCATATATGGGGCCCATTATACACTGGAGCATCATATATGGGGTTCATCATACACTGGGGCATCATATATGGGGTTCATCATACACTGAAGCATCATATATGGGGCCCATTATTAACTGGATCATCATATATGGGTTTCATCATACACTGAAGCATCATATATGGGGTTCATCATACACTGGGGCATCATATATGGGGCCCATTATACACTGGAGCATCATATATGGGGTTCATCATACACTGGGGCATCATATATGGGGCCCATTATACACTGGAGCATCATATATGGGGTTCATCATACACTGGGGCATCATATATGGGGTTCATCATACACTGAAGCATCATATATGGGGCCCATTATGAACTGGATCATCATATATGGGGTTCATTATACACTGGGGCATCATATATGGGGTTCATCATACACTGGGGCATCATATATGGGGCCCATTATACACTGGAGCATCATATATGGGGTTCATCATACACTGGGGCATCATATATGGGGCCCATTATACACTGGGGCATCATATATGGGGTTCATCATACACTGGGGCATCATATATTGGGCCCATTATACACTGGGGCATCATATATTGGGCCCATTATACACTGAAGCATCATATATGGGGTTCATTATACACTGGGGCATCATATATGGGGTTCATCATACACTGGGGCATCATATATGGGGCCCATTATACACTGGAGCATCATATATGGGGTTCATCATACACTGGGGCATCATATATTGGGCCCATTATACACTGGGGCATCATATATGGGGCCCATCATACACTGGGGCATCATATATGGGGCCCATTATACACTGGAGCATCATACATGGGGTTCATCATACACTGGAGCATCATATATGGGGTTCATCATACACTGGGTAATCATATATGGGGCCCATTATACACTGGAGCATCATATATGGGGCCCATTATACACTGAAGCATCATATATGGGGCCCATTCTACACTGGAGCATCATATATGGGGTTCATCATACACTGGGGCATCATATATGGGGCCCATTATACACTGGGGCATCATATATGGGGTTAATCATACACTGGAGCATCATATATGGGGCCCATTATACACTGAAGCATCATATATGGGGCCCATCATACACTGGAGCATCATATATGGGGCCCATTATACACTGGAGCATCATACATGGGGTTCATCATACACTGGAGCATCATATATGGGGTTCATCATACACTGGTTAATCATATATGGGGCCCATTATACACTGGAGCATCATACATGGGGTTCATCATACACTGGAGCATCATATATGGGGTTCATCATACACTGGGGCATCATATATGGGGCCCATTATACACTGGGGCATCATATATGGGGCCCATCATACACTGGAGCATCATACATGGGGTTCATCATACACTGGAGCATCATATATGGAGTTCATCATACACTGGAGCATCATATATGGGGTTCATCATACACTGGGGCATCATATATGGGGTTCTTCATACACTGGAGCATCATATATGGGGTTCATCATACACTGGAGCATCATACATGGGGTTCATCATATACTGGAGCATCATATATGGGGTTCTTCATACACTGGAGCATCATATGTGGGGTCCATTATACACTGAAGCATCATATATGGGGCCCATTATACACTGAAGCATCATATGTGGGGTCTATCATACACTGGAGAATTAGATATGGGGCTCATTACATATGGAGCATTATATGGGCCAATTATACACTGGAGCATCATATGGGACCCATTATATATGGTGCATTATATGAGGCCTATTCTGTATGGAGCATTATATGGGGCCATTCGGCATTGAGTAATATATGGTTCTGATCATATACTGTATGGGGCAATATATGTGACTCATTATACTGTATGGAGCAATATGGGCCCATTATACTCTATGGGGCCCATCATATGCAGTATGGAACATTATATGGGGCTCATTATGTTTGAAGCAATATATGGGGCTCATTATTCTGTATGGAGCATTATATGGGGCTCATTATTCTGTATGGAGCATTATATGGGGCTCATTATTCTGTATGGGGCATTATATGGGGCTCATTATTCTGTATGGGGCTCTTTATTCTGTCGCAATACATGGGGCCCACAATACTGTATGGAGGACTATACTGTCCGCTTTCTGACCTAGTGTAGAACGTACAATAGATATCACTCATGTCATGTAAGAAGTGAAATCTTTGGCATTGTACTATACCGATATTTCTCTGCGGTATCTGTGCACCATGAATTGTGGTATGTGTTAAAGGGACCCACTGAGACTCTTTTGCTCGAGGCCCACAAAAACTCAGAGCCAGCCCTGCTTCCAGGGGTGTTCCTCTTCTGGTTCCCATGCCATTTCAGGGCTGTTTCCATCGTTTTCAGCAATTTTTAGCCCCCCTGTAGACCACCGACTGGGGCACAGCACTAAAGTGTCAACAATTTCCCAGAGTAAAAATATAATTGCGCAGTTTTTTTTAAAACTTCTGTTACTGTACGGTCTACTCAACTCCCTTTCTATGGCAGGGGCACTGTGGTATTATTATTATTTATCGTTATTGCGCCATTTTTGAGAGGAGGGATATACATAATAAAAACAAGTACAATAATCTTAAACAATAGAAGTCATCGACTGATACAGGAGGAAAGAGGACCCTGCCCGCGAGGGCTCACAATCTACAAGGGATGGGTGAGGATACAGTAGGTGAGGATAGAGCTGGTCGTGCAGCGGTTTGGTTGATCGGTGGTTACTGCAGATTGTAGGCTTGTCGGAAGAGGTGAGAGTCTTCAGGTTCCTTTTTTAATTTTTCCATGGTAGGTGAGAATCTATATACATAATTGTCTAAGGGTCACTTCCGTCTGTCTGTCTGTCCTTCTGTCACGGTTATTCGTTCGCTGATTGGTCTCGGCAGTTGCCTGTCATGGCTGCCGCGACCAATCAGCGACGGGCACAGTCCGATTAGTCCCTCCTCTACTCCCCTCCACTCACTGCCCGACGCCCGCTCCGTAATCCCCTCCAGTCACCGCTCACACAGAGTTAATGGCAGCGGTAACGGCCCACGGTGTAACGCACTCCGTTACCGCTGCTATTAACCCTGTGTGTCCCCCAACTATTTACTATTGATGCTGCCTATGCAGCATCAATAGTAAAAATATGCATGTTAAAAATAAAAAAAACAAAAAACCTGCTATACTCGCCCTCCGCCGCCTTTCTCGCTCCTCGCCACGCTCCCCGGACCGCTACATTGCAAGCGCCAGCCTCCGGTCCCGTCCCAGGGCTGGTGTGCGGCAAGGACCTGCCGTGACGTCACGGTCATGTGACCGCGACATCACCATAGGTCCTGCTCACACCAGCCCTGGGACTTGCAATGGAACTCGGCTTCAGGAAAATGGCCGCCGCGATCTCCATCTGCGCACGCGCGGCATCCCGCGGCCATTTTCCTGAAGCCCCGGGAAGCCGAGCACTACCATCTGCGCACGCGCAACCTCCGGAAGATGGCCGCCGCCAGCGATAATCCGTGGACAGTGCTACAACACGCCGGCGGAAGGTGACTATGTGTTTATTTTTTATTTTTTTAACCTGTGTCATACGTGGCTGGGCAATATACTACATAGCTGGCCAATATACTACATAGCTGGGCAATATACTACATGGGCTGTGCAATATGCTACATGGCTCTGTGCTGTAGGCAATATACTACGTGATTGGGCAATATACTACGTCACTGGACAATATACTACGTAACTGGGCAATATACTACGTGGCTGAGCAATCTACTACGTGGCTGGGCAATATACTACGTCACTGAGCAATATACTACGTGACTGGACAATATACTACGTGGCTGGGCAATATACTACGTCACTGAGCAATATACTACGTGACTGGGCAATATACTACGTGACTGGGCAATATACTACGTCACTGAGCAATATACTACGTGACTGGACAATATACTACGTGGCTGGGCAATATACTACGTGACTGGGCAATATACTACGTCGCTGAGCAATATACTACGTGACTGGACAATATACTACGTGGCTGGGCAATATACTACGTGACTGGGCAATATACTACGTCGCTGAGCAATATACTACGTGACTGGGCAATATACTACGTGACTGGGCAATATACTACGTGACTGGGCAATATACTACGTCGCTGAGCAATATACTACGTGACTGGACAATATACTAACGTGGCTGAGCAATCTACTACGTGGCTGGGCAATATACTATGTCACTGAGCAATATACTACGTGACTGGACAATATACTACGTGGCTGGGCAATATACTACGTGACTGGGCAATGTACTACGTCGCTGGACAATATACTACGTGGCTGGGCAATATACTACGTGACTGGGCAATATACTACGTCGCTGGGCAATATACTACGTGGCTGGGCAATATACTACGTGGCTGGGCAATATACTACGTGGCTGGGCAATATACTACGTGGCTGGGCAATATACTACGTGGCTGGGCAATATACTACGTGGCTGGGCAATATACTACGAGGCTGGCCAATATACTACGTGGACATACATATTCTAGAATACCTGATGCGTTAGAATCGGGCCACCATCTAGTCTGATATATTGTGGCACACAGTTATTATTATTATTATTTATTATTATAGCGCCATTTATTCCATGGCGCTTTACATGTGAGGAGGGGCATACATAATAAAAACAAGTACAATAATCTTAAACAATACAAGTCATAACTGGTACAGGAGGAGAGAGGACCCTGCCCGCGAGGGCTCACAATCTACAAGGGATGGGTGAGGATACAGTAGGCGAGGGTAGAGCTGGTCATGCAGCGGTTTGGTTGATCGGTGGTTACTGCAGGTTGTAGACTTGTCGGAAGAGGTGCGTCTTCAGGTTCTTTTTGAAGGTTTCGATGGTAGGCGAGAGTCTGATGTGTTGTGGTAGAGGGTTCCAGAGTAGGGGTGATACGCGAGAGAAATCTTGTATGCGATTTTGGGAAGAGGAGATAAGAGAGGAGTAGAGAAGGAGATCTTGTGAGGATCGGAGGTTGCGTATAGGTAAGTACCGGGAGACGAGGTCACAGATGTATGGAGGAGACAGGTTGTGGATGGCTTTGTACGTCATGGTTAGGGTTTTGTACTGGAGTCTCTGGGTAATGGGGAGCCAGTGAAGGGATTGACAGAGGGGAGAGGTCGGGGAATAGTGGGGGGACAGGTGGATTAGTCGGGCAGCAGAGTTTAGGATGGATTAGAAGGGTGCGAGAGTGTTAGAGGGAAGGCCACAGAGCAGGAGGTTGCAGTAATCGAGGCGGGAGATGATGAGGGCATGGACTCGGGTTTTTGCAGATGTTTGAGGAATCTGAGGATTCAGGAGATATTTTTGAGTTGGAGTAGGCAGGAAGTGGAAAAGACTTGGATCTTAGATTTGTAGGAGAGATCAGAACAATCAAAAACAGAAGAAATCCAGCTCAACGAACTTGTGAACAAACTTCTTTCTTTTCACCAAAAGTACGCAGCGGAGGATAAAACAGCATCAGCATTATAAGTTACATGTGTCGCATATCATGTAACACTGTATGTAACCACTTCTCATGTACAGCACCATGGAATTAATGTTGCTATATACAAACACCTAAGGATGTCTGTGGGGAGTTGGACTTATTTCTATTTCATCTGTACTAAACATCTACTGTTCATGCACAGACTCCGAACACGTATTTTCCAGGAAGTATCAGGATCCTGTCAGCACAGGCGAACTGCCATGGCTGAGCGGGGTGACTCACCCACACTGCGGGAGAGCCCAAGGTCAGATGCCATGGGGAAAGCTCAGGCAGACGGGACCTGAGCAGTATGGTGAGAGGAGACGCTGAGGATAGCAGAAAGCAGAAGGACCTGTGATCATGTGACCACAGGGGGCGAAGGTTAGACTAGAGATGAGTGCAGGATGCTACAGGGACCCTGAAGTAGAGGAGAGGGGAACTCAGGTCGGACAGGCTGGGGTCATACACGGAGAGGGCAGGCGGTACAGGAGGGACAAGCAGAGAATAGTCAGAACGTCCATATTAACCTCTGAACTACCTTATCCCACAAACTAAGCAGATCATGACAGGAAGTTCGTGTTACTGTTGGGTGTTTCCCACTCTGTCATCTGCATGACAGTGCCAGAAACATTAGAGGCTATGATCTGCAGTAAGATCATACCGCCAGTCCAAGACCTGCCATTCTCATGCTGATGACAGCGTCAATCAGCAGCTGTGAGCGCAGTAAAAAGGTTATGGCTGGTCACAGGGGTTGGCTAATTGGAGTGTACTACCTTCATCAACCTACACCTGCTGTCACAGATAACAGTGAAAGCGGTCACCGCTGATGTGAATGCAGCGCCCCAGAGATCTGGTCGTTGCAGTATGACACTCTGCCACTAAGGGGAGTGATGGTACGTCTGATGGCACTAAGGAGTTCTCCTGACCAGGTATCACCAGAACACATTACACTTCACACTCCGGCCACTAGGGGGAGCAAAAGGCTTTATTTATTGGGCCACTGCTCACACTGGTAAAACTAGGGGCTGGGGAGGAATTTAGTGAGAAGCTGACTGGGTTGGATTCAGGCAACATCCCGTGGCAGGGAGTGTTGCAGGGAGAAGGCACAGGGGGGTCCCTGTCAGGCGTGGGAACCTGGCAGGTGCCTAGCGAACAGAACAGAACGTAACGGAACCGCGCCTGCACACCCCGCGGCGGTATCTAGGAGAGAGACACGAAGGGAAGGATATTGTGGAACAGTATAAACGAGATCAAGCACAAAGGAGAGCCAGTAGGAGTCGTGCCGTGAGACAGAGGCAACATCTTACTGAGGCGCGTAGCCGGTGGCCGGAACACCGCGGGAGTAACTGACTCTAGGCCTTACTTCGAACTCCGCAGGACAGTTAATTATAGGTTGGCTGTCTACCTTACTACACCTATGAAGACATAGGGGGCAACGTGTGGAGAGGGGCGTCTCTAGGGTCACGGAAGAGCTCCGAGCCTTCCCGTCATACGGGTGGCGTCCTAGCCATAATATACCTTGGGGACGTTGAAACTAGTAATATCTGGAACCAAAGAACGAGAGAGCTGTAGAGAACGAACAAACGAGAACAGCAGTTGTGAGGACTATTCCGAATGCTCAGCAGGGTAGGACTACAACACACAGGCGCTAGTGGTAGGCAACGATTTCCATCTGTGAAGGAAACTCTGGATGTGCCCATCAGACCGGCCAGTCTCAGAGAGCCCTGTTAAGTGTACTCTGGATTGAGGATCCTGAAGTCTTCAGTAAAGAGGTAAAGAGACTGCAACCTTGTGTCCTCGTTATTGACTGCGCCTTACACCATCACCATCTACCTTACTGGGAAGCCCTGGAGACATACTTCACCTGTGGGAAGGTATACCATCCAGCTGCCATTCCATCACCCCAGCGGACCCCACAGCAGCGTCGGTCACCCTGACCGAACACCACAGGTGGCGTCACAAACCCTTGACAGACTGTACCACCTTTATTGGACGCCCCTTAGCAGGGTCACGGACCGGGTCTAGCCACCGTGACAGCCTCAGAATCGAACCAGAGAGGCCCGGTACCGAGAACTCGTGGCCCTGTGTCTGGGGGCGCTCCAACTTGGCGCCACGAACAGGATCGTACTTAAGCATGAGAAGCAGGTCATGTGTGCCTTGGAACTGTGATTGAAACGTGTTGGACTGTAATTTATTGCAAAGATTGTGGATTACTATCTGCCGCGAGATTCCCGCCAAAACCGCCGCCATTGCCGCGCCACGAGGAGCGCAGGAGAAGAAGGAGGGCGTGCCATGGGAGGAGACTATCAAAGTGGCGCCAAAAGTGCTGACCGCCCCCTCCGATTACTGTTGCGGGAGGACGATCTGCCCCAAAGCAGAGGAGAACCACCCCCTGATTTGCAACGGCGGTAACCAAGACAAGAAGGAGCTCCACCCCCAGAAAATGGAAGAGCAGTGTGCGAGTGTCATCGCAGATCCCGGAGTGGGAATGACGACCAGCGGGTGCCCGAACGACGAAGGAGTGATCCTGGCCTGTCCCCGTCAGCCGGAGGTGGACGCGGACTCGAATCTGCCGCGGTCAGAGGAGCCGAGTCAGCCTATCCTGAGCGTGGAGCCAGCCGATGTGATGCAATGGAGGTCGGAGCCGTCACCGAGAGCCGCCTCGGGAGAACCGCAGTCCGAGCCGCAGCCAACTCCAGTGTCCTTATCAACGGAACTGATCGGCATCGGTGGAACCACATTAGACGGAGGTATGGAAAACGCCCCTGCCCTCCTGATCGATCCAGTTCCCGTGACCGCTCCCCATCCTGACGGTGACCGATTCCCTGCTCCTGAGCTGGTGGCTATCGTCCCCGGCACTATGGAGAAGCTGGTGCCTCCGCTACTGACGACTATGGGGACGCCACTGTGTGTAAGCTCTGAGGGGGTGATCTTCCAATGGGATAACCTGAGGATTGAGCCAGACGGGACCAGACAGGAGGGCCTCAGCATCGCTGCGCTCACTTGGGAACAATATAAACAATGCTTGATTTTACACTGGAAAGACCGAAAAGAGACAGAACAAAGTGACCCACCGAAAGTACAAGGACCAAAGACAGGACGCAGTAAAGGAAGTCCGGTAAAGCGGGGGAGGGACTGTGGTAGCCTTTCACCCGAAGCGGGGTTGGCGCTATATACAGGAACCGGGGATACCGACGGAAATCTTGTTTACAAGCTACAACGTGAAGACCCCGCACCGTGATAGATGGGATAATCAACTGCTGTATCAAGGGGACCAGGAGACCTACACCCGCCATCGGAGTGCGCAAGGGTGGTGCACTCGTAACGTCTAACAATGCGAGCCGGTAGTGGAGCCACCTGCTGTCCTGACTACGTCTAACCCGGATTTGACAAATTCCACCCCTGTCACCACAGTGTGCATCATCGCTGCTACAGAACTTGCAACCAAAGCTGACATTCGGATCCAGACACCGGGTGACCTGGCCGCACCTGAGAGACGAACCCATGACAATGACACTGCAACAGGCGAGAACACGGAACCGGAACTTCCGCGGCCGGGAAGAGTTCCCTACCGATGAATGCCTTGCAACCTACTATAGAACTAAACCTCGAAAACCTGAATATGTACATAGTTAACTGTTTCCCGCTGTTGCTGCTGCTTTAAACCCGTCCAGGGTTATCTCTTAAAGGGGTCCCTTTGTTTACCCGGGATCCCTATTATTTCTTTTTCTACTTTCGCACAAAGTTATCATTGTTCCAAAGACTGCCGGATCATGGACGATGAATGATTCAAAACTGTTTTTGTATATAGTTTGCACCTTCTTAAAGGTGCTCCCTACTGGTTTTACAAGTGAAAGAAGACTTTGCGAAGATAATGCTTCTGGACATGACGCAGAAGGTCTTGCTTTCAGTGGACTTGCAGACAGAGAGAGAATCTGCACTACCTCCTAGACACTTGGGTCCCTCTTAAAGGGAATGTTTACATGATTGCTTTAATAAAAGTTTAAACGTTAATAATGTTGAAATTTAGAAAGTTTGATAATGTTGATAGAGATTGAGGACAGGAAAGCTTGAAGCGAACCCGTAGGGGTTAATGAGAGAGTCCTCCTGAGAACTGTAGAAAGATAGGCCCAGCCAAGGAGCTAGGCGGTCCTGCATTGGTGGAGTTGAACGGAAAGAAAGTTGAATTGTTGTTATAGTATTTTATGTAGGCCTTTAGTGGGTTCAGCTTATATGCCCTTAAAGGAAAAGTTAAATCAGAGTTTGCACTTAGTAGAATAACCGGCTGGGTACTGAGAGTTACTTATAGTCAGAATGTTATTTTAAAATATTTAACCTTGTTTTTGTTTGTAACGTTCAAGTGTCCTTACCTCCCATAAAGGGAAGCACCTTTTCTATTTACTTGTTCTAAGCAATTCAAAAATTTTGTGTGTCTTTTGCTGTATTATATTGTTGTTCTTCTTCCCAGTCCAAGAGTACTGGATTTAACCGGGGGGGAGTGCAGCGCCCCAGAGACCTGGTAGTTGCAGTATGACACTCTGCCACTAAGGGGAGTGATGGTACGTCTGATGGCACTAAGGAATTCTCCTGACCAGGTATCACCAGAACACATTACACTTCACACTCCGGCCACTAGGGGGAGCAAAAGGCTTTATTTATTGGGCCACTCCTCACACTGGTAAAACTAGAGGTTGGGGAGGAAGTTAGTCAGAAGCTGACTGGGTTGGATTCAGGCAACATCCCGTGGCAGGGGGTGTTGCAGGGAGAAGGCACAGGGGGGTCCCTGTCAGGCATGGGAACCTGGCAGGTGCCTAGCGAACAGAACAGAACGTAACGGAACCGCACCTGCACACCCTGCGGCGGTATCCAGGAGAGAGACATGAATGGAAGGATATTGTGGAACAGTGTAAACGAGATCAAGCACAAAGGAGAACCAGTAGGAGTCGTGCCGTGAGACAGAGGCAACATCTTACTGAGGCGCGTAGGCGTTGGTTGGAACACCGCGGGAGTAACTGACTCTAGGCCTTACTTCAAACTCCGCAGGACAGTTAATTATAGGTTGGCTGTCTACCTTACTACACCTATGAAGACATAGGGGGCAACGCGTGGAGAGGGGCGTCTCTAGGGTCCCGGAAGACCTCCAAGCCTTCCCGTCATATGGGTGCGTCCTAGCCATAATATACCTGGGGGACGTTGAAACTAGTAACATCTGGAACCAAAGAACGAGAGAGCTGTAGAGAACGAACAAACGAGAACAGCAGTTGTGAGGACTATTCCGAATGCTCAGCAGGGTAGGACTACAACACACAGGCGCTAGTGGTAGGCAACGATTTCCATCTGCGAGGGAAACTCTGGATGTGCTCATCAGACCGGCCGGTCTCAGACAGCCCTGTTAAGTGTACTCTGGATTGTGGATCCTGAAGTCTTCAGTAAAGAGGTAAAGAGGCTGCAACCTTGTGTCCTCGTTATTGACTGCGCCTTACACCATCACCATCCACCTTACTGGGAAGCCCTGGGGACATACTTCACCTGTGGGAAGGTATACCATCTAGCTGCCATTCCATCACCCCAGCGGACCCCACAGCAGCGTCGGTCACCCTGACCGAACACCACAGGTGGCGTCACGAACCCTTGACAGACTGTACCACCTTTATTGGACGCCCCTTAGCAGGGTCACGGACCGGGTCTAGCCACCGTGACAGCCTCAGAACCGAACCAGAGAGGCCCGGTACCGAGAACTCGTGGCTCTGTGTCTGGGGGCGCTCCATGAATATTCATCAGCTGATGCCTATGCTAAAAATAAATACAGTTTTTAAAAAAATTACATGAGGTCTCTTCTATTTTTGATAACCAACACAGGCAAAACTGACAGCTGTGAATTATAACCCTCAACTATCAACTTTATAATGGTTGGTTATCAAGAATAGAGAGGGTCCAACTCCATTTTTTTTAATTTTTAAAATATTTCAATAAATAATTTAAAAAATAAACGTCATGGGATTCCCCCTCATTTTTTGACAACCAGCCAAGCTAAAGCAAACAGCTGGGAGCTGGTATTCTCAAACTGGTAAAGGGTCATAGATATTGACCCCCCCCCCAGTCTAAAAGTAGCAGCACACAGTCACCCCAGAAAAGGCGCATCTATTAGCTGCGCCAATTCTGGCACTTTAATGAAAAAAGAAAAATACGCAGCAACACTTCATTCTTTCATGGCGTGTAAACCTTAGTCCTTTATTACAAAAAGTTTTTCATGGACATGGTTTTACAGGCAGGACAAGTGCAGATAAAACAGGAAAATGAACAGGAGCGAGTAACGAGTGTACCCGAGCACCCCGATGCTCTGCGGAGTATCGAGCAGTGGCAAGCACACTCGCTCATCATTAGCATGGATCTCATAGAGACAACCTCCAGCATTACTCACTCCAGTTTTTCGTGTTGCTGCCAACACCCGATGCCTATCTTCTAGGAGAAAAATGTGTCATGCCCCACCCTTCTCTCTCCCAACATTGTTCGTCAAGGAAGAAACAGTTGATGATTGGCTGAGCCCACACTAGACTTCACATTGCTTATGTGAACCTCTATATCTTGGTGCAGCTCATGGACAGTAGCGCATGTAGGTGTTAGGGTGCTTTCACATTGCGCTCCCATTGGGACTTACGCCAACATTCCCTGCATATGCGCCAATGGAGCCTTAGACTATAATGGTGCTGAAAATGGGTATTTGTGTTCTTCGTGCATCATTTTCAGCCATAAACCTATTGGAGGCAGATACTCAGACATAGTAGACTGTGTCTGGGTGTCCGTCTCCAGTAGGTGTAAACGCCAGATAAATGATGCAAGACATGTTCATTCTGCTGGCATCATTATAGTCTATGGCCCCGTTGGAGGATATGCCCGAATTCCATTTGGTGGGTTCAGATGTCAGGCCCAGTGAGACCAATGAACAAGTGCTAGAACGTAGTGTTAAAGAACATTTAGACTTCATTGGCATTGGTCAGATTGTGTGGGCATGAGCACTTCAGATTACTGACTTTTTGAATTCAGATTTCTGTATATTTAGTTCCTTACCTTTTAAGTATTTTTATTCTCTTTGTTTTATTCATTAAAAAAAATTTTTTTTAGACCACACAAAAAATTGCACAAGGATGCAGTCTGCTGTATGCCCTCCCAAAGAAAAGAAGGTCCCCTAGCAAACCTTTCCCTCTCCCTCCAAACCAGAAAGAGAGAAATAGAGCTGTGCATCATGAAGACTGCCTGGGCATCCAACATGGATTAGAAATATTCCTCATATTGCTGAGCCAGAAGCTTCCAATAAACAGATGGGAATGCGCTCACATTTTGAGAATTTGAAATGCTTGTAAATGTTCCTGGTTCTGTGGGGTTCCCGAAACCCAATGAATTTTGGCATCCCAGGGTCACCATTCCTGGGACACTTCCGCACCTGGACTTTCAAAAAACCTAACCAGAGATATAGTTTTTGGGTCATGTTTATGCAAATGGTTTGTCCAAGATTGGAAAAACATGGCAACTTCCTTCCAAAAACCACTCCACACCTGGCTACTGCCACGCTCTACTGAAGTGAATGGTGTTGAGCTGCGATACAAACACACCCAGGGGACAAGTAAGGGGCACTTTTGGAAGAAGTCAGCTGTGATTATGCAATATTTTACAGCAACCTTTACTTTGTAAAAAAAATAAAAATATGACTCAACTCCATTCATTGCATATGCTGATAGACTTTATTGATAACATGTGATTGCTAGGCTTTTTGGGGTGTGAAGGTAGGGGGTGGGATGCAAAGCGTTAAAGCTATTGATCTATTATGCGATTAAGCATTATAACATTGGTTTTGTTGAACACCATTTTTAAAGCATTGAAGACAGTTATTTCCAGTACAGCGATACAAATGAATGTTCCCATTGAGTGTTCTCCAAGAATTCCAAACCTCCTGCTCTTTTCCTTTGTCATGATGGAACACTTCTGCAAAAGCAAATACCTTATCTTGTGGAAGAATGGAGGTGGACATCTTGTCAATTATATTATATGTTCCAGATGGAAGTAAACATTTGGATACACACGGCGAGTACCGGGAATAAAGAATGCCACAGGAACCAAAGGGATCTTTGAACATCAGGCGGCTGATGGGGGAGTTTGTGGCCCCATCTAACAAGCGATATTCGGCATGAATGCTATACTCTTGATTGCGCTTTTTATATGTCTGGTAGGAACAGGCCACCATTCGTTTACCCTCATAGATACGAAAAGCATCTACTTCCCGAAACATGACGTCTTTGTTTTCCTCTCTTAAGGCGTTCTGAAGATCTTGAGTTGTTAAGCCTCGGTTACATTCTTGTTGATCAAATTTGACAAAGTAGGCGAACTCATAAGTAAACTGCCTAAAATTGAGGAAAATGGAAAAAATAATGATAAAAAGTTGTGTACATAGTACATATGCACATTGTATAAACTGTCCTTTCTACATATACAGTACAACCAGAGTATATTTATCAGAACCCAAAGACAAGAAACAATGAATGTATTTAACAATAAGCAAAATTTATTACTACCTTTACATCAATATAAAAAATGGATGCCTCATGTCAGACTATAGAGACACAGCAAGAAGTGACTGAGACCTTTAGGATTAATCAAGTAGCCACAAGGTGTCAAAGTACGTGGAGAATCTACTGTTGCTGTTCGTTAAAGTGCAATAAATCCAGCAATAAATGCATTCATAGAATAGGACTGACTAAATAGTCACAAGCTGCCACAGTGCGTAGAAAATAAGCTGTTGCTGCAATCTAAACGGCAATGAATACATTGATAATAAATCATACCATTGCATATGACAGTACAAGTAAAAACAACATTGAATAAAAGTGCATGCTGAAATATACCTGGGTTTAAGCCAAAATTTGCTGCATCTCCCACCCCAACGCGCGTTTCGACAATTCTTCATGCGCCAGGTTGGGTGAGAAACACAGCAAATCTATATATAGCAGCAAATCTAATAAAGTGCAATATATCTATTCATGTGCCGGTGACAGTAACCACTTAGCTTACTGCAACTTTATATGTTACCTTAAAATGGTCTCAGTCACTTATTGCTGTCTCTATAGTCTGACATGAGAAATCCTTTTTTTATTTTGATGTAAATGTATTCATAAATTTTGCTTATTGTTAAATACATTCCCTGTTTCCTGTCTTTGGGTTCTGATAAATACATTTTGATATGGAGTGTAACCTTGGTGGTTAAGGTTGTTTATAGACTAATATTTATGCTCGTATACAACCAGAGGTAATAGATAAGGGGAAACATACTCAGTTGCAATCACAAATTACTCATTGAACATTGAAAATTAGGTATTTTAGCAAAATGTACAATATTTCTATTGTTTGCAATAGTTCAATAAACCAAGAACAATGCAAATAACTTAATATAATATTATAACAAATGTTTTCTTCAAAATATTATAAAAAGTCACTTTTCTGGACTATTTTGGTCTCATTGTTATTCACCCTTTCGTGACCAGCGTCTTCTCTATTTAGTAGAACCCTTCTGGCTGTTATGACCTGCTACAAACATGATGAACAGCCAGACACTAGCTTCTATCAATGTTCCTGAGGTATTTCAGATCATTTCTTATGCGCAATGGCCACCTGGTCACTAATATTCTTGGGTTTGCATGCTGCAAAAAAATCATTTTTCAGATTCAACTAAAGATTCTGAAATGGCGACTGTGACAGCCACTCTAGAAACTTCCAGGGCTACTTCTGAAACCGGAAGTCTACAGACCACAGTCTTTGTACCCTGGGAGCTACTGGAATCATTGTCCTGTTGGAAGAAAGCATGAGATTTTCTCCAAAAAATTACTGACACTTTATTGACGCCATCTTGTTTTAAACACAACAGATGATCAGTTTTGCCAAGAATAGAATTTTACAAATCACTTACATTTTACAGGAAAATTCAATTCACATTAAAGTTATTCTATGTGAATTGCGCATTTTAATATTATTTTTATAAGAAAATGTTTTGAAATTTCTTTATGGATTCAATTTACTTAACCATAGAGTATTACGTGATCTGTGGTACATTTGGTTAGTATATAACACTCCTAAAAAGATTTGTAATTTTTTTCTGGATTCAATTACTCACCCATAGATTAATACTTTGTCTATGATACATTTCGGTGGTATATAGCACTCCCAAAAAGCATTGGAAAATTTTTCTACATTCAATTACTCACCCATAGCTAATTACATGGAATGTGGTACATTTCGTTGGTATATAACACTACCAAAAAGCGTTGAAAAATTGTTGTGAATTCAATTAGTCATCCATACAGTATCACATGGTCTGTGTACATTCCGCTGGTATATAACAGTCCCAAAAAGCATTGTAAAATGGTTGGTTTCAAGAGACATTGAAATTGCGTAAGGCATGCCGGAGGGGACAGAGAAGTGGAAGTGCTGATGATGGTACACGTAGATGCTGAGGACATGGGGCAGGTGTAACTGTGCCTGGTGCTGGAGCACAAGACACATGCAAATCCACAACACATAGTATCTTGTCCCACATTGCAGGGAGGCACGGTACACCACTTCTGTAGCCAAAGCAGTGCAAACAGGTGGTCGGTTGGATAGCAGATAATGCTTCGAACATGCTTGGCAACAACACCTAGTCTTCCACACAGTCCAGTCTCAGCAGTCAGTAGTCTAGATCACTTCATCCTCACTCTGATCTTCCTTCCTTCCATCATGTTGAGTCCCAGGAACCTAGTGATCCAACACTAGGACACTCGGAGGAGTCACCAATTCAGGAGGACGAGGGTGCGGCATTGGTGAACAAGGTGGTGGATGACAAAGTGACCGACCCAACCTGGAAGCTGGTATGCAGAGTATAGCCAGCAATGCTGAGTGGTAGGATCGGAAGCACCAAAACAGGCAGGAAGAGGCAGTGGTGTGACCAGATAGGGAAGGGAGGCACTTTTTCCGCAGAAACACCGACAATTTCAAAGAGATAGGTGTTTCCCAGTCTGGGGCTTTTGTAAAGAGAGTTCTGAGACAAAAAAATAGTCATTTGCAGCCTGCGCCATGCCAAGATCAGCAGGAGCCTGACCTCCACCAGAATGATCAGGCACATGTCATCTAATCAGCACGGTACCCATGCCCATAAACCCTACACGGGAATAGGCCACACTCCATAACAAGTATCAAGCATATAGATCCTATTATAATTGCCCATAATCGGATCAAGAACTGTTTCTAAGCACAATATTTAAAACAATAAATTCATTTATTTAACATCAATACATTACAAAACAATAAAACAGATTGGTGCATCAAACCAAACAAAGGCCAGGAAAATGTGGAGTCACGCAAAGTTACTGGATCTATCCACTAAGATGATTGATATCTTTTAGTAATATAGGTGTACATATACAATCAAAAATGTTGCATATTCTAAATTAGACAATAATAATACAGTATTTGCAACTAAAAACTGTCGGTGTTACTAGTGTAACAAATGTGGGAAACTGGAACCATACCTACAGTTTCAAAGCAAGTTCCAGGGGCACAGTTCAGCCATAAATAGGAACACCCATAGCCAAATACTATTGCATCATCCCTTCAAAGACCCACACATACACGAACTACACAGTATCCATTCCTCAACATATTACCTCTAAGCGTATCAACCAAAGAATCCACTGCCAAGTGACAGGATGAGCCTCTGGACCCCGACGCGCGTTTCGTCGTTGCTTCTTCCTGGGGGTGTGTCTATGGACAGGCGTCGAAAGGCTTATACCGTCACGCGACCAATCACAGTTAAGTGGGAGGAGTTACACCATCATGAAACCAATAAGTGTAAGCGGGCATGTCTATACATAAGAGTCATATGACTCATGCTGTCAAGCCGCCAATCAAATTCAAGTGGGAGGAGCTGTTCCATCATGCCACCAATGAATGCAGGCAGGAAAGATTGTAAATAAAAGAAGCTTCACAGAAGTTGCGGGAGGGAACAAAGAACTCCAATATAGCCATCCGGGCAACCACCTATGAATGCATGCAAAAAAGATTGTAGATAAAAGCTGCTCCATAAGGATTGCGAGGAGGAGATAAAAAAAACTCCAATGCAATGACTAGGAAACCCAGAGGAGGAGTTACACGCACTCACGCCGCAAATATCAAAAATGTGATATGATATATCAACTACTTAAAGTGACCAGTGCACACAATGAGGAATGTAAAGATTTGTAAACTTCGGAACTTCGTGCACATCTCCATATTATACTGAAATTGAAGTGTCTGGTGCCATTAAAGTGACTGGTGCCTATAAGTGCTTATAATGTGCATATGAACAGGTGAAACACCAGACTACATAATATAGAAAGAACAGAACCCGTGAATAATGAGCCTGTACCACAATCAAGCCAAAAATGAGAGCCGACAGGCGTCCCCCCCCTGCAGGACAAGGGACAGCAAGATTCAGTAAAGGAAGAAACCACAAAATAAATAGTAAGTAAATAGACACAAGACATGAAAGGAGAAATTAATAAAAAATGATTGAAAGTAGACAGAAGACACATGTCATCTAAGCACGCGACTCTGTGGGCCTGAAACCATGATTGGTGCCAGTGGGTGACACCACTGCCTCTCCCCCTGTGCTAGGTGCTTCCCAATCCCCTGTCCATGACACTGGCGCATATGCCTCTCACCCCGCACCTGTTCTTGTACATTCCGAATTACCATCATCAGGCAATTCCAAATCTTTGTCCCAACACAGCTTTCAGCTGTCCCTACTCCAGGCCTTGGAATGAAAGAGAAAGTTTCCAGCCTCCCACTCACAGGCCCAAATGCTAAATGGGTACATTTCCACCCTGCTTGCTGTGGAAATGTTGCCATTGAGGCTTATTAACACAGAAGATTTCTCCTGATTCATGGCCGCTGCCAGGCCAACACTTTTTCTTCCGGTATGGTGTCCCCACCTTGTACCAGCACGTGTCCAGGAACATCACACGAGCCCTTACCAACGTAGTTACTGGAATTGTCCACTTAACAACTGACACGTGGACAAGTGCTTATAGCCAGGGATGCTACATTTCACTTACGGCACACTGGGTGAACATTGTGAAGTTTGGGGCCGAGTCCAACCCTGGCATTGCACATGTGCTCCTCATGCTGAAGATTGCTGGCCCTACTTTTATCAGAGTGTCCTCCACCTCATATATTAGTTCCAGCACCACCTTCTGCTACTCCTCATCTTCCATTTCCGATGTGTTATCTCAGAGCATGTTGTCCACATCATCTGGAAGCTCTGCAGCACTGCCTCAACAAAGCAGCAACAGGCTCTGCTGAAGCTGTTTTGAATAGGAGACAAACTGCACATGATGGAAGAGTTACTTAAAGAACTAACAGCCCAGACAAATCTGTGGCTTTTGCCGCTGAACCACCAACCAGGCAAGGTCGTGTGTGATAATGGGAGTAATCCATTGGCGGCTATGAAGCTTTCCAAGCTCATACACGTACCATGCTTGGTACACACACTCTACTTGGCAGTTCAGCAGTTTGAGAAAACTTTTCCAGAGCTTTGGGTCAAGGTAAGACATGACATCGACAATTTCTGAAACTCGGCTACTGCTGCAGGAGCTCTGGCAGTCCTGCAGCAGAGCATGCAAGTGCTAGCTCACTGACTGGTGTGCGATATGCCCACATGTTGGAACTGCACACTACACATGCTGGAAAAACTTTGTGAGCAGCAGTGGCCAGCTGTTGAGTACCAGCTCCAACATGCCCTTCAGTATTCTGGTCAGCCTCCGCACATAACAACTAAAGAGTTGGCATGAATGTCTGATATGTGTGTGGTTATCCAAGTCTTTGAGGACATCACAAAGATGGTGAGCGGCGATGACACCATAGTCAGTGCAACAATCCCTCTTCTGTGCGTACTTAACAGTTCCTGCTCACAATTAAACATGAAGCTGTGCAAGTGGACCAGGTGGAGATGAATGAAGGCATGACACAGGGAGATACTACTCAGCTCAGCCTCATCTCATCTGCTCAGGATGGATTGGGTAACAATAATGAGGAGGAGGATGAGAAGGAGGAACAGGAGCTGTGGGCTAGCACAACAGAGGCCAGTAACCACATAACCTTTGTCCTGTCTTTCCTATGTGGATGGGCTGAGGAGGAAGAGGAGAAGGAGGAGAATATGGAGAGTTGTCATCAAGGTGGGTACAGGGAAATGTTAGCTGTAGGGAGCTTGGCACATATGACCAACTTTATGTACCGCTGCCTTTCCAGTGACCCTCGTATTAAATTTATCTTGGCCAAAAAAGAGTATTGTTTGATCACCCTGCTAGAGCCATGCTACAAGTACAACTTTGCATCTCTCCTTCCTGAGGTGGATACATTTTCTAAAATGGTGCTATATCAGAAGGCCATTGTTGAAAAAAATTCCCATCAGTCAGTGCTAGCGGCAGGGGGCAAGCTTCTTCCTTGTCCAACCAAGGAGGAGAGGTGAGAGAGACACATTAGAGTCAGTGGTACACTGTCAAAAGTGTGGGCCTATTTCCTGACACCCTTTGAGCATCCAGGGCCCGATGAACAGGTATTTTTGGCAAGGAGGAAAAAGTTTTTAAAGATGGTCAAGCAATACCTGGCTGACCAAACCAGCATACTCCCTAATTTCCCTGCAAACTTCAAGTATTGTGTCTCAAAGCTGAACACCTGGCATGAGCTGTCCCTCTATACCTTGAAGGTGTTGTTCTGCCCTGCCACTAGCATTTTGTCTGAGCAGGTTTTTGTGCTTCGGGGGGGGGGGGGGGGGGGTTTGTCATAACAGACAGGTGCTTTTGCTTGTCAACAGAGAATGCTGACAGGCTCACTCTGATAAAATCAAACAAAGTCTGAATAAGCCCACACTTTCCCACACCATAAAGTGTTTTTAATGTTAAATATTTGACTGAGACCCTCAAGTGTTTATGGGTGACCCTCCTTATAATTGTTTCCTGGCTTTGCACTTTTTTCATAGCCTTTATGACTGTAGGCATACATCAACTACACTTTGTTAATTTTTTTATGAGGCACTTCACTTGGTGCCTTCAAGATTGTATGGATGACCTTCTTTCTAATTTTTTGTCTGGATTCATTTACTCATCCATAGAGTATTATGTTCTCTGTGGTACATTTCGGTGGTATATAATACTACAAAAAGTGGTGAAAAATTTGCCTGGATTCAATTACTGATCCATACAGTATTTTGTGCTCTGTACTACATTTTGGTGATGTATAACACTGCAAAAAAAGCATTAAAAAAATTGTCTGGACTAATTACTGATCCATACAGTATTCAGTGCTCTGTGGTACATTTCGGTGGTGTATAACAAGTATAGAGTCACAGAACTCAGCCCTCAGACACGTGGTTAGAGTCCCTCTAGACCACTTGCGTTCGGCACTGGAACTGCGGTGCCAGGGAAAAATAAATACAAAATAGATTTAGCGCACTGGGTGCGCGAAGCACCGCTCTGGCAGATACCACTAACAACCCTAACTAGGGACAGGTAAGCGCACTGGTTGTGCACGGTGCCGCACTGGCTAATGCTGCTGATAATTGCTATTAGATTGTGCCTTGTGCTGGATGGCACTAACTGGTGCTAGACAGCTCCAACATTTGCGAGCATTCATCAACACTAGGGATGGGTATGATTTGGAGCTTTCACCAGAACAGGCATACATACACGCATACATACACATACACATACACACACACACACACACACACACTAACTGATTTATACCAGCGCATGGCCGAGCGGCCATGCAAACATTTTATAGTGGAAGTTCTCCAGGACCTTCCTAGTGGTCCAATAGGAACTGCTACTGGACCTGAGCATGTGACCCCCGACCTCCAGTGAGAGGTCGTCCCTTGGGCATGCTCAGAAGAAGAAAAGCAGGACTTAGTCCTGCCCTAGTCCTGCTTTTCTTCTTCTGAGCATGCCCAAGGGATGACCTCTCACTGGAGGTCGGGGGTCACATGTTCAGGTCCAGTAGCAGTTCCTATAATAGCAGTAACCAGCCGCACAGTATCATCTCTAGCCAGACGCTGGGACTGACGTCTCTGCTGAGCAGGTTCCACTGTGGCTGGAGGAGAATGGGAGACTGCAGCGGAGATGGTTCGAGATTCCCCATGTGCAGCGGCGGGAACTTGACACCTAACATGGCCCCCCACCTTGGGCCTTGCTACGCTCGACGGCCGCAATGAGCTGCGGAGCCTGAATGCTCAGCAGGCTCCCAGAATGTTTTGGCAATTTTACACAATAAAAACTATTTTATAGAAAAAATAATTATTTTTGCTTCGCTTTATTGTGAGAGATATAGCTTTTTAATTTTTTTGCTGATGGAACTGTTTTCAGTGGTACCATGTTTATATCCGTATTTTTGATTGCGTTATTCCACCTATTGTTTGGCAGTATGATGATAAAGTGTTGTTTTGTGCCTTGTTTTGTATTTATTTTTTAATGGTGTTCACTAGTGGGACAGTTTTATAGGTCGTGTCATTGCAGACGCGGTGTTACTAAGTACGTGTACTTTTATTTGTTTACATTTTTTTTCATCCAAATATTTATTTGTTGCTACAATATCTTGATTTTTTAAAACTATTATTATTTTAATATATTTTTAGAATTACTTTTACAATTTTTTTTACTTTTTTACTTTGTCCCACTATGGGATAATCATTTATTGCAGGCTGATCGCCTCCACAGCATGGGGATGCAGCAGCATTCCCATGTTGTAGAAACTGTCAGCTCTGCACTGAGAGAGAGACTTGCTGATAATGCGCATGATCAGCATGTTTCCTAGCTCTGGTGACCCGGATGTCATCATGACGACATCTGGGCACCATGGCACCATGGCATGTCATGCCGCGGGTCTCTGATCCTGCTGGCACTCGGAATGCTGTGATGGTGGTCGATCACAGCATTTTAGAGGTTAAAGTGCTGGGAGCACTCTGTGACTGCTCCTGGCACTTAGTGTCAGGTGTCATCTGTCAGAATCAGCTGATACCTGGCGGTGATCGCCTGCACATCACTCATGTGCAGACGTAATAATCCGTCTATGGTCAAATTGGCCCAGGTCCCATGGATGATTATGTCTGATGTCAGAAAGGGGTTAAAGTGCAATTGCAAAGTGCAGTATATCTACTGCTTAGACACGCCCCCGGAAGATGCAGAGGCGAAACGGCGTCAGGTGTGGGGAAGACACTGCATCTATCCTTCCTCAGGTAACTTGTTCTTCAAGTAATATAGCACTTACGACCACTCTCCTTGAGCATCTGCCCCCAGGATTAGATCTTTAGCATCCAGGCATTAGTTCTACATGTACTGATCTTGCTTCACTACTAGATACACTGCACTTTGCACTTTAATAGATGGGTGGAGGACACAGTATTTGCTTATGATGGCTTTGTTTTTAGGTATTGCACCACTGGATTTTATGTGATATCAAAACAAAGTGGCAAATATTTGTGACTTGTACATGAAATGATACGTGGTTTTCTGAATATTTAAAAAATATAAATCTAGGAAGTCTGAGTCAGTACTATGTAGGACCACCTTTCCTTGCAGTCTTTTGGGGTCTGTCTCTCTCAGCTTTGCACATCTGTAGGTGACATTTTGCCCCTTCTTCTTCGCCCCCTCGCTGTCGCTCAGTGACGTTATTTGGACACGTCTGTGATCAGTAATTTCCGCGTCTTGTCACAGATTCTCTGGGATTTGGGTCTGGACGGTGACTGCGCTGTTCACACACAGGAATATGCTCCATTGTAGCTCTGGCAGGATGTTGAGGGTCGTTTCCTGCGGTAAGGTCAGCCTACGCCCCAGTCTCAAGTCTTTTACAACCTCCAACAGGTTTTCCCTCCAGGATTGCCCTGTATTTATCTCCATACATCTAACCATCACTTATGACCAGCTTCCCTGCCCCAGCTGAAAAGAAGCCTCCCCACAGCATGATGCTGCCACCACCATGTGTGACTGTGGGGATGGTGTTTTCAGTGCTGTCACACATAGCTTTTTACATTTACTCCAAAAAGTTCTATTATGAACTGCTCTGACTGAACACCTTCATCAACATGCTTGCTTTGCTAACTGTACGACATGTTGAAGAAGGTGCTCTGGTCAAATAAGGCCAAATCAGATAAATCCCAATAAAATGCTTTTAAATTTGCAGGTGTAATGTGAAAAATGTGTGGAAAAGTTCTCAAAATGTGAATACTTTTTCAAGGCACAGTACCTCACTTTCACCATCAGGAGAGTAAACTTTTCTTCACATAATACATCTTATTAGTCATGTAACAAGATGTATTATGTGTTTTCTGATGCCCAAAATTAGTGTGGAGATACAGCTGCTTCTAAAGGGTGAATTGGTGACAGTAGCTGCTTCTTAATGGTGAATTGGTGACAGTAGCTGCTTCTAAAGGGTGAATTGGTGACAGTAGCTGCTTGTAAAGGGTGAATTGGTGACAGTGGCTGCTTCTAAAGGGTGAATTGGTGACAGTAGCTGCTTGTAAAGGGTGAATTGGTGACAGCAGCTGCTTCTAAAGGGTGAATTGGTGACAGTAGCTGCTTCTAAAGGGTGAATTGGTGACAGTAGCTGCTTCTAAAGGGTGAATTGGTGACAGTAGCTGCTTGTAAAGGGTGAATTGGTGACAGCAGCTGCTTCTAAAGGGTGAATTGGTGACAGTAGCTGCTTCTAAAGGGTGAATTTGTGACAGTAGCTGCTTCTAAAGGGTGAATTGGTGACAGTGGCTGCTTCTAAAGGATGAATTGGTGACAGTAGCTGCTTGTAAAGGGTGAATTGGTGACAGCAGCTGCTTCTAAAGGGTGAATTGGTGACAGTAGCTGCTTCTAAAGGGTGAATTGGTGACAGTAGCTGCTTCTAAAGGGTGAATTGGTGACAGTAGCTGCTTGTAAAGGGTGAATTGGTGACAGTAGCTGCTTCTAAAGGGTGAATTGGTGACAGTAGCTGCTTGTAAAGGGTGAATTGGTGACAGCAGCTGCTTCTAAAGGGTGAATTGGTGACAGTAGCTGCTTCTAAAGGGTGAATTGGTGACAGTAGCTGCTTCTAAAGGGTGAATTGGTGACAGTGGCTGCTTCTAAAGGGTGAATTGGTGACAGTAGCTGCTTCTAAAGGGTGAATTGGTGACAGTAGCTGCTTCTAAAGGGTGAATTCATGACAGTAGCTGCTTCTAAAGGGTGAATTGGTGACAGTAGCTGCTTCTAAAGGGTGAATTTTTAACAGTAGCTGCTTCTAAAGGGTGAATTGGTAACAGTAGCTGCTTCTAAAGGGTGAATTGGTAACAGTAGCTGCTTCTAAAGGGTGAATTGGTGACAGTAGCTGCTTCTAAAGGGTGAATTGGTGACAGTAGCTGCTTCTAAAGGGTGAATTGGTGACAGTAGCCGCTTCTAAAGGGTGAATTGGTGACAGTAGCTGCTTCTAAAGGGTGAATTGGTGACAGTAGCTGCTTGTAAAGGGTGAATTGGTGACAGTAGCTGCTTCTAAAGGGTGAATTGGTGACAGTAGCTGCTTGTAAAGGGTGAATTGGTGACAGCAGCTGCTTCTAAAGGGTGAATTGGTGACAGTAGCTGCTTCTAAAGGGTGAATTGGTGACAGTAGCTGCTTCTAAAGGGTGAATTGGTGACAGTGGCTGCTTCTAAAGGGTGAATTGGTGACAGTAGCTGCTTCTAAAGGGTGAATTGGTGACAGTAGCTGCTTCTAAAGGGTGAATTCATGACAGTAGCTGCTTCTAAAGGGTGAATTGGTGACAGTAGCTGCTTCTAAAGGGTGAATTTTTAACAGTAGCTGCTTCTAAAGGGTGAATTGGTAACAGTAGCTGCTTCTAAAGGGTGAATTGGTAACAGTAGCTGCTTCTAAAGGGTGAATTGGTGACAGTAGCTGCTTCTAAAGGGTGAATTGGTGACAGTAGCTGCTTCTAAAGGGTGAATTGGTGACAGTAGCCGCTTCTAAAGGGTGAATTGGTGACAGTAGCTGCTTCTAAAGGGTGAATTGGTGACAGTAGCTGCTTCTAAAGGGTGAATTGGTGACAGTAGCTGCTTCTAAAGGGTGAATTCATGACAGTAGCTGCTTCTAAAGGGTGAATTGGTGACAGTAGCTGCTTCTAAAGGGTGACTTGGTAACAGTAGCTGCTTCTAAAGGGTGACTTGGTAACAGTAGCTGCTTCTAAAGGGTGAATTGGTAACAGTAGCTGCTTCTAAAGGGTGAATTGGTGACAGTAGCTGCTTCTAAAGGGTGAATTGGTGACAGTAGCTGCTTGTAAAAGGTCACTTCATAGTCAATGCCACACACCAAGGAGAAATACCATTACGCTTACCTAGTGAAGTGCTGATGAATGTACGCTGTCGCTCTTCCCACTTGTTCCTCATTCAACGCTGGAGTCACTGTCAGTATACAGCTCCACAGGCAGAGAGCGGCCAGGATAGCGTGCCCCATCCTCACCTGTAACAACACTTAAAATTAGAGAGGTTTTTCTGGCTTATGATATTCTATTGTGCTCATTCTCAGAAAAGATCATTCATTTCAGATTTTTGGGAGACTGATACCTGACAACCTCACTGATACAGCGAAATAGTGTGCTATAGTGGATTAGCAGCATACTGTGCTCCGTCTAGTGGCCGCTCATGAGTACTGCAGCTCATGTGGCATATAGCTTGAGATTCTAAAAAAAAAAAAAAAAAACTCTTTAACCCCTTAACCTCCGGAGCTTTTTCGCACCCTTTCTTCCCAGAGCCATAACTTTTATATTTTTCCACCAATTTGGCCATGTGAGGGCTTGTTTTTTGCGGGACGAGTTGTACTTTTTAACAACATCATTGGTTTTACCATGTTGTATACTAGAAAATGGGAAAAAAATTCCAAGTGCGGTGAAATTGCAAAAAAAGTTTTGTTTTTTTTTTGTTGCTAGGTTCACTAAATGCTAAGACTGACCTGCCATTGTGATTTTCCAGATCACCGAACATGTCTAGGTTCTTTTTTATCCAAGTGGTGAAAAAAAAATCCAAATTGGTAAGAAAAAAAATTTGCGCCATTTTCCGACACCCGCAGCGTCTCCATTTTTTGTGATATCGGGTTGGTTGAGGGCTTATTTTTTGCGTGCCGAGATGACGTTTTTAATGATACCACTTTGGTGCAGATACGAACTTTTGATCGCCCGTTATTGGAATTTAATGGAATATCGCGGCGACGAAAAAAACGTAATTCTGGTGTGTTGACTTTTTTCCCACTACGCCATTTTGCGATCAGGTTAATCCTTTTTTATTGATTAATCGGGGTATTCTGAACGCGACGATACCAAATATGTGTATGTTTGATTTTATTTTTATTTTGAATGGAGGGAAAGGGGGTGATTTGAAATATTTTATTTTTTAATATTTAAATTTTTTTTTTTTTACTTCTGCTATGCTTCAATAGTTTCCATGGGAGACTAGAATCTGGCATAACTCGATCGCCTCTGCTACATAGAGGCGAGATTCAGATCGCTTCTGTAGTAGAATTGCAGACTTGCTATGACCTCGGATTGCCATGCCGACACATCGGTGACCCACGATCACATGACGCAGGTCAGCGGTGAACGCATTTCTGGCGCAATTGCCAGAAGCACCAGTCAGTGTTTGACAGCGGCATTTCAATAATTAATAGCCGTGGGTGGATCGCGATTCCACCTGCAGTATTGCGGGCAAGATGTGGTCTCACCGCCAGAGCCCACATCAAAGGAGGGATACCGACAGTGGCGTACTATTACGCCTGATGCCAGTAAGGGGTTAAGCACAGATAATGTAGTAAATGTCACCTGCAGTCCTATGTAACACCACATATGACACAGTGATAACTCTCTGAGTACAGATAATGTAGTAGATGTCACCTGCAGTCCCATGTAACACCACAGATAACATAGTGATAACTCTCTGAGTACAGATAATGTAGTAAATGTCACCTGCAGTCCTATGTAACACCACAGATAACACACTGATAACTCTCTGAGTACAGATAATGTAGTAGATGTCACCTGCAGTCCTATGTAACACCACAGATAACACAGTGATAACTCTCTGAGTACAGATAATGTAGTAAATGTCACCTGCAGTCCTATGTAACACCACAGATAACACAGTGATAACTCTCTGAGTACAGGTAATGTAGTAGATGTCACCTGCAGTCCTATGTAACACCACAGATAACACAGTGATAACTCTCTGAGTACAGATAATGTAGTAGATGTCACCTGCAGTCCTATGTAACACCACAGATAGCACAGTGATAACTCTCTGAGTACAGATAATGTAGTAAATGTCACCTGCAGTCCTATGTAACACCACAGATAACACAGTGGTAACTCTCTGGGTACAGATAATGTAGTAGATGTCACCTGCAGTCCTATGTAACACCACAGATAACACAGTGATAACTCTCTGAGTACAGATAATGTAGTAGATGTCACCTGCAGTCCTATGTAACACCACAGATAACACAGTGATAACTCTCTGAGTACAGATAATGTAGTAGATGTCACCTGCAGTCCTATGTAACACCACAGATAACACAGTGATAACTCTCTGAGTACAGATAATGTAGTAGATGTCACCTGCAGTCCTATGTAACACCACAGATAACACAGTGATAACACTCTCAGTATAGATAATGTAGTAGATGTCACCTGCAGTCCTATGTAACAGCACAGATAACATAGTGATAACCCTCTGAGTACAGATAATGTAGTAGATGTCACCTGCAGTCCTATGTAACACCACAGATAACACAGTGATAACTCTCTGAGTACAGATAATGTAGTAGATGTCACCTGCAGTCCTATGTAACACCACAGATAACACAGTGATAACTCTCTAAGTACAGATAATGTAGTAGATGTCACCTGCAGTCCTATGTAACACCACAGATTACACAGTGATAACTCTCTGAGTACAGATAATGTAGTAGATGTCACCTGCAGTCCTATGTAACACCACAGATAACACAGTGATAACTCTCTGAGTACAGATAATGTAGTATATGTCACCTGCAGTCCTATGTAACACCACAGATAACACAGTGATATCTCTCTGAGTACAGATAATGTAGTAGATGTCACCTGCAGTCCTATGTAACACCACAGATAACACAGTGATAACTCTCTGAGTACAGATAATGCAGTAGATGTCACCTGCAGTCCTATGTAACACCACAGATAACACAGTAATAACTCTCTGAGTACAGATAATGTAGTAGATGTCACCTGCAGTCCTATGTAACACCACAGATAACACAGTGATAACTCTCTGAGTACAGATAATGCAGTAGATGTCACCTGCAGTCCTATGTAACACCACAGATAACACAGTGATAACTCTCTGAGTACAGGTAATGTAGTAGATGTCACCTGCAGTCCTATGTAACATCACAGATAACACACTGATAACTCTCTGAGTACAGATAATGTAGTAGATGTCACCTGCAGTCCTATGTAACATCACAGATAACACAGTGATAACTCTCTGAGTACAGATAATGTAGTAGATGTCACCTGCAGTCCTATGTAACACCACAGATAACACAGTGATATCTCTCCGAGTACAGGTAATGTAGTAGATGTCACCTGCAGTCCTATGTAACACCACAGATAACACAGTGATAACTTTCTGAGTACAGATAATGTAGTAGATGTCACCTGCAGTCCTATGTAACACCACAGATAACACAGTAATAACTCTCTGAGTACAGGTAATGTAGTAGATGTCACCTGCAGTCCTATGTAACATCACAGATAACACAGTGATAACTCTCTGAGTACAGATAATGTAGTAGATGTCACCTGCAGTCCTATGTAACACCACAGATGACACAGTGATATCTCTCCGAGTACAGGTAATGTAGTAGATGTCACCTGCAGTCCTATGTAACATCACAGATAACACACTGATAACTCTCTGAGTACAGATAATGTAGTAGATGTCACCTGCAGTCCTATGTAACATCACAGATAACACAGTGATAACTCTCTGAGTACAGATAATGTAGTAAATGTCACCTGCAGTCCTATGTAACACCACATATGACACAGTGATAACTCTCTGAGTACAGATAATGTAGTAGATGTCACCTGCAGTCCCATGTAACACCACAGATAACATAGTGATAACTCTCTGAGTACAGATAATGTAGTAAATGTCACCTGCAGTCCTATGTAACACCACAGATAACACACTGATAACTCTCTGAGTACAGATAATGTAGTAGATGTCACCTGCAGTCCTATGTAACACCACAGATAACACAGTGATAACTCTCTGAGTACAGATAATGTAGTAAATGTCACCTGCAGTCCTATGTAACACCACAGATAACACAGTGATAACTCTCTGAGTACAGGTAATGTAGTAGATGTCACCTGCAGTCCTATGTAACACCACAGATAACACAGTGATAACTCTCTGAGTACAGATAATGTAGTAGATGTCACCTGCAGTCCTATGTAACACCACAGATAGCACAGTGATAACTCTCTGAGTACAGATAATGTAGTAAATGTCACCTGCAGTCCTATGTAACACCACAGATAACACAGTGGTAACTCTCTGGGTACAGATAATGTAGTAGATGTCACCTGCAGTCCTATGTAACACCACAGATAACACAGTGATAACTCTCTGAGTACAGATAATGTAGTAGATGTCACCTGCAGTCCTATGTAACACCACAGATAACACAGTGATAACTCTCTGAGTACAGATAATGTAGTAGATGTCACCTGCAGTCCTATGTAACACCACAGATAACACAGTGATAACTCTCTGAGTACAGATAATGTAGTAGATGTCACCTGCAGTCCTATGTAACACCACAGATAACACAGTGATAACACTCTCAGTATAGATAATGTAGTAGATGTCACCTGCAGTCCTATGTAACAGCACAGATAACATAGTGATAACCCTCTGAGTACAGATAATGTAGTAGATGTCACCTGCAGTCCTATGTAACACCACAGATAACACAGTGATAACTCTCTGAGTACAGATAATGTAGTAGATGTCACCTGCAGTCCTATGTAACACCACAGATAACACAGTGATAACTCTCTAAGTACAGATAATGTAGTAGATGTCACCTGCAGTCCTATGTAACACCACAGATTACACAGTGATAACTCTCTGAGTACAGATAATGTAGTAGATGTCACCTGCAGTCCTATGTAACACCACAGATAACACAGTGATAACTCTCTGAGTACAGATAATGTAGTATATGTCACCTGCAGTCCTATGTAACACCACAGATAACACAGTGATATCTCTCTGAGTACAGATAATGTAGTAGATGTCACCTGCAGTCCTATGTAACACCACAGATAACACAGTGATAACTCTCTGAGTACAGATAATGCAGTAGATGTCACCTGCAGTCCTATGTAACACCACAGATAACACAGTAATAACTCTCTGAGTACAGATAATGTAGTAGATGTCACCTGCAGTCCTATGTAACACCACAGATAACACAGTGATAACTCTCTGAGTACAGATAATGCAGTAGATGTCACCTGCAGTCCTATGTAACACCACAGATAACACAGTGATAACTCTCTGAGTACAGGTAATGTAGTAGATGTCACCTGCAGTCCTATGTAACATCACAGATAACACACTGATAACTCTCTGAGTACAGATAATGTAGTAGATGTCACCTGCAGTCCTATGTAACATCACAGATAACACAGTGATAACTCTCTGAGTACAGATAATGTAGTAGATGTCACCTGCAGTCCTATGTAACACCACAGATAACACAGTGATATCTCTCCGAGTACAGGTAATGTAGTAGATGTCACCTGCAGTCCTATGTAACACCACAGATAACACAGTGATAACTTTCTGAGTACAGATAATGTAGTAGATGTCACCTGCAGTCCTATGTAACACCACAGATAACACAGTAATAACTCTCTGAGTACAGGTAATGTAGTAGATGTCACCTGCAGTCCTATGTAACATCACAGATAACACAGTGATAACTCTCTGAGTACAGATAATGTAGTAGATGTCACCTGCAGTCCTATGTAACACCACAGATGACACAGTGATATCTCTCCGAGTACAGGTAATGTAGTAGATGTCACCTGCAGTCCTATGTAACATCACAGATAACACACTGATAACTCTCTGAGTACAGATAATGTAGTAGATGTCACCTGCAGTCCTATGTAACATCACAGATAACACAGTGATAACTCTCTGAGTACAGATAATGTAGTAGATGTCACCTGCAGTCCTATGTAACACCACAGATGACACAGTGATATCTCTCCGAGTACAGGTAATGTAGTAGATGTCACCTGCAGTCCTATGTAACACCACAGATAACACAGTGATAACTTTCTGAGTACAGATAATGTAGTAGATGTCACCTGCAGTCCTATGTAACACCACAGATAACACAGTAATAACTCTCTGAGTACAGGTAATGTAGTAGATGTCACCTGCAGTCCTATGTAACATCACAGATAACACACTGATAACTCTCTGAGTACAGATAATGTAGTAGATGTCACCTGCAGTCCTATGTAACACCACAGATGACACAGTGATAACTTTCTGAGTACAGATAATGTAGTAGATGTCACCTGCAGTCCTATGTAACACCACAGATAACACAGTAATAACTCTCTGAGTACAGATAATGTAGTAGATGTCACCTGCAGTCCTATGTAACACCACAGATGACACAGTGATATCTCTCCGAGTACAGGTAATGTAGTAGATGTCACCTGCAGTCCTATGTAACACCACAGATAACACAGTGATAACTTTCTGAGTACAGATAATGTAGTAGATGTCACATGCAGTCCTATGTAACACCACAGATAACACAGTAATAACTCTCTGAGTACAGGTAATGTAGTAGATGTCACCTGCAGTCCTATGTAACATCACAGATAACACAGTGATAACTCTCTGAGTACAGATAATGTAGTAGATGTCACCTGCAGTCCTATGTAACACCACAGATAACACACTGATAACTCTCTGAGTACAGATAATGTAGTAGATGTCACCTGCAGTCCTATGTAACACCACAGATGACACAGTGATAACTTTCTGAGTACAGATAATGTAGTAGATGTCACCTGCAGTCCTATGTAACACCACAGATAACACAGTAATAACTCTCTGAGTACAGATAATGTAGTAGATGTCACCTGCAGTCCTATGTAACACCACAGATAACACACTGATAACTCTCTGAGTACAGATAATGTAGTAGATGTCACCTGCAGTCCTATGTAACACCATAGATAACACAGTGATAACTCTCTGAGTACAGATAATGTAGTAGATGTCACCTGCAGTCCTATGTAACACCACAGATAACACAGTGATAACTCTCTGAGTACAGATAATGTAGTAGATGTCACCTGCAGTCCTATGTAACACCACAGATAACACAGTGATAACTCTCTGAGTACAGATAATGTAGTAGATGTCACCTGCAGTCCTATGTAACACCACAGATAACACAGTGATAACTCTCTGAGTACAGATAATGCAGTAGATGTCACCTGCAGTCCTATGTAACACCACAGATAACACAGTGATAACTCTCTGAGTACAGATAATGTAGTAGATGTCACCTGCAGTCCTATGTAACACCACAGATAACACAGTGATAACTCTCTGAGTACAGATAATGTAGTAGATGTCACCTGCAGTCCTATGTAACATCACAGATAACACACTGATAACTCTCTGAGTACAGATAGTGTAGTAGATGTCACCTGCAGTCCTATGTAACACCACAGATAACACAGTGATAACTCTCTGAGTACAGATAATGTAGTAGATGTCACCTGCAGTCCTATGTAACACCACAGATAACACAGTGATAACTCTCTGAGTACAGATAGTGTAGTAGATGTCACCTGCAGTCCTATGTAACACCACAGATAACACAGTGATAACTCTCTGAGTACAGATAATGTAGCAGATGTCACCCGCAGTCCTATGTAACACCACAGATAACACAGTGATAACTCTCTGAGTACAGATAATGTAGTAGATGTCACCTGCAGTCCTATGTAACACCACAGATAACCCAGTGATAACTCTCTGAGTACAGATAATGTAGTAGATGTCACCTGCAGTCCTATGTAACATCACAGATAACACAGTGATAACTCTCTGAGTACAGATAATGTAGTAGATGTCACCTGCAGTCCTATGTAACACCACAGATAACACACTGATAACTCTCTGAGTACAGATAATGTAGTAGATGTCACCTGCAGTCCTATGTAACACCACAGATGACACAGTGATAACTTTCTGAGTACAGATAATGTAGTAGATGTCACCTGCAGTCCTATGTAACACCACAGATAACACAGTAATAACTCTCTGAGTACAGATAATGTAGTAGATGTCACCTGCAGTCCTATGTAACACCACAGATAACACACTGATAACTCTCTGAGTACAGATAATGTAGTAGATGTCACCTGCAGTCGTATGTAACACCATAGATAACACAGTGATAACTCTCTGAGTACAGATAATGTAGTAGATGTCACCTGCAGTCCTATGTAACACCACAGATAACACAGTGATAACTCTCTGAGTACAGATAATGTAGTAGATGTCACCTGCAGTCCTATGTAACACCACAGATAACACAGTGATAACTCTCTGAGTACAGATAATGTAGTAGATGTCACCTGCAGTCCTATGTAACACCACAGATAACACAGTGATAACTCTCTGAGTACAGATAATGCAGTAGATGTCACCTGCAGTCCTATGTAACACCACAGATAACACAGTGATAACTCTCTGAGTACAGATAATGTAGTAGATGTCACCTGCAGTCCTATGTAACACCACAGATAACACAGTGATAACTCTCTGAGTACAGATAATGTAGTAGATGTCACCTGCAGTCCTATGTAACATCACAGATAACACACTGATAACTCTCTGAGTACAGATAGTGTAGTAGATGTCACCTGCAGTCCTATGTAACACCACAGATAACACAGTGATAACTCTCTGAGTACAGATAATGTAGTAGATGTCACCTGCAGTCCTATGTAACACCACAGATAACACAGTGATAACTCTCTGAGTACAGATAATGTAGCAGATGTCACCCGCAGTCCTATGTAACACCACAGATAACACAGTGATAACTCTCTGAGTACAGATAGTGTAGTAGATGTCACCTGCAGTCCTATGTAACACCACAGATAACACAGTAATAACTCTCTGAGTACAGATAATGTAGTAGATGTCACCTGCAGTCCTATGTAACACCACAGATAACACACTGATAACTCTCTGAGTACAGATAATGTAGTAGATGTCACCTGCAGTCCTATGTAACACCACAGATAACACAGTGATATCTCTCTGAGTACAGATAATGTAGCAGATGTCACCTGCAGTCCTATGTAACACCACAGATAACACAGTGATAACTCTCTGAGTACAGATAATGTAGTAGATGTCACCTGCAGTCCTATGTAACACCACAGATAACACAGTGATAACTCTCTGAGTACAGATAGTGTAGTAGATGTCACCTGCAGTCCTATGTAACACCACAGATAACACAGTGATAACTCTCTGAGTACAGATAATGCAGTAGATGTCACCTGCAGTCCTATGTAACACCACAGATAACACAGTGATAACTCTCTGAGTACAGATAATGTAGTAGATGTCACCTGCAGTCCTATGTAACACCACAGATAACACAGTGATAACTCTCTGAGTACAGATAATGTAGCAGATGTCACCTGCAGTCCTATGTAACACCACAGATAACACAGTGATATCTCTGAGTACAGATAATGTAGTAGGTGCCACCTGCAGTCCTATGTAACACCCCAGATAACACAGTGATAACTCTCTGGGTACAGATAATGTAGTAGATGTCACCTGCAGTCCTATGTAACACCACAGATAACACAGTGATAACTCTCTGAGTACAGATAGTGTAGTAGATGTCACCTGCAGTCCTATGTAACACCACAGATAACACAGTGATAACTCTCTGAGTACAGATAGTGTAGTAGATGTCACCTGCAGTCCTATGTAACACCACAGATAACACAGTGATAACTCTCTGAGTACAGATAATGTAGTAGATGTCACCTGCAGTCCTATGTAACACCACAGATAACACAGTGATAACACTCTCAGTATAGATAATGTAGTAGATGTCACCTGCAGTCCTATGTAACAGCACAGATAACATAGTGATAACCCTCTGAGTACAGATAATGTAGTAGATGTCACCTGCAGTCCTATGTAACACCACAGATAACACAGTGATAACTCTCTGAGTACAGATAATGTAGTAGATGTCACCTGCAGTCCTATGTAACACCACAGATAACACAGTGATAACTCTCTAAGTACAGATAATGTAGTAGATGTCACCTGCAGTCCTATGTAACACCACAGATTACACAGTGATAACTCTCTGAGTACAGATAATGTAGTAGATGTCACCTGCAGTCCTATGTAACACCACAGATAACACAGTGATAACTCTCTGAGTACAGATAATGTAGTAGATGTCACCTGCAGTCCTATGTAACACCACAGATAACACAGTGATATCTCTCTGAGTACAGATAATGTAGTAGATGTCACCTGCAGTCCTATGTAACACCACAGATAACACAGTGATAACTCTCTGAGTACAGATAATGCAGTAGATGTCACCTGCAGTCCTATGTAACACCACAGATAACACAGTAATAACTCTCTGAGTACAGATAATGTAGTAGATGTCACCTGCAGTCCTATGTAACACCACAGATAACACAGTGATAACTCTCTGAGTACAGATAATGTAGTAGATGTCACCTGCAGTCCTATGTAACACCACAGATAACACAGTGATAACTCTCTGAGTACAGATAATGCAGTAGATGTCACCTGCAGTCCTATGTAACACCACAGATAACACAGTGATAACTCTCTGAGTACAGGTAATGTAGTAGATGTCACCTGCAGTCCTATGTAACATCACAGATAACACACTGATAACTCTCTGAGTACAGATAATGTAGTAGATGTCACCTGCAGTCCTATGTAACACCACAGATGACACAGTGATATCTCTCCGAGTACAGGTAATGTAGTAGATGTCACCTGCAGTCCTATGTAACACCACAGATAACACAGTGATAACTTTCTGAGTACAGATAATGTAGTAGATGTCACCTGCAGTCCTATGTAACACCACAGATAACACAGTAATAACTCTCTGAGTACAGGTAATGTAGTAGATGTCACCTGCAGTCCTATGTAACACCACAGATAACACAGTGATATCTCTGAGTACAGATAATGTAGCAGATGTCACCTGCAGTCCTATGTAACACCACAGATAACACACTGATAACTCTCTGAGTACAGATAATGTAGTAGATGTCACCTGCAGTCCTATGTAACACCACAGATGACACAGTGATAACTTTCTGAGTACAGATAATGTAGTAGATGTCACCTGCAGTCCTATGTAACACCACAGATAACACAGTAATAACTCTCTGAGTACAGATAATGTAGTAGATGTCACCTGCAGTCCTATGTAACACCACAGATAACACACTGATAACTCTCTGAGTACAGATAATGTAGTAGATGTCACCTGCAGTCCTATGTAACATCACAGATAACACACTGATAACTCTCTGAGTACAGATAATGTAGTAGATGTCACCTTCAGTCCTATGTAACACCACAGATGACACAGTGATATCTCTCCGAGTACAGGTAATGTAGTAGATGTCACCTGCAGTCCTATGTAACACCACAGATAACACAGTGATAACTTTCTGAGTACAGATAATGTAGTAGATGTCACCTGCAGTCCTATGTAACACCACAGATAACACAGTAATAACTCTCTGAGTACAGGTAATGTAGTAGATGTCACCTGCAGTCCTATGTAACATCACAGATAACACACTGATAACTCTCTGAGTACAGATAATGTAGTAGATGTCACCTGCAGTCCTATGTAACACCACAGATGACACAGTGATAACTTTCTGAGTACAGATAATGTAGTAGATGTCACCTGCAGTCCTATGTAACACCACAGATAACACAGTAATAACTCTCTGAGTACAGATAATGTAGTAGATGTCACCTGCAGTCCTATGTAACACCACAGATAACACACTGATAACTCTCTGAGTACAGATAATGTAGTAGATGTCACCTGCAGTCCTATGTAACACCATAGATAACACAGTGATAACTCTCTGAGTACAGATAATGTAGTAGATGTCACCTGCAGTCCTATGTAACACCACAGATAACACAGTGATAACTCTCTGAGTACAGATAATGTAGTAGATGTCACCTGCAGTCCTATGTAACACCACAGATAACACAGTGATAACTCTCTGAGTACAGATAATGTAGTAGATGTCACCTGCAGTCCTATGTAACACCACAGATAACACAGTGATAACTCTCTGAGTACAGATAATGCAGTAGATGTCACCTGCAGTCCTATGTAACACCACAGATAACACAGTGATAACTCTCTGAGTACAGATAATGTAGTAGATGTCACCTGCAGTCCTATGTAACACCACAGATAACACAGTGATAACTCTCTGAGTACAGATAATGTAGTAGATGTCACCTGCAGTCCTATGTAACACCACAGATAACACAGTGATAACTCTCTGAGTACAGATAGTGTAGTAGATGTCACCTGCAGTCCTATGTAACACCACAGATAACACAGTGATAACTCTCTGAGTACAGATAATGTAGTAGATGTCACCTGCAGTCCTATGTAACACCACAGATAACACAGTGATAACTCTCTGAGTACAGATAATGTAGTAGATGTCACCTGCAGTCCTATGTAACATCACAGATAACACACTGATAACTCTCTGAGTACAGATAGTGTAGTAGATGTCACCTGCAGTCCTATGTAACACCACAGATAACACAGTGATAACTCTCTGAGTACAGATAATGTAGTAGATGTCACCTGCAGTCCTATGTAACACCACAGATAACACAGTGATAACTCTCTGAGTACAGATAGTGTAGTAGATGTCACCTGCAGTCCTATGTAACACCACAGATAACACAGTGATAACTCTCTGAGTACAGATAATGTAGTAGATGTCACCTGCAGTCCTATGTAACACCACAGATAACACAGTGATAACTCTCTGAGTACAGATAATGTAGTAGATGTCACCTGCAGTCCTATGTAACACCACAGATAACACAGTGATAACTCTCTGAGTACAGATAGTGTAGTAGATGTCACCTGCAGTCCTATGTAACACCACAGATAACACAGTGATAACTCTCTGAGTACAGATAATGCAGTAGATGTCACCTGCAGTCCTATGTAACACCACAGATAACACAGTGATAACTCTCTGAGTACAGATAATGTAGTAGATGTCACCTGCAGTCCTATGTAACACCACAGATAACACAGTGATAACTCTCTGAGTACAGATAGTGTAGTAGATGTCACCTGCAGTCCTATGTAACACCACAGATAACACAGTGATAACTCTCTGAGTACAGATAGTGTAGTAGATGTCACCTGCAGTCCTATGTAACACCACAGATAACACAGTGATAACTCTCTGAGTACAGATAATGTAGTAGATGTCACCTGCAGTCCTATGTAACACCACAGATAACACAGTGATAACTCTCTGAGTACAGATAATGTAGTAGATGTCACCTGCAGTCCTATGTAACATCACAGATAACACACTGATAACTCTCTGAGTACAGATAGTGTAGTAGATGTCACCTGCAGTCCTATGTAACACCACAGATAACACAGTGATAACTCTCTGAGTACAGATAATGTAGTAGATGTCACCTGCAGTCCTATGTAACACCACAGATAACACAGTGATAACTCTCTGAGTACAGATAGTGTAGTAGATGTCACCTGCAGTCCTATGTAACACCACAGATAACACAGTGATAACTCTCTGAGTACAGATAATGTAGTAGATGTCACCTGCAGTCCTATGTAACACCACAGATAACACAGTGATAACTCTCTGAGTACAGATAATGTAGTAGATGTCACCTGCAGTCCTATGTAACACCACAGATAACACAGTGATATCTCTCTGAGTACAGATAATGTAGTAGATGTCACCTGCAGTCCTATGTAACACCACAGATAACACAGTGATAACTCTCTGAGTACAGATAATGTAGTAGATTTCGCCCGCAGTCCTATGTAACACCACAGATAACACAGTGATAACTCTCTGAGTACAGATAATGTAGTAGATGTCACCTGCAGTCCTATGTAACACCACAGATAACACAGTGATAACTCTCTGAGTACAGATAATGTAGTAGATGTCACCTGCAGTCCCATGTAACACCACAGATAACACAGTGATAACTCTCTGAGTACAGATAATGTAGTAGATGTCACCTGCAGTCCTATGTAACACCACAGATAACACAGTGATAACTCTCTGAGTACAGATAGTGTAGTAGATGTCACCTGCAGTCCTATGTAACACCACAGATAACACAGTGATAACTCTCTGAGTACAGATAATGTAGTAGATGTCACCTGCAGTCCTATGTAACACCACAGATAACACAGTGATAACTCTCTGAGTACAGATAATGTAGTAGATGTCACCTGCAGTCCTATGTAACACCACAGATAACACAGTGATAACTCTCTGAGTACAGATAATGTAGTAGATGTCACCTGCAGTCCTATGTAACACCACAGATAACACAGTGATAACTCTCTGAGTACAGATAGTGTAGTAGATGTCACCTGCAGTCCTATGTAACACCACAGATAACACAGTGATAACTCTCTGAGTACAGATAATGCAGTAGATGTCACCTGCAGTCCTATGTAACACCACAGATAACACAGTGATAACTCTCTGAGTACAGATAATGTAGTAGATGTCACCTGCAGTCCTATGTAACACCACAGATAACACACTGATAACTCTCTGAGTACAGATAATGTAGTAGATGTCACCTGCAGTCCTATGTAACACCACAGATAACACAGTGATAACTCTCTGAGTACAGATAGTGTAGTAGATGTCACCTGCAGTCCTATGTAACACCACAGATAACACAGTGATAACTCTCTGAGTACAGATAATGTAGTAGATGTCACCTGCAGTCCTATGTAACACCACAGATAACACAGTGATAACTCTCTGAGTACAGATAATGTAGTAGATGTCACCTGCAGTCCTATGTAACACCACAGATAACACAGTGATAACTCTCTGAGTACAGATAATGTAGTAGATGTCACCTGCAGTCCTATGTAACACCACAGATAACACAGTGATAACTCTCTGAGTACAGATAGTGTAGTAGATGTCACCTGCAGTCCTATGTAACACCACAGATAACACAGTGATAACTCTCTGAGTACAGATAATGCAGTAGATGTCACCTGCAGTCCTATGTAACACCACAGATAACACAGTGATAACTCTCTGAGTACAGATAATGTAGTAGATGTCACCTGCAGTCCTATGTAACACCACAGATAACACACTGATAACTCTCTGAGTACAGATAATGTAGTAGATGTCACCTGCAGTCCTATGTAACACCACAGATAACACAGTGATAACTCTCTAAGTACAGATAATGTAGTAGATGTCACCTGCAGTCCTATGTAACACCACAGATAACACAGTGATAACTCTCTGAGTACAGATAATGCAGTAGATGTCACCTGCAGTCCTATGTAACACCACAGATAACACAGTGATAACTCTCTGAGTACAGATAATGTAGTAGATGTCACCTGCAGTCCTATGTAACACCACAGATAACACAGTGATAACTCTCTGAGTACAGATAATGTAGTAGATGTCACCTTCAGTCCTATGTAACACCACAGATAACACAGTGATAACTCTCTGAGTACAGATAATGCAGTAGATGTCACCTGCAGTCCTATGTAACACCACAGATAACACAGTGATAACTCTCTGAGTACAGATAGTGTAGTAGATGTCACCTGCAGTCCTATGTAACACCACAGATAACACAGTGATAACTCTCTGAGTACAAATAATGTAGTAGATGTCACCTGCAGTCCTATGTAACACCACAGATAACACAGTGATATCTCTGAGTACAGATAATGTAGTAGATATCACCTGCAGTCCTATGTAACACCACAGATAACACAGTGATAACTCTCTGAGTACAGATAATGTAGTAGATGTCACCTGCAGTCCTATGTAACACCACAGATAACACAATGATAACTCTCTGAGTACAGATAATGTAGTAAATGTCACCTGCAGTCCTATGTAACACCACAGATGACACAGTGATATCTCTCCGAGTACAGATAATGTAGTAGATGTCACCTGCAGTCCTATGTAACACCACAGATAACACAGTGATAACTCTCTGAGTACAGATAATGCAGTAGATGTCACCTGCAGTCCTATGTAACACCACAGATAACACAGTGATAACTCTCTGAGTACAGATAATGTAGTAGATGTCACCTGCAGTCCTATGTAACACCACAGATAACACAGTGATAACTCTCTGAGTACAGATAATGTAGTAGATGTCACCTGCAGTCCTATGTAACACCACAGATAACACAGTGATATCTCTCTGAGTACAGATAATGTAGTAAATGTCACCTGCAGTCCTATGTAACACCACAGATAACACAGTGATAACTCTCTGAGTACAGATAATGTAGTAGATGTCACCTGCAGTCCTATGTAACGCCACAGATAACACAGTGATATCTCTCTGAGTACAGATAATGTAGTAGATGTCACCTGCAGTCCTATGTAACACCACAGATAACACAGTGATAACTCTCTGAGTACAGATAATGTAGTAGATGTCACCTGCAGTCCTATGTAACACCACAGATAACACAGTGATATCTCTGAGTACAGATAATGTAGTAGGTGCCACCTGCAGTCCTATGTAACACCCCAGATAACACAGTGATAACTCTCTGGGTACAGATAATGTAGTAGATGTCACCTGCAGTCCTATGTAACACCACAGATAACACAGTGATAAGTCTCTGAGTACAGATAATGTAGTAGATGTCACCTGCAGTCCTATGTAACGCCACAGATAACACAGTGATAACTCTCTGAGTACAGATAATGTAGTAGATGTCACCTGCAGTCCTATGTAACACCACAGATAACACAGTGATAACTCTCTGAGTACAGATAATGTAGCAGATGTCACCTGCAGTCCTATGTAACACCACAGATAACACAGTGATAACTCTCTGAGTACAGATAATGTAGTAGATGTCACCTGCAGTCCTATGTAACACCCCAGATAACACAGTGATAACTCTCTGGGTACAGATAATGTAGTAGATGTCACCTGCAGTCCTATGTAACACCACAGATAACACAGTGATAACTCTCTGAGTACAGATAATGTAGTAGATGTCACCTGCAGTCCTATGTAACACCACAGATAACACAGTGATAACTCTCTGGGTACAGATAATGTAGTAGATGTCACCTGCAGTCCTATGTAACACCACAGATAACACAGTGATAACTCTCTGAGTACAGATAATGTAGCAGATGTCACCTGCAGTCCTATGTAACACCACAGATAACACAGTGATATCTCTGAGTACAGATAATGTAGTAGGTGCCACCTGCAGTCCTATGTAACACCCCAGATAACACAGTGATAACTCTCTGGGTACAGATAATGTAGTAGGTGCCACCTGCAGTCCTATGTAACACCCCAGATAACACAGTGATAACTCTCTGAGTACAGATAGTGTAGTAGATGTCACCTGCAGTCCTATGTAACACCACAGATAACACAGTGATAACTCTCTGAGTACAGATAGTGTAGTAGATGTCACCTGCAGTCCTATGTAACACCACAGATAACACAGTGATAACTCTCTGAGTACAGATAATGGGGTAGATGTCACCTGCAGTCCTATGTAACACCACAGATAACACAGTGATAACTACAGATAATGCAGCAGATGTCATCTACAACACTTGGTGATACATATATTGTTACATTATCTCTTACATAGGACTGACTATCAGCTTGCTGCACTGTAATGATGATTATTAGCATTATATTTATAATAGTGATAGTTGTGAATCTTCCGCAGTCTCTGGAGCATCTCGGGGTCACCTTCCCCGTACTTCACCTGCAGGGTCTTCTTTTGGGGGTGGTTTAAGGCTCCTCGGTGTTTTCTCCGCTCAGGTATTCCGTTTCGTCTGATCTCTCACATTTATATCTTCATGTCGGACAGGTGCGCTCGCTTAATTATTAATATTTTATTAGTGACTCATTGCAGAAAAAAACAATTCTGTGGAAAGGCAGTTTCATAAGTCGTTCTCAGGAAAGTTTTCTTATCATAAACTCCCCCCTTTCTGAGCTCCATAGTCTCCATGTGGGGGCGTCTCAGTCCGGCCCGGTTCTGCTCTGCCCTTATTCACATTGATGTCGTCAGTAGGATCCAGTATGTTTTCATAGGACCAATTGATCATTGCATTTTTGTGCTCATAGTTGCACATTGTGTGTTAATCCACTACCAAGCTATCGGGGATACTTATATTTGTATTTTGATATTTGTATAATAAGTAAATGAAACTTCTGTGAAATCAAACCGTCCACTTAGGAAGCGACACTGATTCGCAATCAATTTCTCATGCTGTTGTGCAAATGGAATAGACAACAGATGGAAATTATTGGCAATTATCAAGACCCCCTCAATAATGGAGTGGTTCTGCAGGTGGGGACCACAGACCACATCTCAGTACCAATGCTTTCTGGCCGATGTTTTGGTCACTTTTGAATGTTGGTTGTGCTTTCACACTTGTGGTAGCATGAGACGGACTCTACAACCCACACAAGTGGTTCAGATAGTGAAGCTCATCCAGGATGGCACATCAATGTGAGCTGTGGCAAGAAGATTTGCTGTGTCTGTCAGCGTAGTGTCCAGAGGCTGGAGGAGATACCAGGAGACAGGCCAGTACACCAGGAGACGTGGAGGGGGCCGTAAGAGGGCAACATCCCAGCAGCAGGACCACTACCTTAACCTTTGTGCAAGTACGAACAGGAGGAGCACTGCCGGAGCCCTGCCAAATGACCTCCATTAGGCCACAAATGTGCATGTGTCTGCACAAATGGTTAGAAACCGACTCCATGAGTATGGTCTGAGTGCTCGACGTCCACAGGTGGGGGTTGTGCTATAACCCAACACAGTGCAGGACACTTGGCATTTGCCACAGAACACCAGGGTTGGTAAATTCGCCACTGGCGCCCTCTGCTCTTCACAGATGAAAGCAGGTTCACCCTGACCACATGTGACAAACGTGACAGACTTGACAGAGTCTGGAGACGCCGCGGAGAGCGATCTGCCTGCAACATCCTTCAGCATGACCAGTTTGGCAGTGAGTCAGTAATGGTGTGGGGTGGCATTTCTTTGGCAGGCCGCACAGTCCTCCATGTGCTCACCAGAGGTAGCTTGACTGCCATTAGGTACCGAGATGAGATCCTCAGACCCCTTGTGAGACCATATGCTGGTGCGGTTGGCCCTGGGTTCCTCCTAATGCAGGACAGTGCCAGACCTCAAGTGGCTGGAGTGTGTCAGCAGTTCCTGCAAGATGAAGGCATTGAAGCTATGGACTGGCCCGCCTGTTCCCCAGACCTGAATCCGATTGAACACATCTGGGACATCATGTCTCGCTCCATCCACCAACATCACGTTGCACCACAGACTGTCCAGGAGTTGGCGGATGCTTTAGTCCAGGTCTGAGAGGAGATCCCTCAGGAGACCATCTGCCGCCTCATCAGGAGCATGCCCAGGCGTTGTACAGTAGGGAGGTCATACAGGCACGTGGAGGCCACACGCACTACTGAGCATTATTTCCTTGTCGTGAGGCATTTCCACTGAAGTTGGATCAGCCTGCAATTTGATTTTCCTCTTTGATTTTGAGCATCATTCCAAATCCAGACCTCCATGGGATATTAATTTTGATTTACATTGATAATTGTTATGTTTTATTATTCTGAATGATTCATTCCACTATGCAATGGATAAAAATGTACAACTGGAATATTTCATTCAGAGATATCTAGGAAGTGGGATTTTAGTGTTCCCTTTATTTTTTAGAGCAGTGTATTTGGTTTTTTTCCATAACAGGCATTGGAAGTTTTGACATTAGCTTTATAGTAAGCAGGTGAAAGATTATGTTCTGGTGATTCCCACTCTGGGTTTTAAATTGTTTTAATTGTTAACTAATTGTTATGTGTTTTATCCTTTTTTAACTATTTTGATTAATAAATATTTAGTTAATTTAAGGTGTCCGCTCTTTAACATGTCTTTTTCTTCTTTGTACGGCAAACATAACTTCTCACCTCTAGCCTCAATGTAATAATAATAATAATAATAATTTTTATTTATATAGCGCCAACATATTCCGCAGCGCTTTACAAATTATAGAGGGGACTTGCACAGACAATAGACATTACAGCATAACAGAATTACAGTTCAAAACAGATACCAGGAGGAATGAGGGCCCTGCTGCTCGCAAGCTACAAACTATGAGGAAAAGGGGAGACACGAGAGGTGGATGGTAACAATTTCTTTAGTTATTCGGACCGGCCATAGTGTAAGGCTCGGGTGTTCATGTAAAGCTGCATGAACCAGTTATCTGCCTAAGTATGTAACAGTACAGACACAGAGGGATATTACCTGCATAAAGTGAATGAGAACATCCATTTTTATTTATTTATTTATTTTTTAAATAGGCCACACAGGGATCGTTAGGTTAATGCGTTGAGGCGGTAGGCCAGTCTGAACAAATGAGTTTTTAGGGCACGCTTAAAACTGTGGGGATTGGGGATTAATCGCATTAACCTAGGTAGTGCATTCCAAAGAATCGGCGCAGCACGTGTAAAGTCTTGGAGACGGGAGTGGGAGGTTCTGATTATTGAGGATGCTAACCTGAGGTCATTAGCGGAGCGGAGGGCACGGGTAGGGTGGTAGACTGAGACCAGAGAGGAGATGTAGGGTGGTGCTGAGCCATGGAGTGCTTTGTGGATGAGGGTAGTAGTTTTGTACTGGATTCTGGAGTGGATGGGTAGCCAGTGTAATGACTGGCACAAGGTAGAGGCATCGGTGTAACGGTTGGTGAAGAATATGATCCTGGCAGCAGCATTCAGGACAGATTGGAGCGGGGAGAGTTTGGTAAGAGAGAGGCCGATTAGTGAAGAGTTACAATAGTCCAGACGAGAATGAATAAGTGAAACAGTAAGAGTTTTTGCAGAGTCGAAAGTAAGAAAAGGGCGAATTCTAGAAATGTTTTTGAGATGCAGATGAGAAGAGCGAGCCAGTGATCGGATGTGGGGGGTGAATGAAAGGTCAGAATCAAGGATGACCCCAAGGCAGCGGGCATGTTGCTTTGGAGTAATGGTGGAACCGCACACGGAGATGGCAATGTCAGGCAAAGGTAGGTTAGTAGAGGGAGAGAACACGAGGAGTTCAGTTTTTGACAGGTTTAGTTTCAGATAGAGGGAGGACATGATGTTAGAGACAGCGGTAAGACAATCACTGGTGTTTTCTAAAAAGGTCTTCGTGATAACAGGAGAAGAGGTGTATAATTGGGTGTCGTCAGCATAGAGATGGTACTGGAAACCAAATCTACTGATTGAATGTAATCAGCAAGACTAGCAGTCTATGTAAATTAGGCTTCACTTATGAATATTGAGGTTTTTCTCACCAGCATAGACATGTCAGATAGGAGAGTTCTATTCTCAGAGTTGTGATGAAGTGACGACTACAGCGCATTCTCTTGTGAAGGAACAAATTATGAAAGATTCTCCATTTTGTGCTTTGACTCCATTTTGTTTTTGGTTAAAGATAAATTCTGTTATTTACTTAGGTAGAAGGTTACAGCTGCTATGAAATAACTCTGTCCTGTTTCTCACGAAGATAACATTTTGTTATTCAGCTAGTCTATGGTTCATAATTGGTATAAAGACCTTGAATATTCTGACTCGAATGAGCAAGATAAGAGACTCGTGGGTGTATCGCTATACAAGACTGAGGCATCTGTTAATATGTTTTTCTATGCCAAAAAGACATGACCATATCTGTAGTTTCCATTTTTCCTGTATCCTCATGGGTTAAGTTTTTCCTGTATTCTTATAGGTTAAGAACTGTGAGCGTATTCTTATGCTGATTGGTTGAAGTATAATTTCTATGACTATGAAAACTCATACACAATAAACGGGGCCCAGAGATCTGCTCGATCCCCCACACTGAGGCACGAGTCTCCGTCTGGTCATTTTCAGGTGGAGACAGGTCTGTTACAATTGTGAAGCAAGAAGACCCGGAGTTGTAGCCCCCACCTTTCCCTTGCTAAATGCTGACGGCACTTATTATCAGCCACCGCCAGCACCAGTCCCTGCTATGCCTAGTATTGCTAGTGGTTATGAGTATCCACCTCTCCTACTTTAGTTACCCGATTCAGAAACATCCTCCATGGCCTTCTATAGACAAATAGCAGCGAATCGAGAGATTTATTCCACTCCCCGGAGAGATCTGTTACACTTACTCCATGTGAAGGCTGGAGAGGGGTATTTTCCAATTATTGAGGGTGGCATAATGTATAATGTGAACGGGGGAACCTATGAGAGTGATGTTGATTTCTGTAATGCTTTAAAGGTTTGGGCACAAGATAGATTAGCGGACCAAGCTACCTCCCTCACAGATGTCACACAGGACAAGGGGGAGACTGCCGAGAAGTTCTATGGGCGTCTTATGGTAGTATTTAAAGATTTGGGGTTTTCACTGTATAGTAAAGCCCATTCACACCTTTTTGTGGCAGCTTTGATGTCCAGCCTTAAATCTGAATTGAAAGAGGCAATAATGTCAGTTAGATCCGATATTGAGACTTCCACTCCGGACGATGCATTGAAAAAAGTAGTACTAAGTTTTCAGAAGAACTTAACCCACTCTAAATCAGCAGCTGCAGTGATCTCTGCTCGCTCTCTAGCTCCCCCCGCCGCAGCTTCAAGGACGCAGCTCGGTTCCTTATCAGTGGCCCAAGCAACAGACTTTAGCTCCAGCCCCCCTCCCTTACTCAAATCCAGTCTCATATTCCAATATCTATTTTAACCCTATGTCTGGGAATCTCCCTCGCCATGTTAATTCTCAGACCAAGAGCTTGTTTTAACCCCATTATCCCCTATCGCAGCTGACATCCGGCACTATGTGCCAGGAGCGGTCACGGACCGCTCCCGGCACATTAACCCCCGGCACACCGCGATCAAACATGATCGCGATGTGCCGGCGGTGCAGGGAAGCATCGCGCAGGGAGGGGGCTCCCTGCGGGCTTCCCTGAGCCCCCCGCAGCAACGCGATGTGATCGCGTTGCTGCGAGGGTCTTACCTCCCTCCCTGCATCTTCCAGGCCCGGATCCAAGATGGCCGCGGATCCGGGTCCTGCAGGGAGGGAGGTGGCTTCACAGAAGCCTGCTCAGAGCAGGCACTGTGAAGCAGCCTGCACTTCTATCAGATCGGTGATCTGACAGAGTGCTGTGCAAACTGTCAGATCATCGATCTGTGATGTCCCCCCCTGGGACAAAGTAAAAAAGTAAAAAAAAAAATTCCAAATGTGTAAAAAAAATAAAAAAAAATATTCCAAAATAATGAAAAAAAAATATTATTCCTATAAATACATTTCTTTATCTAAATAAAAAAAAACAATAAAAGTACACATATTTAGTATCGCCGCGTCCGTAACGACCCGACCTATAAAATTGGCCCACTAGTTAACCCCTTCAGTAAACACTGTAAGAAAAAAAAAAAACGAGGCAAAAAACAACGCTTTATTATCATACCGCCGAACAAAAAGTGGAATAACACGCGATCAAAAAGACAGATATAAATAACCATGGTACTGCTGAAAGCACCATCTTGTCCCGCAAATAACAAGCCACCATACATCATGATCAGCAAAAAAATAAAAAAGTTATAGTCCTCAGAATAAAGCGATGCAAAAATAATTATTTTTTCTATAAAATAGTTTTTATCGTATAAAAGCGCCAAAACATAAAAAAATAATATAAATGAGGTATCGCTGTAATCGTACTGACCCGAAGAATAAAACTGCTTTATCAATTTTACCAAACGCGGAACGGTATAAACGCCTCCCCCAAAAGAAATTCATGAATAGCTGGTTTTTGGTCATTCTGCCTCACAAAAATCGGAATAAAAAGCGATCAAAAAATGTGACGTGCCCGAAAATGTTACCAATAAAAACGTCAACTCGTCCCGCAAAAAACAAGACCTCACATGACTCTGTGGACCAAAATATGGAAAATTTATAGCTCTCAAAATGTGGTAATGCAAAAAATATTTTTTGCAATAAAAAGCGTCTTTCAGTGTGTGACGGCTGCCAATCATAAAAATCCGCTAAAAAACCCGCTATAAAAGTAAATCAAACCCCCCTTCATCACCCCCTTAGTTAGGGAAAAATAAAAAAAATGTATTTATTTCCATTTTCCCATTAGGGCTAGGGTTAGGGCTAGGGTTAGGGTTGGGGCTAGGGTTAGGGCTAGGGTTAGGGCTAGGGTTAGGGCTAGGGTTAGGGCTAGGGTTAGGGTTAGGGCTAGGGCTAGGGTTAGGGTTAGGGCTAGGGCTAGGGTTAGGGTTAGGGCTAGGGTTAGGTCTAGGGTTAGGGCTAGGGTTAGGGTTGGGGCTAGGGTTAGGGCTAGGGTTAGGGCTAGGGTTAGGGCTAGGGTTAGGGCTAGGGTTGGGGCTAGGGTTAAGGCTACCGTTAGGGTTGGGGCTAAAGTTAGGGTTAGGGTTGGGGCTAAAGTTACGATTAGGGTTTAGATTACATTTACGGTTGGGAATAGGGTTGGGATTGGGGTTAGGGGTGTGGTTAGGGTTACCGTTGGGATTAGGGTTAGGGGTGTGTTTGGATTAGGGTTTCAGTTATAATTGTGGGTTTCCACTGTTTAGACATATCAGGGGCTCTCCAAACGCGACATGGCGTCCGATCTCAATTCCAGCCAATTCTGCGTTGAAAAAGTAAAACAGTGCTCCTTCCCTTCCGAGCTCTCCCGTGTGCCCAAACAGGGGTTTACCCCAACATATGGGGTATCAGCGTACTCAGGACAAATAGGACAACAACCTTTGGGGTCCAATTTCTCCTGTTACCCTTGGGAAAATACAAAACTGGGGGCTAAAAAATAATTTTTGTGGGGAAAAAAAAAGATTTTTTATTTTCACGGCTCTGCGTTATAAACTGTAGTGAAACACTTGGGGGTTCAAAGTTCTTACAACACATCTAGATAAGTTCCTTGGGGGGTCTAGTTTCCAAAATGGGGTCACTTGTGGGGGGCTTCTACTGTTTAGGTACATTAGGGGCTCTGCAAACGCAATGTGACGCCTGCAGACCATTCCATCTAAGTCTGCATTCCAAATGGCGCTCCTTCCCTTCCGAGCCCTCCCATGCATCCAAACGGTGGTTCCCCCCACATATGGGGTATCAGCGCACTCAGGACAAATTGGACAACAACTTTTGGGGTCCAATTTCTCCTGTTACCCTCGGGAAAATACAAAACTGGGGGCTGAAAAATAATTTTTGTGGGAAAAAATTTTTGTTTTATTTTTACGGCTCTGCATTATAAACTTCTGTGAAGCCGTTGGTGGGTCAAAGCCCTCACCACACA